>NC_138770.1:679070852-679800852 GCF_965119305.1 Pelophylax lessonae | reverse complement strand
TTTTTTTTTATGTCACAAGATATTATCCCAATGGTCCTTCAAGCACAAATTTTCAGTTAAATAATAAATAAAACAAAAAAAAAAAATCTGTTGCTGTATACCGTGGCACGTCAGGTTCACGTTAGCCCCTTCTTTGCCAGTTTGTAGGGTTCACTTTAACCCTATATATTGCTATATATATATATATACACACACACACACACACACACTGTATATATCGTTTCCAGAACAAGTCAAGACCCTCTGGCCTGGTGAAGCTGATTGTGTACTCCCGGCTCTCAGCTACGTGTATTAGGGCATAAAGGTCTTTTGGCCCAAAGCCCATCTCCAAAATCATATCCACCACCACACGCCGTGCTGGAGAGACTGCACCACCTTCCCATTTAATGACTACATTACGCCTTGGACCCCCATCAGAAGCCAGAGACCCAAGACCAGATCCAGGGGTGCTCAAAGTGGCAGCTTGTGGTGGAAAATCCTGCTTGGAAGTGGAGTTCCTCTTTGGCTTTAGCTATGGATTGATGATATTGCCAGGAGCAGAGCGTACAACCTGAGCAAATGTAGGCTTATCAGGGCCAAGGCCCCACACCGCTGTGACTTTAGACGGTATATTATTATTATTTTTATTATTATTAACGGCTTGGACTGAGCCAGGGGGACAGTCCATTACACCTGTATGGGTATGATTATCCATTACACACATATTGGTGGGATGGTCCATCACACCTGTACTGGAAGAATTGTTATCAGACACGCAAACATCAGGTATAGTCACAGTTTCTGCTGCAGTACCATATGTCTCCTGGTGCTGTGCTGTAGAGTTCTGCTCAGCCACTGTGACTGGACAAACAGCTTTGGGCTCAGCAAAAGGAGGGTTAATGGGTTCTGCTGGGACTTGTAGTCCCTCAGCTGAAATTAAATTTTTAAATGTAATTTTTCCTCAGAGGAAACATCAGCAGACAAAGGATTGCTGGATATAGAGTTACCAGCCTGGGTGTCATTGGGCAAACCCTCAGCATTAGTCATGGTGCTAAATGGCATAAAAATAGTTTTATCCATTACTTGGGGCTTGATAGGTTTTACCTTATCAGGCACATTGTCAGGTAAGTTCTCCTCACCAAACACCAGCTGATCCTCCCCGTATTGGAGACTTCACTGCCTGGATCACTGTCAGCATACCTCCTGAGCCCTGAGAAGACAATGGGCTGCTCACCTCACCCAGAGGGGGCAGGGGGTCAAAACTGGGGGTCTCCATCTTTGCCATCCTTGTAAACCTCCGGTCATTACAAAACTTTTCCTTGAAAGGCCCCTCTCTGCCTTCCATCATGGCCACAATGGTTTCCTGGTGTTCCACCTAGACTTTAGCCAATTGGATTTCTGAATCCATGAATCCACGATTCTGGCTATACAAGCCCTCACGCTGCTTTCACAGACGTTTCAACTCCGCTCTGAGTTTGTAGAGCTGGTCTCTCTCCCTATACAGGACCTTAATCCCGGCCACCACTCGCTCCCGAATGTTCTCCATGCCTTCATCCTCAAAAGGGGCAGAGAGACCCCCAGCCATGGCTTGTACAGGAGCAGAGAGACCACCAGCCATGGCTTGTACAGGGGCAGAGATATCACCAGCCATGGCTTGTACAGGGGCAGAGATATCACCAGCCATGGCTTGTACAGGAGCAGAGAGACCACCAGCCATGGCTTGTACAGGGGCAGAGATATCACCAGCCATGGCTTGTACAGGAGCAGAGAGACCACCAGCCATGGCTTGTACAGGAGCAGAGAGACCACCAGTCATGGGTTGTACAGGAGCAGAGAGACCACCAGCCATGGGTTGTACAGGAGCAGAGAGACCACCAGCCATGGGTTGTACAGGGGCAGAGAGGTCACCAGCCATGGCTTGTACAGGAGCAGAGAGACCACCAGTCATGGGTTGTACAGGAGCAGAGAGACCACCAGCCATGGGTTGTACAGGAGCAGAGAGACCACCAGCCATGAGTTGTACAGGGGCAGAGAGACCACCAGTCATGGGTTGTACAGGAGCAGAGAGACCACCAGCCATGGCTTGTACAGGAGCAGAGAGACCACCAGCCATGGCTTGTACAGGAGAAGAGAGATCACCTGCCATGACTTGTACAGGAGCAGAGAGACCACCAGCCATGGGTTGTACAGGAGCAGAGAGACCCACAGCCATGGATTATACAGGAGCAGGGAGACCCCCAGCCATGTATTATACAGGAGCAGAGAGACCACCAGCCATGGCTTGTACAGGAGAAGAGAGATCACCAGCAATGGCTTGTACAGGAGAAGAGAGATCACCTGCCATGACTTGTACAGGAGCAGAGAGACCCCCAGCCATGGCTTGTACAGGAGAAGAGAGATCACCAGCCATGACTTGTACAGGAGCAGAGAGACCACCAGCCATGGGTTGTACAGGAGCAGAGAGACCCCCAGCCATGGCTTGTACAGGAGAAGAGAGATCACCTGCCATGACTTGTACAGGAGCAGAGAGACCCCCAGCCATGGCTTGTACAGGAGAAGAGAGATCACCAGCCATGACTTGTACAGGAGCAGAGAGACCACCAGCCATGGGTTGTACAGGAGCAGAGAGACCCCCAGCCATGGCTTGTACAGGAGAAGAGAGATCACCAGCCATGGGTTGTACAGGGGCAGAGACCACCTGCCATGGCTTGTACAGGAGCAGAGACTACCAGCCATGGGTTGTACAGGAGCAGAGAGACCCCCAGCCATGGATTATACAGGAGCAGAGAGACCCCCAGCCATGGGTTGTACAGGGGCAGAGAGACCACCAGCCATGGCTTGTACAGGAGAAGAGAGATCACCTGCCATGACTTGTACAGGAGCAGAGAGACCACCAGCCATGGATTATACAGGAGCAGAGAGACCACCAGCCATGGATTATACAGGAGCAGAGAGACCCCCAGCCATGGCTTGTACAGGAGCAGAGAGACCACCAGCCATGGGTTGTACAGGAGCAGAGAGACCCCCAGCCATGGATTATACAGGAGCAGAGAGACCCCCAGCCATGGATTATACAGGAGCAGAGAGACCACCAGCCATGGCTTGTACAGGAGAAGAGAGATCACCTGCCATGGGTTGTACAGGGGCAGAGACCACCTGCCATGGCTTGTACAGGAGCAGAGACTACCAGCCATGGCTTGTACAGGAGCAGAGAGACCACCAGCCATGGCTTGTACAGGAGAAGAGAGACCACCAGACATGGGTTGTACAGGAGCAGAGAGACCACCAGCCATGGCTTGTACAGCAGCAGGCATGTCACCCATCAGCCCAGGAGATGGCTGTGAGCTCTCAGCAGGAGAGGCCCCGCTGGTCTCCATGGCTTCCCCAAGAAGGAGCCAAGAGGGCTGGGAGAGATTTCACCACACTCCCCTCTCACACAGATCACCTGGAGCAGCTTCAGACTCTCAGCAGGAGAAACTCCTCCCTCCTGACACACCTGGGGGCTGGATGACTCAGCTCCTTCCTCAATAACTCTCCTGAAATGCTCTGCTCTGCTGGAGGACTCTGCTCCTTCCTCTATAACTTCCCTCTCCTGAAATACTCTGCTCTGCTGGAGGACTCTGCTCCTTCCTCTATAACTTCCCTCTCCTGAAATACTCTGCTCTCCTGGAGGACTCTGCTCCTTCCTCTATAACTCTCCTCTCCTGAAATACTCTGCACTGCTGGAGGACTCTGCTCCTTCCTCTTTAACTCTCCTCTCCTGAAATACTCTGCACTGCTGGAGGACTCTGCTCCTTCCTCTTTAACTCTCCTCTCCTGAAATACTCTGCACTGCTGGAGGACTCTGCTCCTTCCTCTTTAACTCTCCTCTCCTGAAATACTCTGCTCTGCTGGAGGACTCTGCTCCTTCCTCTATAACTCTCCTCTCCTGAAATACTCTGCTCTGCTCTTTCCTCTATAACTCTCCTCTCCTGAAATACTGTATTTGTTCACTTTAGTTGCTGATTAACCTCGGGGGCGGCTGACGGCACAGCAGGACTTGTCACTCATCAGCCATTGGACGGAAGCCAGGTACCTGTGTCTGAATTATATGGCTGAGTGATCTCAGGCGGAAGATTTGACATGTTAATTAAGGATTAATATCCATCTCTTCCTCTGGCCTGAGGAGCCTCACTAATAGAAAAAAAACAGTTCTTCATTAATTCTAGACAAGATCCAGATAATTCCACCAAAATATGGCGCCGGCCCTGCTGATCCTAATCATAGAGGAGCAAAACAGAGGAAGAAAAATCGTTTCTTTGTCCCATTAGACCTTCTTCAGCGCAGCCACCGGTCACACAGAGATCTGTAATGGATTACGCTGAAGGTAAAAGGAAACTCTAATTGTTTTTGGTCAATTTCATTTTACATTAAAGATTAAAACTTTCTAAACTGAGATTTTATATCATTTTTATTTTTTTTGTGGAGCTACAGAGAGAAAAAGACTTCAGCTTAACGTGCCTCCATGCACCAATATAATATACACTATATTACCAAAAGTATTGGGACGCCTGCCTTTACACACACATGAACTTTAATGTTATCCCAGTCTTAGTCCGTAGGATTCAATATTGAGTTGGCCCACCCTTTGCAGCTATAACAGCTTCAACTCTTCTGGGAAGGCTGTCCACAAGGTTTAGGAGTGTCTATGGGAATGTTTCACCATTCTTCCAGAAGCGCATTTGTGAGCTCAGGAACTGATGTTGGATGAGAAGGCCTGGCTCGCAGTCTCCGCTCGAATTCATTCCAAAGGTGTTCTATTGGGTTGAGGTCAGGTCAGTCACGTTCCTCCACCCCAAACTCGCTCATCCATGTCTTTCTGGACCTTGCTTTTTGCACTGGTCCAAATCATTTCATGTAGGGGGGATTATGGTGTGGGGTTGTTTTTCTGGGGTTGGGCTTGGCCCCTTAGCTCCAGTTAAGGGAACTTCTAAGGCATCAGCATACCAAAACATTTCGGATAATTTTATACTTCCAACTTTGTGGGAACAGTTTGGGAATGGCCCCTTCCTGTTCCAACATGACTGCACACCAGTGCACAAAGTGCCAGTAGGAGGACTAAACCTGGGCTCAAATTATCAGTGGGAGGAATAGTGCCCCATCATAGGTATCAGTGGGAGGAATAGTGCCCCATCATGGGTGTCAGTGGAAGGAATAGTGCCCCATCATTGGTGTCAGTGGGAGGAATAGTGCCCCATCGTGGGACTCAGTGGGACGAATAGTGCCCCATCATTGGTGTCAGTGGGAGAAATAGTGACCCATCATTGGTGTCAGTGGGAGGAATAGTGCCCCATCATTGGTTGCAGTGGGAGGAATAGTACCCCATCATTTTTATCAGTTGGAGGAATAGTGCCCCATCTTTGGTATCAGTGGGAGGAATAGTGCCCCATCATTGGTGTCAGTGGGAGGAATAGTGCCCCATCATTGGTATCAGTGGGAGGAATAGTGCCCCATCATTGGTGTCAGTGGGAGGAATAGTGCCCCATCATTGGTATCAGTGGGAGGAATAGTGTCCCATCATTGGTGTCAGTGGGAGGAATAGTGCCCCATCATTGGTATCAGTGGGAGGAATAGTGCCCCATCATTGGTGTCAGTGGGAGGAATAGTGCCCCATCTTTGGCAGCAGTGAGAAAAATAGTGACTGATCATTGGTATCAGTAGGAGGAATAGTGATCCATTGTTTGTGTTAGTGGGAGGATAGTGCCCCATCGTGGGTAATAATGGAAAGGATAGTGCACCATCATTGGTGTCAGTGGGAGGAATAGTGCCCCATCATTGGTGTCAGTGGGAGGAATAGTGCACCATCATTGGTGTCAGTGGGAGGAATAGTGCCCCGTCATTGGTGTCAGTGGGAGGAATAGTGCCCCATGCCTATGATTAGTAGAATGAGGAATAATGACCCATTAGTGGAAGGAATAGTGCCTCATAATTAGAGTCAGCGGTGATATTAGTGCTCCGTTGTTGCTGGTAATGGGAAGAATAATGTCCCATTGTTGGTGTGTGAAAAAAGGATGAATGATGTCTCATTGTTGGTGTCTGTGGGAGGAATAGTGCTTCAAGGGCCAAATAAAGCCAAGCAAAGGGGCACATTTGGCCCACGGGCCACAGTTTGGAGGCCACTGGACTAAACTGATATCTCAGACAATGTTATCACCTTTCTCATCTATCGTCTGTGAACTACAAAGAACCTCACTGCTATGTAATGGAGAGGAGTAAAGTGGGAGGTGTTTGTAGTCCAAATCAATCTAAGGCAGTGATGGTGAACCTTGGCACTCCAGATGTTTTGGAACTACATTTGCCATAATGCTCATGCACTCTGCAGTGTATTGGAGCATCATGGGAACTGTACTTCCAAAACATCTGGGGTCCCAAGGTTCGCCATCACTGGTCTAAGGCGACATCGCTGCTCCTCCAGTACAGAGAGTGATAATTGTCCTCCTAGGACATGAAGTGTGTTACTGGCAGGACCACCAAGTAACAATAATGGGAAAAATAAGCCTGCGCTTCTAGGATCCCCGTTATCCAAACTCCCAATTTGTCGGCTAGCTAATTAAAATGCTCCTTGAAAGCCAACTGCGAACAGACAAGTCGTTTTGAGTCAGGCCACAGAGATAATCTACGTCGCAACATTTTAAATCCATTTCCAGCTGAGCGATAATCGCGGTATAAACAGGTTGGCGCGTCCTTGTATGCGCTGCAACTTTACGATAACCAGATCATCCCTTCGCGCTCTAAACAAAATTAATTATGGCCGAATAAGAGGTGTAAACAGGCTGAGGGCTCCTGCGTGACTAACCAGCGCGGCGATTTATCATGAGCTCGCCGCCCCGGATAAACATATGCACATCGCAGAGATACATCGAACGAGGACGCTAATTGTCGCCGTGTGTCCGCTGTAAACTTGCAGTCATTACGCTCTGTCCTGCTCCCGCGGCTTTCCTAATAAATATTTAATGCAATAGCCATATGGGCTAAGCGAGCGTATACGGGACTCCGGAGTCGCAGCTCACCGTGCGGCGGCAGCGGCTGATGTCTAACGATTAATAATAAAACAGGACGGGGAGTTAATAACCCATCCAAAATCTATTCTGAGGAGTTGGCGGAGGGCCACGGTGCACGCAGGACTGGCGCTCGGCTCGTCAACGGGGGTAGTAACGCGGAAAACTGATTGTAAAACACGCAGAGAGACACAAAGTAGATCTTTCCACGTTGTAATTTTAAAGTAGAACTCTGAGCAAGATAAATGATTAAATACGGTGCATCCGGAAAATATTCACAGAGCTTCACTTTTTCAAAATTTTGTTATGTTACGGCCTTATTCCAAAATGGATAAAATTCATTATTTTCCTCAAAATTCTACAAACAATCCCCCTTAGCGCCGCTTCACACTACCGCTATGCTACTTCCCGGGGCGACCTCCAAGATCGCGGTGAGAGCAGCGCGCCGCGACCTCGGAGCGGCCGCCACAGACTTCATAACATTGAAGTCTATGGCGGTCGCCTCCTGGTCGCCCCAGAGAAGTTCAGGACCCTTTTTCTAGGTCGGAGCGACTTGTGTCGCTCCTATTAGAACGGGTCCGCAGCTTCCCTATGGGAGGCGACCTGTGAGGCGACCAGGTCGCCTCACAGGTCGCCCTAGTGTGAACCGAGGCTTAATGACAACGTGAAAGAAGTTTGTTTGAAATCATTGAAAATTTATTAAAAATAAAAAAACAAAAAATCCCATGTACATAAGTATTCACACCCTTTGCCATGACACAAAGAATTGAGCTCAGGTGCATCTTGTTTCCACTGATCATCCTTGAGATGTTTCTACAACTTGAATGGAGTCCACCTCTGTAAATTCAGTTGATTGGACATGATTTGGAAAGGCACACGCCTGTCTATATAAAGTCCCACAGTGCATGTCAGAGCACAAACAAAGCCAAAGAATTGTCTGTAGACCTCTGAGACATGATTGTATGGAGGCACAGATCTGGGGAAGAGTACAGAAAAATCTCTACAGCATGACATTTCCCAATGAGCACAGTGGCCTCCATCATCCGAAAATGGAAGAAGTTTGGAACAACCAGGACTCCTCCTAGAGTGTGCCACCAAACTGAGTGATCGGGGGAGAAGGGCCTTAGTCAGGGAGGTGACCAAGAACCCGATGGTCACTCTGACAGAGCTCCAGCGTTTCTCTGTGGAGAGAGGAGAACCTTCCAGAAGAATAACCATCTCTGCAGCACTCCACCAATCAGGCCTGTATGGTAGAGTGGCCAGACTGAAGCCAAGTAAAAGGCACATGACAGCCCGCCTGGAGTTTGCCGAAAGGCACCTGAAGGACTTTCAGACCATGAGAAACAAAATTCTCTGCTCTGATGAAACAAAGATTGAACTCTTAGGCCTGAAAGGCAAATGTCATGTCTGGACTAAACCAGGCACCGCTCATTACCTGGCCAATACCATCCCTACAGTGAAGCATGGTGGTGGCAGCATCATGCTCTGGGGATGTTTTTCAGCAGCGGGAACTGGGAGACTAGTCAGGATCGAGGGAAAGATGAATACAGTCATGTACAGAGACATCCTTGATGAAAACCTGCTTCAGAGCGCTCTGGACCTAAGACTGGGGTGAAGTTTCATCTTCCAACAGGACAACGACCCTAAGCACACAGCCAAGATAAAGGAGTGGCTACAGGAGAACTCTGTGAATGTCCTTGAGTGGCCCAGCCAGAGCCCAGACTTGAACCCGATTGAATATCTCTGGAGAGATCTGAAAATGGCTGTGCACCGACCCTCCCCCATCCAACCTGATGGAGCTTGAGAGGTTCTGCAAAGGAGAATGGGAGAAACTGCCCAAAAATAGGGGTGCCAAGCTTGTAGCATCATACTCAAAAATACTTGAGGCTGTAATTGGTGCCAAAAGGTGCTTCACCAAAGTATTGAGCAAAGGGTGTGATACTTATGTACATGGGATTTTTTGTTTTGTTTTTTTTTTATTTTTAATAAATGAGAGCTCAAAAAAGCTCAAAAGCCTGTAGGACTTTCTTCTTTGAGCTTCTTTGAGATGCATGAGCCCTAACACAGCAGCTGGAACATTGTGTTGTTTTCCTGTTGATTCTGCCAGTGGATCTATTTTTTTCCACTTTCTGTAACAGGGGGACAACACTCTTCATTCTGAAGTGAAATTGCACAGCAGCGTTGTCACCTGAGGACTGGATAGTTTTAAATGGACAAATAGACTTCAAGAAAAAGAAAAAAAAAATAGAGCCCAACTCCAGCTTTACCACTCCACTTTTTTAACAGTTTCTTTTCTTTTTGGGGAAAAAAAGTTCTCATTATTTGAAAAAAGCTGACTATTGTCAGCACCCCCAGCAGTGTTATATGGCAGGTCCTAACCACTGTAAGGCTTCATTTAGATGTGCAGTTGGAGGTCAATAAAAAGGTGCGTCTGAGCCATGTTTTCATTTTAGCACCCTCCAACTGACCCCCCCCCCCCACCTTAAAGCGGACTAAACAAAAAAATTAAAAGTCAGCAGCTACAAATACTGTACCAACGTCTGGTTCAAGAAAGGGAGGACTGAACAGAGTTGGTGGCTTTCACACCTGGGAAAAGAATAGAGACTCATGGTAAAGAAGAAACATCCTCTTTACAGCAACCAGACGTTAAAGTGAAGCCCTTCAGCAGAGAAATATCTGAGCCTGGAGAGCAAAGGGTTAGGCAACAGATCCGACCCAATATGGGATTAAAGTGTAACTCCAAAGAGAGCAGAAGGTATCACCACTGTGGTACTGCAAGTAACCATACCAAGGAGAGATACCTCCTGCCTTCTATACCAAGGTGGGATGTTCCACTGCCTGTATCTAGCATTAAAAAGTCTAGTTTCACCAAATAAATGTGGTTAATTTGTGTTTTACTTGGTTCCGTGCAGATGTTAAGTCCTATGTACTTACAAACTTGTTCTTTGAGGACCAAAGAATTTTGGTGGGTGGGAGAGTGTAGCACTTGCCAGCTGTCCCTTTAGGCAGCCTGGCAGAATGTCCCACCTCGGCTGCAGATTGTTGCTCCTTGCAATGATGGCAGTGCAAGGAGGAAGGGGGCCTAAGGAGGACTGTGATCAAAATGGGGGGGGGGGGGTAAGAGGATCCTGATTGGCCACTACATGGCAGGCACTGCAGTCCCTCCCACAGGATGGCCAGATGCATGGGACAGGGATGGAGGCTGCCGCCGTGTGCTTCTAAGGGGGTAACAGTACAGACATATTAAAGCTTTTATGAGATTTTAGTAACTGGGTTCAGTCTATCCATGACATAGAATGCATCCCTGACATAGAATTCCCATAGCATGATGGATTTCTTATGTTATTTTAACAATATAATTGTTACTGTGAGCTTTCCCTGGCTGAATTCCAGCCCTGTCAGGTTCAAGCAAGATCGAGCAGCACGGCTGCCAACCATCCACACATTTATTGTCAGGGAAGTATCTCAAAAATCCCAGGTGGCTTTGTGTTGCAGAGGCCCCCGGCAATAATGTGTTGAAGAGATTAGTCAGGAGATTTCACATCTTCAAGAAAAAGTTCCTTTATTGTATTAAAACAATTAATACAATAAAGGAACTTTTTTCCTGAAATCTCCTGACTAATCTATTTGATACATTAAAGTGGACCTTTCATCAATAAATTAACTTCCTCTAATATTCTTCCTCCCCCCCCCCCCTCCTTCCTGCACAATCGCAAGTTCTTTACAGCATTTCCCCGAAGTCAATAACTTTTATTTTTCTTTTACTTTTACAGTGCTGCTGTCAGGAACTCAATACCCTGCGCAGGCGCACTGGTGTCGCTAACCGGCGAACGCCTATGCGCATGCACTGAGGCTACCTTTGTAGAGTTTGAGGCTACCTTTGTAGAGTTCGAGGCTACCTTTGGCAGGCTCAGTCATGGCTGTGTTGTACTGTCACGGGGTAGCGTGGCAGAGCCTGACGTAAGAGGAGTGGCTTACCGGGTAACTGGCGTGGCACAGGTTCACCAGAGGCGCGGAGTCTAAGTGTTAGCCGGTTTTCACCAGGGGCCCCAGATGGTGGGATGGTCAGAAAATTAGAATATTACATAAGAACAATAAAAAAAAGGATTTTTAATACAGAAATGTTGGCTTAGAGAAAAGTCTGTCCATGTACAGTATAGGATGCACTCAATACTTGATTGGGGCTCCTTTTGCATGAATTACTGCATCAATGCGGCGTGGCATGGAGGCGATCAGCTTGTGGCACTGCTGAGGTGTTATGGAAGCCAGGGTTGCTTTGATAGCGGCCTTCAGCTTGTCTACATTGTTGGGTCTGGTGTCTCTCATCTTCCTCCTGACAATACCCCACAGATTCTCTGTGGGGTTTAGGTCAGGCAAGTTTGCTGGTCAATCAAGCACAGTGATCCCATGATCATGTGACCAGGTATTGGTAGTTTTGGCAGTGTGGGCGGTGCCAAGTCCTGCTGGAAAATGAAATCAACATCTTCATAAAGCTGGTCAGCAAAGGGAAGCATGAAGTGCTCTAGAATTTCCTGCTAGAGGGCTGCACTGACTTTGGACTTGATAAAACACAGTGGACCGACACCAGTAGATGACATGGCTCCCCAAACCATCACTGACTGTGGAATTTTCACACTGAACCTCATGCAAATTGGATTCTGTGCATCTCTACTCCTCCTCCAGACTCTGGGACCTTGGTTTCCAAATGAAATGCACAATTTTCCACAGACAGTGATGATTTGGGGAGCCATGTCATCTACTGGTGTTGGTCCACTGTGTTTTATCAAGTCCAAAGTCAGCGCAGCCCTCTAGCAGGAAATTGTAGAGCACTTCATGCTTCCCTCTGCTGACCAGCTTTATGGAGATGCTGATTTCATTTTCCAGAAGGACTTGGCACCGCCCACACTGCCAAACCTACCAATACCTGGTCACATGATCATGGTATCACTGTGCTTGATTGGCCAGCAAACTCGCCTGACCTAAACCCCACAGATAATCTGTGGGGTATTGTCAAGAGGAAGATGAGAGACACCAGACCCAACAATGCAGATAAGCTGAAGGCCGCTATCAAAGCAACCTGGGCTTCCATAACACCTCAGCAGTGCCACAGGCTGATCGCCTCCATGCCACGCCGCATTGATGCAGTAATTCATGCAAAAGGAGCCCCGACTAAGTATTGAGTGCATCCTATACTATACATGGACAGACTTTTCACTAAGACAACATTTCTGTATTAAAAATCCTTTTTTTATTGGTCTTATGTAATATTCTACATTTCTGAGATACTGAATTTTGGGGTGTCACTCGCTGTAAGCCATAATCATCAAAATTAAAAGAAAGTAATGCTTGAAATATATCACTCTGTGTGTAACGTATCTATATAAAATGTATGAGTTTCACTTTTGAAACAAATTAACTTTTTGATGATATTTTAATTTTATGAGCTGCACCTGTAATATGAGGTCAAACCTTAACACGTCCAATTTGTATGTAATCAGGCAGGCCCTTGCACTGCAAAGCTGAAGGTGAATCTAAAGGAACGTGAACAAGAAAACGGTATAATGTATTGCCAGCCTAACTCTTTCAGCTGGAAAACTTTTATCTATACTGGCCAAGGATCCATTAAAGATGGAACCCAGTGGTGATTGGTGTAAGTACCTGGCTTGGCGGGTTGGACTGTGGAGAACTCTTCCTCCAGGTGCAGATGCCCTGTCTCGTTCCTCCTGTGGACGCTGCTCTCCATTAAAAGATTGCTGGACAGATACGACACCGTCTGAGCGGTCAGGTCGCTGTTACCTGCGATGTTACAGAACAAGAGGCTTAAAATCAATGCACCATTTAATAATCCAGTATATTGTTTCATCTGGTAAAATCAGTTAATATAACAAATAATAATTTTAGAGCTCATGTACACTCGTTTCAAAATGTGGCATTGGACGCACTTTTTGAAAGCGCTCTGAACACCAATCAAAGCTCCTGTCACTAAATAAAATGGTCACCTTACAGTCCTGGTCACACGTTGTGTTTGCTTCACTTCAAAAATGATCCCCCATAACACTTTTTTGGTGCTTCAAAGTGTGTGCAAAGCCTCAATAGAAGTCTATGACAACTCTCGCTTTTGAAGGGCTTTTATTCAGCGTTAGCTTTGCTTTGTTTTGGAGGTACTGCAGGTATGAGATATCCCAAGATGCAACCAACAAGCGAACTGAAAAGATGTCATCAGCAGTCATTTCTGGTTCATGTGTATATATTCTGGGAGTGTCTGGGGCAGACGTCACAACTGGTGTGCAGCAGGAAGGTGATTGGGGTCCTGACTGGAGGGGAGCAACTAGCAGGCGGCACATGTCGTGTGCAACATGGGAACGCTATAGCAGAAGGTGAACAGGGACCGGAGAGAGAAGACTGAGCGTCAGAGCATCAGCAGAGCTGGGGAACCACAGCAGAAGAAACTAGCACATGTCACACGTGGTGCGCAGCGTGGGAACAATAAAGTGGGAGGTGAGAGGGGACCAGAGACAGAGGAGGATCAGCAGAGCTAGGGGTTATTACTGAGTGGGGAATCAGCAGAGCTGTGGGTTACTACTGCACGGGGGATCAGCAGAGCTAAAGGTACTACTGAGAGGGGGATCAGCAGAGCTAAGGGTACTACTGAGTGGGGGATCAGCAGAGCTAAGGGTACTACGAGTGGGGGATTAGCCGTGCTGAGGGTCCTACTGAGAGGGGATAAGCAGAGCTGAGGGTACTACTGAGTGGGGGATCAGCAGAGCTGAGGGTACTACTGAGTGGGGGATTAGCAGAGCTGATGCTATTACTGAGCAGGGGATCTGCTGAATGAGTGTACTAATAAGCTGGGAATCTGCTGAGTGGGGATACTACTAAGCTTGGGTTCTACTGGGCCCCTTTGAAACAAATAGAATATCAACACACACAAGGCATTTGCCAAGCTTAAGCACTTGCCGACCGCATACTGTATATATATACGTTGGCAAGCTGGCTCTCCCAGGCAAAACCACATATTGATACGTCATTAGCCTAGGAGGAGCTAGTGGGCCAGCGTGCGCCACCAGGAGCAAGCGTGCGCCGCCAGCGGCGCGCTCCCGCCCCCGATCTTCAGCGGGGAAGCTGGCGCATGTGTCAGGCGGCTCCAATTGCCGCCTGACACTCTCGATCGTTCCCCGCTGACAAAGGACGGACGGACGGCTGATGTAAACACAGCCGTCCGTCCTTCTCCCTCGGATGATCACAGAACCCATGTCATCCTTCTTTATAGGATCACATGTCTATGTGTTCATCTCACAAGCCCCACCCCCATACAGTTAGAATCACTCCCCTAGGCTTACATTTAATCTCTTGATCACCCACAGAGTTAACCCCTTCCCTGCCAGTGTCATTATTACAGTAACAGTGCATATTTTTAGCACTGATTACTGTAGTAATGTCACTGGTCCCCCCAAAAGTGTTACAAATGTCAGTTAGGGGTCCGATCTGTCCGCCGCAATGTCGCAGTCCTGCAAAAAATCGCTGATCGCCGCCATTACTAGTAAAAAAAAAAAAATGACATAAATCTCTCCTCTAGTTAGTAAACGCAATAACTTTTGCGCAAACCAATCAAAATACGATTATTGCAATTTTTTTACCAAAAATATGTAGCAGAAAACAAGTTGGTCGAAAATGTTAAAAAAATTTGATTTTTAATTTTTTTGGGGGTGAATGTTATATAGCAGAATATGAAAAACATTGGGGTTTTTTTTTGTAAAATGGTCGCTCTTTTTTTTGTTTATAGCGCAAAAAAATAAATAAATTGCACGGGTGATCAAATACCCCCAAAAGAAAGCTCTGTTTGTGAGAAAAAAAAGGACATCCATTTTCTTTAGGTACAGCGTCGCACAACTGTGCAATTATCCATTAAAGTAAAGCAGTGCCGAATCGCAAAATAGGGCCTAGTCATTAAGGGGGCAAATCCTCCGGTCTGAAAGTGGTTAAAGCTTCAAAAAAGCAGGTCAGGCACTGATGTGGACGAGAATGCTCGGCTCGCAGTCTCCTAATTCATCCCAAAAGGTGTTCTTTTGGGTTGAGGTCAGGACTCTGTGCAGGCCAGACAAGTTCCTCCACCCCAAACTCACTCATCCATGTCTTTATGGACCTTGCTTTGTGCACTGGTCCAAATCATTTGGTGGAGGGGGGATTATGGTGTGGGGGTTGCTTTTCAGGGGTTGGGCTTGGCCCCTTAGTTCCAGTGAAGGGAACTCTTAAGGCGTCAGAATACCAAGACATTTTGGACAATTTCATGTTCCCAACTTTGTGGGAACAGTTTGGGGATGGCCCATTCCTGTTCACGTTCCTTGCACAAAGCAAGGTCCATAAAGACATTGATAAGTGAGTTTGGGGTGGAGGAACATGACTGGCCTGCACAGAGTCCTGACCTCAACCTGAAAGAACACCTTTGCAATGAATTAGAGCGCAGACTGCAGACCTTCCACATCAGTGCCTGAACTCACAAACGTGCTTCTGGAAGAATGGTCAAACATTCCCATAGACACTCCTAAACCTTGTGGACGGCCTTCCCAGAAGAGTTGAAGCTGTTATAGCTGCAAAGGGTGGAGCCAACTCAATATTGAACCCTACAGACTAAGACTGGGATGTCATTAAAGTCCATGTATGTGTAAAGGCAGGCGTCCCAATACTTTTGGTAATATAGTGTGTATAAATAAATAAATAAATATATATACACACAAAAGAAAAAGCAACATGACAAATTAAAAAAAAAAAAAACACAATTATGTGTGTGTATATACAGTGGGTACGGAAAGTATTCAGACCCCCTTAAATTTTTCACTCTTTGTTATATTGCAGCCATTTGCTAAAATCATTTAGATTCATTCTTCTTCCTCATGAATGTACACATAGCACCCCATACTGACAGAAACACACAGAATTGTTGACATTGTTGTAGATTTATTAAAAAAGAAAAACTGAAATATCACATGGTCCTAAGTATTCAGACCCTTTGCTCAGTATTTAGTAGAAGCCCCCTTTTGATCTAATACAGCCAGGAGTCTTTTTGGGAAAGATGCAACAAGTCTTTCACACCTGGATTTGGGGATCCTCTGCCATTCCTCCTTGCAGATCCTCTCCAGTTCTGTCAGGTTGGATGGTAAATGTTGGTGGACAGCCATTTTTAGGTCTCTCCAGAGATTCTCAATTGGGTTTAAGTCAGGGCTCTGGCTGGGCCATTCAAGAACAGTCACGGAGTTGTTGTGAAGCCACTCCTTCGTTATTTTAGCTGTGTGCTTAGGGTCATTGTCTTGTTGGAAGGTAAACCTTCGGCCCAGTCTGAGGTCCAGAGCACTCTGGAGAAGGTTTTTGTCCAGGATATCCCTGTACTTGGCCGCATTCATCTTTCCCTCGATTGCAACCAGTCGTCCTGTCCCTGCAGCTGAAAAACACCCCCACAGCATGATGCTGCCACCACCATGCTTCACTGTTGAGACTGTATTGGACAGGTGATGAGCAGTGCCTGGTTTTCTCCACACATACCGCTTAGAATTAAGGCCAAAAAGTTCTATTTTGGTCTCATCAGACCAGAGAATCTTATTTCTCACCATCTTGGAGTCCTTCAGGTGTTTTTTAGCAAACTCCATGCGGGCTTTCATGTGTCTTACACTGAGGAGAGGCTTCCGTCGGGCCACTCTGCCATAAAGCCCCGACTGGTGGAGGGCTGCAGTGATGGTTGACTTTCTACAACTTTCTCCCATCTCCTGACTGCATCTCTGGAGCTCAGCCACAGCGATCTTTGGGTTCTTCTTTACCTCTCTCACCAAGGCTCTTCTCCCCCGATAGCTCAGTTTGGCCGGACGGCCAGCTCTAGGAAGGGTTCTGGTCGTCTCAAACGTCTTCCATTTGAGGATTATGGAGGCCACTGTGCTCTTAGGAACCTTAAGTGCAGCAGAAATCTTTTTGTAAACTTGGCCAGATCTGTGCCTTGCCACAATTCTGTCTCTGAGCTCTTCAGGCAGTTCCTTTGACCTCATGATTCTCATTTGCTCTGACATGCATTGTGATCTGGAAGGTCTTATATAGACAGGTGTGTGGCTTTCCTAATCAAGTCCAATCAGTATAATCAAACACAGCTGGACTCAAATGAAGGTGTAGAACCATCTCAAGTATGATCAGAAGAAATGGAAAGCACCTGAGTTAAATATATGAGTGTCACAGCAAAGGGTCTGAATACTTAGGACCATGTGATATCTCAGTTTTTCTTTTTTAATAAATCTGCAACAATGTCAACAATTCTGTGTTTTTCTGTCAGTATGGGGAGCTATGTGTACATTCATGAGGAAGAAGAATGAACTTAAATGATTTTAGCAAATGGCTGCAATATAACAAAGAGTGAAAAATTTAAGGGGGTCTGAATACTTTCCGTACCCACTGTATATATATATATATATATATATATATATATATATATATATATATATATATATATATACACATACAGTACTATATATATATTGTTTTTTTTTTTTTTTTTTGTCAAGTTGCTTTTTCTAACATCATATGTAGGTGAACTGTCAACCCCTTTGATCTGTAAAAGAATTAAACAGAGTAAATACAATGTAACAATAATGTTAATACATCATATTTCTCAATGAAGCTTCAAAAACTGCATTTTACACAGCAACAGCTGTAGCTGTGATAGAGAAATTGTTACCAGGGGCGCAGCAGCAGGGGGAGAGGAACAGGAACATGGTTCGTACACCCAAAAAATTTTCTTTTAGAGCGTGAGATCCTTGACAGCTTAAGCTAGTGATTTTTGACATTTTAAGTACACCACTAAATTTATTTATAGATGATATCCTAACAATTTCTCTTCTGATGTCTAATAATGTATAAAAGTTATACAAAAAAAAAAAAAATGCAAGTCTGTTTATACAAAAAAAATGATGCGCTTACTTGTTAGGTAGCAGCCCAAGCTGAGTGACACATTGTCAAATGCAATGATGGAATCGGAGTCCTTGGACCAGGAGGCGCGGATTTCCAACCAGAACCTGTGTGAAGGGACCGGAAAAATATAAAAGGCTGCTCTGTAAAAGGCAAAACTGAACCCTTCATATCTCCATCCATGTTCCTATCATTCTAACATTCCTATTACATGCCCCTTATATACACGGCCCTTCCTAGGGCAGATTTTTTAATTAACTGGTTTAAGGAAATTTGTTATGGGATAAATATTGAAGTTTCTAGTTTTCCGGTTGTCCCTAAGCCTATCTTGCCACCCTAATCCAGAAAAACAGATTTTGTTTGGGGTCCTTATGAGTAGTGATTTGTTGTTGGCCCATGCTGGTCAATGGGAATATAGGCATAGGAACTAACCTGAGGAACGGGGAGGAGATGCATGCTGAGACTGGGCTGAGGAACTAAGCAGAGCAAATACATAGGAACTAACCTGAGGATGGGGAGGAGATGCGTGCTGAGACTGGGCTGAGGAACTATGCTGAGCAAATACATAGGAACTAACCTGAGGATGGGGAGGAGATGCGTGCTGAGACTGGGCTGAGGAACTTTGTTGAGCATAGGTATAGTAACTTTCCTGAGGATGGGAGGGGATGTGTGCTGAGACTGGGCTGAGGAATTATGTTGAGCATAGGCATAGGAACTAACCTGAGGTTGGGAAGGAGATGCATGGTGAGACTGGGCTGAAGAACTAAGCAGAGCATAGGTATAGCAACTAACCTGAGAATGGGGAGGAGATGCATGCTGAGACTGGGCTGAGGAATTATGTTGAGCATAGGTATAGGAACTGTCCTGAGGATGTGGAAAAGACAACCTAAGCAGCGAATTGGGAGTTTATACTTTGGCAAAAGGACACTAAAGACTACATCAGTAATTTCTTGCTGGAATTACATTTGCTGAACCACTTGACTCATCCCTACAATGGACTCATCATGAGGATGGGAAGGGGACCCATGCTGAGAATAGCCAAAAGACCTAAGCTAAGCATAAGAAGGGGGCACCCATGGTGAGGCTGGGGAGGGGACCCACGTTATTGATGGGCAGAGGACCTGTACTGAGAATGAGGAAGAAACACATGCTGAGGATAGGGAGGAAATCCATGATGAGGATGAGGATGAGGAGGGGACCCATGAAGAGGATTGGGAGGGGACCCATGAAGAGGTTTGGGAGGGGACCCATGATGAGGATGGGGAGGGGACCCATGATGAGGATGGGGAGGGGACCTATGATGAGGATGGGGAGGGGACTTATGATGAGAATAGGAAAGAAACCTATAATGAGGATGGGGAGGGGACCCATGCTGAGAATAGGCAAGAGACCTGAGCTAAGGCTAAGAAGGAGGCACTCATAGTGAAGATGGGGAGGAAAATCATGTTGTCGATGGGCAGAGGACCTGTACTGAGGAGGAGGAAGGAACGCATGTGGAAGATAGGGAGGGAACGCAGGCTGAGGATAGGGAGTGGACCCATGATGAGGTTGGGGAGTAGACCCATGATGAGGTTGGGGAGGGGACTCATGCTTAGTATAGGAAGGTACCCAGTGCAGAGGGTTGGGTGGGGACCCATGCTGGGGGATGGGGAGGAGGGGGCTCTTGTTGAGAATGAAGGGTGACCTGTGCTGAGGGTAAGGAAGGGGCACTCATGGTGGGGATAGGGAGGGGGCTCTTGTTGAGAATGGAGGGTGACCTGTGCTGAAGGTAAGAAGGGGCACTCATCGTGGGTATAGGGAGGGGACTCTTGTTGAGAATGAAGGGTGACCTGTGCTAAGGGTAATAAGGGGCACAAACGGTGGGAAAGGGGAGGGGGCTCTTGTTGAGAATGGAGGGTGACCTGTGCTGAGGGTAAGGAAGGGGCACACATGATGGGGATAGGGAGGGGGCTCTTGTTGAGAATGGAGGGCGACCTGTGCTGAAGGTAAGAAGGGGCACTCATGTTTGGGATAGGGAGGGGGCTCTTGTTGAGAATGGAGGGTGACCAGTCCTGAGGACAAGAAGGGGCATTAATGGTGGGGACAGGGAAGGAACCCATGATGAGGGTGGGGAGGGGACCCATGCTGAGAATAGACAGGAGACCTGAGCTGAGGATGGGGAAATAACCCATTTTTGAGGATGGGGATGGAACCCATGTTGGACACATCTACTGCAAAGTCGTGTGTTTAGTTTTACTGGTACAATCCTCTCTGCTGATGATTCTCTGCTGGGATACTAAAAACCTTCTTAGAGCGAAAACCCTGGGTAATATGGGCTGTATGTATCATGGTGGCAAGTAAGCCAGTGCATGAGGGGGGGGGGGCAAGGTTGGAGGGGGCAGCATCAAGCATCTACATTTACATACTGTTATAACTTTTTACTTATTTACTTATTTCTGTCTCCCTCCTCTGTCCATCTGCAAGAGAACCTTTTATCTGGAACTGTTCTGAAACTTGCTGAACATTTTCTGTACTCATCCAGCAGATTGGCACAGTGACACGCACCTCTCCATCACGTCCTGCAGGGGCAGCACCAAATGCTGCCAGACTCCCAATCCCTCCCCATTGGTGAAATGCCAGAGGGTTCTGTATTTTGCCCTCCCGGTTCTATTATCGTGAAGCCGGACCGATATATCGCCATGTAGGAAACCGTCCAGAAGAAAAGACATTCGTAGCTGGAAACAAAACAGAAGAACCTGTTAATATATTCTTCTTTCAGGAAAGCCAGTATATATTTGTTTTATTTTTTATTACAGGTACTTATATATCGCCATCAATTTATGCAGCACATTACATATGTATTGTACAGTCACATCAGTCCCTGCCCTCAAGGAGCTTACAATCTAAGGTCCCTAACCCAAATTCATACATAAACATATTAGGGCCAATTTAGACAGGAACCAATTAACCTATCGGCATATCTTTGGAGTGTGGGAGGAAACCGGAGTACCCGGAGAAAACCCACACAGGCACAGGGAGAACATGCAATCTCCATGCAGGTAGTGCCATTGTTGGGATATACATACAGGTTCTGGATGCTTGGAAAAGAGCGAGATCCAGACCTACCAGGTAAGCAGATCTGGGAGGAGGGGATTTAAATGTGCCTCTCAAAAGTAATATTGAGACAATGATGTATAAAAAATGAACAAAGTTTATTAAATATATGTCATAAAAATTACATCAAAAGAAAGAGAATACATCAAATCTATTACAGACATACAGTGGGTACGGAAAGTATTCAGACCCCCTTAAATTTTTCACTCTTTGTTATATTGCAGCCATTTGCTAAAATCATTTAAGTTCATTCTTCTTCCTCATGAATGTACACATAGCACCCCATACTGACAGAAAAACACAGAATTGTTGACATTGTTGCAGATTTATTAAAAAAGAAAAACTGAAATATCACATGGTCCTAAGTATTCAGACCCTTTGCTGTGACACTCATATATTTAACTCAGGTGCTTTCCATTTCTTCTGATCATCCTTGAGATGGTTCTACACCTTCATTTGAGTCCAGCTGTGTTTGATTATACTGATTGGACTTGATTAGGAAAGCCACACACCTGTCTATATAAGACCTTCCAGATCACAATGCATGTCAGAGCAAATGAGAATCATGAGGTCAAAGGAACTGCCTGAAGAGCTCAGAGACAGAATTGTGGCAAGGCACAGATCTGGCCAAGGTTACAAAAAGATTCCTGCTGCACTTAAGGTTCCTAAGAGCACAGTGGCCTCCATAATCCTCAAATGGAAGACGTTTGGGACGACCAGAACCCTTCCTAGAGCTGGCTGTCCGGCCAAACTGAGCTATCGGGGGAGAAGAGCCTTGGTGAGAGAGGTAAAGAAGAAACCAAAGATCACTGTGGCTGAGCTCCAGAGATGCAGTCAGGAGATGGGAGAAAGTTGTAGAAAGTCAACCATCACTGCAGCCCTCCACCAGTCGGGGCTTTACGGCAGAGTGGCCCGACGGAAGCCTCTCCTCAGTGTAAGACACATGAAAGCCCGCATGGAGTTTGCTAAAAAACACCTGAAGGACTCCAAGATGGTAAGAAATAAGATTCTCTGGTCTGATGAGACCAAAATAGAACTTTTTGGCCTTAATTCTAAGCGGTATGTGTGGAGAAAACCAGGCACTGCTCATCACCTGTCCAATACAGTCCCAACAGTGAAGCATGGTGGTGGCAGCATCATGCTGTGGGGGTGTTTTTCAGCTGCAGGGACAGGACGACTGGTTGCAATCGAGGGAAAGATGAATGCGGCCAAGTACAGGGATATCCTGGACAAAAACCTTCTCCAGAGTGCTCTGGACCTCAGACTGGGCCGAAGGTTTACCTTCCAACAAGACAATGACCCTAAGCACACAGCTAAAATAAGGAAGGAGTGGCTTCACAACAACTCCGTGACTGTTCTTGAATGGCCCAGCCAGAGCCCTGACTTAAACCCAATTGAGCATCTCTGGAGAGACCTAAAAATGGCTGTCCACCAACGTTTACCATCCAACCTGACAGAACTGGAGAGGATCTGCAAGGAGGAATGGCAGAGGATCCCCAAATCCAGGTGTGAAAGACTTGTTGCATCTTTCCCAAAAAGACTCCTGGCTGTATTAGATCAAAAAGGGGCTTCTACTAAATACTGAGCAAAGGGTCTGAATACTTAGGACCATGTGATATTTCAGTTTTTTTCTTTTTTAATAAATCTGCAACAATGTCAACAATTCTGTGTTTTTCTGTCAGTATGGGGTGCTATGTGTACATTCATGAGGAAGAAGAATGAACCTAAATGATTTTAGCAAATGGCTGCAATATAACAAAGAGTGAAAAATTTAAGGGGGTCTGAATACTTTCCGTACCCACTGTATATTTGTGAACAGAGATGATCACTGCGATACAATCCCAAAAGGGCATTGTATAGATATATACATTGCTGGAACTATGCGTTTCGCTATAGATGCTTCATCAGGGTCCAGCAATTTTTAATTAATTCACAATAGGTTTATGCAACAGATCCTTAGTTCATAGCCACAACGGGACAAAAGGGATGTATAATGAATAACATGTATTTTTATGACGTTAAAAGCAAACAATAAGGGTAGCCATAGATCCCCATATTGATGGGTCAAGGGGGATTTGATGTTGTATTTACAGAAGAGGGGCCATCCTACACACTCTTACTAGTAAATATCCGTAAGGTGAGCGGAAGATGAAAGAGGCCAACTAGAAACACACCGGTGATGAGGTTATCCAGTATACACTAGAGCATATTTATAGATTTTTTCAGCCATTATCCCCCCCCCCCCCCCCATACAATTTCCACAGGTTTTGGATGCTCCTAAACTTAAAAAAAGGGATTATCCATTGTATGGCGCCCTCACCATGACCAGAGAGGTAGGAAGCCTAAAGCCCCGTACACGCGTACCGATCGTCGGCCGAACGATCGGCCGTCTTTTGTCCCCGGGCTGTCGGTGTCTGTTGAAAAGTGCAAAAGACAGCACAAGAATTTTGTCCGCCGACTACAGCCGACTGCAGAAGTGATGTCATGTAATGGTTAACTTTCCTTGTCTTTTTTCTTCTCTGAGCATGCCCAGTCTTGCAAATCTGCTGTCTGTCGGCCGAATTCTGTACTGACTGGCGAACAATCGGCCGTTCTGGTGTCGGCATACTAAAATTTTAATGCTTGCAAGACAGATTATTTTCGGCCGAAAGTGCGCTGTCGGAAGCACAATCGGTACGTGTGTACGGGCCTTAAGACCCACCAAAGATCTCTGGGATGAATCTACACAGTGTAACCTCCATCTAGGTTGGCCTCCTCAGGCGATAACCACCTTTCTATCCAGATCAGCCTTTCTCAACCTTTTAACCACTTTACCACCGGAGGATTTTGCTGTCTTACGTCCAGGCCACTTTTTGCGATTCGGCACTGTGCGACTTTAACTGACAATTGCGCGGTCGTGCGACGCTGTACCCAAACAAAATTTACGTCCTTTTTTTCCCACAAACAGAGCTTTCTTTTGGTGGTATTTGATCACCTGTGCGATTTTTACTTTTTGCGCTATAAACAAAAAAAGAGCGACAATTTTGAAAAAATAACAATATTTTTCACATTTTTTATATGAAATTCCCCCCCCCCCCCCCAAAATGTAAAAATCAAAATTTTTTATCATTTTAGGCCAATTTGTTTTCTGCTACATATTTTTGGTAAAAAAAAAATCGCAATAAGCGTATTTTGATTGGTTTGCGCAAAAGTTATTGCGTTTACTAACTAAGGGAAAGATTTCTGTCGTTTTTGGTATTTTTTTTTTTTTAACGAGTAATGGCGGCGATCTGCGATTTTTTTTTGCGGGACTGCGACATTGCGGCGGACAGATCGGACCCTTGACTGACATTTTTGACACTTTTGGGGGTACCAGTGACATTACTACAGTAATCAGTGCTATATATATGCACTGTTACTGTAAAAATGACACTGGCAGGGAAGGTGTTAATTTTATTGGAGAGGGAGGGGTTAATGTATGCCTGGTGCTTACTGACATGTGTGGGGGGAGGGGACTGTGTGACACAGGCACAGATCGCAGGTTCAGCTATGCTGAACCCTGCAAATCTGACCCTGTCTGTCACTTAGGAGATCCGCCCGCTCTGTTTACACAAGCGGGCGGATCTCCAGACTCGATTCCCCGAGGATCGGGGAAGAGCAGCGGCGATCGCCGCCGCTCCTCCCCTGGCCCGACTCCCGCTGTGACTGAATACAGTCGCCGCCGAGAAGGGGGAGTGTCTGGCGACGTAGGTCTACGTCATCAGACCTACAAGAGCCACTTTGCCGCAGTAGAGCTCTAGTGAGCAGCGGCAAAGTGGTTAAACATAGAGGGACAGACAGAGGGACAATTTCATTCAGTAAAATGATTGCTTATAGCAATGAAATTCACTGCTATAAGCAATCATGTGTAAAAAAAAAAAAATGTTTTAATCATTTCTCCAGAGCAGTACAGTGTTACTATGGTAACATTATATTGCTTTGGTCATAGTGCGTTAAAAATAAATAAATAAATAAAAAAACAATGTAATAAAAATGAAACAATAAAAAAGAAATTAAAAAAAGGTATATATATATTTTTATTTTTCGTATTTTGCCAGCAGTTAGTGTCTCTGATCACCGCCACACCAGTTAGATGATGATACTGTACTGCCCTGGTGACAGTATGTAAAAAAACAAAATTGTGAAAATATTTTGTTTTATTTTTCCTTTATTTTACAAAAACATTACAACTTCAAAAAAACTAGCTATGCCTCTTACTAAATACCCTGGACTGTCTACTTTCCAAAAAGGGGTCATTTGGGGGATAGTCATGCCACCTGGCTTTTTTGAGCTTTAACAAATTAGATTGTCAGTACATCAAGATTGATCAATTTTCAGATATCCCATAGTTTGTGGACTCCTACAGACTAAATAATATACACTGATTTGGGTTATTTTCACCAAAGAAATTTAACAGAATACATTTTGACCTAATGTATGAAGAACTATTATTTATTTACAAAATGTCAAAACAGCAATGAAGAAAATTAGTTTTTTTTTTTTTTTTAACAAAATTTACAGTCTTTTTTTTTTTGTTTTTTTTAGCAAAAAAAAAAAAAAACAAGTGGTGATTAAATAACCCTAAAATAAAGCTCCAGCTGTGTGAACACAATGATAAAAATTTCACCTGGGTAGTGCTGCACGACCGCCTATGTGTCATTCAGAGTGCGACAGCGCTACAGGGGTTCTGAGGACGTCAGACATAGACTGACGAAACGGCGTTGGGTGGTGTTTGAGATCCGTCATTTCCGGTCAGCTGGAATGCTGCTGGAGCACAAACCAGCGATTCCTATACAATACATGCTGATTCCTGTCTTCTTTGATGTAAGTGCAAACAACCTTATTTTTTAAATAAATGATTTGAAATACTGCACCATGAGAGTGTTTCTTCCTCTCCCTCTCTATATGGCAACACTGGAGCTTTGAATACGCTAATTATATACATATTGAATGGATGACAGTGGTAGTTTGAATTCATTCCTGTGACCTCATATATGGCATCTTGGATTTTCCATTATGCGCAATTTAACTCCATGTAATAGGGGTCAATCAATGTACCTGTGGCAGGGCAGCCCCTAAAGCAGGTCTCAGAGACATTTGGATAGAACTTATGTACTTTATCAGGGT
Organism: Pelophylax lessonae; assembly: GCF_965119305.1. NCBI lineage: Eukaryota > Metazoa > Chordata > Amphibia > Anura > Ranidae > Pelophylax > Pelophylax lessonae. Next base: position 679,774,657 of record NC_138770.1, on the reverse strand, counting down.
TGCGATACCATCTCGTAGGAAGTTTTTTACTACAGTCTTCTTTTACCACCGGAGGATTTTCCTGCTAAAAGACCAGGGGGTTTTTTGCGATTTTTTACTGCGTGACTTTAACGGACAATTGCACGGTCGTGCGACACTGTACCTAAACGAATTTCACGTCCTTTTTTTCCCACAAACAGAGCTTTCTTTTGGTGGTATTTGATCACCTGTGCGATTTTTTGATCACGCGCTATAAACAAATAAAGAGCGTAATTTTTGCAAAAATAACAATATTTTTCACTTTTTTTTATATGAAATTCCCCCCCCCCAAAAAAATGTAAAAATCAAAATTTTTTAACATTTTCGGCCAATTTGTTTTACGCTACCTATGTTTGGTAAAAAAAATCACAAAAAGCGTATTTTGATTGGTTTGCGCAAAAGTTATCGCGTTTACTAACAAAGGGAAAGATTTTTGTCATTTTTGGTGTTTTTTTTTTTTAAAAAGTAATGGCGGCGATCTGCGATTTTTTTGTGGTACTGCGACATTGCGGCGTACAGATCGGACCCTTGACTGACATTTTTGACACTTTTGGGGGTACCAGTGACATTACTGCAGTAATCAGTGCTATACATATGCACTGTTTCTGTAAATATTACACTGGCAGGGAAGGGGTTAACTGTATTGGACAGGGAGGGGTTAAGTGTGTCCTAGGGGCGTGCTTCTAACTGTAGTGGGACATTGCTATTGGTGTAAAAACAAAGATCAATGGTTCTACATAGTAGAACCGTCTGATCTTCATTTTTACACAGGGGAGAATGACAGGCGGCTTGTTTACATAAGCCGCTCTGTCTTTCTCCCGCTGTACCGGCGATCGTAGTGTGACCGGCTGACATCGGGTCCGCCAGTCACACTCCCGCACTCCTCCGTGAACGAGTCGAGGCGGGCGCGCGCTCGCCCGCTATTGGCTCTAGAAGGAGTGACAGGCGAGCGACGTAGATCTACTCTGCCTGGCCGGGGCCGACTGCCGCAGTTAATATACTGTGAGCAGTCGGCAAGTGGTTAAGAGACATGGAGCGTTTGCATTTGTGCATATTTATTAGCATATCCAACCATACCTCAGTGGAGAACTCTTGTCCTATGTCAGTCTCCCATCGAGCCATAGCTGAGGATTTCTCTGGTAAGTGTAACCCTCTGATTGCTTTTTTTTTGGAAGTGGAGTTGGACTTTATGGAAAAACAGCAATGCAGCAATGACAAGAAATGCATTCAGTGAAAGTGCACTGCAGCTTACCTTTTAACTTTTTTTTTTATTTTTTATTATATTATAAAGTGCTGAGCCTTGTAAGACGTTTAGACAATAACCGGAGTCAAAAGTCTTTCTGCTTTTCCCCATTTGTCAGCTTCATCGTTATTACAATATCTGTCGGAAGCCATATTTCTAAAGACACCATGAAAGCAGCACAAAATTGACTGTCCAAATGGAAAGACCAGAGGCAAATTGAAATGTCCACGTTCCTGAGCGCAGCGGCCCAGCACCCCGCTCAATAACTAGATTTCTATAGAGCCGCAATAGATGCTGATGCAGGAGGAGAAGCAATCTGATTTTGTTAAAGTTGACACCAAAATAGCTTCTGCTTAATAGACAGTTTTTTTTTTTTTTCTGAATCTTCTCTGAGAACAAAAGCTTATTGAGATGGTCTGAAGTGCTGGACAATGCACCTTTTAAAGCAGATAAAATCAAAAGATATTGTTTTTTTTTTTTTTGTGGCAGAGAGCTTGGAAAAAATAGGTTCTGTACATCTTTCGGTCTCTAGAGCAACCTTTCTCATCCTTTTTAACATAAAGGAACCCTTGAAATAACATTTTCAGTCTCAGGGATCCCCTGCTTGGTGCCCCCTTCACTGTTTGTGAGCATAGGGTTAGGAAGACCTAGTAAGAATGGTCACCTTGCTAAAAAAACACAACTGTTCTGGATGCTTCCAACCTTAAAAAAAATTGAATATTCTACCTGTTGTATGGCGCCCTGACCATGACCAGAGGGGGTGCAAGCCTAAGACCCACCAAAGATCCCTGTGATGCATCTATACATTGTACCTCCATCTAGGGTGGCCTACTCAGAGAAGAACCACCTTTCTATCTAGTGTCAGGGTCTGGACTGGCGGTCAAGGAAGACACTAGGAGTGGATGCTCTGTGTCCGTGAGGGAATGGCGTGGACCGTACCAGAGGACCGGTTCTAAGTTACTACAGGTTTTCACCAGAGCCCTCCGCTGCGGCGGTAGCAACCAGGTTGTATCCTCCGGTAAAGGCTCAACCTCACGGACAGCGGATTCTGGCGTGGTACAGAAGGATAAGGCAAAGGCAGGGTCAGACGAAGCAGAAGGTCAAGGCAGGCGGCAATGGTTCGTAGTCAGGGGCAACGGCAGAAGGTCAATACACAGGCAGGGAAACACACCAAATGCTTTCTCAAGGCACAATGGCAACAAGATCCGGCAAGGACAGGAAGGGGAAGTGGGTTTTCTATGGTTTTGGGCGGATTGGGTCAAACAGCCATTAATGGTGCACTGCCCCTTTAAATTTCAGAACAGCGGCGCGCACGCCCTAGGGAGCGGGGCCGTGCACGCCGGGAGGAAGCCGAGCGGGAGGTGAGTGGAGTCCGCGGGCGGGAACGTCCCGCCGCGCGGACTGCCTGTGTGTGAGGTGCGGGGGAGCGGTGCTCACGGTCGGGGAAGGAGACTGGAGCGCCGCTACCCGCAGCACGCCTCGAGTGCTTCGGGGACGCTGCAGGACCCGGAGCGCTCGGCGTGACATCTAGATCAGTCTTTCTCTTTTTAACACAGAGGAACCCTTGAAAAATTGATTTTTGTAAGATCTTACCGTAAAATCCTTTTCTCTTAGCTCATTGACAGACGTAGTCCTCGGTGATACACCACCTTCGGGTTATGTTGCCTCCACAGGAGCAGGACTAGACAGGAAATTAAAAAGCTCTGGCCACACCCTAGGGGCAGTCCCAGAGGGTATATCCTCTCTCTCTCTGCCTCAGCAAATCAGTTATGTGAAAAAGCAGTCTTTAGAGATTTAACCCAACCCAACTCAAAAAACAGAGGGGCGGGGACTACGTCTGTCAATGAGCTAAGAGAAAAGGATTTTACGGTAAGATCTTACAAAAATCCATTTTTCTCTACCGCTCATTGACAGACGTAGTCCTCGGTGATACACCACCTTCGGGACGTCCCAGAGCAGTATCACAACTGAGGGGTGGGAAAATGAAATCAAATCCCAATCTAGAAGGCCCAACCGGTGCCAACTAGAAGTTTACAATGCTCATCCTTAATGATGAGACTCAACAAAAAAGAGAATTTTTTTTTTTTTTTTTCAAACAGAAAAAAACCCTCGAGGTAGACCACCGGTCTCCTCAAATTGCGGCCTGCAAAACCTTGCGGCCAAATGAGGCATCCGCCGATGCCGTCACATCAATTTTATAGAATTTTGTAAAGGTATGTACCGACGACCAGGTGGCCGCCTTACATACCTGGACCACTGACGCCTGATGGCGAAAGGCCCAGGAAGTACTGAGCGCTCGAGTGGAGTGCGCCCTAACAGGGAACGGAGGACTCTGACCCTTAATAGAATAAGCCTGTACCACCGTCTGTCTAATCCATTTGGCAATGGTCGCGGCAGATGCAGGCAAACCCTTTCTGGGGCCATCCGTGATCACAAAAAGTGAATCCGTCTTACGGAATGATTCCGTAGCTTTCAGGTATACCCTGATTGCCCGAACCACATCTAAGGAATGCAACGCATGTTCCCGATGATGCTTGGGCTGAGGACACAAGGAAGGTAGTACAATATCTTCATTCAGATGAAAATCTGAAACCACCTTAGGAAGAAAAGATGGCTTAGGATGAAGTACTACCTTATCCCTATGAATCACTAGGTATGGGGACTGGCATGATAATGCAGCCAGTTCTGACACCCTGCGAGCAGAAGTAATAGCCACCAAGAAGGCCACCTTCTGGGATAAAGTAAGCAAGGGAATCTCCCTGATGTTTTCAAAGGGAGGTTTCTGTAGAACCGACAAAACCAAATTAAGATCCCAGGGCGGTAAGAGCGCGCGGACTGGAGGAGCCAGGTGCCGCACCCCCTGGATAAAATTCCGCACCAAGGACTTGGTAGCTAAAGGTTTCTGAAAGAAGATTGCTAATGCTGAAACTTGACCCTTGATGGTGCTCAAGGCTAGCTTCTGCTCAACCCCTTGTTGCAAAAAGGCCAATATTCGAGTCACCGAATAGGTACGTGGAGGAAATCCTAAAGATTCGCACCACGCAATATAAGTCTTCCATGTGTGATAATAGACCTTGCTGGAAGTCGCTTTCCTTGCTTTAATAAGGGTAGGAATGACTGAAGTAGACAAACCTCTGTCCTTCAGTACTTGGGTCTCAATGGCCAGGCCATTAAACCCAGCGACTGTAAAGCATGATGGTAAATTGGTCCTTGAGACCACAGACACTCCCTGAGACGAAGTTCCCACGGAACGTCTGCGACTAGCATGTCCAAGTCGGCCAGGCCGGCTTGAGGAGGCCAGCCTAGAATTTCTAGGACCACTGGCGCTGACTGGATCTGAACCAGGCGTCCCTAGAGCTATCTGGCCCCTACCATCCGAGAAAGTCTGGTCGTTTTCTGTTCCCACACATTTATCAGATACCTGATTGTTGTCAGGAAGGGTGATCTTTTCTGGTTGAACCTCAGGGACCGAAGTCACCCGACTAGAGGCTACTTGGCCTATCTGGTCAACCAGATCCGATTCCTGTGAGGTATAGGGACTAATCTTAGGAAAAGGTAAAGGAAAAGATCTATTCAGGGAACGGTAACTACCGCTTCCTGTAGTACTTAAATGTTGGAAGGGAAGAATCGCACCGGTAGTAGTGGTTGAAGCTCGATCTAATGTCCTGAATACCGGTGAAAACGTCCCCCCACCCTGAAACCGGGTGGGGGCGCACCTTCAGGCTGTGTACTCCTTTGCTTCGGGTTTGGCTGGGTTGGTCCTCTGCTTGTCCGACCAGCCCTTCTTGAACCCTCCTGGAGGAGTCTTGACTTTCCCGCTTGTACCAGCCGGGCGCCCTTTATGGGCGGTAAAGAAAGGTCCTCGCTTGTTGCGAGGTCCCTTAGCTTTTGCAGCCTGTGGCAAAAAAGTGCTCTTGCCCCCAGTGGCATCCTTAATGATTTCATCTAGGTTGGCCCCAAATAGACGATTCCCCTGAAAAGGGAGATTTGTCAAGGTCTTCTTGGAACCTAGGTCAGCTGACCAGCATTTTAACCACAGCACACGTCTGAGGATCACCGCTGACATAGATGCATGCCCTAATAAGGGAGTAGTGTCCAAGGCTGCGTCACAGATAAACTGTAGCCCTTGTATAATCTGTTCCATCAAATCAGATGTCTCCTGGGGAATATCCTTTCCCCTAAGGTCTTGGCGTACCATTTTCGCCCATTCCGTAAGTGTCTGGGAAACTAGACCAATAACAATTACTGGTCTAAATGCAGACCCTATCAGAGAGAAGATGGTGCGGGACTCTGCTTCCATCTTTCGATCCACCGGATCCTTAAAGGACGAAGTGTCCTCCACTGGGATAACCGTGGCTTTATTCAGCCTGGAAATAGGTGGATCCACCACCGGTGGTACCGTCCATTTCTTAATGATGGATTCCTCAAACGGATAGCGTCTAGCAATACGCTTGGAAATAGTAAAGGTACGTTTAGAATTCTCCCATTCTCCTTTAATCTGATTACCGAAACATTTGGGTACAGGAAAAACCTTCACCGTTTTGATGGGCTTATTAGTACCAAAAGGAATCTCTGTTTCAGTTGCCTCTGCCGGTAAAGCCTCAAGTTTTAAGGTTTCCTGCACTGCCACAACTAGTGCGTCCACCAATGCTTCTTCCTGAATTATAGCGGGAGAAGGAACGTCCTCCTCACTGTCTGAGGGGGCTTTACCTGAGACAACAGCCCTTGCAGAGGAACCTGCAACTGCAGTGACCATCTCTGAATCTGAGTCAGAGGTGTCAGATAGTATAGGGGTAGGCGGGGGTCGCTTCCTTGACCCCCGTCCCTGACAGGCCGCCTCCACCCGAGCCACCATAGACTCCAAAATTGCTGTAAATGACTCTACACTCTGTGCACCGGCGGGTCCCGTGGCCCCCTCGAGGGAAACAGGTGGGGGAATATGTGTGGCAGGGTCCATGATAATTCCAGTCACTTCCTGGATAATATAATTCAAAAAATAAAAACCTTTTTTTTTTTTTTTTTTTTTCTTTTCAGACCCCCAGCGCCACAAAAAGCCCCTTAGTGTTACCTGCTAGGGATCCCTATCGATCGAGAGAGAGAGAGAGATAAACCCCCAGGCTCACCACTTGATGCTCAGAGTTTAACTGCAACAGGTTACAGCGCTGTCTTGACAAACAGGAAGTCTTTTGGCTGGCTGCCCAGGAAGAAAGGACGCGGCTCCGCCCCTCTGCACGCCTTCCGGCGCCTCCCCAAGCTCCACGAGGTGTTTGGATCACCTCAAACATGGCCGCCCCCATGCTGGAGACACAAGGCTACGCCAAAATGGCGGCTCGTGCGATCCAGCAAAAAAAATGGCGGCAGCCTGTACTGAATAGCGGTGTGCTGCAGGGCACACAACACTCTCTCTGCATGGGGATTTGGCGTGGTTGGCGGTACCGGCCCTGGCGGACCGCATGGCCATTCGGGAGGCCTGCTAATAGCTGGAGATCTGATTAGGAAGGCAGTCTACATGTCCGTGGCTTCTGACTGGTAGGTAGCTTATTCTTATCACCGTAAGATTCCCAGAATGCCACAGATTACATCTTTTTAACATGTATACAATTAGATTGTTAGCTCCCAAACCAAGCCTCCTGGCTTTTTGCACATAAAATCACACTCAAAGTAGGAGGATCTGTGTCATGTTATAGGATAGAGAGGGACTCTATCTTACCATACAGAGAGGGGCCCGCGTTCACCACAAGACCCGTCAGGGGAAAAGGGGGAACATACTACTCACCATACCGGAACCAGGCGGGCACCAACTCCTGACAGTACCCCTCTCCACCGGGGCGGGAGGGCTGTCGACCGATACGGACGCCGTGACTCATGGTCTTTGGCGTTTCAGCGAGACGTTTAACTCGCGGGGTCAGTCCTTTAATGGGACTTTGTCGCGGCCGACCCAGCGCGGAGCTATGGCCTGCACGCGCTCGTAGGCTGAACTGGGGTGACCACCGGATCTCAACATCCAGCCCGTCGCCCAGTTCAGCTTTCTTGCTTGAAGATCTCACAGGAACACTGGAGAAAAAAGCTGTCTAAAAAATCCTTTAAGAAAAAATTCTTGCCAGGACCTAAGATCCCAGCAAGGTATCTAGGTCCTTACTCCTAACTAGACAGAAAATAACTGATTTGCTGAGGCAGAGAGAGAGAGGATATACCCTCTGGGACTGCCCCTAGGGTGTGGCCAGAGCTTTTTAATTTCCTGTCTAGTCCTGCTCCTGTGGAGGCAACATAACCCGAAGGTGCTGTATCACCGAGGACTACGTCTGTCAATGAGCGCTAGAGAAATACACATTCTGGTCTCAGGGATCCCCTGCTAAAAATGGCTATACCTACAATTCGTGACACATTAGTGAGATGGACATTAATTAGTGTATATTAGCCCCTTACAGACAGCTAAAAAGAACAATGGTGTCAGCGGGGAACTTATCTGAGAGGTGGAAATTGCTTGTTGCTCAATAAACCCCAAGCAACTTCTGCAGGAACCCTAATCTTTTCAGGTTTAGCGATATACAGCTCCATGCAGATCCCTAAACCCTTCAGCTCCAGGAGGCTCCTGGCGGTCCTTTCAGCTCCATACAGTTCTAGGCGGATCCTCAAACCCCTGAGTTCCATGAAAAATCCTTCAACTTCAAGCAGATTTCCAAAACCCATCAGCTCCAGGCAGTAGCGTAGCGTGGGGGGAGCGGAGGGGGCCACTGGCACCGGGCGCAACATTTAGGGGGGCGCATCCCACGCCCGCCATCTGCGGGATAATAGTGTCCCCCATCCCTTTATTATGACAATGCCCCGTCCAGCGGTCCGCCCGCCCACTGTTTCCTGCATTTGGCTCCTTTACTGTCTCTTTGTGCAGGATGAGCAGTGGATGCTGAAGGTGTCACGTGCGGCCAGGGGGCGGGGCTGGTCGTGGGTGAAGATGGCAGCCGGTGGCTCGGTGCATGTGCAGCACCGCTCTTGGAGTCTCTCCCTGCTGTCCAGACCGGCTGCCTCCACGCTGGCTGCTGCTGACACGCTGTGTCTCTCCTCTGCTCCAGATTGCCTCCTCAAGTCCCCAGTGTCTGGACACAGAAAGATGTGAGTGATGTGCTGCCTGCCCCGGGGGCCCAGGGAAGTGGACATGGGAGGGGGGAGATAGGTCAGTGTAGGGGGTTGTCAGTGTAGGTGTCAGTATATGGGGGGGGTGTCAGTACATGGGGGGGGGGGGATCAGTGTAGGGGGTGTCAGTGTATGGGGGGGTCAGTGTAGGGGGGGACAGTGTAGGTGTCAGTGTATGGGGGGGGGGGGGGTCAGTGTAGGGATCAGTGTAAGTCTCAGTGTAGGGGAGTCAGTGTGTGGTGTCAGTGTATGGGGGGTCAGTGTAGAGTGTGTCAGTGTATGGGGGGGGGGGGGGTCAGTGTAGGTATCAGTGTATGGGGGAGGTCAGTGTAGAGGGTGTCAGTGTATGGGGGGGGGGTCAGTGTAGGTATCAGTGTATGGGTGGGGGTCAGTGTAGTTGTTAGTGTAGGGGTCAGTGTAAGTCTCAGTGTGTGGTGTCAGTGTAGGGGGGGTCAGTGTGTGGTGTCAGTGTAGGGGGGTCAGTGTGTGGTGTCAGTGTAGGGGGGTCAGTGTAGGTGTCAGTGTATGGGGGGTGTCAGTATAGGTATAAGGTAGGTCTCTGTGGTGGTCAGGTAGGTCAGTGTAGGTGTCAGTGTATAGGGGGGGGGGGTCAGTGTAGAGGGTGTCAGTGTATGGGGGGGGTCAGTGTAGGTATCAGTGTATGGGTGGGGGTCAGTGTAGTTGTCAGTGTAGGGGTCAGTGTAAGTCTCCGTGTAGGGGTGTCAGTGTAGGGGGGGTCAGTGTGTGGTGTCAGTGTAGGGGGGTCAGTGTGTGGTGTCAGTGTAGGGGGGTCAGTGTAGGTGTCAGTGTATGGGGGGTGTCAGTATAGGTATAAGGTAGGTCTCTGTGGTGGTCAGGTAGGTCAGTGTAGGTGTCAGTGTATAGGGGGGGGGGTCAGTGTAGAGGGTGTCAGTGTATGGGTGGGGGTCAGTGTAGTTGTCAGTGTAGGGGTCAGTGTAAGTCTCAGTGTAGGGGTGTCAGTGTAGGGGGGGTCAGTGTGTGGTGTCAGTGTAGGGGGGGTCAGTGTGTGGTGTCAGTGTAGGGGGGGGTCAGTGTTGGTGTCAGTGTATGGGGGGTGTCAGTGTAGGTATAAGGTAGGTCTCTGTGGTGGTCAGGTAGGTCAGTGTAGGTGTCAGTGTAGTGGTCTGTGTAATGGTCTAGTAGATTTGTGTAGGGGGCGCAAATTACTTACCTTGCCCCGGGCGCTGACAACCCACACTACGCCACTGGCTCCAGGTGGTCCAGAAAACCTTTGACTTCGGGTGGTTTCAGAAAACCTTCAGCTTCAGGTAGTGTCACAAACCCTTTCATTCCAGGCAGGTCCCCAAACTCTTCAGCTCCAGGTGGCTCCATAAATTCTTCAGCTCCAGGTGTCCTTACCAATCTTTATCAGAAGACCTTCAGATCCACACAGCTCCAGGCAGATCCAGCTACAGGAATCTCCAGAAGCCCTTCAGTTCCAGGTGGTCTCTAGAGTATAGTTCACATGCAGTGTTTACCTGCTCCAATTCTGGACTAGCTGCACCAGTAGAGCTCTAGCACCTAAATCATCGTTCAGCTCTAGGAAGCTCCAAAAATCCTTTACATCCAGGAGCTCCACAAATCCAGGTCTAGGCAGCTCCACAAATCTCTTCAGCTGCAGCTCTATACAGCTCCAGACAGATCCTCAAACCCTTAAGCTCCATGAGACTCCAGGAATCATTCAGCTCTAGGCAGATTCCCAAACCCTTCAGCTCCACTAGGTCTAGAAAACATTCAACTTCAGGTGGTTCCAGAAACCCTTCAGCTCCAGGGGATTTTCAAAATTCCTTCAAGCTTCAGGTAGCCTCACAAACCCTTTAATGCCAGGCAGCTCCACAAATTCTTAAGCTCCAGAAGTCTTTCAGGTCCACATAACTCAAGGCAGATCCTAAGACCCTTCAGCTTCAGGGAGCTCCAGAAGCCCTTCAGCTCCAGGCAGCTCCACAAACCTTCAGCTCCAGGTGGCTCCAGAAACCCTTTACCTCCATATGGCTCCCGAATCCAGCTCTAGTCAGATTCAAAATTGTTTCAGCTTTAGGTCTATAAAGCCCCAGGTGAATCTCCAAATCCTTCAGCTGCAGGAGGCTCCAGAAGCCCTTCAGCTCCATACAGCTCTAGGCAGATCCATTAGTTCATTGAGTTCCATGAAGCTAAAGGAATCCTTTAGCTCCAGGAAGATTCCAAAACCCATCAACTCCAGCTGGCCCAAAAAACCTTCAACTTCAGGTGGTTCCAGAAACCCTTCAGCTCTAAGGGATTTTCGAAATCCCTTCAGCTTCAGGTAGCCCCACAAACCCTTTAATGCCAGGCAGCTCCACAAATTCTTAAGCTTCAGACATCTTTCAGGTCCACATAACTCAAGGCAGATCCTAAGGCCCTTCAGCTTCAGGCAGCTCCAGAAGCCCTTCAGTTCCAGGCAGCTCCACAAACCCTTCAGCTCCAGGTGGCTCCAGAAACCCTTTACCTCCAGATGGCTCTCAAATCCAGCTCTAGTGAGATTCAAAATCTTTTCAGCTTCAGGTCTATACACCCCAGGTGAATCTCCAAATCCTTCAGCTGCAGGAGGCTCCAGAAGCCCTTCAGCTTCATACAACTCTAGGCAGATCCATTGGTTCATTGAGTTCCATGAAGCTAAAGGAACCCTTTAGCTCCAGGAAGATTCCAAAACCCATCAACTCCAGCTGGCCCAGAAAACCTTCAACTTCAGGTGGTTTCAGGAACCCTTCAGCTTCATGTAGCTCCATAAATCCTTAAATTCAAGGCAGGTTCAGCTCCATGTGGTTTTGCCAGTCTTTGAGCTATAGAAGCCCCTAAGTTCCACACAGCTCCAGACAGATCCCAAAACCCTTCAGCTTCAGGAGGCTCCAGAAACCCTTTACCTTCAGGCAGTGAAATAAACTCTTCCACTGTATCTGGAAAGCTGCTTCATAAATGATTATTCCAGCTTCTAAACTGTTCTGCTACAGTGTAAAAGAGTGTTTTTTTCAGTTTAAGGGTGTAAGGCGCAGCTTCCAAGCTAAAGGAATCTGTCCTGGTTGCTGTTGTTATAGTTTAATGAGTGTCTAAAGCCCCGTACACACGTACCGATCGTCGGCCGTCTTTTGTCCCCGGGCTGTCGTGTCTGTTAAAAACTGCAAAAGACTGTGTAGTGTATTAACACAGACAAGACGTTTTTCTCTTGGCCATTCCGATGTGGATGGTTGTGGATTGAAGTCTGGATCACTGGCAGTATCATCACTACTCTTTGCCTGTTCGCCATCTTCCGATACTTGACCTTCTGACTCAAAAAATTTCTTCACAAATGAGGAATTACGCACTTTTGTGTGTCCATCTAAATCCTCTAAAACCACTTGAGTACCTCTTTTCTCCTTTACAACATAAGGCTCAGGTTCAAAGGACGGAGCCAGGTGGTTAAACCGATCACTTTGAAGCAACACCTTATCACCCTGTTGAAGGCCACTAGGTTGACAATGGCGGCGGTGGTTTGCATACTGTTCAGCCCGGATCTTCCTTTCCTCATCAATATGCCGAAAAGGTTTCTGACTTGTAGGAGGACCCCCAATGTCTGGCAATTTTGTCCTGAATTTGCGACCACAAAGAAGTTCCGCAGGACTAACGCCAGTGACAGTATGCGGAGTTGTGCGATAAGCCAAAAGAAAACGCCACAGTTCCTTTTTCCAGTCTCTTCTCTCTAAATGAGCAATCCGCAAAGCTTTCAGCAAGGTTCGATTCTGGCGTTCCACTTCCCCAGCGCTGTGAGAGACTAGTGTGGTCTCCAGACACATCAAACGGTCCGATAGCCGGTAAATCCAGAAAGCTATCCCATCCTCGTCGCCAAAATGTAGTGTATTAACACAGACAAGCTGTACAGGATGCTTCTTTATTCACTGCACATCAGCCTGCAACTAACTTCAGCCACACCCAGCTCCCAGACATATACATAATTGTAACATTTTGCAGACAGCAACTTAACCCGTTGCTTACCATACTACAGACTGCACACGAATTTTGTCGGCCAACAACAGCCGACTGCAGAAGTGATGTCATGTGATGGTTAACTTTCCTTGTCTTTTTTCTTTTCTGAGCATGTCCAGTCTTGCAAATCTGCTGTCTGTCGGCCGAATTCTGTACTGACTGGCGAACAATCGGCCGTTCTGGTGTCGGCATACAAAAATTTTAATGCTTGTACGACAGATTCTATTCGGCCGAAAGTGCGCTGTCGGCTGTCGGAAGCATCATACTAACAAGCCGAAAATCGGCCGAACATTTTCGGCCGACAATCGGTACGTGTGTACGGGCCTTTAGGCTCCCCATACATGTAACAATCTGACCATACTATCTTTGTACAAGCAACCTTAGATTTACCAATACTCTGTATTATGAGGATGTAGTTAAACTATCCAATCAATCTGTATCCAATCAGGCAAGCCCTTGCACATAGTTGTTATCAGATCTAGAGGAGATTGTACAATCAGATTGTAATTTGTATGGTCAGCCAAAGACTGCAAGAGTAAGCGACCCTATTTTAAAGTGTCAAGACTGATAGGCGAAATCTCATGGCCCTTTGACAGTGTCAAGAAGAATCCCATAAAAAACCACTATGTGAAGGTGTAATTTGCACTGGGGAGTTATGCTTTCTTACAAAGCATAACAAGGCTAAACATTGTGATACTGCTTCTATTGAGACATCGTTAAAGGGTCAGCCTACCAGCATGTGCTGAGTTCCTGGGTCTATACATCTACTGTGCCCATTATTGGGGGTTCCCACCATCCCTGTGCTAAGTTCCTGGGTCTGTACACCTGCTGTGCCCATTATGAGGGGTTCCCACCATCCCTGTGCTGAGTTCCTGGGTCTGTACACCTGTCGTGCCAATTTTGCGGTGTTCTCACCATCCCTGTGCTGAGGTCCCGGCTCTGTACACCTGCTGTGCCCATTATGAGGGGTTCGCACTATCCCTGTGTCAAGTTCCCGGCTCTGTACACCTGCTGTGCCCATTACGAGGGGTTCGCACTATCCCTGTGTCAAGTTCCCGGCTCTGTACACCTGCTGTGCCCATTACGAGGGGTTCTTACCATCCCTTTGCTGAGTTCTTGGGTCTGTACGCCTGCTGTGCCCATTACGAGGGGTTCTTACCATCCCTGTGCTGAGTTCCTGGGTATATACTGTACACCTACTGTGCCCATTATGAGGGGTCCCAAAATCACTTTGCTGAGTTCCTGGGTCTGAACTTCTTCTGTGCCTATTATGAGGAGCTCCCACCATCCCCTGCTGAGTTCCGGGGTCTATACACTTGCTGTGCCCACTAGTAGGGGTTCCCATCATTCTTGTGCAGAGTTTCTGGGTCTATACACTTTCTGTGCCCATTGTGAGGGGTTCCTACCATCCCCGTGCTGAATTCCTAGGTCTATACACTTACTGTGCCCAGTATGAGGAGCTCCCATCATCCCTGTGCTGATTTCCTGGGTCTATACACCTGTTGTGCCCAGTAGGAAGAGCCCCCACTATCCCTGTGCTGAGTTCCTGGGTCTGTACTCCTGTTGTGCCCATTTTAAGGAGTTCCCACCATCCCTGTGCTGAGATATAAGTCCCCAGGGACTGGAGGTCAAGGAACTTCCTGTTCTGTATGGTAGGGGTGCAAAGATCACAGGACTGGCTGAACAGAACTGCATGTCCATTATCAGCCAAGATACCATTCAGCCGCTCACCTGGAGTTCAGCTTTTCATACTAAACAACAACAAAAAAAAAACCAAAGGATCCCAACAAGGACAGCTACAATAACATAAACAGCAGTAATAATGCCATAAAATGACATTAACACAGCAGGCCAGCAGTTGGCGAGGATAATGCAATAAAGTCACACATTGATACATTACTTTCATTTATAGTAATCTGTTAATGACAATTTGGACACCACATATGCTACTCTGCAAGACTTCCGCCATAAATAAAGTCATTTTTTGTTCTTTCTATTATTTTTTTACGGGGCGATTAAGATCGGTGAAACCGCTGTAACCTCATTAATTTAGCTGTGTGAAGATTTAGCACGCTGGAAAAGCGTATCAATTTTATAAAAGTTCAATTAAAAAATGTTGACTTGGGTGTTGGTTGGGTTGTTTGTATTCGACTAATGGAGCGTCCCTCGGTTTAGCCATCAGCAAATAATACGCTTGTGAACACAAACCGGGAAGATGGATGGGACAGCAGGAAGACCCTTCCAACCCCCCCTCCCCCCCCGAATCGGCCCGGCCATTACTCAAAGACCTCTCTATTATAAACTGAGAAGATGCCGAATGCTATTAATTGCTGAAGCAAAAATGGCTCATCTGGTTAAATAGACAAGACGTTTACGGCCTGTCTGGAGGACGGGATGGGGAGGATATTCATCTTCTTCTAACTCTACAGATAATTCATTAAACAAGCTGCCACCCATGAGATCTCCTAATTGACCGTTTGGAGATGGAGTGACAGCTCGGCCATGTGAGGTTTCATTCCGGGAAGTAATTGAAGCAGCTGCAACACTAAAAATAACAACAATAAAAGAAAAAAACCCACAATGATGGTGCAGTTAAAGGGAACCTGCAAGAATCTTACTTAAAGCAATCCTCCTGATCTCCCATCTTAGCTCTTTCACTAAAGACCAGATACTTCACCAAAACTGAAGCCTATACGTTCACTAGAGAGTGGTGACATCACTGAGAATGCAGCCTATCCATTCACTAGAGAGTGGTGACATCACTGAGAATGCAGCCTATCCATTCACTAGAGACCGGTGACATCATTGAGAATGCAGCCTATCCATTCACTAGAGACCGGTGACATCACTGAGAATGCAGCCTATCCCTTCACTAGAGACCGATGACATCACTGAGAATGCAGCCTATCCATTCACTAGAGACCGGTGACATCACTGAGAATGCAGCCTATCCATTCACTAGAGAGCGATGACATCACTGAGAATGCAGCCTATCCCTTCACTAGAGACCGGTGACATCACTGAGAATGCAGCCTATCCATTCACTAGAGAGCGGTGACATCACTGAGAATGCAGCCTATCCATTCACTAGAGACCGGTGACATCACTGAGAATGCAGCCTATCCATTCACTAGAGACCGATGACACCACTGAGAATGCAGCCTATCCATTCACTAGAGAGCGGTGACATCACTGAGAATGCAGCCTATCCATTCACTAGAGACCGGTGACATCACTGAGAATGCAGCCTATCCATTCACTAGAGAGCGATGACATCACTGAGAATGCAGCCTATCCATTCACTAGAGACCAGTGACATCACTGAGAATACAGCCTATCCATTCACTAGAGATCAGTGACATCACTGAGAATGCAGCCTATCCATTCACTAGAGACCGATGACATCACTGAGAATGCAGCCTATCCATTCACTAGAGACCGATGACATCACTGAGAATGCAGCCTATCCATTCACTAGAGACCGATGACATCACTGAGAATGCAGCCTATCCATTCACTAGAGATCAGTGACATCACTGAGAATACAGCCTATCCATTCACTAGAGAGCGATGACATCACTGAGAATGCAGCCTATCCATTCACTAGAGACCAGTGACATCACTGAGAATACAGCCTATCCATTCACTAGAGAGCGATGACATCACTGAGAATGCAGCCTATCCCTTCACTAAAGACCGGTGACATCACTGAGAATGCAGCCTATCCATTCACTAGAGAGCTCTGACATCACTGAGAATGCAGCCTATCCAATCACTAGAGACCGGTGACATCACTGAGAATGCAGCCTATCCATTCACTAGAGACCAATGACCTCACTGAGAATGCAGCCAATCCATTCACTATAGAGAGGTGACATCACTGAGAATGCAGCCTATCCATTCACTAGAGACCTGTGACATCACTGAGAATGCAGCCTATCCATTCACTAGAGAGAGGTGACATCACTGAGAATACAGCCTATTCATTCACTAGAGAGCGGTGACATCACTGAGAATACAGCCTATTCATTCACTAGAGACCGGTGACATCACTGAGAATGCAGCCTATCCATTCACTAGCGACCAGTGACATCACTGAGAATGCAGCCTATCCATTCACTAGAGACCTGTGACATCACTGAGAATGCAGCCTATCCATTCACTAGAGAGCGGTGACATCACTGAGAATGCAGCCTATCCATTCACAAGAGAGCGGTGACATCACTGAGAATGCAGCCTATCCATTCACTAGAGACCGGTGACATCACTGAGAATGCAGCCTATCCATTCACTAGAGACAGAGGCGTAACTAGAACCTTCAGGGCCCCGGTGCAAGAAACCATGAAGGGCCCCCTGGCGCCCTGGGGCCCTTTACTCTAGTTGCGGGGCCCTTTATTACGGTGAGGGAAGGGAGAATTCTGAAGGGGGGGCAGCACATAAGGGGGGGGGGGGACCAGGGGAGCACACAGGGGCCCAGAGACAGCAGAACACAAGTATACTGGATAGGAGAAGTGGCGGGGGGCAGCGCACAGAGGAACCAATCTCCTCCATTTTCTTCCTGCAGCTACAGAAGGAAAAAGGAGGACAGTGATTTCTCTACATGGTGCCCCCGCTGCCCCTCCTATTCAGGTGTACAGGGGAGCCACATGGGCCCCCTTGAGCATGGGGCCCGGTTGCGATTGCAACCCCTGCAACCCCTGTAGTTACGCCCCTGACTAGAGACCTGTGACATCACTGAGAATGCAGCCTATCCATTCACTAGAGAGCGGTGACATCACTGAGAATGCAGCCTATCCATTCACTAGAGACCTGTGACATCACTGAGAATGCAGCCTATCCATTCACTAGAGACCTGTGACATCACTGAGAATGCAGCCTATCCATTCACTAGAGACCGGTGACATCACTGAGAATGCAGCCTATCCATTCACTAGAGAGCGGTGACATCACTGAGAATGCAGCCTATCCATTCACTAGAGACCAGTGACATCACTGAGAATGCAGCCTATCCATTCACTAGAGAGAGGTGACATCACTGAGAATGCAGCCTATCCAATCACTAGAGAGCGGTGACATCACTGAGAATGCAGCCTATCCAT
This sequence comes from Pelophylax lessonae, assembly GCF_965119305.1. NCBI lineage: Eukaryota > Metazoa > Chordata > Amphibia > Anura > Ranidae > Pelophylax > Pelophylax lessonae. Next base: position 679,757,170 of record NC_138770.1, on the reverse strand, counting down.
TCACTAGAGAGCGATGACATCACTGAGAATGCAGCCTATCCATTCACTAGAGGCCGGTGACATCACTGAGAATACAGCCTATCCATTCACTAGAGAGCGGTGACAACACTGAGAATGCAGCCTATCAATTCACTTGAGACTGGTGACATCACTGAGAATGCAGCCTATCCATTCACTAGAGACCAATGACATCACTGAGAATGCAGCCTATCCATTCACTAGAGAGCAGTGACATCACTGAGAATGCAGCCTATCCATTCACTAGAGAGCGGTGACATCACTGAGAATGCAGCCAATCCATTCACTAGAGAGCGGTGACATCACTGAGAATGCAGCCTATCCGTTCACTAGAGAGCGGTGACATCACTGAGAATGCAGCCTATCCATTCACTAGAGAGCGGTGACATCACTGAGAATGCAGCCAATCCATTCACTAGAGAGCGGTGACATCACTGAGAATGCAGCCTATCCATTCACTAGAGAGCGGTGACATCACTGAGAATGCAGCCTATCCATTCACTAGAGAGCGGTGACATCACTGAGAATGCAGCCTATCCGTTCACTAGAGAGCGGTGACATTACTGAGAATGCAGCCTATCCATTCACTAGAGAGCGGTGACATCACTGAGAATGCAGCCAATATATTCACTAGAGACCGGTGACATCACTGAGAATGCAGCCAATCCATTCAGTAGAGACCGGTGACATCACTGAGAATGCAGCCTATCCATTCACTAGAGAGCGGTGACATCACTGAGAATGCAGCCTATCCAATCACTAGAGACCGGTGACATCACTGAGAATGCAGCCTATCCAATCACTAGAGACCAGTGACATCACTGAGAATGCAGCCTATCCATTCACTAGAGACCAGCGACATCACTGAGAATGCAGCCTATCCATTCACTAGAGACCGGTGACATCACTGAGAATGCAGCCTATCCATTCACTAGAGAGCGATGACATCACTGAGAATGCAGCCTATCCATTCACTAGAGAGCGATGACATCACTGAGAATGCAGCCTATCCATTCACTAGAGACCGATGACATCACTGAGAATGCAGCCTATCCATTCACTAGAGACCGATGACATCACTGAGAATGCAGCCTATCCATTCACTAGAGAGCGGTGACATCACTGAGAATGCAGCCTATCCATTCACTAGAGAACGGTGACATCACTGAGAATGCAGCCTATCCATTCACTAGAGACCGGTGACATCACTGAGAATGCAGCCTATCCATTCACTAGAGAACGGTGACATCACTGAGAATGCAGCCTATCCATTCACTAGAGACCGGTGACATCACTGAGAATGCAGCCTATCCATTCACTAGAGAGCGGTGACATCACTGAGAATGCAGCCTATCCATTCACTAGAGAGCGGTGACATCACTGAGAATGCAGCCTATCCATTCACTAGAGAATGGTGACATCACTGAGAATGCAGCCTATCCATTCACTAGAGAACGGTGACATCACTGAGAATGCAGCCAATCCATTCACTAGAGAGCGGTGACATCACTGAGAATGCAGCCTATCCATTCACTAGAGACCGGTGACATCACTGAGAATGCAGCCAATCCATTCACTATAGAGAGGTGACATCACTAAGAATGCAGCCTATCCATTCGCTAGGGAGTGGTGACATCACTGAGAATGCAGCCTATCCATTCACTAGAGAGCGATGACATCACTGAGAATGCAGCCTATCCATTCACTAGAGAGCGATGACATCACTGAGAATGCAGCCTATCCATTCACTAGAGACCGATGACATCACTGAGAATGCAGCCTATCCATTCACTAGAGACCGATGACATCACTGAGAATGCAGCCTATCCATTCACTAGAGAGCGGTGACATCACTGAGAATGCAGCCTATCCATTCACTAGAGAACGGTGACATCACTGAGAATGCAGCCTATCCATTCACTAGAGACCGGTGACATCACTGAGAATGCAGCCTATCCATTCTCTAGAGAACGGTGACATCACTGAGAATGCAGCCTATCCATTCACTAGAGACCGGTGACATCACTGAGAATGCAGCCTATCCATTCACTAGAGAGCGGTGACATCACTGAGAATGCAGCCTATCCATTCACTAGAGAACGGTGACATCACTGAGAATGCAGCCAATCCATTCACTAGAGAATGGTGACATCACTGAGAATGCAGCCTATCCATTCACTAGAGAACGGTGACATCACTGAGAATGCAGCCAATCCATTCACTAGAGAGCGGTGACATCACTGAGAATGCAGCCTATCCATTCACTAGAGACCGGTGACATCACTGAGAATGCAGCCAATCCATTCACTATAGAGAGGTGACATCACTAAGAATGCAGCCTATCCATTCACTAGAGACCGGTGACATCACTGAGAATGCAGCCTATCCATTCGCTAGGGAGTGGTGACATCACTGAGAATGCAGCCTATCCATTCACTAGAGACCGATGACATCACTGTAGAATGCAGCCAATCCATTCACTAGAGACCGGTGACTTCACTGAGAATGCAGCCTATCCATTCACTAGAGAACGGTGACATCACTGAGAATGCAGCCAATCCATTCACTAGAGAACGGTGACATCACTGAGAATGCAGCCTATCCATTCACTAGAGACCGGTGACATCACTGAGAATGCAGCCAATCCATTCACTAGAGAGAGGTGACATCACTAAGAATGCAGCCTATCCATTCACTAGAGACCGGTGACATCACTGAGAATGCAGCCTATCCATTCGCTAGGGAGTGGTGACATCACTGAGAATGCAGCCTATCCATTCACTAGAGACCGATGACATCACTGAGAATGCAGCCAATCCATTCACTAGAGACCGGTGACATCACTGAGAATGCAGCCTATCCATTCACTAGAGAGCGATGACATCACTGAGAATGCAGCCTATCCCTTCACTAGAGAGCGGTGACATCACTGAGAATGCAGCCTATCCATTCACTAGAGAATGGTGACATCACTGAGAATGCAGCCTATCCATTCACTAGAGAACGGTGACATCACTGAGAATGCAGCCAATCCATTCACTAGAGAGCGGTGACATCACTGAGAATGCAGCCTATCCATTCACTAGAGACCGGTGACATCACTGAGAATGCAGCCAATCCATTCACTATAGAGAGGTGACATCACTAAGAATGCAGCCTATCCATTCGCTAGGGAGTGGTGACATCACTGAGAATGCAGCCTATCCATTCACTAGAGAGCGATGACATCACTGAGAATGCAGCCTATCCATTCACTAGAGAGCGATGACATCACTGAGAATGCAGCCTATCCATTCACTAGAGACCGATGACATCACTGAGAATGCAGCCTATCCATTCACTAGAGACCGATGACATCACTGAGAATGCAGCCTATCCATTCACTAGAGAGCGGTGACATCACTGAGAATGCAGCCTATCCATTCACTAGAGAACGGTGACATCACTGAGAATGCAGCCTATCCATTCACTAGAGACCGGTGACATCACTGAGAATGCAGCCTATCCATTCTCTAGAGAACGGTGACATCACTGAGAATGCAGCCTATCCATTCACTAGAGACCGGTGACATCACTGAGAATGCAGCCTATCCATTCACTAGAGAGCGGTGACATCACTGAGAATGCAGCCTATCCATTCACTAGAGAACGGTGACATCACTGAGAATGCAGCCAATCCATTCACTAGAGAATGGTGACATCACTGAGAATGCAGCCTATCCATTCACTAGAGAACGGTGACATCACTGAGAATGCAGCCAATCCATTCACTAGAGAGCGGTGACATCACTGAGAATGCAGCCTATCCATTCACTAGAGACCGGTGACATCACTGAGAATGCAGCCAATCCATTCACTATAGAGAGGTGACATCACTAAGAATGCAGCCTATCCATTCACTAGAGACCGGTGACATCACTGAGAATGCAGCCTATCCATTCGCTAGGGAGTGGTGACATCACTGAGAATGCAGCCTATCCATTCACTAGAGACCGATGACATCACTGTAGAATGCAGCCAATCCATTCACTAGAGACCGGTGACTTCACTGAGAATGCAGCCTATCCATTCACTAGAGAACGGTGACATCACTGAGAATGCAGCCAATCCATTCACTAGAGAACGGTGACATCACTGAGAATGCAGCCTATCCATTCACTAGAGACCGGTGACATCACTGAGAATGCAGCCAATCCATTCACTAGAGAGAGGTGACATCACTAAGAATGCAGCCTATCCATTCACTAGAGACCGGTGACATCACTGAGAATGCAGCCTATCCATTCGCTAGGGAGTGGTGACATCACTGAGAATGCAGCCTATCCATTCACTAGAGACCGATGACATCACTGAGAATGCAGCCAATCCATTCACTAGAGACCGGTGACATCACTGAGAATGCAGCCTATCCATTCACTAGAGAGCGATGACATCACTGAGAATGCAGCCTATCCCTTCACTAGAGACCGGTGACATCACTGAGAATGCAGCCTATCCATTCACTAGAGAGCGGTGACATCACTGAGAATGCAGCCTATCCATTCACTAGAGACCGGTGACATCACTGAGAATGCAGCCTATCCATTCACTAGAGACCGATGACACCACTGAGAATGCAGCCTATCCATTCACTAGAGAGCGGTGACATCACTGAGAATGCAGCCTATCCATTCACTAGAGACCGGTGACATCACTGAGAATGCAGCCTATCCATTCACTAGAGAGCGATGACATCACTGAGAATGCAGCCTATCCATTCACTAGAGACCGGTGACATCACTGAGAATGCAGCCTATCCATTCGCTAGGGAGTGGTGACATCACTGAGAATGCAGCCTATCCATTCACTAGAGACCGATGACATCACTGAGAATGCAGCCAATCCATTCACTAGAGACCGGTGACATCACTGAGAATGCAGCCTATCCATTCACTAGAGAACGGTGACATCACTGAGAATGCAGCCTATCCATTCACTAGAGAGCGGTGACATCACTGAGAATGCAGCCTATCCATTCACTAGAGACCGATGACATCACTGTAGAATGCAGCCAATCCATTCACTAGAGACCGGTGACTTCACTGAGAATGCAGCCTATCCATTCACTAGAGAACGGTGACATCACTGAGAATGCAGCCAATCCATTCACTAGAGAACGGTGACATCACTGAGAATGCAGCCTATCCATTCACTAGAGACCGGTGACATCACTGAGAATGCAGCCAATCCATTCACTAGAGAGAGGTGACATCACTAAGAATGCAGCCTATCCATTCACTAGAGACCGGTGACATCACTGAGAATGCAGCCTATCCATTCGCTAGGGAGTGGTGACATCACTGAGAATGCAGCCTATCCATTCACTAGAGACCGATGACATCACTGAGAATGCAGCCAATCCATTCACTAGAGACCGGTGACATCACTGAGAATGCAGCCTATCCATTCACTAGAGAACGGTGACATCACTGAGAATGCAGCCTATCCATTCACTAGAGAGCGGTGACATCACTGAGAATGCAGCCTATCCATTCGCTAGGGAGTGGTGACATCATTGAAAATGCAGCCTATCCATTCGCTAGAGACCTGTGACATCACTGAGAATGCAGCCTATTCATTCACTAGAGAGCGGTGACATCACTGAGAATTCAGCCTTTCTATTGGCTGATGATGCCAAGTTTCAAAAAAACCCTTTTGCATTGCGGAGATCAATGTCTATCATAAAACGTAGTAACCCAAGTGGAAGATCCTCTCAAAGATTACTGCTAACCTAGATTTATGGTCGGGGTACGCCCTGTAATATTTCACAGCTGCAAAGGCTCATGGGAATCTTTGTCACTCCTGTAATCTGATGCTATAAAAGTCAGCATACATCAGGTGGATGGTGGAACACCCAATGGGAATGTTCGTCCAATCTGGATTAATGGCCAGGCTTGTTCAGCACTGGCTCTTGTGTATTCATAGCCTCCTCTGCCTTACTTCAGTCACCGTTCCTTGCTCTCAGTTGGATCATCATACACGGCTCCGGGGCTCAGAGTTACTCTGGTGGTAATAAAGACCATGTTGAAAATTTGCTTAAATTCAGAGCCTGCATTTTATTAAAACCATCAGAGATCTACGCGTTTCCAAGTGGACCTTCACCTGCTCCTCCTCAGGGACAGCCGGATTGTCTCTGGTTTAGGCGTTGATTTCTCTTGAGCTTTAACTATCTTTTCCATATCGATGACAGCTCCTCTTGGAAGGGCGCCCCTGATCTCACCTCCTGTCACTCAGCTGTACCAACTCATTTAATCACAGGGTAACCCCATTGTTAATTACTGGTGGTGGTAGAGCTAGCGGGTCAAGAGTCAGTGACTCGATTTGCTGCACTTCCTCATTTGTCAGTCTGTTAGCAGCAAAATTCCATACAATTACGGGGAGGATGACATGCACATTAGGGATAATTAAGGCTCTGCCTAAGCTCAGCAATTACAGGGCAGCCGCTGACTGAGAGGCGATAGCCTTGGGCTGGTTTACCCTTCCAATGCCACATTCTGATCTGATGTTGTCCACCCTGACCGCGGGGTTAATCGGGCGTCTCAGTGACTCGCTGACAGAATGTAATCTCATTTCTCCAGAGGGCTCAGCTCAATGCTCCATTGTGGGCCGCTATCAGCCGAAGAGTGAAAAGGATTTTCTCAACCATAAATTTTCATATTTTACAAAACATGTCTGGGATAAGAAAAAAAAACAAAACGTTTGTTATAGCGGATGAAGATGTTAAACCCGACCTAACATTTATTGGGAAATAATGGGTTTTAGATCAGCACCTGAAATCCTTATCTGCCTGGTGCCCCTTTACCGTTTTCGAGTATAGGGCTAGGAGCACCCAGTAATACCGGACAGCATTGCTCACAAACATGACTGTTCTGGACGCTACCAACCCTAAACTCAAAAAATGCATTATTTGTTGTATGGTGCCCTCATCATGACCAGAGAGATAGAAACCCTAAGCCCCACCAAAGATATGGGATACATCTATAACTCCATCTATTTTGGACTTCTCAAAGGAGAATCACCTATCTATCTAGGTCAGTGGCCTCCAAACTGTGGCCCTGGGGCCAGATATGGCCCTTTGCTTTTATCCGGTCCTTGGGGCACTATTCCCCTCACTGACACTAACAATGTGGCATCAATTATCTCATTGACAACAACAATGGAGCACAATTCCTCCACTGACACCAATGAAGGGGGACTATTCCTCTCACTGACACCAATGATGGGGCACTATTCCTCTCACTGACACCAATGATGGGGCATTATCCCACCCAGTTACACCAATGATGGGACACTATTCCTTCAAATGACACCAATGATGGGGCACTATTCCTCCCACTGACACCAATGATGGGACACTATTCTTTCAAGTAACACCAACAACGTGGTATAATTCCTTCCACTGACACCAATTTTAGGGCACCATTCCTTCCACTGATATCAATGATGGGGCACTATTCCTCCTACTGACACCATTAAAGGAGCACTATTCCTTCAACTGACACCAACAATGAGGGATTCTTCCCACTGACACTAAGTTTGGTGCACTATTCCTCTCACTGAAACCAATGATGGGGCACTATTCCTTCCACTGACAACAATGATGGGGCATTATTCCTCCCACTGACACCAATGATGGGGCATTATTCCTCCCATTGATGCCAATGATGGGGCACTATTCCTTCCACTGACAACAATGATGGGGCATTATTCCTCCCACAGACACTAATGATGGGGCATTATTCCTCCCATTGATGCCAATGATGGGGCACTATTCCTCCCACTGACACCAATGATCGGGCACTATTCCTCTCACTGACACCAATGATGGGGCACTATTCCTCCCACTGACACCAATGATGGGCACTATTCCTCCCACTGACACCAATGATGGGGCACTATTCCTCTCACTGACACCAATGATGGGGCACTATTCCTCTCACTGACAACAATGATGGGCAGGGCTACGGATAGGGCAGTACAACCGGTCCTGTTGTACTGGACCTGCCCCCATCAGCTCCACAGGGGGGCCCGGGCAGCATTACAGTTTGTTTCTGCATAAGAAAAAAAAGGGCTTTTTAAAGTTTATCTCCACTCCTACTTGCTTAGGGTGGGTGTAATTAAGTTTTCCTGGGCCTCATCAGGTGAACAAAGGGGCCCAGGAGGTGAGCGCAGTGAAGGAACTTTTTCTTATTTTTCGGGGCGTATGTACATAAAGCCACACTGCAGCCTGCTCTGCTGCTGAAGTAGTCCCGGACGGCCGGCTGCCGCTACCCTCTGCTTCCCTGGCAGAATGATACTCACATCCTCAGGTGCCGAGAATGATGTGAAGTGGCGAGTGGCTCAGCGGTTGACAGGAAGCAGCGGGACAGCATGGCTGCACTCCATACAGTGAGAAGAAATTAAAAGATAGAATCCTCACTGTGTCCCACTTATGCTAACACACAGCACAGGAGTTTATCATTATCATACAGCATTATAATCACACAGGCAACACAGTCAGCAAATGCTCTATCATGGCTCTGTCAGAGCGTGTCTCATGACTGTTAGGTGCTGACATTGTAAAGGCTGTACTATGTCAGCACCCAACATCCATGAGACACGCTCTGACAGAGCCATGATAGAGCATTTGCTGACTGTGTCCCATCCAGCAACGTACCAGTACCTCGTTGGATTGTAAGTGTGATATCTCGGTTATCACTGCAGCAATGATCGAGATATCATTTTGTAGCCCCAGCAATTCTGCACAAAGTAAAAGTAATCCTAGTGACTAAAAAGCTGCTGGATCACTTTTACAGGACGTGGAAGGGGGTCCCAAACCTGTTACTGGGCACTCCCCATCTGATCGGCGGCATGCAGTTCCTGGGACACCGTGAGAGGAACTGACATTGTTCCTCCCACTGTGTGATGTCAGAAACCGGAAGTGACGAAGATTTTATCACTTCCAGTTTCAGTCTCATATAAACAAGCCATTACCAGCCTGAACATACACCTAATCAAACCGATCTTGGAGGCCAGAGGAGAGATCTGGGGTCTAATAGACCCCAGATCTCTCCATAAAGTGGATCTGTCATGGCCCATGCTATCACTAGTAAAGTGGCTCAGCCTTTCTGATAGCAATATGATTTAAAAAAAAAAAAAAAAAGATACGGTGCAAAAGGGGGGCTGTACGGGGCCCCATGATTTCTAACAGCAGCCCTGATGATGACTATTCCTCTTACTGACACCAATAATGGGTCATTGTTACCAACACCAGGACATTTTCTACTCCCGATGGCCATAGTCCTGTCCCTCTAAAGTCTGGAGGACAGCAAACTGGGCCTTTGTTTAGAATGTTTGGAAACCCTTATCTAGATCATTAAAATCTCATCATCCCAGCTCTACCTTACATCCACTAAGTCCCCCTCACCATACCGTGTAGGCTGGCAGTTCAGTTTACCAGAATGGGTAAAGCTCCATTCATTAAAGACACCATAACATGCTTAAATTATTGAAAATGCTTTGGTGCAATGATATATGCAGTTTTAAAGCCCAACTGGCCATTCAGTTGAAATCAGCTTTTGATCGACTCAAAAGAGGTGCAAAGGCTTACAGGTAAATTTCTTTAAAAAGCATCCACAACATGAGTAGAAAAGCTTGTCCCCTGCCAGTATCCTGCAGAGAAGGATCCTTGTAGAATCAGAAGTCTCTCTGCAGAGGTCCAACACACTCCTTGCTGGGACCAATTGATATAGAGCAGTATTAATGATCTGACTGAGCGGGGGTGCGTTGGACCTCTGTAGAGAGACCATTGCTTCCACAGAGTGCACAAGGGCCCTCCTCTGCATCATACAGGCAGGGGACAGGCCTATGGTCTATGCAGTGCAGCATAATACTGTGCATTGTGCTAGCACTCTAAAGTCTGGGTTTGGTTAACGCATATTATCACATGCGCTGTGATATAAATGAGCCCTATGGGAAAAGACAATGCCAGACCCAGAGGAGTTAAAGCATGACTCCACATTTTTTATTTGTCCGGAGTATCCGCTTCTACTTTACTCCTCGGGCTTGAGTTACTAATGTATTAGAAGGAGAGAAAATGCACTCCAAAGTATTAAAAGCACAGAAAAATCGAACAACTATTTTTCAGGTGCACAAAATGCACTCTGCTAAGTCTCCACCCAGCTAACGCGTTTCATCAAAACTGGTTGATAATTAACCAGTTCCTGCCTGGCCTATAGACAATTGAAGGCAGCACTAGATCCAGGTGGACATTTTATGACGTCCTCCCTGGTGTGGGCCACACTGCGGAGTTACACTCACTGTGTCCATCCGGATCACTGTACCGGGCTGCTGCCAGTACCATGTGATCTCTGTGACCAATCACAGCAGATCACATGATGATTGTGTCCAATAGATGGCTTCCATTCATGCTATTCATTCAGGATTATTGTGTTGTTTGCTGTGATTAGTCACAGTGATCACATGGTACAGACAAGGCCAATCACAGCCCATTTGCACCATGTGATTAGCTGTGGCCAATCACAGCTAATCACAATGATACACACTGAATGAATGGATTTCTTTTAAAAAAAAATGTTGCTTATAACAATGAATATCACTGTTATAATCGATTATAATCTGTGAAAGAAAAAAAAAAAGAATCCTGATCACCTCTCCGAAGAAGTACAGTGTTACTATGGTAACACTGTATTGCTCTGGTCATAGTATGTATAAAAAAAAATGTAAAAACTAAAGAACAAAATGTAATAAAAAAAGAAAAGATATTTAAAAAATTATTTTAAAAAAGTTAGTTTTTTTTTTTTTTTACATATGGTCACCAGTCAGTGTCCCTGATCACAGCCAAACCAGTTTGGGTTTTCTAATGATTCTGTACTGCACTGGTAACAGTATGTAAAAAAAAATAAAAAAAATAAAAAAAATTTAAAGTTGTGAAAAACTTTTTTTTTATTTCTTCATTTTCCAAAAAATTGTGACAAAAAAAAAAAAAAAAGTCAAAAACTCACCATGCCCCATACTAAACACCTCTAACTGTTTACTTTCCAAAAAAGGGTAATTTGGGGGGTATTTGTATACTGCCCTGGCAATTTTGGGCCTAAAGAAATGAGATCAGTCAGTACATCAGGATTGATCGATTTCCAGATATATCCCATCGTTTGTAGACTCCATAACTTTCCTACAGACTAAATAATATACACTAATTTGGATTATTTTCACCAAAGAAATGTAGCAGAATACATTTTGGCCTAAATGTATGAAGAAAGAATATTTATTTGCAAAATTTTATAACAGAAACAAAGAAAAATGTGTTTCCTATTTCAAAATTTTCGGTCTTTATTAGTTTGTTTAGCAAAAAATAAAAAACCCTAGTGGTGATTAAATGCCACTAAAAGAAAATCCTATATGTGTGAATAAAATTATAAAAAATGTATACGAGTACAGTGTAGCATGACCACGCAATTGTCTTTCAAAGTGTGACAGCCCTGAAAATTGGCCTGGGCATCAAGGGAGTAAAAGTGCCCGGTATTGAATTGGTTATATGAAGTACCAAGAGCTTTAGGTGAGGAAATCCGGGCTTTGGTCATGATAGGGATAGACTGGCCAGTCTTGTGACCGATGACCAGTCTCCTGACCGGTGACCAGTCTTGTGACCAGTCTTGTGATCGGTGACCAGTCTCCTGAAAGGTGACAGCCTCGTGATCAGTGACCAGCCTCGTGACCGTTGACCAATCTCGTGACCAGTGACCAGTCTCGCGACCAGTGACCAGTCTTGTGACCAGTGACCAGTCTCGTGACCAGTAACCAGCCTCGTGATCAGTGACTAGCCTCGTGACCAGACTCGTGATCAGTGACCAGCCTCGTGACCAGTGACCAGACTCGGGATCAGTGACCAGACTCGTGATCAGTGACCAGCCTCGTGACCAGTGACCAGACTCGTGACCAGTGACCAGACTCGTGACCAGTGACCAGACTCGTGACCAGCCTCGTGATCAGTGACCAGCCTCGTGACCAGTGACCAGCCTCGTGACCAGTGACCAGACTCATGACCAGTAACCAGCCTCGTGATCAGTGACCAGCCTTGTGATCGGTGACCAGACTCGTGATCGGTGACCAGCCTCGTGACCAGTGACCAGACTCGTGACCAGTGACCAGACTCGTGACCAGTGATCAGACTCGTGACCAGTGACCAGACTCGTGATCAGTGACCAGACTCGTGACCAGTGACCAGACTCGTGACCAGTGACCAGACTCGTGACCAGGGACCAGACTCATGACCAGGGACCAGTCTCAAGTCTCGTGACCAGTCTCGTGACCAGTCTTGTGACCAGTGACCAGCCTCGTGACCAGTGACCAGCCTCGTGACCAGTGACCAGCCTCGTGACCACGGACCAGACTCGTGACCACGGACCAGACTCGTGACCACGGACCAGACTTGTGACCAGGGACCAGACTTGTGACCAGGGACCAGACTTGTGATCGGTGACCAGACTTGTGATCGGTGACCAGTCTCCTGACCGGTGACCAGCCTCGTGACCAGTGACCAGTCTCGTGACTTGCTTGAGCCATTAAAGTCCCAACCATTTAGGGGAATCTTTTTTTTATGTTATACAAGGGATGTGGCACATACAGAGCCTAACCACCATTAATTCTTTGATAGTCTCGTGACCAGTGAGCAGTGATAGAGCAATATGAAAGTGCCCGGTTTTGAATTGGTTAAATATGTTTTAGGTGAAATCTCCTTCCTTTGTCTTTTATTGCAGAACTTTCTTTTCTGTTCAAGGACTACTGTAACAGGTCCTCTTTATTTCAGGTTATTTACTCCTGAGTTCTGACAACATGGCGCAATGCATTTGTATCTGTAGTGCTGTAAAGTGGCAGGCATATGCTTTTCTTAATTAAACGTTAATTACACTCAGCAGTACCCATATGGTTCATCAAGGACTTGAAAATTTAATCATGTTGAGGCGATAAAGAGAAGTCAATATGCAGAGATTGAGTAAAATGCTGCAATGCATAATATGACATGCACATCCCGAAATCAGATCAGCGGTAGGGGGTTTCTGATTGGCTGGTACGGTTTGAAGCTTTTCACACTGCACCCTTACTTTATGTATTACTGAACAACCATGAACGTTTCTGGTGCCACAGTGAAACTTTGAGAACCAACATGAACTTCCCTGCTGTATTCACTTCTATGACCTATTCCTAGCAACTATAAAACACACGGTCCAACAATGTTGCCAGTTTCTTGAGTCAGAGTCTTTGCATAGGCTACTCTCATAGTCCATCATTCTGTCAGACTCAGAGACCAGTAGCTATAGTAATAAAGAGGCTCCCACCAACCAGCAGAAAGGCTTACAAGCAGGTCACCTTGGCTGATGATGAAGGCTCACCCAAGGTTCGGGATCTAAGCACTAACTATTGTTCACCAGAGCTTCAGATGGTGGAGATGGTTTTGCTTCATGTTAACTCCAGGTCACAGTCCTCAGGATCGCCCAACCAGAAGGTGAGCAAGCTGTGGTCCAGCAGCAGATAAAGCAGGTAGGGAAACAGAGGCGTAGTCAGTAAACAAGCCTAAGGTCAGTAACAAGTGGTTGCATGTTGGGATCAAGCAGAAACGTGTCAGGAAACAAGATCAGTAACGAGTGGTAGTGGGGATACGGACAGCAGCAGGAGTGACAAGAGCGAGATATCGGTTGGAGAGAGCACAAAATTCTGCCAAACAGGAAGTGCAGAGGTGTGGCTTAAATAGGAAGTTCATGGGAGGAGCAAAAAGTTCAAGGTCCACCAGAAACAAGAAACAAGGTAAGATTATCCAAGGAATTAGCCAGGGAGCTGTCCAGCATTTCAAATGGCTCAGCAGGAAGAGTAACTGCCAGACACAGCAGAGGTCCTGGGTTCAGATCCTAACATTGTAGAATCCAGCCAAAGCTGGGGCACGCTGAGATTATCCTACCGCTAAATATCAGAGGACTTCATGGATTAGCTCCACCCACCTAATATTTCGCTATTACTGACAACCTCAGCACCTTACACTGCCAATCATGCAGGTTGAATATCTTGGGAACCCCAGTAGGGATATCTTAGAAGTTCCCAGCTCCGCCCACCTACCATTCAGCCATTACTGACAACCTCAGCACTTTACACTGCCAATCATGCAGGTTGAATATCTTGGGAACCCCAGTAGGAAGATCTTAGAAGTTCCCAGCATAGCCCACCTACCATTTTGCCAATAATGACAACTTCAGAACCTTAAACTGCCAATAATGCAGGTTGAATATCTTGGGAACCCCAGTAGGGAGATCTTAGAAGTTCCCAGCTCCGCCCACCTACCATTCAGCCATTACTGACAATCTCAGCCCCTTACACTGCCAATCACAGCCAACAAAAGTTTCCACCATACACAGAGAAAATGAGGAGAATTCTGTTTTTCGCTCATCGGCTAATATTTACATTACGCAATCCCGAAGGGAGCGGTAAAAATATTGTGTTGGCGGCGTCGGTTTAATTACCGCTACACAAAAAGCTGATGAATCAAGGAGCACGGCCGCACGGAGCGTTTCACGGGAGCGGAGTCAGAACGTATTTCAGATCTCTTCAATGGAACAAAGAGGCCCCTGTGGGGGGATTTAATGATTAAAGAGCTTTTTTTTTATATGTAAAATCTTGTTGCTGCGGTTTTCTATACCGCCAGTTGTACTTTATATATTATTCATGGCCGCGGCTACCTGCGGTTTATTTCTAGAACAAATTAGAGCTGAACGTGTGTTGTCAGTTTTATTTAGAGCCGGAAAGTGCAGACAATGAAAGAGGTGAGATGCATTAAAGGGTGGGAAACAAAATGAGGCGCAGTATAAAGACGGCGCAGGCAGAGGTGTAACTAGAACCTTCAGGGCCCCGGTGCAAGAAACCATGAAGGCCCCCCCAGACCCATGGTCGGGGCCCTTCCCTTCAAGCCTGGGGCTCTTCCCCCTGATCCTGGGGCCCTTTACTCTCGTTGTGGGGCCCTTTATTATGGTCCCTGCAGCAGGACCCTTGTACAAGTTCTGCAGTGGGCTCCTTTCCTGCCATCTTGGGGCCTCCCCATGGTGGTGGAATGTCAGGGCCCGGTCGCAAGTGTGACCTTTGCGACCCTGGAAGTTCACCGACTGGTGTCAGTAGTTTTTATTTTTTGGTATTTTAATTGTATTATTTTTTATTATTTTATCTTATTTTTTTACAATGTGACTGACTATGACTCTGTCCATTCAGAAAAGGAAGGAGCTGGTAAATTACATATTTACCGACCCCTTCCAGGTTCTCTATTGTGACACATCCCCTGCAGCAACCGGCAGGAGAGGGGAGGGAGGAAGCCGGAAATACAGTGGGGGGGACAAGGGGAGCACACAGGGGCCCAGAGACAGCAGAACACAAGTGAACTGGATAGGAGGAGTGGCGGGGGCAGCATACAGAGGAACCAATCTCCTCCATTTTCCTCCTGCAGCTACAGGAGGAAGAAGGACAGTGATTTCTCTACATGCTGCTCCGACCGCCCCTCCTATCCAGGTGTACAGGGGAGCCGCACAGGCCCCCTGGAGCATGGGGCCCGGTTGCAATTGCAACCCCTGTAGTTACCCCCCTGGGCGCAGGTAAAGCAGTACTGAACCCAAAACCAATTAATAGATGTGGGGGCTGCATTTGTTTTCTTTTTTTTTTCCCCCCTTCTTATTTGACCTGGTGATCTGGCCAGTAACACACCTCCTGTATTAGAGCAACCCCCACACTCTGGAGGAAGGAGCACAGGGAGGGCCACCTTTAGACAGCAGCATTGTCAGTCTGTGGGGGGAGGGGAGTGTGGATAGACCAGCAGATTTAGATACACTAACAAATTGAAGCCAAACTCCAGCTCACAGTTCAATCATAATCAATTACAGCAGTTTTTTTTTTCTTTTCCTTTTGGGATAAGAGCCGGTTCACATATGAGCGACCCGACTTTCAGTGGCGACCTGTGAAGTCGCGGTGCGCAGCTCGCACCGCGACCTCGGAGCGGCCGGCACGGACTTCATAACATTGAAGTCAATGCAGGTCGCTCCGGGTTGCCCCAAAGAAGTTCCGGACCCTTTTTCTAAGTCGGAGCGACTTGTGTCGCTCCTATTAGAATGGGTCCACAGCTTCTCTATGGCAGGCGACCTACAGCAACCTGTCAGGCGACCAGGTCGCCTCAGTGTGAACCGGCTCTCAAGGTTTTACATAAATGAAAAAAAAAAAAGATAATCATTGTAAGCACCCCTGCCAGTGTTATAATGGTTTGTCTCATCCATGTAAAAGGCTACATTCTGTGTTTTGTTTGTGAAAAACAACAGACTTGCTGGCCGGAGATGAAAATAGAAGAAAGAAAGCCTAAAAAAAAGAAAATGAATGCAGGCATCACACCTAACAATCGGTCAGCTGCAATGTAATAAATGTTTGCTTTTGGGTTTATACGGCTTTAATAAGTAGAGTAATAAACGACAAGCTCAAATAGGGAATATACAAATGGGATATTGAAAATAATGGTATCCACGTCCCAAATATTATGATAAAAGGAAAAGGGGGGGCCCCCCCTTTAATAAGTAGAGGAGGTGTTTGTATGAAGCCACATGACCTCTCTTCCTTATAATAGAGTCGGGTCGCTCTTTGTTGGGTTCCGACCATTTCATTCCAGTACAGATTTTCTACCCTGATGTCACTTACCTCGCAGGTGGCGTTCTTCAGGGGGGATGGGTAGAGCACGTTGGTCATTACAGAACTCTGCGACATCGGTGAGTCTCTGGTGTTCAGGAGGAGCACAGAATCTGTGTGACCAAGAAAAGAGAGGGGGGGGAGAGAAGAGAAGAGGAAAAAACAAACAGAGGAGGGAAAGGGAAAAAAGAGAGGGAAGGGGAGGAGAAAAAAAAAAGAGGAGAGGAAAAAAGAGAGGGGAGGAGAGGAGCGCAGAGGAGAAGAAAAAAGAGAGGAGAGAAAAAAAAACAGAGGAGGGAAGAGGAAAAAAAGAGAGAGGAGAGGAAAGAAAGAGGAGAGGAAAAAAGAGAGGAGAGGAAAAAAGAGGAGAGAAGAGGAAAAATAAAAGAGAGGAGAGGAAAGAGAGAGAAGAGAAAAAAGAGAGGAGAGGAGAGAAGTAGAAACAAGAGAGGAGAGAAGAGGAAAAAAGAGAGAGGAGAGGAAAAAGAGAGGAGAGAAGTGGAAAGGAGAGGAAAAAGAAAAGAGAGGTGAGGAAAAAAGAGGGGAGAGAAGAGGAAAAAGGGGAGAAGAGGAAAAAGGGGAGAAGAGGAAAAAGGGGAGGAGAGGAAAAAGGGGAGGAGAGGAAAAAGGGGAGGAGAGGAAAAGAGGAGGAGAGGAAAAGAGGAGAGGAGAGGGGAGGAAAAAAGGAGAAGAGATGAGAAAAGAGGGGATAAAAGAGAGAGGAGAGAACAGAAAAGAGATGGAGAGAACAGAAAAGAGGAGAGAAGAAGAGAAAAGAAAGAATAAGAGAAAAGAGGGAAGGAAAGAAGAAAGAAGAGAAGAGGAGAAAAGAGAGAATATGAGAAAAGAAATGAGAAGAGAGGAGAAGAGAAGAGAAAAGAGTTGAGAAGAGAGAGAAGAGGATAGAAAAGAGAAGAGGAGAAAAAGGGAGAAGAGGAGAAAAGAGAGAAGAGGAGAAAAGGGAGAAAATGGAGAAGAGGAGAGAAGAGGGGAGAACAGAGTGGAGGAGGAGATAAGAGAGAAGAGGAGAAAAAAGAGAAGAGGAGAAAAGGAAAAAGAGAGAGAAGAGGAAAGAAAAAGAAGAGGAGAGAAGAAGAAGAGAAGAGAGAAGAAGACAAGAAACAAGAGAGAGGAGAGAAGAGAGAGCAGGGGACAGAAGAGAAGAGGGGAAACAAGAGTGGAGAGAAGAGAGAGAAGGTGATAGAAGGTAGAAGAGGATAAACAAGAGAAGAGATAAGAGGAGAGGACAGAGACAAGAGAGAAGAGGAGAAAAGAGAGAGGAGGAGAAAAGGAAAAAGAGAGAGAAGAGTATAGAAAAGAGAAGAGAAGAGGACAAAAAACAAGAGAGAGGAGAGAAGAGAGAGCATGGAATAGAAGAGAGAAGAGAAGAAACAAGAGAGAGGAGAAAAGAGAGAGAAGAGATAAGAGGAGAGAACAAAGAGAAGAGGAGAAAAAAAGAGAAGAAGAGAGGAGAGAAAAGAAAAGAGAGAAGAGAGAAAATGTGATCTGATTATATCCGGAGAACACAATGCTGACACATACAAAATTTCATCAGATGATTCCTTTGATTCAGCATAAAATGTAGGAAGAGACCATATTATAAAAAAACAACCCATCCTGTAAAATAAGATGAATAATCCATGGCACCCAGCAGGCTCTGACTCCGACCTTCACTCTCTTACCGATCTACACTGAATTATCATCAACATCTGACACTTCCTAGTGTGTCAGATGCCTGCGTCCCCCACTGTGCACTATGGCTCCATCTGCTGGCCACTACATGTCTGCTGTGTCCCTGCAGAGCTATAGTGTAACATATTAGCCCCTATCGGGGATTTAGTTACATAGTTTGTCTGGTTGACACAAGTCCATCGAAATCAACAAATAGAAAAAAAAATCAATAAATAGAACAAACATCTGTATGCAGAACCATAGACACAGAGCTGATCCAGAGGAAGGCATAAAAAGTTGATGCTGGGCTTGCTAATTAGAAAGCCTGCCATGGTTTTAAAATACGGTAGAGTAGGGGAAGGCTGGAACCTTGGGCGGATTTTTGTTTTGTGTCCGCATCCCTATTGCAGATTTTCTCTAACTTCCTGCCTGGTGATCTGGCGGGACAGGAAGTGAGGACACATTTCTCAAAAGGAGCCCCCATGTAGCAGTAAAAACCCGGCAGGAGTTGTAATCCTTCCCAGCGCTATCCAAAACATAACCTGCTTCTCCTGGCACAGCGTATATATATATATATATATATATATATATATGTGGATGGGTCTCAATACTGTGGGCTGCCACATATTTCTGCCCATGGGGGCTCTGTGGTTGTGTGCTGAGAATGCGCTAATTGCGTGCTACCAGCACCCTGACCGAGCTGTCACCGTTCACATAGTCAGGATGAAAAAAGACACAAATCCATCAACCATACAATAAATAATTTAAAAAAATAAATAAATAAAATAAAATGAATAGGAAGCTGTCATATACTGATCCCTACACTCATGGTAAATCCAGAGTAATGTGAAAAAAAAAAAAAAGGACCCAACAATGCGTGGCCCAACCACCCACTTCCAATCGTAAAAGGTGACCGGGCGCTGTCAGTAAATCACAGCCATTCATCGAGGTCACATGATCAGGAATACTGCCACTGCCACCTGGCATTAAGATTCCCTTAACCCTATGGGCCTATACAGACCTGACAGCAGAGGGGGGGGGTTAATCAACCCCCTCCTCCAGTAATAGGCAACCCCTTCCCCACTCATGCGCCCCAACCATGTATCCTGGACTCCGCCCGCCCATCTGCAGGCCCGCTCTCCTCCCCTTCTTCTTGCTGACCCGGGAGCAATGTGTAAAATGTCACTTCCGGGTTCCCTGTAGAGCTCAGGGGGGAAAATCAAGGGCCTTTTGAACCCCTGATGTCTAACTAAAGATAACCTGTCACCAAAAAAAAAAAAAAAAAAAATCACATTTGGGACTTTACTTAGGTTTAAAAAAAAAAAACATTGTAAAAAATTAAAGTTACACCCAAGCACGTAAAAATTGGGCCACACCCCCACATACACGCACATTGGAACGTATCGAGGAGGGCGCCCACGCACTAATATGTTGATTGATAAACACGTTACATATCGTGAAAAGAAACAAAGAAACCGCGCTCTTACATCAAAAAATACATATCACCATAATGAATAAATAATAGCGAATAGACAAATAAATACATCTTCATTAAAATTATAAAAAATACATAAAAATTTAGAAGTCCATATATAATCCCGCACGTGAATAACGTCCTCAGTGAGTATAGGAAAGGTTCCCCTCCACCAGCATGCAGACACACTATACACTCACCAGACTTGATTGACCCCTATTACAGGGAGTCAAATTGCACATATGGGAAAATCCAAGATGTCATACATGAGGTCACAGGAATGATTTCAAACTGCTGCTGTCATCCATTTATGGATGACATTGACAGCAGCATCCATAGCGTATTCAAAGCTCCAGTGTTGCCATATAGAAAGGGAGAGGAAGAAACACTCTCATGGTGCAGTATAGAGAGGGAGAGGAAGAAACACTCTCATGGTGCAGTATATCAAATCATTTATTTAACCACTTGCCGACCAGCCATCGTCGATATACAGCGGCAGGTTCCCACGAATCGCCGTACCTATACGGCGGTTCGTGGGAGCGATCCTGGGGGCGGCGGGGAAACCAGCGGGGAAACCGATCCACAGAGCCAGTGACCGCGATTGCCGCTGGAAACCTGGCGATCGCTCCCCATGAAGAGAGAACGGCGGTCTGCTGTTGTAAAAACGGCACACCGCTGTTCTCTCAGGAATCAATACATAGCTCCTGTGTTCCTCCTATTTAGGAACACAGGTCCCTGTGTTGATTTCACAACTCATCCCCCCACAGTTAGAAAGCACCCCCTAGGCTCAGGTTTAACCCTTTGATCGCCCCTTGGTTAACCCCTTCCCTGCCAGTGTCATTATTACGGTAACAGTGCATATTTTTAGCACTGATTACTGTAGTAATGTCACTGGTCCCCCCAAAATTGTCAAAAATGTCAGTTAGGGGTCTGATCTGTCCGCCACAATGTCGCAATCCAGCTAAAAATCACAGATCGCCACCATTACTAGTGAAAAAATAAATAAAAATTACATAAATATTTTTCCCCTAGTTTGTAGATGTGATAACTTCTGCGCAAACCAATCAATATACACTTATTGGGATTTTTTTTACCAAAAATATGTAGCTGAATTCAAATTGGCCTAAAATGATAAAAAAAATTAGATTTTTTTTTTTTTTTATTGGGAATGTTATATAGCAGAAAGTGAAACATTTTTATTTTTTTTTTTTTCAAAATTGTCGCCCTTTTTTGTTTATAGCACAAAAAATAAAAGATCACACAGGTGATCAAATACCACCAAAAGAAAGCTCTATTTGTGGGGGGAAAAAGGACATCAATTTTATTTGGGTACAGCGTTGCACAACTCCTCAATTTTCCATTAAAGTAACGCAGTGCCGAATCGCAAATAATGGCCTGGTCATTAAGGGGGGAAATCTTCCAGTCCAGAAGTGGTTAAAAAAGAAAGTTGTATTGCACTTACATCAAAGAAGACAGGGATCAGCATGTATTGTATAGGAATCGCCGGTTTGCGCTCCACCTGCGCTCCAGCTAACAGAAAATGATTTTTCATAGACTAACAAAACGGCGTTGGGTGGTGTTTTAGGAAAGTCATTTCTGGTCAGCTGGAACGCAGGTGGAGCGCAAACCGGCGATTTCTATACAATACATGACGATCCCTGTCTTCTTTGATGTAAGTGCAATACAACCTACTTTTTTTAAATAAATGATTTGATTTACTGCACCATGAGAGTGTTTCTTCCTCTCCCTCTCTATACTGCACCATGAGAGTGTTTCTTCCTCTCCCTCTCTATAGAGCAATGCTGGAGCTTTGAATACGCTATTTATATACATATTAAATGGATGACAGCAGCAGTTTGAAATCATTCCTGTGACCTCATGTATGACATCTTGGATTTTCCCATATGCGCAATTTGACTCCCTGTAATAGGGGTCAATCAAGTCTGGTGAGTGTATAGTGTGTCTGCATGCTGGTGGAGGGAACCTTTCCTATACTCACTGAGGATGTTATTCTCGTGTGGGGTTATATAAGGACTTTACAATTTTTATGTATTTTTTATAATTTAGATGAAGATGTATTTATTTATTTGTTTATTTACTATGGTGATATGTATTTTATGATGTAAGAGCGTGGTTTCTTTGTTTCTTTTCACGATATGTAACATGTGTTTATCAATCAACATTTTCATGCGTGGGCACCCTCCTCGATGCAAGCATTTACGTTCCGATGTGCGTGTATGTGGGGCCCAATTTTTACGTGCTTGGGTGTAACTTTAATTTTTTACAATGTATTTATTTATTTTATTTTTTTTGCTCATTATTGTACTTTATGTTTTTTGGGTATTGATTTGCGCGGGTTTGGAACCTATTGGGTTCCTATATTTTCTTTTACATGTTACATATCGCTGCGCATGCCGGAGTGAGAGCAATAATTCTTGCAGCAGACCGCCTCCATAACACTAAACTGATAAACTATAGGGGGCTTTTATAGCGTCTAGAAAATATAGGGTACTGAGTAGGGATCGATCGATTATCGGCAAAGCCGATATATCGAGGGCCGATATGCACTTTCCCTGATATATCGGAATCGGCCCCTGAGGTCACCGATATTGCCGATATTTCAGGAAATTGCTTGTACCTGAGTGATGCCTGCAGCTAGAGGCATCACCCCGGTACCGGCGTCCATGGCCGAAGTTCGGCTGTTATTACAAGGAGCGGAAGGGGACGTCACACCCCCCCCCCCCCCCGCACGCACGCACAGCTCGCCCGGGTCTCCCGTCCCATGGCCGCCGAAGACCCGATCAAAGCCGCATTCGGCTCTGATCGGGTCTCCATGCAAAAACCCGGGTACTGGCGGTGCCAGATTTGAAAAAATGACAGCAAACTTGGCGTTTTGAATGCTTTTAAGTTCAGAAGACCCCCAGATCCCTCCACAAAAGTACCTGTCAAAAAAAAAACCAATTTTTTAAATGTACGGAAATATCGTCCAATATCGGCCGATACTGATATGCATTGGCCAAAATATCGGTATCAGCAACGAAAAAACGATATCGGTCGATCACTAGTACTGGAGCTTGTTGCCATTTCACAGGCGCACGCAAATTAAACGTTTTGACATTTCGGGTATCTACTTACTCGGTGCAACCTCTTCTTTTCTATTTTACCAAATTTGGTAATTTATCGCCTTTTTGTGCCCTAAAATCAACTTTAGTGTATTTTTTTTAATAAACTTTTGTGGTAATACCGTGCAACGTCACAAAATTGGAACTTCCACTATTTTATTCTCTAGATCAGCGGTCTTCAAACTACGGCCCTCCAGTTGTTCAGGAACTACAATTCCCATCATGCTTAGTCATGTCTGTGAATGTCAGGGTTTTACAATGCCTCATGGAATGTGTAATTCCGCAACAGCAGGAGGGCCATAGTTTGAGGATCCCTGCTCTTGGGTGTCTGCCTTCAGAAAATATATCATGTTTTGGGGGTTTTAGGCAATCTTCAGGCCTAGAGTAACGTGTGCAAGAAAACCCCCAAAAATCGTCTCTGGCAGCAAAAGGGTTAAAAGGGAGGGGTAAAATAAAGCGTTCATTTACAGAAAATATAAAAACATTGACACCAACAGGAAAAACTGTCCAATCATAAATCCCCTCATGTCCTATATTAGCCCCGGTTCACATATATGCGATGCGGGAACCCTGCGAATCCACTGCGTGTTCCCGCATCGCATTCAAATCACAGGCAGTTCACACCGCCATATGCGAATCGCTGGGGGTGTCAATAGAGAGTTAATGACACCCCCAGATCAGTTCGCATATCGCAGTGCGAACTGTCAGTTCAGACATGAATCGCATCGCATAGGTGTGAACACCCATGCAATTCTGCTCCAGACCTAAAAAAGGGTCCTGTGCGAGTTGTGTCCGAATCTGATGCAAATTCAGCCATACAATCTGTATGGCTGAATTCGCTTCGCACCGACATCGCATGTGATTTGCAGGGCAGTGCGCTCTGAATCACATCGCACTGATGTGAACTGGGACTCCCCATAATACACGAATCATTACCTTCCGAGTCCTCCAGATTCCCGATCCGCCATAGTGATGTGTGGGGGTCCAGCGTCCACCCGCAGCTGCCGTCTTCAAACATACAGTAAAATCCGGGGGGGAGGTTTCCTGCAGGTGACACATACAGAGAAAATGTGAGATATCTGCACTCCGGGGACACGTCTCATCATTGTATCCAATCCAGGAACTGAGAATGATACATTGTTACTGCCACACAGAACACAATCTGATCATAAAGGGCAAATCCATCCCATCGTTTGTAGTTTTGGATGGAGACTGAAGACTCATCATTGGTTGGGGGGGGGGGGAGGTTTCATCAGCCAATTAGTGACCTCATTAGGGGGATTTACCCAATGTCCTGTAGGGACCTAAAGTGATACTAAATGATACTTATTCTTCAATCATAATACAAATCCTGATGGAGTCTGCAAAAGACCAGAGACTGGGATGGAGATTTGTCTTCCAACAAGACAATGATCCAAAACATAAAGCAAAATCTACAATGGAATGGTTCACAAATAAACATATCCAGGTGTTAGAATGGCCAAGTCAATGTCCAGACCTGAATCCAATCGAGAATCTGTGGAAAGAAGTGAAAACTGCTGTTCACAAACGCTCTCCATCCAACCTCACTGAGCTCGAGCTGTTTTGCAAGGAGGAATGGGCAAAAATTTCAGTCTCTCGATGTGCAAAACTGATAGAGACATACCCCAAGTGACTTACAGCTGTAATCGCAGCAAAAGGTGGCGCTACAAAGTATTAACTTAAGGGGGCTGAATAATTTTGCACGCCCAATTTTTCAGTTTTTTATTTGTTAACAAAGTTTGAAAAATCCAATAAATTTCGTTCCACTTCATGATTGTGTCCCACTTGTTGTTGATTCTTCACAAAAAATTACAGTTTTATATCTTTATGTTTGAAGCCTGAAATGTGGCAAAAGGTCGAAAAGTTCAAGGGGGCCGAATACTTTCGCAAGGCACTGTATATATAAATATATATATATATATATATATACACCGGGTATTCTAAATTCCATAACGGTTCACCAATTTGTTACCAAACATAATGTCCACATTGCAAAATCTTCTTTCTATTTCTGCTCTGGTGACAACCCAAAATTTGGGATTTCCTTTCACTCTCAGTGACAGTGGTTAACAAGACAAATAAAGAGGGTGTGATACTGTATATATATATATATATATATTTATATTATATATTTTTTTCTCATATATTCTGAATAAAAAGAAAATGTTTGGTTTAGCTGATATTTAAAGATATTTAAAGTCCTTCTAATGCTTCTAGTTATTTTTTCCATCCTTCCCCCTCAGCTCCTGCAGACAGAGTAATAG
This sequence comes from Pelophylax lessonae, assembly GCF_965119305.1. Taxonomy (NCBI): domain Eukaryota; kingdom Metazoa; phylum Chordata; class Amphibia; order Anura; family Ranidae; genus Pelophylax; species Pelophylax lessonae. The sequence goes on along the minus strand of NC_138770.1, from coordinate 679,731,863 downwards.
TCTGTCAATCTAAACGGCTGCAGAGCATGCTAATCCCCTGGTAGGACTATGAAGGGTCAGCAGTATTAGGGTGAGAACTCTTTAGTGGTATTACTACAGAAAGAAGAGCGTTGTTAGCCTATCAAAGGAAATGTGAAGATTAGCCGGTATTAACTAAATTATGATCCTGGGGGGTACTTAGAATAACAATATTCCCAGTTCTATTGGTATAAGAAGAAGCTGACATCCAGGGCCACGATTAGAAAGCTTCCCTCATCATCCTAGGGTTGCTCTGCTGCACCATCATGTTTAGTGTGAACATCTCATGTCTTCCCTCTTCACCTCACTTCCCTTACCATGTCATCTAACGTCTCTTCCATTGTCCTCTATCTATCCCAATCTTCCTACACCTTCTATGATGTCATTCCATTCATCTTAAAGTGATTGTAAAGGATCACCTTAAAAAACAACCCATTCAGTTTAAAATAGAAATAAAAGGCAAAACATTTTTGTATAGATAAAAAAAAAAACAAAAAAACATTACAAACACCCTTTTCCCCCTTTTTTATAAGTGATCACATAACATTCCCTCTGTTCTCAGCTGCAGAAGAGCTGGGGGAGGAGAAGCAGCAGCACTCTGAGCTTCACAGTGAATGGCTGTGCAGCTGAGGGGTGTCAGGACAAGTCTGACCATTGGAAGAGAGTGGGCTGAGTTCCCAGCATAGCTAGAGATTTGACCACAGTGTGCTCTTTGGCTTAGTGTGGTCAGTTTTCAATAGGAAAGCAGAGGGGACTGGCAGGGACACCAGGGATTTCACATAGAGAACAGGATACTTTCTCATACCAGTACACGGTACAGCAGCCACATACTGTATCAGGAATATGAAGTGTTGGGGTAACAAACGCTTTACCCTTTCCATGGCTTCCCAAACTGATCCTCCTACTTCCCACCATCATGTTCCTGCCTCATATTAGTCTTTAAAGCTTGTGACAAAGCCCCGTTGACTCTATGTACTTATCTCTCTCCAGCATAAAGTACCCAGATCCCTACTCTGTACTCCCAGCACTACAGATCATACTCCACAAGGTGCAGCATATAGATGTCATAACCTCCTTGCACTAGAATCAGTGTCAGCAATAACCTTCAGCATTGGTATCAAGGCCAGCAATAGTTCCCTTTAGGTGTCAGGGCCAGCAATATGTCTTAGTGAGGGCCAGCAATAACTTTTTAATCAAGTGTCAGGGCCAGCAATAAGTCCCAGTAAGTGCCAGGGCCAGCAATAAGTACCAGCATGTGTCAATGCCAGCAATAGGTCCCAGCAAGTGTCAGTGCCAGCAATAAGTCCCAGCAAGTGTCAGGGCCAGCAACAAGTCCCAGCAAGTGTGAGGGCCAGCAATAAGTCCCAGCAAGTGTCAGGGCCAGCAATAAGTCCCAGCATGTGTCAAGGCCAGCGATAGGTCCCAGCAAGTGTCAGGGCCAGCAATAAGTCCCAGCATGTGTCAAGGCCAGCGATAGGTCCCAGCAAGTGTCAGGGCCAGCAATAAGTCCCAGCATGTGTCAAGGCCAGCGATAGGTCCCAGCAAGTGTCAGGGCCAGCAAAAAGTCCCAGCATGTGTCAAGGCCAGCGATAGGTCCCAGCAAGTGTCAGGGCCAGCAATACGTCCCAGCAAGTGTCAGGGCCAGCAATAAGTCCCAGCATGTGTCAAGGCCAGCGATAGGTCCCAGCAAGTGTCAGGGCCAGCAATATGTCCCAGCAAGTGTTAGGGCCAGCAATAAGTCACAGCAAATGTCAGGGCCAGCAATAAGTTTAAGCAAGTTTCAGGGCCAGCAATCACTCCCATTATGTGTCAGAGCCAGCAATAGGTCCCAGCAAGTGTCAGGGATAGAAATAAGTCCCAGCAAGTGTCAGGGCCAGCAATAAGTTCCAGCAAATATCAGGGCCAGCAATAAGTCCCAGCAAGTGTCAGGACCAGCAACAAGTCCCAGCATGTGTCAGGACCAGCAATAAGTCCCAGCAAGTGTGAGGGCCAGCAATAAGTCCCAGCAAGTGTGAGGGCCAGCAATAAGTCCCAGCAAGTGTGAGGGCCAGCAACAAGTCCCAGCAAGTGTCAGGGCCAGCAATAAGTCCCAGCAAGTGTCAGGGCCAGCAATAAGTCCCAGCAAATGTCAGAGCCAACAATAAGTCCCAGCAAGTGTTAGGGCCAGAAATGAGTTCCAGCATGTGTCAGGGCTTAGCAAGGCAAAAAACAAAAAAAACAGCATGTGCCAGGGCCAGCAAAAAGTCCTAGACAGTGTCAGGGCCAGCAACAAAACATTACAATGGGGATCTGGGGTGCCCTTCTTGTCCAAGATGTACCAGTTCAGCCCGCCTTGTAGTGGCTTGATCAATCTGGACAGAAAACATCAGGACAAATCGAAAATCCTTCTTCAGGGGCAGAGAGGGGTATGTCATGTGCTGTACATTTGTAAGAATAACATAGCATTAAATGCAGGGTAAAATCACAAATGTATCAGGATGCCAAATGCTTGTTCGCCCAGCGGGGGTTCGAGGCACGAGGTGTCTCTGGCTGACTTGATAGCTGAACCTCCTCTCACATATTGGACACATGGAGGCCCCAGCGTGTGTAGTGGTCCGTGAGGCGCCTCGTTCCTTGAAGTGTTTGGCAGCCTGATACATGTGTAATTTTAACCTGCGTTCAATGCTATGCTATTCTTATCAATATACAGCACATGGCGTACTCCTTTCTTCCCCCCCGAAGAAGGAAACTTCCAAAACGCGTCGGTTTTGTCCTGATGTTTGCTGTCCAAATTGATCAAGCAGCTACTAGGTGGACTTTACCACTTCTGGACTGGAAGGTTTTCTCTCTTAATGACCAGGCCATTTTTTGCGATACACCACTGCGTTACTTTAACTGACAATTGCGCGGTTGCACGACGCTGTACCCAAATATAATTGATGTCCTTTTTTCCCCACAAATAGAGGTTTCTTTTGGTGGTATTTGATCACCTAGGGGGTTTTTATTTTTGCACTATAAAAAAAGGGCGACATTTCTGAAAAAGAAAAAAACGATTATTTTTACTTTTTGCTATATAACATATCCAATAAAGAAAAAAATTAAAATCAAATTTTTTCATCATTTTAGGCCAATTTGTATTCTACTACATATTTCTGGTAAAAAAAATCCCAATAAACGTATTTTGATTGGTTTGCGCAACAAACCAGGGGAAAGATTTAACTTGCGAAACGCGTCAGTCCAAGATGCATTATAATTATATGTTGTTATATTATTATAATATCATATGTTTACCTTTGAGACCAAGATGTACTGTACTACCATGCATACCGATATGTATGTTATTTATATGCATATATGTATTGTAAGACCTCCAATTCAATTTGCCATTTCAAGCGTTTTGAGGTGCACAATGGTATCCATTTTTATACTTTCTGCAACTTTTTGTAATAAAGGATACTTTTTCCATTTATTCATCTTTTTTGTTATTTCCAGCCACATTTACCCACCTCATGTAAAGTCCCTCGGGCCAATTTTTCTCTTTTTCTGTTGATTTTGGGATGGAGGTGGTCTACAGATGGCACCAGACCATTTCCCTGTTGCAGGGGAAAGATTTATGTCATTTTTATTTTTTTTATTTATTTTTTTTTACTAGAATTTAGCGGGACTGCGACAGATCGGACCCCTAACTGACACTTTTGGGGGTGACCAGTGACATTACTACAGTAATCAATGCTAAAAATATGCACTGTCACTGTAATAATGACACAGGCAGGGAAGGGGTTAACACCAGGGGGCGATCAAAGGGTTAAATGTGTCCCTAGGGGGTGCTTTCTAACTGGGGTATGGGCTTTTAGCATGAACACCTGTGTTCTCAAATAGGAGGATCCCTGTGTTCATTGCTGACAGAAAAGTGGTCTGCCATTTTTACAATGGCAGATCGCTGCTCTGTCTCCACGGGGAGCGATCGCGGGTGCCCGGTGGCACTCGCAGCCACCGGACCTGCTGATTGGCTCCCCCTGTGGTGAATGGGTGCAGGCGCGTCGTTTCGTGGGGACAGTGCCGACCTGCTGCAGTATATGTACTGCTGGCGGTTGGCAAGTAGTTAGTGGTACATTTTGGACAAGAAGGGTGTCCCAGATTGCCATTGTAATGTGGTATTTTCATGTAGCAGGGGCAAACTGGGCCAGGTGGCAATTGCCTCTCCGGGCCACTCTGATACCCCGTAAAAAGGCCGCACCGCTTCCGCAGCAGGCTTCCTGGTGAAAAGGAGTAAAAAGTCCCCACTGGTGTCCTGCTGAGTTCAGGATGCGGAGGAGGACGAGGCCGCCCCTCCAGCTTGGATAGTGTCCGAGCAGAGGCCGGCTCCGTGCCATGGCTCCCCCCTGCAGTCCACGGCTGGCCAGTTTTGGAACCCGGTGCAGCAGGCGCTGTCCAGCCTGGCCCGCCCAGTGAGCAGAGAGTATCTGGAGCGGAGCTTCAGTCTGGGATGGGATGAGGGAGATCGGGAAGGGCTGCACCATGGGCCTAACTGGTGTTTCTCGGGCTTATCCTTTTTACTGGCGCACCCGAGAAACAATCAGATGGTGGCGCAGGCTGGTCACAGAGGAGATAAAAGACTAGATCGTCTTTGATCGCCTCTATGGTCTTGAAGGACCGGAGTGACGTTATGATGTCACTTCTGGTGCAGTGTGGAAGTAAATTATTTTATTTGAAACTGCTTAACCACTTACCGCAAAGTGACGTACCCCTACGTCGGCTGACTTTGCGGTGTTATACCGGGGTGATGCCTCTAGCTAGAGGCACCATCCCGGTACCGTTGTTTAGAGCTGGCGGTCGGCTTTCCGGCGGTAACAACCGATGCGGCTCGGGAACCGCTCGACCACTACCTGGGCGAACGGGAGGGGACATCCCCCCGCCTTCTGCCGCTCTGCCCGGGTCTCCCGTCCCACCGGGAGACCCGAGCAACCAGCCGGCATGTCCTGGATGGAGTCCCGATCTAAGCCGGATGTGGCTTTGATCGGGTCTCCGATGACGTAACCCGGAGGCGGCGTCCATGACGTCACGTCCAGGTTACTCTGCTGCAAAAGGCGGCAGATTAAAAAAAGCAGTGTATTCAAAAATGCCGTTTTCTGCGTTTTGAATATGTTGAAGTGCAGTGGAGGGGCTTGGTGTCTTTTAGACCGCCGATCCCTCCATAAAGTGTACCTGTCACTACATATTGCTGTCACAAGGGATGTTTACATTGCTTGTGACAGCAATAAAAGTGATCAGATTTTTATTTTTTTTTAAAAACCTGTGATAAAGTTAAAAAATAAATAAAATAAATAGGAAAAAAAAATGTATCGCCGTTAGCTCGCGCACGAAAGAAAATGTATATGGAAGTCGAGCCATGAATGAAATCACTGTTCAAACCACACATGTGAGGTATCGCCGCGATCGCCAGAGCGTGAGCAATAATTAAAAAAAAGAGCTACACTCTAACTCTAAACTGGTAACCATTGAAAAATTTTAAATCGTCGCCTATTGAGATTTCTATTGACCGTAGTTTTTCACCATTCCACGAGTGTGCGCAATTTTAAACCGTAACATGTTAGGTAGCTATTTACTCGGCGTGACATCATCTTTCACAATATACAAAAATGGGCTAACATTACTGTTTAGTTTTTATTAAGTGCAGTGAAATGTGATTTTTTGTAATTTTTCCAAAAAAATCGCGTTTTAAAGACCGCTGCGCAAGAACCGCATGACAAAAAATATTGCAATGACCGCCATTTTATTCTCCAGAGTCTTTGCTAAAAAAATATACAGTTGTGTTCAAAATTATTCAACCCCCACTGAAATTGATTGTTTTGGCCAGTTTGACATTGATTTTGATCATTCAGTCATCCTGCTTACAATTAAATCAAAGAGGCACGTGTAGGTCAGACAAATATAACATAACATTTATAATGAAATAACCACAAATGTCTTTTCTGTGCTCACATCATTATCAGTTTTATTCAACCCCCAAGTGACATTCAATCTTAGTACTTAGTACAACATCCTTTTACAGTTATAACAGCTTTTAAACGTAAAGCATAGCTTGACACAAGTGTCTTGCAGCGATCTACGGGTATCTTTGCCCATTCGTCATGGGCAAAAGCCTCCAGTTCAGTCACATTCTTAGGCTTGTGCACTGCAACTGCTTTCTTTAAGTCCCACCAGAGGTTCTCAATCGGATTTAAGTCTGGTGATTTTGATGGCCACTCCAAAATGTTCCAGCCTTTAATCTGCAACCATGCTCTAGTGGACTTGGAGGTATGCTTGGGATCATTGTCCTGTTGAAAGGTCCAACGTCTCCCAAGCCTCAGGTTTGTGACGGACTGCATCACATTGTCATCCAATATCTCCTGGTACTGAAGAGAATTCATGGTACCTTGCACACGCTGAAGCTTCCCTGTACCTGCAGAAGCAAAACAGCCCCAAAGCATGATTGACCCCCCACCATGCTTCACAGTAGGCAAGGTGTTCTTTTCTTCATAGGCCTTGTTCTTCCTCCTCCAAACATAGCGTTGATCCATGGGCACCAAACAGTTCTAATTTTGTTTCATCAGTCCACAGAACACTATCCCAAAACTTCTGTGGTTTGTCCACATGACTTTTGGCATACTGCAGTCGATTCTTCTTATTCTTTGGAGACAGCAAGGGGGTGCGCCTGGGAGTTCTGGCATGGAGGCCTTCATTACGCATTGTGCGCCGTATTGTCTGAGCAGAAGCTTCAGTACCCACATCTGACAAATCTTTTCTCAGTTCCTCAGCAGTCACACTGGGACTTTTCTCCACTCTACGCTTCAGGTAGCGCACAGCAGTCGAAAGTCAGCATCTTCTTTCTGCCACGACCAGGTAACGTTTCAACAGTGCCCTTTGCCTTGAATTTGCGAATGATGCTTCCTATGGTGTCTCTTGGTATGTTTAATATCTTTGCAATCTTCTTATAGCCATTGCCCTTCCTGTGAAGAGTAATCACCTCTTCTCTTGTCTTCCTGGACCATTCTCTTGACTTCACCATGTTTGTAACCACACCAGTAAATGTCTAGAAGGAGCTGAGTATCACAGTCCAAGGTGGCGGCGTCCAAGGTGGTTTTCTCTGAAATACTGCCTGTACCTCGAGCCACACAGGAGAGGCAGAAGGAGATTAGGAAAGTTAACAAGTGGCTGAGGAACTGGTGTAGGAAGGAGGGGTTTGGGTTCCTGGAGAACTGGGCTGACTTCTCAGTCGGCAACCGGCTCTTTAGTAAGGATGGGCTGCATCTTAATGGGGGCGGTACAGCTCTTTTGGGGAGAAAGATGGCCACCAAGTTGGAGGGGTTTTTAAACTAGGAGACGGGGGGAGGGCTCAGAAGTAGAATCAGTCAGGAGGGAGCAAAGGACTGAAGGCAGTGGTAGGGTCAGCAGCGACAGTAGGTCCACAACGTCAATCGGTAGGTCTGTGCGGGAGAACCTCAGACCAAACAGGAATAAACATAACCAATCACGTTTAACTACCGTAAAACTAAGAGGGGTATATGCTAATGCCAGGAGCCTAGCTAATAAAATGGATGAGTTGGAAATGTTAGTACATGAGGAGGACATAGACCTTGTGGGAATAGCGGAGACTTGGTTCGACCCCTCACATGACTGGCTGGCCAATATCCAAGGGTATTCGGTGTACCGGAAGGACAGGGTAGGAAAAAGAGGGGGAGGGGTATGTCTCTACGTCAAGAACAATGTAAAGGTGATTGAGAGGAGTGACATTACGGAAGGGATGAGTACGGAGTTAGAATCCGTATGGGTAGAACTCCATAGGGAAAGAGAAAAGGGAAAAGTAATTGTGGGGGTTTGCTATAGGCCACCTAAACAAGGGGAGGAGGTAGAGCTGGAATTTTTAGCACTTTTGGGTAAAGTGGCAAAGCTAGGATCAGTCATCATATTGGGGGACTTCAATTATCCCGACATTGACTGGGAAGAGGGGACTGCACACTCACAGAAGGCCCGTCTATTCACGGAAACCTTACTGGATAATTACATGTCACAGTTGGTGGATTCTCCGACTAGAGAAAATGCAGTCCTGGATCTATTGATCACTAATGACCCAGACCTAATCTCGGAGGTAGGAGTCCAGGACAACCTGGGCTCTATCGATCACAGGATGATCACATTTAGCGTAAATAACAATATAGCAAGGCAAGTGGGGAACATAAGAACCCTTAACTTCAGAAGGGCAAACTTTCCAAAATTGTACTCATTGATGGAAAGGGTAAACTGGGACCGAACCCTGGGATCACTGACCACAGAGGAAAAATGGGAATGCTTTAGGAACATATTAAGCAAAGGCATCTTGCAGTGCATTCCTATGGGAAATAAATTTAGAAGAGACAAAGCCAAACCTGGCTGGCTAAACCGTAGCGTTAAAAAACTTATTAGGGGAAAAAAATTGGCCTTCAGGAAATATAAATCAGAGGGCACAGTATTGGCTTTCGACCAATACAAGGAGGCAAATAAGAAGTGTAAACACAAAATCAAGATGGCTAAAATAGACTTTGAGAGACAAATAGCAGAGGATAGTAAAAAAAAAACCCAAAGAAATTCTTTAAGTATATCAACAGCAAAAAAACTGGGGCAGAGCATATTGCACACATAATTAACGATGATGGGAGGATGGTTGAGAGGACACTGAAAAAGCAACCGTGCTGAATGCTTTTTTCTCGTCAGTATTTACACAGGAAACGGAGGGGTACACTGACCATGACTGTATGGTTAGTAGTAATACACAGGACTTGCCACTATGGCTAACAGAGGGTGAAATCAGGGAAAGGCTGGACAAACTTAACACAAACAAATCACCAGGCCCGGATGGCGTGCATCCGAGAGTACTCAAGGAACTCAGTAAGGTTATATCCAGACCACTGTTCCTGATCTTTGCAGGCAGTATTAGGACGGGAGATGTACCAGGGGAGTGGAGTAAAGCAAACGTGATTCCGATATTCAAAAAGGGTCAGAGGCATATACCGGGAAATTATAGGCCGGTCAGTCTGACATCAGTAGTATGTAAACTTCTGGAGGGGATGATAAGGGACTATATCGTAGAATATGCTAAAGACAACAACATCATCAGCAGTAATCAGCACGGGTTTACAAATGGGCATTCTTGTCAAACCAATCTCTTAACATTCTACGAGGAGGTGAGCTGTGAGCTAGATAGGGGCAGACCAGTGGATGTGGTGTACCTAGATTTCGCTAAGGCGTTTGATACAGTTCCCCACAAGCGCTTAATTTATAAAATAAGGTCTGCAGGTATCGACAGCAGGGTTTGCTCTTGGATACGGAACTGGCTAAAAGGGCGTATCCAAAGGGTGGTAATAAATAGCGCATACTCAGACTGGTCTGAGGTAGTAAGCGGGGTCCCCCAAGGCTCAGTCCAGGGACCAACCTTGTTCAATTTATTCATAAACAGCATTGAGGACGGGATCAGTAGCTCGATATCAGTTTTTGCTGATGACACAAAATTAGGCAGGGCAATAACTGCACAGCATGAAGCAGATATCCTACAGAATGACCTGGACAAAATAACGGAGTGGGCAACGACTTGGCAAATGAGGTTTAACGTAGAGAAGTGTAAGGTTTTGCACTTGGGGACTAAAAACATAAAAGCACAATACACGTTAGGAGGGGAACCCTTGGGGGAATCAAAAATGGAGAAAGATCTGGGAGTCTTGGTTGATGATAGATTAGGCAACAGCTTGCAATGTCAAGCGGCGGCTACCAAGGCTAGCAGAATATTAGCATGCATAAAGAAAGGGATGTATTCCAGAGATAAGACTATAATCCTTCCACTTTATAAAACTCTGGTCCGACCGCATCTGGAGTATTCTGTCCAGTTCTGGTCGCCAGTCCTCAGAAGGGATGTGTTGGAGCTGGAGAGAGTACAGAGAAGGGCAACTAAACTAATTAGGGGACTGGAGGACCTTGATTATGAAGAGCCTCTCCAATCTCTTGATTTATTCTCCCTGGAGAAGAGACGCCTGAGGGGGGACATGATAGCAATTTTTAAATATCTCAATGGGGATCTCAGCTTAGAAAAAAAGCTGTTCAGTCGAAGGGATTGCATGAGGACAAGAGGGCACACAATGCGATTAGAGGAGAAGCGTTTTAACCTCAGGCAACGTGGGGGGTTCTTTACTGTTAGGGCTACAAGATTGTGGAATTCTCTACCACAAGAGGTGGTTTCTGCGGGAAGTATGGTGGCTTTCAAAAGACTCTTAGACGTATATCTCAAGGATCAGAACATTCAGGGGTATGTGAGATGATTACAGCCACACACACCTACACAGGTTGAACTGGATGGACTATTGTCTTTATTCAACCTCACCTACTATGTAACTATGTAACAGTCATTTTAAAGCTACCTAATTGGTGCTTATTAGGCTTTATTGCTGCTCCCTGACATCCACAGGTGTTTTCAATACCTGATTGAAAACACTTCAATGAACCTCTGTTCTTCAGAGTGGTAGTCTTTAAGGGGTTGAATAATTGTGTCAATGAAGAATTCACAAAAGAAACATTTACTACTGTATTACAAAACCAATTGATGTCATTTTAGTTGCATATGGTTCTTTAAGAAGTCCTTGTAGGATTTCATTCTGAATACAATTACAAATGTACACTAAATTCCCTAAACCCTTTACAGCATTGGGGGGTTGAATAATTTTGAACACAACTATATATAATGTTTGGGGGTTTTAAGTAGTTTTCTAGGAAAAAATACTGATTTTAACTTGTAAACAAAAAATGTCAGAAATAGGCCTGGGGCTTAAGTGGTTAAGGTGCACCCTATTGCAGTTGTACTGCTACAGGGTGGTACCTCTGTGCCGGATCACTTATATATATGTGATCCGACATTTCCAGGTAGGGGGCGCGCATGCGCACCGCCAGTCGCTCGCATCCGCTATTATTACACACAGCGGGAGCCAATCAGCACGTACCGGGGACTCTATGCCCGCTGGCACCCACCAATCCTCCTGCAGAGAGACACAACGGCGGTCTGTCTGTGTAGACAAGGCAGATCGCCGTTCTGACGGGAGGGAAGGCATGGATCCTGCGTCTCTGCGAAGCAGGAACACAGATCCATGTCTTCCCCTAGTAAAAGCAACTCCCACAGTGTAATAAAACACTGGATAGGAACACATTAAACCCTTTAAATGCCCCTGATTTTAACCCCTTCCCAGCCAGTGTCATTAGTACAGTGACAGTGTATATTTTTAGCACTGATCACTTTATTAGTATCACTGGTCCCCACAAAAAGTGTCAAAAGTTAGTGTCCAAATGTCTGCCGCAAAATTGCTGATCGCCGCCATTACTAGTAAAAAAATAAATAAAAATATCCCATACTTTGTAGGCCCTATAACTTTTGCGCAAACAAATCAATATACGCTTATTGGGATTTTTTTTTTTACCAAAAATATGTAGCACCCTCCTAGTCAGGTGCTAGGCAGAGAGAGTAGTTTTGGCTCTGTCTATTTATCAGGAGAGCAACAGGCAAAACCTATGTGCCCTCTGCGTATCAGGGAGCAGGATTGGTAGTTAGGTCTGCTCAGTGTGCCCGGTGTGTATTCATCTGGTCTCAGGAAGTGTCCCCAGCAGGTTCGGCATTTTTGATGCTGGAGGAAACCTGACCAATAGTCTACAGGCTTTTGGTACTGTCCCAGTGGGTTGGCACAGACAGTGGTGCATTATGGGACAGGGTATAAAAAGCCAGGGGCACATGAGGTAGAGGTCTTTGGGTGGGAAGCAGAGTCCCAGAAGGAGGGTGGCGGCTGCCTCCTCTTCTGAAACGGTTGGTGATGGTCACAGGCAGTCGGCCTGGTGTACCAGGGGCATGAGACTGAACCCAGAGGTCCAGGAGAGCTGACTACAGGAGTTGGGGCATTGGAGAATGTGGAAAAACAGTGTCGTGAGTACAGAGGAACTTGCCCATGGGTCTGCCCAGGAAGGGGACCACTCCGGAGTGTAGAGTCAGTGGATGGGTGTCAGCTAGCCCAGAGAGAAAGGGGGTGCCAGGGGCATAGGTGTGCGCAGCCTATTGCATTAGGGTGTGCACCCCAAAATTTAAATACACATGCATATGTGTGCCCCTACATGTATATGGCCCCGGTACATTACTCTCCCTGCTGGCACAGTGAAATAGAGGTGTGTGGCACTTCTCTTATGGCAGAGCAGGTCAGAGGGAGATCTTTCCCATCTCCTTCCTGGCAAACAGAGTGATAATGCTAATGTGCCCTAGGTGATTAGGGTGTGCAAAGGCACACCCGGCACAGCCTGTGCGCACGCCTATGACTAGGGGAGTGCCCTGAAGAGAAATGTAATGGAAACACTTACCTTACCTTCATTCAAGTGGCAGGATGAAGCAGCAGCCTTGCCGCATTCTCAAGTTTAGAGTCCTCAGCATTGTGAATAGTTAACAGTTGGAATATCCCACTCATCTCTTCTCCCATCCCAATTACAATAAAACCACAAAAACAACCACCCCTAGACTGATCATTGACTGAGCCAAGAACCTAAAGTACCAAGATTTCTGCTTGCAATTGATATGGGTAACCCAGGGGAATCCTGAAAGTGTAATCTTCCGCAGCCCTCTATATGTAGCAGAATATAAATTGGCCTAAATTGATGAAGAAATTAGATGTTTTACATTTTGTTATTGGATATGTTTTTATAACATAAAGTAAAAAATATTGTTTTTTTGTTTTTTGTTTTTTTTCAAAATTGACAATCTTTTTTTGTTTAAATCGCAAAAAAAAAAAAACGCAGAGGTGATCAAATACCATCAAAAGAAAGGTCTATTTGTGGGAAAAAAAGAAACACATTTTACTTGGGTACAGTGTCGCATGACCGCGCAATAGCGAGTTAAGGTTAAAGAAGCGCCGTATTGCATAAAAACTGATTTTAAGTATTGCATAAAAAAGCCTGGTCATTAAGGGGGTAAATCTCCTGGAGGTCAAGTGGGTAAGTGAAAGATCAAATTTATATATATATATTTATGTATATATTTATGTATATATTTTATATATATATATACAGTAAAACCTTGGTTTGAGAGAAACTTGGTTTAAGAGCGCTTTGCAAGACAAGCAAAATTTTCAAATAAATGTTGACTTGATATACAAGCAATGTCTTGATATACAAGTAGCCTCAAGTCACTTCTGAGTATAAAAGAGAAGAGAGGCGCCTCTAAGTGTAGCAATATGGTTAAATTTAATAAAGGGACAACATTTAGCAATTCACATGGTTGATGATTGGAACAGACACATCTAAGGATGCAGGCATCAGTGGTAAAGCTGTCCACATAGGACCATCCTCCGCACCGTCATCTACGTCATCCTTTCCATGCTGCCCCTCGCTTTCAGATCGCTTTACTGCAGGGTGGTCTTCCCGGTCAGAATTACAGACTGGCAGCCGGCGGTGCAGAAGATGGTCTATGTGGACAGCTTTACCTCGGATGCCTGCATACTTAGATGTGCCTATTTTATTCATCAACCATGTGACTTGCTAAATGTTGTGCCTTCATTAAATGGAACCATATTGCTACCCTGTAGCTCCGGCTGGATTTTGCTTCCAATCCCCTTGTGGAAGCGGCTATTTGTGGATGGACATTGTATGGTTACACAACCTATCGCAATGCTATAATCTTTTTATATGGACTATAAACTGAAGGATTTATGAATAAATAGTTGTGGAACGAATCATCTGAGTTTCCATTATTTCTTATGGGGAAATTCGCTTTGATATAAGAGTGCTTTGGATTACAAGCATGCTTCCGGAACGAATTATGCTCGCAATCCAAGGTTTTACTGTATATATATATATATATATTTTTTTTTTGCTTTTGAAGGTAAAGGAGAGATTTGAGGTGTTTATGACCCCAGATCTCTCCATAAAGAGGACCGGTCATCCTTATTCCTATTACAACGGATGTTTACATTCCTTGTAACAGGAATAAAAGTGATAAAAAAAAAAAATAATAATAATTAAAGGGACACTATAACAATAAAAAAAAAATAGGAAAAAAAAATTGAAAGGGCCCCCATCCCAGAAGCGTACGCATACAAATCTAAACGGTGTTCCTACCACACATGTGAGGTATCGCCACGAACGTTGGATCAAGAGCAATAATTCTAGTGCTAGAACTGCTCTGAAACTCTAAATTGGTAACCTATAAAAGTTTTTAAAGCGTCGCCTATGGAGATTGTTAAGTACCGTAGTTTGTAGCCATTCCACGAGCGTTTGCAATTTTATTTTTTTTGTATTTATTACTATATTACAATTTCAAGGAGTATTATTACACAATATATAAAGCAGAAAAAAAAAAAGAAGCAAAAAGACAGAAACAACATCATCTTGCCTATCACAAAGTGTGTTTTCACTCAATACAAATTCTCAATCTTTTGAGATTCAAGTAACAATTAGTAACACATTTAACTAAAAAGCAAGAGAGAGGCATCATCAGGACATCAAGGCACTTCAAAAATCCCTGCATCTTACTCTTCCCTCTCCCCCCTTTACTAACTGTTACCTTTCTTCCCTTTGTTCTTCCTCCACACTTTATTTTATAAAATACTATGAATTTCATATTTTTGTCTCTGGCTCTACTTTATCCTCCTAAGTATCATTTTTCCCTCCCCCCCCCTCTCCCCACACAATCATACTATCATACTTACACCAACTAAAGAAGAGAAAAAAAAAGGGGGGGGGGCTCCTTGATCTTCAGCAAATGTTTGGACTAGCCCCCGGAGCTTGTATTCTGGGGGGTAGAGGGGAAAAGCTGTTTCCCCTCATCCGAGGCGACAAGTAGGTTCCATACACTCCATATCGACTTATATTGTTCCTGTTTATGTTGTGAGGAAAGTACTAAATCTTCAATTTTATTTATATAATCTAGATTCCGTATCCATTCAGACACTGAGGGAGAATGTGTCCTCCTCCAATACCGGGGAATACACGCTCTTGCAGCGTTTAGAATGTGAGGTAATATAGATATTTCATATTTTCTACTTGGTATCTCTGATAATTGTAATAGGCAAAAAGCTGCGTCTCCGTCAATCCTATAGTCCGTTACTTTTTGAATTATCCCCCCGACTTCTGACCAAAATTTCTTTATATCTGGACAGGTACAGAAGATATGGTACAACGTACCCTCTTCTTCCCCACATCTCCAGCACCTATCCGATTCCTGAGGGTACCATTTGTGTAATTTATCTGGTGTATTATACCATCTGGTTAAGATCTTATAATTTGTTTCCTGGATTTTAGTGCATTTTGTCAGTCCAAATACTGACCTAAATATCCTCTGCATCTGAGCTTCTGTTATATCTTTATTTAAGTCTAATTTCCATTTTTCCATCCATTTCAGCTTTGGTTGTTCTAGTGGGGTATTCAGCAATTTATATAAATTAGAGAGGGTACGTCCTGTGCTCCCCGATTTCTCACACAGTTTCTCAAAGTTCGTCAAAGGTTTCACAAATCTCTCCGAATCTGGGAGTGACTCCAAGAAATGCCGTAATTGGAGTGCCTCCCAGAGGGGGAGTCCGTATGGACAGGGCTGGTGCTTCCACTAGGCAAACTAGGCAGCCGCCTAGGGCGCATTGCCACCTAGGGGCGCAGCCAGGAGTCTGCACTCTCTCTCCTTTATTAATGATCCTTATGAGCTGAGGGGAGGGGCGGCAGTGGGGGAGGAAGAATTGACAGAGGAAGATGCCAGGTGTCTGAGGCAGTGGCAGAACTACCAAGCCTTGGCTTTGAGGGGGCCCCCAGAAGGCAGGAAGGGAGCCCACTGGAGTTCTGCCTGCATGATGATCCTCTTCGGCTGGAGCTGAGTGGCCTAAACCCCTGATACTCTGCACTAAGCTGGTGGGCAGTCATCATTTCCCTGGGTCGGTACTAAGCAGGGAGTGGAGGAGAGCTGAACCTGAGCCAGAGTTAGGCACTGGAGGGTGGCACCTTTACTGGAGCAGAAGCGACGGCCGACGAGGCACCGGAATGGTCTGAGGAGGTTGGTGATGAAGGATGTGCGGAGCTCTCTGACTGCTGCTTCTTCCTCCACCAGGAGCCTATTGGAGCTGTGGTGAGAACTGTGGTCCAGAAGAGGAGTGTCCTGGGAAAAGGAATCACAGTGAAGAAGGGGAGAGTCCAGGCCACTCTCTTCATTCTGCCCAGTGAGTGTCCCCAGAACAGGGGATCCGGGTCCCTGGGTGTGACATGGAGGATCCCTGGTGTGAAAGGGAATTGGGGTCACCAGGTGTGCCATGGGGAATCAGAGTCCCCAGGTGTGACATGGGGGATAGGGGTCACCGGGTGTAACAGGGGTTTGGGGTCACCAGGTGTGCCATGGGGAATCAGAGTCCCCAGGTGTGACATGGGGGATAGGGGTCACCAGGTGTAACAGGGGTTCAGGGTCACCAGGTGTGCAGTGAGGAATTGGGGTCCCTGGGTGTGCCATGGGGGATTGAGGTCCCCAGGTGTGACATGGAGGAGCATCAGGGTCCCCAGGCGTGACATGGAAAAAGATCAGGATCTTTCTAGGTATGACATGGAGGAACATCAGGGGCCCCTGGGGTGACATAGAGGAACATTGGGGTCACTGGGTATGACAGCATGACATGGAGAAACAGGGGAGTCCCTGGGTGCCACATGGAGGAACATCGGGGTCAGTGGGTATCACAACAAGACATGGAGGAATATTGGGGTCCCAGGATGTGACATGGAAAAACATCAGGGTCCCTGGGTGGGACATAGAGGGACATCAGGGTCCCCAGGTGTGACATGGAGGAATATGGGGGTTACTGGGTACGACAGCATAACATGGAGGAACCATCAGATCAGGGTCACTGGGTACGACATAGAGAAGTTTTTAACCCCTTCCCTTTGGGGGGGGGGGGATGCAAGTAGCTGGTCTTGCCTAGGGCGTAAAATAGTCTAGCACCGGCCCTGCGTATGGACCATTCCTATCTGTTAAATTAGGTATTGATGGCTGAATCCTCCAGGTCACAAAAGTTTTTACTCATTCTTGTCCTGTTTCTCGCAATTTTCCAAAACACTGTCTATCCAGTCCCGGGATAAAACTAAGATTTCCTAGAATGGGATATAAAGGAGATTCTATTGTTGTTAAATTTTGCCTCAAGCACTGCTGGTTACCTAGAGCCTTCGCAATTTTAAAGCGTGACATGTTAGGTATCTATTTATTCGGCGTAACATCATCTTTCATATTTTGAAATATAATTGGGGTAACTGTTGTGTTTAGTTTTTTTTTTTTTCATTAAAGTGTATTTTTTTTTTTTAAATTGCGTTTGAAAAACCGCTACGCAAATACCGTATGACATAAAAAATGTAAATGATCGTCATTTTATTCCCTAGGGGGCCTGCTAGAAAAAAAAAATTATATATAGATATATATATCTATATATATAATATTTGGGAGTTATAAGTAATTTTCTAGCCCAAAATACTGATTTAAACTTGTAAACAGAAAGTGCCAGACAAAGTGTGGTCCAGTTTAATCTGATTTTGTAATAAAGATTGACACTAATTGGCCTTTTAATTACGCTTTTGTATGTGCTTGTAAAGTCCCATGGGAGGTTTTCTCTGCAATTTTTGGGCACAATACAGGAGAATTGTATCCCTCTATCTGCGGCTTTGCAGATAGGGGCCTTCTCCTCCAACTTCAGTGCCTGGCCTCACAAATGCCCTTCTGGAAGAATGGTCAAACATTCCCATAGACACTCCTAAACCTTGTGGACGGCCTTCCCAGAAGAGTTGAAGCTGTTATAGCTGCAAAGGGTGGGCCAACCCAATATTGAACCCTACGGACTAAGACTGGGATGCCATTAACCACTTTAGAACCGCTCACAGTAATACTACTGCGGCAGAGTGGTTCGTTATCGTCCAGCGACGTAGTATTAACCATTCACAGCGGGAGTCGGGCCAGGGGAGGAGCAGCGGCGATCGCCGCTCCTCTTACCCGATCGTCGGGGATCGAGTCTGGAGATCCGCCCGCCTGTGTAAACACAGCGGGCGGATCTCCATAGTGACAGGGAGTGACAGATCGGACTGTTCAGCATAGCTGGACATCCATCTGTCCATGACTCACACAGTCACCTCCCCCCCTACACGTCAGTAAGCACCAGGCATACATTAACCCCTCCCTCTCCAATAAAATTAACCCCTTCCCTGCCAGTGTCATTTTTACAGTAACAGTGCATATATATAGCACTGATTACTGCAGTAATGTCACTGGTACCCCCAAAAGTGTCAAAAATGTCAGTCAAGGGTCCGATCTGTCTGCCGCAATGTCGCAGTCCCGCAAAAAAAATCGCAGATCGCCGCCATTACGCGTTAAAAAAAAACCACCAAAAATGACAGAAATCTTTCCCTTTGTTAGTAAACGCAATAACTTTTGCGCAAACCAATCAAAATACGCTTATTGCGATTTTTTTTACCAAACATAGGTAGCATAAAACAAATTGGCCAAAAATTTTTAAAAAAATTGGTTTTTACATTTTTTTGGGGGGAATTTCATATAAAAAAATGTTAAAAATATTGTTATTTTTTCAAAATAAACGCTCTTTTTTTGTTTATAGCGCAAAAAGTAAAAATCGCACAGGTGATCAAATACCACCAAAAGAAAGCTCTGTTTGTGGGAAAAAAAGGACGTAAATTTTGTTTGGGTACGGCGTCGCACGACCGCGCAATTGTCAGTTGAAGTCACACAGCGCCGAATCGCAAAAAGTGGCCTGGACGGAAGACAGCAAAATCCTCCGGTGGTAAAGTGGTTAAAGTTCATGTGAGTTTAAAGGCAGGCGTCCCAATACTTTTGACAATATTGTGTATGTAGCTTTGTAGTTTGACCAGAGTTCTACTTTAACGTTGAGCTGAGACCTCACCAGCAATGTTATTTTTGGGGAAAAGATAGTTGATCTGCTGGTAAAAATCAGAACAGTTTATCTTCTAGGTTCAAAACCTGTTCTACAACCATCCCATGATCGGCCAATCACCTTCCCTTTCCTGGGAAATGCTCATTTAAAGTCTACGGGGAATGGTGGTGAAGGGTTTAGAACTACGGCTGTAATAAGCTGACTTCACAATCATGAAGAGCTGAGTGTGTTGTTACAGGAAAATACTCACGGCAAAGATCTCCTTCATCCTCCTCCTCCTCGCAGTCCGCAATGAAATTACAGACTTGAGACAGTTTAATCTCCATCCCGCTTCTGCAATGGAAGGAACCATCCAAAGTCATTTTCACCCCAGGTGGGTTTCCTGCAGAGGGAACAGCAATCTTTATAAGTATCACAGGAGGACAAAATTCATAACATGAGGTTTATACTGTTATCTGGTTGGAGAAAAAGATCCTGATCAGAATAGTTCCAGCACCTAACATGAAGAATGTGTAAATATTACAAGTAGGTGCTAATCTTATAACCAAAAAATCCACAATAAATCTACAAACAATTCATATACAAACCATATCCAGATACAGTATGTAACATACACTATATTGTCAAAAGTATTGGGACGCCTGCCTTTACACGCATATGAACTTTAATGGCATCCCAGTCTTAGTCCGTAGGGTTCAATATTGAGTTGGCCCACCCTTTGCAGCTATAACAGCTTCAACTCTTCTGGGAAGGCTGTCCACAAGGTTTAGGAGTGTCTATGGGAATGTTTCACCATTCTTCCAGAAGCGCATTTGTGAGGTCAGGCACTGATGTGAATGAGAAGGCCAGGCTTGCAGTCTCTGCTCGAATTCATCCCAAAGGTGTTCTATGGGGTTGAGGCCAGTCAAGTTCCTCCACCCCAAATTCACTCATCCATGTATTTATGGACCTTGCTTTGTGCGCTGGTGCACAGCCATCTTGGAACAGGAAGGGGCCATCCCCAAACTCCTCCCACAAAGTTGGGAGCATGAAATTGTCCAAAATGTCTTGGTATGCTGACGCCTTAAGAGTTCCCTTCACTGGAACTAAGGGGCCAAGTCAAGTTCCTCCACCCCAAACTCACTCATCCATGTCTTTATTGACCTTGCTTTGTGCATTGGTCCAAATCATTTGGTGGAGGGGAGATTATGGTGTGGGGTTTTTATTCAGGGGTTCGGCTTGGCCCCTTAGTTCCAGTGAAGGGAACTCTTAAGACGTCAGCATACCAAGACATTTTGGACAATTTCATGATCCTAACTTTGTAGGAAGAGTTTGGGGATGACCCCTTCCTGTTCCAATATGACTGCTCACCAGTGCACAAAGCAAGGTCCATAAAGACATGGATGAGCAAGTTTGGGGTGGAGGAACTTGACTGACCTGCGCAGAGTCCTGACCTCAACCCGATAGAACACCTTTGGGATGAACTTGAGCAGAGACTGTGAGCCAGGCCTTTTTGTCCACATCAGTGCCTGACCTCACAAATGCTCTTCTGGAAGAATGGTCAAACATTCCCATAGACACACTCCTAAACCTTGTGGACAGTCTTCCCAGAAGAGTTGAAGCTGTTATAGCTGCAAAGGGTGGGCCAACTCAATATTGAACCCTACGGACTAAGACTGGGATGCCATTAAAGTTTATGTGTGTGTAAAGGCAGGCGTCCCAATACTTTTGACAATATAGTGTATGTAAAAGTTAAAGTCCAAACACGCAGTAGTTTATTGCCAATCAAAGTGCTGAGTGCCCGAATCTTCTTCATATGTGCTCCACCACATGCATATAATTTCTGCACTCACCAGAACACTACAGCCAACTAAATAAATGGCCACCAGGCAGTTCATAAACTGGATCCCAATCATAGGGGGCGTGACCAAGATCTTTTACTAAAAATCCCCTAATCACTCCCAGTCACAGGGATAACGAGATCTGTGAATCCCAAGGATTTGTAATAACTTGCAGTTTGTCCTTCTTACAACCCATAGAGATAGACCAGCACCAAATCACATGGTAAGCTTGCCCTTTATCAAAGGGAAAATATGGTGAAGGATAAGTGTCCCAACAGGGTCCTCTACTTCTCCTTTGGCTCAATAATCAATGGAGGAATGGTCCTTTTCTGAAAGGGTTACATGCTTTTTTAGGTCTAGGGGGGGCCACAAAAATAACTTTTACTAACCCATTCCTCCTCCTCCTGACCCCCCCAGCACAAGGCATCCTTCAACCTGGGAGAGTTGCTGTGCTGGATCAGTGACTGGGTGAGTCTGTGAGGGACAGCCCTGAAGAGAAGGTGAGGGAATCAGCCAGAGCTACTGTACTTTTATATTTTTAAAAGCTGCTGGGGGATTCATTTTTTTTTTTTTTTTTTACAAAGTTAGAGTTAGGCTCTACAATTGTGAATTTCTGAGCCAGAAATGATGTGGTCACTGCTCTTTCTCCTATGTTCAGGGCTGGATGTGAAGGAAGGATGCAGTCTTTGGCCTAGGGTGACATAACTACATGGTGAGGGTTGTATGCTCCGATGCACCACCTGCCCGGGTCAACTTTATGGTCAACTGCCACATAACTGCTTTTTTGATAGAGATTGCTGCAGTTCATCCACAAGGCATAAAAAATGTGACATCTAAAATCAAACCATTGGTTCACTAAGGCAAAAGGTGCCTTTAAGGTTTAAATTATTAAATACACGATAAGTACAAGTACAGCACCCCTATCCCTACACTGAGAGAAGTTCAGTTCTGGAAACTCCCTCTAAACTGTAATCCCTGCTAGAGACGTTCCATAGTCCTTATCCTTATGGACCTTCTTACAATGCCAAAATAGTCCACCTTGGGACGAAAATGTAGCCCCCCTTCCTACATTTGAAAGATTGCTTACCCTTTGCTTGCCTTTATCCAGCCCTTGGGGCATTCATTATTCCTCCAACTGACATCAACAATGGGGCATATTTTCTCCCACTGACACCAATAGTGGGGCATTATTCCTCCAACTGACACCAATGATGGGGCACTATTCCTCCCATTGACACCAATGATGGGGCACTATTCCTCCCACTGATACCAGCGATGGAGCACTATTCCTCCCACTGACACCAATGATGGGGCACTATTCCTCCCACTGATACCAGCGATGGGGCACTATTTCTCCCACTGATACCAATGATGGGGCACTATTCCTCCCACTGACACCAATGATGGGGCACTATTCCTCCCACTGACACCAATGATGGGGCACTATTCCTTCCACTGACACCAATGATGGGACACTATTCCTCCCACTGACACCAATGATGGGGCACTATTCCTCCCACTGACACCAGTGATGGGGCACTATTCCTCCCACTAATACCAATGATGGGGCACTATTCCTCCGACTGATACCAATGATGGGACACTATTCCTCCCACTGACACCAGTGATGGGGCACTATTCCTCCCACTAATACCAATGATGGGGCACTATTCCTCCCACTAATACCAATGATGGGGCACTATTCCTCCCACTGATAACAATGGGGCATAATTTCTCCCACTGACACCAATAATGGAGCACTATTCCTCCCAATGATACCAGCGATGGGGTGCCATTCCCCTGAATGATGGGGCACTATTTCTCCCACCAATGATACCACTTCTGTCCCCTCTGTTTTAGGAAGATAGTAAGTACAGTATGTCAGTTTTTTTCAAATTATAAATCTAAACACCTTCTTGCACAGCTCCGGTGTGACCTACCTCTGCTGGAAGACATAAATCAGAGAGGAATCTCAGAAGGGGGGTCACGTGACTGCACAGTGGGGCTGTGCAAGAAGGTATTCAGGATTATAACTAAAAAAAAACTGACTTACTGTATTTTATATCTTTCTAAAACAGAGGGGATAGAAGTAATTTATATATGTGACTTTATAACCCCTTTAAGCTTTAAAGGAAACTAGTATTCATAAACTAATTTACTACCATCAGTCCAGAGGCTTCCATGCTTTCATCATCACTCAAACATGTACAGTATGCTAATCAGGTATCCTGACAGCCAAATATCCAGACCAGGAATCTTCAAACTACGGCCCCCCCAGCTGTTGTGGAACGACACTTCCCATGAGGCATTGTAAAACTCTTAGATTTACAGACATGACTAGGCATGATGGGAGTTGTAGTTCCTGAACAACTGGAGGGCCGTAGTTTGGAGACCCCTGATCTAGACTGTCCTCCACCCCTTTACTCTCCGGCAGTGGACTGTCCCTCGGCATCCTGTCCTCAAGTCCAAAGCAAGGCCATAGGCTTTTCATTGGTCTTGATGACCTCAGGGGCCTCTGACTGCCAAAGCATGGGGGAGAAATAGGCTGCTGAAGCAGAGGATTAGGTAAGTTATTGGGGGTATGTGTGGCCCCCTAGACCAAAAAAAGCCTTTAACCCTAGCAGTAAGGGGGTGGCTACAAGGGAGCATCTTCGTTTTTCCTGGAGTTCAGCTTTAAAGGCAACCATGAGCTAATTCATTACTGTCAGTCCAGGGGCTTCCATACTTTCCTCATCACTCAAACATGTACAGTATGCTAATCAGGTATCCTGACAGCCAAATATCTAGACTGTCCTCTACCCCTTTACTCTCCGGCAGTGGACTGTCCCTCGGCATCCTGTCCTCAAGTCCAAAGCAAGGCCATGGGCTTGTCATTGGTCTTGATGACCTCAGGGGCTTCTGACTGCCAGAGCATGGGGGAGAAGACGACTGCCGAAGGAGAGGATTAGCTAAGTAAAAGGGGGGTATGTGTGGCCCCCAAGACCAAAAATAAGCCTTTAACCCTTGCAGTAAGAAAGGGGGGGCTACAAGGGAGCATCTTCATTTTTCCTGGAGTTCAGCTTTGAAGGCAACCATGAGCTAATTCATTACTGTCAGTCCAGGGGCTTCCATACTTTCATCATCACTCAAACATGTACAGCAGGGGCGTAACTACAGGGGTTGCAGGGGTTGCAATCGCAACCGGGCCCCATGCTCCAGGGGGCCTATGTGGCTCCCCTGTACACCTGGATAGGAGGAGCGGTGGGGGCAGGATGCAGAGAAATCACTGTCCTCCTTCTTCCTCCTGTAGCTGCAGGAGGAAAATGGAGGAGATTGGCTCCTCTGTATGCTGCCCCCGCCATTCTTCCTATCCAGTTCACTTGTGTTATGCTGTCTCTGGGCCCCTGTGTGCTCCCCTGGTCCCCCCCCCCCCCTGTGCTCCCTCCCCTCTCCTGCCGGCTGCTGCAGGGGATGTGCCACAATAGAGAACCAGGAAGGGGTCAGTAAATATGTCATTTTCCAGCTCCTTCCTTTTCTGAATGGACAGAATCATAGTCAGACACATTGTAAAAAAATAAAATAAAATGATAAAAAATAATACAATTAAAATACCAAAAAATAAAAACTACTGACACCAGTGGGTGAACTTCCAGGATCTCAAAGGACAGACTTGCGACCGGGCCCTGGCATTCCACCACAGTGGGGAGGACCCAAGATGGCAGGAGGGGGCCCACTGCAGAACTTGTGAAAGGGTCCCGCTGCGGGACCGTAAAAAAGGGCTCTGCAACGAGAGTAAAGGGCCCCAGGATCAGTGGGAAGAGCCCCAGTCTTGAAGGAAAGGGCCTCGGCCAGGGGTCCAAGGGACCCTTCATGGTTCCTTGCACCGGGGCCCTGAAGGTTCTAGTTACGCCTCTGATGTACAGTATGCTAATCAGGTATCCTGACAGCCAAATATCTAGACTGTCCTCTACCCCTTTACTCTCCGGCAGTGGACTGTCCCTCTGCATCCTGTCCTCAAGTCCAAGGCAAGGCCATGGGCTTTTCATTGGTCTTGATGACCCCAGGGGCTTCTGACTGCCAGAGCATGGGGGAGAAGACAACTGCCGAAGCAGATGATTAGCTAAGTAAAAGGGGGTATGTGTGGCCCCCTAGACCAAAAATAAGCCTTTAACCCTTGCAGTAAGAAGTGGGGGGGCCATAAGGAGCATCTTCTTTTTTCCTGGAGTTCAGCTTTAAAGGCAACCATGAGCTAATTCATTACTGTCAGTCCAGGGGCTTCCATACTTTCCTCATCACTGACCTAGACATATGCTGATCAGGAATTTTGACAGCCAGCAATGTGGACGGCCATGACAGTCCATATATATTTCAGCAGAAGCTCGATTGAAGTGAGAAGCAGATATAGAGCATGGAAAATGCTGACGGATTCGCGGAACGCAGGAAATCAGCCGCGTCTGCACACAGTCAGTTGTTCTGAGGACGGCTTTTGAAGAGTTTTCTCTCTCCGAGTTCTTTTTTTTACAAACTCAAAACTATTCAGCGCAATTCTCTGCACGCCGTCGCTCCATCGAACCCGTCTATAACTCTCGCTGAGTCTGTACATTACTTTTCATTTTTAAAGAACTCACCGGCGTACTCGAGTCACGCCGGGTTATTACCTGACTTAGTCAGCTCACCCAACTGCACATAAAAGATCCATCTCAAAATTAAAATGAATTAATGGAGAAAATCTGCCCGGGCTAAAATGTGATTAACTTGATCCATCTGGTTTGGCTGGGATGGCGGCTACATCTCGCTCTCCGCGGCTTTTGGGAGCTCTTAATCGTCTGAGATTTAATTAGATGGCCACTTCAATGTTTTTGTTTTAGCGCCTGCCAACTCGCAATTAATGAGGCGTGCAACAAAACAACGCACTCTTCTCCCCCCCCACGCTCGTTTTTTATAAATATGAAGAAATAACGTCAGAGTCAGGAATACGGAGGCAGGAAACAAATAAACAATGGATTTCATTACGCTCCATCCATGTTGAGGGCAAATTGAAACTTTGCATTCATTTCCCCGAGCGGCGGAGAGATCCTGTTTACAATCTTTATAAAATGTTATTATAGAGAAGGTCATCGCTTCACTTAACTTGATATGTACATTACATGCTAACGCCGCTTCATTTGTTGCGTCCGTCACGCTGCAGAGTCACTGGACAGTCAGCTGATCAATGGGGATCCGTATCCCTCAATATTCTGTATTCTTCCATCGTCAGTGTAAATATTTAAACAGGAAGCCAACCATCCTTATTAATATTACCATTGATACTTTGTTAAAGAGAAGCGTGAATATGTAACAAGCTGAAACCCCACTGTGAATACAATGTTTCCATTCTTCAATGGTCTCGGTATACTTGCTTTTAACCATTTGAGCTCTGCAAGGTTTTACCTCCTTCATGACCAGGCGGTTTTTTGCTTTTCGGCACTGTGCTACTTTAAAGTGGTGTTCCAGCCTCACCCCCTTCTTATCCAAAAATTAAAAGTCAGCAGCTACACACACTGTACACATACTGTAGCTGCTGACTTTTCATATCAGGATACTTACCTGTCCTGGAGTCCAGCAATGTCGGCACCGTAGCCGATGCTTCCATCGGCTGTCGGTTGCTCCTGCCGGTAAGGGAAACCAGCAGTGAAGCCTTGTGTCTTCACAGGCGGGTCCCTACTGTGCATTCGGATTGGCTTGGCGGCGGGGGAAGGAGGAGAGGGCCAAACTTCTAAGGGACAGCGCTGCGGCGCCGTCTCCCGGAAGTGGGGAAGGGTACAGTGCATTGCGAAAGTATTTGGCCCCCTTGAACTTTTCGACCTTTTGCCACATTTCAGGCTTCAAACATAAAGATATAAAACTGTAATTTTTTGTGAAGAATCAACAACAAGTGGGACACAATCATGAAGTGGAATGAAATTTATTGGATATTTCAAACTTTTTTAACAAATAGAAAACTGAAAAATTGGGCGTGCAAAATTATTCAGCCCCCTTAAGTTAATACTTTGTAGCGCCACTTTTTGCTGCGATTACAGATGTAAGTCGCTTGGGGTATGTCTCTATCAGTTTTGCACATCGAGAGACTGACATCTTTGCCCATTCCTCCTTGCAAAACAGCTCGAGCTCAGTGAGGTTGGATGGAGAGCGTTTGTGAACAGCAGTTTTCAGTTCTTTCCACAGATTCTCGATTGGATTCAGGTCTGGACTTTGACTTGGCCATTCTAACACCTGGATATGTTTATTTGTGAACCATTCCATTGTAGATTTTGCTTTATGTTTTGGATCATTGTCTTGTTGGAAGTCAAATCTCCATCCCAGTCTCAGGTCTTTTGCAGACTCCATCAGGTTTTCTTCCAGAATGGTCCTGTATTTGGCTCCATCCATCTTCCCATCAATTTTAACCATCTTCCCTGTCCCTGCTGAAGAAAAGCAGGCCCAAACCATGATGCTGCCACCACCATGTGTGACAGTGGGGATGGTGTGTTCAGGGTGATGAGCTGTGTAGACAGGCCCGGAGCAAAAAAAAAAAAAAATAGGCGTAGGGCCTCATGAGGGGGTGAACAGGGGACACGGCATGGAAGGGGTTAATGGTGGGCTGTGGCCGGTGGTCAAGGGTGGCCATTGGCTAGCAAAAGGTGGGGTGGGGCAATGGCCTGGTATCACTGGGGGGGGGGCTTGGAATCTGCAGCAGTGCCTCGTGGGATCGCTGGAGGAAGAAGAATCCCCCTGCTGCGGCACTGCTGTTCCTTGCTGTTCTTTATGGAGGACTTGGATGTACTGTTGGGCAGGCTCAGGGAGGCGGCCGCCTCGCAGGGGCCTGACTGGTTGCGGGCTCAGGTCTCCTCTCTGCTCGCAGGGGAGCCTGCTGCGGTGGGGGACGGGCGTTCCCGCGCTCGGCGGTCACGGCCGCCGGAGCGTTTCAGCCCTCCTGTGTCCCCCCGAGCTGTGCGCCATCTTGGGAGCCCACACGTGGACCCTCCAGGCTCGCCGGTCCAGCGTTCTCCTGCTGGGGCCGGCGGGGCCCCTGGGAGGAATCCCCGGCAGCGGCGGAGCTCGGCCGGGCGGGGTCCCGCTCGCTCATCCTTGCAGACCCCGCCTGCTCGTCGGATGACTTCCGGATCTTCGGCCGTCCCGGCCGGTGTGGATCGTGCGGCCGGGACGGCTCAGCGAGGGAGGCGGCTTCCAGCGGGCACCGGCCTATCGGAGGGAGCGGCCGGAGGCTCCGGTCGGCGCACGCCCGGTGCGTTGGAGCGGTCGGAGGGAGCGGCGGTGGATGGCTGTGCGGGGCCTAGCCGGAAGAGGCCCAGACGTGGAGACGGTGGAGCGGCGGCCGGTCGGCGGCAGGGGGGGGAGGGCAGTCGGCCTGACCCCGTGATGCCTTCCAGGAGCGGTCCGGAGGAAGAGCCTGCGGTGCTGGAGGAGCGTTCTGAGGGGGAGCTGTCGGGCTCTGAAGACGGTGCGGGCCATGATCCTTTGCCAGCGGGGGATGCCGGATCGGCGGCGGCGGGGCCTGGCCCCGCTCGGCTTGGTGAGTCTTTACATGTCACTTCCTCTGTTTTGTCAGTGTTGCAGGCTCTGTCTGGGGGGTTGGGGGCGGGGCCTAGCCGGGGGGGGTTCGGGGGAGCGGTGGGGGTGCCTTGTGAGTCGGGGGCTCCTGCTGCCCCTCCTCTGGCGGGACGTGGGCTCGGGGGGGCTGGGGGGGTGCCTCGGGAGTCGGGGGCTCCGGCTGCCGCGCCCGTGGGGGAACGTGGCCCCGCTGCTTCTGGAGTGGGGGCTGGACTGGGGGATCTGCTGGCGGGGCTGCGCTCTTTGGTGCAACGCTTCGATGGCTCGGGTGGCGGTGCGCCTACTGCGGCGTGGGGCCAGGTGCCGCCCCCCGGCCTGGCGGCGGACAGTGTGGCAGCGGCTGGGACTGGATCGGTGGCTGCCGCTCCTGGGACGGCTGTTCCGGTGGCAGTGGTGGCGCCGCCGGCGCAGACGGCGGGGGACAAGGCCGCGGACCCCAAGACTACAGGTAAGGATGTTGATTCTGTTCGGCTCGCGGATGCGGCCAAGTGTGAGGTTTACGTGTGCTTTGAGGGCCCCTTGGGGGCGCACCTTAAGCCCGAGGTCAGGGAGAAGATTTGGAAGGATGAATATGTCGAAATATTCACCTTGCTTCCTTTGGAGAAGTTCAATTTGGATCGGGTGAAGCCGGAGGAGACCAAGAAGGAGGACGAGGAGCGTCGGCGCTATAGGTTGATTCCGCGCACTTTTGGTAACTGGCTGCAGGCCTTCGCCATTTTTGCGAGCGTGGTGGGGGAGAAACGGCCGGAGCATTGCTCCGCCTTGTTTTGTTACTTGGATGCGATTGGGGAGGCGTACAGGGTGTATGGTGGGGTTGCTTGGCTTCGGTATGACGAGCAATTCCGCCAACGTAAGGCGGTTCGCCCTGCGTTGCGCTGGGATCATAAGGACATTAGCCTGTGGATGCGCCTCATGACGTCGGCGAGGGCCTCGCCATCCCCTTTTTCTGGGACGGCCGGTGGTCAGAACTCCCCTGGACAGCTGGCCACAAAACGTAGGGGTTTCTGCTGGCAGTTTAACGAAGGGGCGTGTAAGTTCGGGTCTGCGTGCCGTTTCAAGCATGAGTGCTCCGGATGCGGAGGCGCACACCCCCTCTCCCGTTGTTTTAAACAAGGTAAGTCGCGTTCCGGAGACGCTCAGCAGAAGAGGGAAGACGCCGGTGATGGTGGAAAGGATGCGTCCTTTTCTAAGTAGGTATCCGGATCGGGCGGCTGCTCGTTTGCTGGAATCTGGGTTTTCGGTGGGGTTTGTCATTCCGTGTGTTATGACCGCTGTCCCCCCGGTGGCGGACAACTTGCGGTCGACGCGTCTGAATCCGGGGGTGGTGTCGGACAAGTTGGCAAAGGAGGTGGCATTGGGCCGCATGGCAGGGCCTTTCGCCCTGCCGCCTTTGGTCGACCTGGTGGTATCCCCTTTGGGATTGGTGCCCAAGAAGGAATCGGGTAAGTTTCGGCTGATTCATCACTTGTCCTTTCCCAAAGGGGGGTCGGTCAATGACGGCATTGACCCTGAGGCCTGTGCGGTGTCCTATACTTCCTTTGATGCGGCCATATTTTGGGTGCGTCAGTACGGGCGGGGTGCGCTGCTGGCGAAGACGGACGTTGAGGCGGCCTTTCGGTTGCTTCCCGTCCATCCGCAGAGTTTTCGGCTGTTGGGCTGCCAGTGGCTGGGCTCTTTCTATGTGGATCTGTGTTTGCCCATGGGGTGTTCCATCTCGTGCGCATTCTTTGAGCAGTTCAGCTCCTTCGTGGAGTGGGTCGTGCGGGAAGTGGCCGGGGTGAATTCGGTCATCCACTACTTGGATGATTTCCTGTGTGTGGGCCCTCCTTCGTCCACTCTGTGCGGCACGCTGTTGGCCACTGTTCAGCATGTCGCGGAACGCTTTGGCATTCCGTTGGCGGCGGACAAGACTGAGGGCCCGAAGACTGTGATTGGGTTTTTAGGGATCATTATTGACTCGGTGGCCATGGAATGTCGCTTGCCGGAGGACAAGCTGCTGGATATTCAGGCGGAAATCTGCTGGCTGGTCGGGAGGAGGAAAGTGCAGCTTCGGCGGTTACAGTCTCTGTTGGGCAAGCTCGCTTTCGCGTGTCGTATCCTGCCCATGGGTAGGGTTTTCAGCCGGCGTTTGTCGGCTGCTACGGCCGGTGTCCGGTCGCCGCATCATTTTGTTACGCTGACGGCGGATCACGTGGAGGATTTGCGGGTCTGGCATGTGTTTCTGTCGTCCTTTAACGGTCGGTCGCTCTGGCAAGGGGGCCCGGTCAGCAGCCGCGATCTGGAGTTGTACACGGATGCGGCTGGCTCGACGGGCTTTGGCGCCTTCCTCGGAGGTCGGTGGTGTGCGGAGCGTTGGCCAGCGGCATGGCATGCGGCGGGATTCTTGCGGAATTTGGTTCTGTTAGAACTTTTTCCTGTGGTGGTTGCGGTGGAACTGTGGGGGGCGGAGTTCAGGGACAAGAAGGTGCGACTGCACTGTGACAACATGGGTGTGGTGCACGTTATCAATCGGCTCTCCGGTTCGTCTCCACCGGTGATCGGATTGTTACGTCATTTGGTTTTACGTTGTTTACAGTTGAATATTTTCTTGTATGCTGTTCACTTGCCCGGTGTGGACAACTCGGTGGCTGATGCTTTGTCTCGGTTTCAGCTGGACCGATTCCGGGAGCTGGCGCCGGAGGCGGAGCGGCGGGGGGAGCCTTGTCCGCCGGGACTGTGGCGCATTGCGTTGGGATCGCCTCGAGTCTGCTCAAAAGGTCGCTGAGTGCTGCTACATGGACGGCCTATTCGAAGGTATGGCGGGAATGGGCGGAACTTCTGGAGCGGGTTGGAGCAGGTGCGGTGAGTATGGTCTATCCGTCACTGGTACTGTATTTCTTGTGTCTGAATTTTGAAAACGGGGTGTCGCCCTCGGCCATCGGCCGCAAGCTGGCGGGCTTAGCTTTTATGTTCAAGGTGGGGGGTCTCCCCGACTTTACGAAGGGTTTCGTGATTCGACAGGCCTTGAAAGGTTATAGGAGGGGTTCGTGTCGGCCGGATGGCCGTCGCCCGATCTCGTTTGGCATGCTGGGTGAGTTGGTGCGGCAGGTGGGCTGCACGTGCTCGTCCACGTATGAGGCTTTGCTGTTCAAAACGGCTTTTGTTTTGGCCTTTTTTGGGGCGTTTCGTATAGGCGAGCTGGTAAGTTGCAACCGGAGGGTTCCTGGGGGCCTTTTGGCAGGTGAGGCGAGTTGCTATGGCTCTTCGGTGGCGATTTTTCTGAGGAAGTCCAAGACCGACCAGTTGGGCAAGGGTAAGTATATTCGCCTGTATCGGGTGGAGGGGTCTGCCCTTTGCCCCGTGTCGGTGGTGCGTGAGTTTCTGGGGGCGCGCCCCCCGTTTGGGGGTTCCTTCCTGGTGCATTTGGACGGGACGTCCTTGTCCAGGTTTCAGTTCCGGGCGGTGCTCCGGGGGTGTTTGTCTACTTTGGGTTACAGTCCTGGCGAATACTCGTCGCACTCCTTCCGCATCGGGGCGGCTACTGAGGCCGCCAGGTGGGGAGTGGATGACTCTGTTCTGAAACGTATTGGTGGGTGGGAGTCTAACCGTTTTAGGCTGTACGTTCGTCCTCATTTGTTGTGAGTGTTGACCTTGTGTTGTGTGCTGTGGCTTTGTTTGTCATGTTTCTTGCTGTTTTCCTTACAGAGGGACCTGCCTGCCTTATATGGATCCTGGGGCATTCTTATGTGTTCTGGGGGGCTAGGCGGGCGGAGGTTCGTCCAAACGGGCGTCAATTGGGTTTTTCCAGGGGGGAAGCCATTGTTCGTTGGATTGGTGTTCCGGGATTGATCTGGTGCAAGGTCCTGCCGGAAGTGCACCGTTTTGCTCGGCTGGACAGGGCACCGGGCGTCTTGGTGCTGCACGCTGGGGGCAACGATTTGGGTGTCCGTTCCATGCGCCACCTGATCCGCGATATCAAGTTTGATTTTCTGCGGCTGCGCACCTCTTTTCCTGATATGATCGTTGTGTGGTCGGAAATCGTTGACCGGACCTCGTGGCGTTTTGCGAGGTCGGCTGCGAGTCTGAATAGGGCCCGTATTAAGGTGAACAAGGCTGTTGGCCGTTTTGTTTGCCGTAATGGGGGTTTGGTGGTTAGACACCGGGAGCTGGAGGTTGACACGTGGCGTTACCTGCGGAGCGATGGGGTGCACCTGAATGCTGTGGGCACCGACTTGTGGGCCCTCGGCATCCAAGACGGTGTTCAACGGGCTCTGCGAGTGTGGCGGCGCTCACAGGTGTAAGGTGTCACACCTGTGTGCTGTGGCGGTTGGGGGTCTTTGGAGGCGTTAATAGATTTTGGTCAGTGCATAGGGTGACCCATCCAAGGTATGGAGCCCTCTAGTGGATCCCGGTTAGTAGGGGATTAACCGGGAAGTGGTAAAGAAGTGGTATCAGGGGTAAAGTGTGTTTGTTCCCGTGCTGGTGTTTTGCGGCTGGGGACCGTTGGATTTTTGGATACTGATACCGTTTTTGAATTGGAATTTTTGGTGCCTCCCAAGACCAACAACCCCTTTTCTTGATATGATACTGGAGTATTTATGGTTCATGTTTAAAATGTTTATTTTGGTATTTTGGTTTTGTTAATAAAATGGCCTACAAGGCCACAATTTTCTCCAAGTCGGTTGTCAGTAGTGTTTTGTTTAGGATTAAGAGAAGGGGTGTGGGTACACGTAAGATCGAGAGTGGGCATCGGTTATACCCCAATCAAGACAGGCCCGGAGCAAAAAAAAAAAAAAATAGGCGTAGGGCCTCATGAGGGGGTGAACAGGGGACACGGCATGGAAGGGGTTAATGGTGGGGCTGTGGCCGGTGGTCAAGGGTGGCCATTGGCTAGCAAAAGGTGGGGTGGGGCAATGGCCTGGTATCACTGGGGGGGGGGCTTGGAATCTGCAGCAGTGCCTCGTGGGATCGCTGGAAGGAAGAAGAATCCCCGCCCTCCCGCCCTTGAGCTTCGAGGTGGACCATGGAGCTGGAAGATGCAAGTGGGCATGTGGGTTGTGCAGTGTTTTTTTGTGCTGGCGGTTGGGGGTCTTTGGAGGCGTTAATAGATTTTGGTCAGTGCATAGGGTGACCCATCCAAGGTATGGAGCCCTCTAGTGGATCCCGGTTAGTAGGGGATTAACCGGGAAGTGGTAAAGAAGTGGTATCAGGGGTAAAGTGTGTTTGTTCCCGTGCTGGTGTTTTGCGGCTGGGGACCGTTGGATTTTTGGATACTGATACCGTTTTTGAATTGGAATTTTTGGTGCCTCCCAAGACCAACAACCCCTTTTCTTGATATGATACTGGAGTATTTATGGTTCATGTTTAAAATGTTTATTTTGGTATTTTGGTTTTGTTAATAAAATGGCCTACAAGGCCACAATTTTCTCCAAGTCGGTTGTCAGTAGTGTTTTGTTTAGGATTAAGAGAAGGGGTGTGGGTACACGTAAGATCGAGAGTGGGCATCGGTTATACCCCAATCATGCTTTTACGCCAAACATAACGTTTTGCATTGTTGCCAAAAAGTTTGATTTTTGTTTCATCTGACCAGAGCTCCTTCTTCCACATGTTTGGTGTCTCCCAGGTGACTTGTGGCAAACTTTAAACGACACTTTTTATGAATATCTTTAAGAAATGGCTTTCTTCTTGCCACTCTTCCATAAAGGCCAGATTTGTGCAGTATACGACTGATTGTTGTCCTATGGACAGAGTCTCCCACCTCAGCTGTAGATCTCTGCAGTTCATCCAGAGTGATCATCGGCCTCTTGGCTGCATCTCTGATCAGTCTTCTCCTTGTATGAGCTGAAAGTTTAGAGGGACGGCCAGGTCTTCGTAGATTTGCAGTGGTCTGATACTCCTTCCATTTCAATATTATCGCTTGCACAGTGCTCCTTGGGATGTTTAAAGCTTGGGAAATCTTTTTGTATCCAAATCCGGCTTTAAACTTCTCTACAACAGTATCTCAGACCTGCCTGGTGTGTTCCTTGTTCTTCATGATGCTCTCTGCGCTTTAAACGGACATCTGAGACTATCACAGTGCAGGTACATTTATACGGAGACTTGGTTACACACAGGTGGATTCTATTTATCATTAAGGATGATCGAACTTTTGAAAAGTTCGGTTCGACCAGAACACCCGAATTTTCCAAAAGTTCGGCCCGAATTTCAGAACCCCATTGAAATCAATGGGATCCGAACTTCGGTAATCAAAAAACACCATTCTGAAGCCATAAAACCCAATAAATGCCCCTAAAAAGTGCCTAGGGTTCTGGGTCATGCCCCATTAACTATTAATCACACAAAAAAAAGTTCTTAAAAATTGTCATTTTTGATAAAAAAGCCAATTATTGAAAAATTAAAAAAAAAAAAGAGATTTTTTGATTTAGTATCTGGGGGGTCTAAAAGGTGTGCATGTGAAGTTTCAGCTCTGTAGCATGTCCAGAACCATGAAAAAAAAAAGATAATTTTTCAGTAGAACAGGGATGTGGGTCGGGACCCTCCTTTAACTTTAACACCTATATGATCTTTTTTTCTGGTTCTGGACATGCTACAGAGCTGAAACTTCACAGGTACACATTTTAGACCCCCCAGACACAAAATCACACAAAAAAAAGTTCTTAAAAATTGTCATTTTTGATAAAAAAAGCTAATTATTGAAAAATTAAAAAAAAAAAAGATTTATTATCTGGGGGGTCTAAAAGGTGTACATGTGAAGTTTCAGCTCTGTAGCATGTCCAGAACCATGAAAAAAAAAGATCGTTTGTATTAGAAAACTTTCTGACAGGGGGTTTGCTTCACTCCTGTAACACCTTGTCGGTTTAATAGAAGGCATTTTTTTGGGTTCTTTGCAGTCAGGAAAAACATCTGAACTTGTGTATAGTGGTACTGTGCACAAGTTCTGATGTTTTGCCTGCCTCCAAAAACCCCCCAAAAATGCCAGCAAAAACACACCTGGGCATTTTTTTTTTTTTGACGCTAGCGTTTTTTTTTTTGGCATTTTTTGGGGTTCTTTTGAGGCAGGCAAAACATCTGAACTTGTGTATAGTGGTGTATATACACACATACATATATTTATATACACACCTAGACATATATAGGTGTGATAGTAGCAGAAATAAATGCTTGCGCTAATGAAATCATTTACAGTAATATATTTCTGCTACTATCACACCTATATATGTCTAGGTGTGTATATAAATATATGGATGTGTGTATATACACCACTATACACAAGTTCAGATGTTTTGCCTGCCTCAAAAGAACCCCAAAAAATGCCAAAAAAACGCTAGCGTCAAAAAAAAAATGCCCAGGTGTGTTTTTGCTGGCATTTTATGGGGGGTTTTGGAGGCAGGCAAAACATCTGAACTTGTGCACAGTACCACTATACACAAGTTCAGATGTTTTTCCTGACTGCAAAAAACCCAAAAAATGCCTTCTATTAAACCGGCAAGGTGTTACAGTAGCGAAGCAAACCCCCTGTCAGAAAGTTTTCTAATAAAAACGATCTTTTTTTTCTGGTTCTGGACATGCTACAGAGCTGAAACTTCACATGTACACCTTTTAGACCCCCCAGATCTGAAATCCAAAGTAAAAATCAAAAAATCTCTTTTTTTTTTTTTTTTTTTTTCAATAATTGGCTTTTTTATCAAAAATGACAATTTTTAAGAACTTTTTTTGTGTGATTTTGTGTCTGGGGGGTCTAAAAGGTGTACCTGTGAAGTTTCAGCTCTGTAGCATGTCCAGAACCAGAAAAAAAAGGATTGTTTGTATTAGAAAACTTTCTGACAGGGGGTTTGCTTCGCTGCTGTAACACCTTGCTGGTTTAATAGAAGGCATTTTTTTGGGATCTTTGCAGTCAGGAAAAACATCTGAACTTGTGTATAGTGGTACTGTGCACAAGTTCAGATGTTTTGCCTGCCTCCAAAACCCCCCAAAAAATGCCAGCAAAAACACACCTGGGCATTTTTTTTTTTGACGCTAGCGTTTTTTTGGCATTTTTTGGGGTTCTTTTGAGGCAGGCAAAACATCTGAACATGTGTATAGGGGGTATATATAGACATATATGTCTGAATATATACCCCTAGACATATATAGGTGTGATAGTAGCAGAAATATATTACTGTAAATGATTTCATTAGCGCAAGCATTTATTTCTGCTACTATCACACCTATATATGTCTAGGGGTATATATTCAGACATATATGTCTATATATACCCCCTATACACATGTTCAGATGTCATGTCTGACATCAAACATGTCCTCAAAAAAGCACTGGCAGTGGCAGCCCCTGCAGCATAAAAAATGCTTGGCTGGTGAGAAGCCATATGGGTGTGATGAAGCAATTCAGAAAAATGATCATTTCTCTATAGCGGTCACCCTGCTATGGAAGGGTTTTGTCACCCTGCCATAGCAGTCACTGCCAGTTAACCCTACACTACACTGCGGTCCCCTGACACTTAACACTTTCCCTACAGAAACTAAATTTTTGAAGCTAACTAAAGTGTAAAGGAGCACTCTAACTACACTAGATATCCCTTTCCTCACACTAATAAATGCTAAATGACACTTTTAAAGTAAAATGAACAGAACTGCTTCCACTCTCTTCCATGTCCAGTATAACAATGCTAGGAATATGGCGGGGCGATCTTATATACTGGGGGGCGTATTCACTAATGATTGGTCTAGGGACCCCCTAGTCACTCCAATCACATTCCTAGCATTCTCCTGCCCCCTCAATTGGCTTTTGCTAATGGTTCTGGTCCAATCACAAGCTTTTAAAGCCCATGTCCTGAAGCATTGCATTTTGGTCGGTTCTGGTTGCCGAATTCCGAACTTTTTGGGCAAAAAGTTCTAAATTCGGCCGAACCTCGAACACCCAATGTTCGGGCCGAACCGATGGTGGACCCGAACCGTTCGATCATCCCTATTTATCATCATTAGTCATTTAGGTCAACATTGGATCATTCAGAGATCCTCACTGAACTTCTGGAGAGAGTTTGCTGCACTGAAAGTAAAGTAAAGTAAATTTTGTACGCCCAATTTTTCAGTTTTTTATTTGTTAAAAAAGTTTGAAATATCCAATAAATTTCATTCCACTTCATGATTGTGTCCCACTTGTTGATTCTTCAAAAAAAATGACAGTTTTATATCTTTATGTTTGAAGCCTGAAATGTGGCAAAAGGTCGAAAAGTTCAAGGGGGCTGAATACTTTTGCAATGCACTGTACCTGTCAAAAACAAGCAAATGGGCGGAAGTTCCACTTTTGGGTGGAACTTCGCTTTAACTGGAAATTGTGCGGTAGTTAACAAAGTGAATACAATCAGAGCAAAACAAGACCTCAAACCACAATGAAAGCTGCTGAACACTTAGAGTCAGTTCACACTAATCCGACTCAAAGTCTCCCCGACTTTGGGCAACTTTGAAGTCGCCCATGCAGCACGACTTCATCGCAGCTTGCAAACGACTTCTCATAATAGAAGTCAATGCAAGTCACTCCGACTTTGCCCAAAAATAGTGCAGGAACCTTTTTCTAAATCAGAGCGACTTGAGTCGCTCTGATTAGAACGGTTCCATTGCACAGCATGGAGCGCTACTTGTCAGGAGACCAAGTCACGTGACAAGTCGGATTAGTGTGAACCGGCTCTAAGGCTCCATGTACACGGGACGTTGTTAAAAGTCCCTTTAAATGCTGGAATTTTTAGGACGTTTGAAACGTCCGTTAGGTCGCGTTTGCACACGCGTTTAGCGGGCGTTTGCGTTTAATACCTTTCCTAGAGGTCAAAAAAATTATTCCCCTTTAAAATGGAAAAACGCAAACACTAAACGCGGGTCATCGCGTTCAGTCGCGTTCGGCCGCGTTCGGTCGCATTTTTGCGTTTGAAACGCCGGGAAACACACTTTCAAACGCAAGTAATTGCTTTACAAAAAACGTCCCTGAACTCAACTGCCTGCAAATGACTGTAAACGACCTGGTGTACATGGACAGATAAGATAACATGTAGGTGGGTT
Source organism: Pelophylax lessonae (assembly GCF_965119305.1). Classification (NCBI taxonomy): domain Eukaryota; kingdom Metazoa; phylum Chordata; class Amphibia; order Anura; family Ranidae; genus Pelophylax; species Pelophylax lessonae. Next base: position 679,693,508 of record NC_138770.1, on the reverse strand, counting down.
CAGGGGCTTCTGAAAAAAACGCCCAACTGCTCCTAAACGGCCATTTACAACGTCCCATGTACATGGAGCCTTAGGATCAAAATATCAAATCCCAAAATAAACCATCAATAAAAACAGTGCAGCGCTAAAAACAAATAACTATAGAGCATAACAGGGCTGCTGATAGGGGGGGACCATCAGTCCTCCTGTAAGAGGCCCGGGCACACAGGAGGGCCCCAACAGTACAGGGAATAGGTGCGGTCGGGCAGAAGGGCAATTACAGAAGGAAGCCCTGTGCGGCTCTCTGCAGCAGCTGAAAGCCAGCTTCTCCCCCTCCTGCCAGCTTTCAGCTGCTGCAGGTAGAGACACAGACACAGGGCATCATTCCTGTAATTGCTTCTCTGACACCGATTACCCCCCCCTGTTCTGCCTGCTCCTGATCCCCCCCGTGTGCTCCCCTTTCATTTTGTCCCTCCCCCCCCCCCGCCTCGCTGCAGGCTTCCCTGTCCTATAAAAAAAATAACAAATTGTAATAAAAAAAAAAATAACAATTAAACATTGTAATAAAAAAAATTGTAAAATAAAATATTTGTAAAAATGTTTAACTTTTAAAAAATGTAAAAAAAAAACAATTAAAAAGGGCTAATTCACACAGGTCCTCTGTTATGTTTGTGTCCGCTAACAATGTTTTTAGTGTATTTTTTAGTGAAAATATTGTCTTGACATTTTCGGGGGGGGGGGGGGCTGCCTGGTAGGCTGTATGGGCCTTATGATTTCTAACAGAAGCCCTGGACCAGTGCTTTAAGTGGCCCAAAAGAGGTGCCGGTACTCTATTATAGCCTATATATTTTTTCGCCCCCCCCCCCAACCCACATCAGGGTCCCCACAGAGCACCCCCCCCGGCCTAGGCTTGGACTCTGGAGCAGTGGGACTCACTGGTGGTGACTGGTCTGGCTCTGGAGTGGGAAATATTCTTGGGGGGGCAATTGAGGGCGCAGATGTCCAAAATGAGCGTACTGGTATGCTAAGGCGCACGGAGAGGTGGCGGTATGAGTCAAGAGCCATATTTGGAAGTGGCGGTACTGAGTACCAGTGTATACCGGCCCACTTAAAGCACTGCCCTGGACCATAAAGATCATAAAGAGAGTCCTATGCAGTGATGAAGGTGCTCCAAAATGACACCTATGGGTGATCAAGTGCTAGGGTCCCTCCACCAGTACTACAAGCCTCTCACCTCTCCAGAAGACCCCTAAATTAACAGTAAGGTCTAAACATGCCCATGGCCTTTGAGGCAAAAGGTTCTCCAGCACAGTTCCCCAATACAGCGGATATAGGCAACACTGGAACAGATAATAAATGGGTAACCACGTCCTCTCCAAGATATTTACTCCAGATCCCCCCAGGCCGGTATCATACAAAAGCAAAGCATGAAAATTTTGCTCTCTGTTTTTTTAAAGCAATTGCTTTAATGTAATAAAATGTGCTTACATGAGCGGCACTGTAACCCAATGCCCGGCGGTAGCAGGGTGTGTATACAACGAAAGCAGCAGGATGACCGCGGGTGACATCAGATCCTCCCCTCCTCCGTACGTGTTACCTCCCATGGGAGGGACTTCATCAGCGGATATGGAGGCAAAGACACCACCCACTAAATAGAGACTATAATCAGTGAAAGGGGGAGACCCGCGCATCACCTGATCGGCTTACTATGGAAACCACCAACGCTCCTAAATAAGTCAGGAAACTGCATCACCTGATCAGTTTGCTATAGAAACCACCAACGCTCCAAAAGAAGTCAGGAGGCCAGGAACAGCTGCAGTGTCAGTTTACATGGTCATTGAAATATCTGACCAAGACAGAGGCGAGGCACAATAACTCAAATACCCGAAAGGTTCCTAATAGCCCAGACTATATAAAGATATAACCTGTGTTAAAAAATTCAATTAAGTAAAAGCCAATTTTGCGCTCGTGCAAAACTGTATCCAAACTAAATTTATATAATTTTTTTCATACAAATAGTTACATAGCCAGGTTAAAAAAAGTTCAACCGATAAAAAAAACAACAACAACCATACAATCCCATATATACAATCCTATACCTGCAGTTGATCCAGAGGAAGGTGAAAAAACCCAGCAAAGTATGATCCAATTTACTACAGCAGGGGAAAAAAAATCCTTCCTGATCCCCCGAGAGGCAATCAGATATTCCCTGGATCAACTTTACCTATAAATATTACTAAGTACACCTAGGAAAGAATCCGGGACTTTTTTAAAGAAATCTACTGAACCACCTCTGGAGGGAGTCCATTCCACATTTTCACAACTCTTACTGTAAAGAAACCTTTCTGTTTTTGGAGATGAAATCTGTTTTCCTCTAGACGTAAAGAGTGTCCCCTTCCCGTGTGTGATGACCTTAAAGTGACTAACTCAACACCAAGTTCACTATATGGACCCCTTATGTATTTATACATGGAGATCATATCCCCCCTTATGTATTTATACATGGAGATCATATCCCCCCTTATGTATTTATACATGGGGATCATATCCCCCCTTATGTATTTATACATGGAGATCATATCCCCCCTTATGTATTTATACATGGAGATCATATCCCCCCTTATGTATTTATACATGGAGATCATATCCCCCCTTATGTATTTATACATGGGGATCATATCCCCCCTTATGTATTTATACATGGAAATCATATCCCCCCTTATGTATTTATACATTGAGATCATATCCCCCCTTATGTATTTATATAGTTACATAGTAGGAGAGGTTGAATAAAGACAATAGTCCATCCAGTTCAACCTGTGTAGGTGTGTGTGGCTGTAATCATCTCACATACCCCTGAATGTTCTGATCCTTGAGATGTACGTCTAAGAGTCTGAAAGCCACCATACTACCCGCAGAAACCACCTCTTGTGGTAGAGAATTCCACAATCTTGTAGCTCTAACAGTAAAGAACCCCCCCACTTTGCCTGAGGTTAAAATGCTTCTCCTATAATCGCATTGTATGCCCTTGAGTCCTCATGCACTCCCTACGACTGAATAGCTTTTTTTCTATGCCGAGATCACCATTGAGATATTTATAAATTGCTATCATGTCCCCTCTCAGACGTCTCTTCTCCAGGGAGAATAAATCAAGCGATTGCAGACGCTCTTCATAATCAAGGTCCTCCAATCCCCTAATTAGTTTAGTTGCCCTTCTCTGGACTCTCTCCAGCTCCAACACATCCCTCCTGAGGACTGGCGACCAGAACTGGACAGAATACTCCAGATGTGGTCGGACCAGAGTTTTATAAAGTGGAAGGATTATAGTCTTATCTCTGGAATACATCCCTTTCTTTATGCATGCTAATATTCTGCTGGCTTTGGCAGCTGCCGCTTGACATTGCATGCTATTGCCTAGTCTATCATCAACCAAGACTCCCAGATCTTTCTCCATTCTTGACTCCCCCAAGGGTTCCCCTCCTAGCGTGTATTGTGCTTTTATGTTTTTAGTCCCCAATTTATACATGATGAATAAATTCAGTTCCTCTAATCTTTCCTCATAGCTGACCTGAACTGATAAAGAAATTCGATTTTTTTTTTTTATTGGATATGTTTTATAGCAGAAAGTAAAAATATATATTTTTTTTTAAATTGTCGCTATTTTTTCATTTATAGCACACAAAATAAAAAATGCACAGGTGATCAAATACCACCAAAAGAAAGCTCTATTTTTCCACAAACTGATGTCCCTGTCCCTATCCCCGTACCTGTCCCTTTCCCTGTACCTGTCCCTTTCCCTGTACCTGTCCCTGTACCTGTACCTGTACCTGTCCCTGTGCCTGTCCCTGTACCTGTCCCTATCCCTGTACCTGTCCCTTTCCCTGTACCTGTCTCTGACACTGTACCTGTACCTGTCTCTGTCCCTGTACCTATCCCTGTACCTGTCCCTTTCCCTGTACCTGTCCCTTTCCCTGTACCTGTCCGTCAGCTCGGAGAAGTGGTTGTAGCGGGATGATCTGCAGCTGCAGGCATCACCCCGGTACCGTTCTTTAGAGCCGGCGGTCGGCTTTCTAGAGATAACAACCGAAGCGGCTCAGCATGTTTTCCCCCCTCCGCCGCCTTCTGCATCTCAGCCCGGGTTTCCCGTCCCCACCGGCTGGTTAGAAGCCGAATCTGGCTTCATTCAGGTCTCCAATAAAGTAACCTGGAAGAAAAGTCAGGACATCACTTCCGGTTTACTCGGCTGCCAACGGCGCCAAACTAAAAAAAACACAGTATTCAAAAATGCAGATTTCGGCGTTTTGATTATTTAGAAGTGCAGTGGAGGGGTTTTAAACCTCCGATCCCTCCATAAAGTGTACCTGTCACTGCATATTACTGTCACAAGGGATGTTTACATTGCTTGTGACAGCAATGAAATAAAAGTGATCAGATTTTTTTTTTTTTTTTTTTAAGGAACAGTGTTAAAAATTAAAAATAAAATAAAAAGGAAAAAAATCTAAACAAATTTTGAAGCGCCCCCGTCCCCATGAGCTCACGCACCAAAGAAAACGTATATGTGAGTCGCACCTGCAAATGTAAACGGTGTTCAAATAACACGTGTGAGGTAATGCCACGATCATCAGAGCGAGAGCAAAAATTTTAGCAAAAGACCTCCTCTAGAACTCTAAACTGGTAACAACTAAATTTGAAATCGTTGCATACGGAGATTTTTAAGTATCGTCGTTTGTCGCCATTCCATGGTTGTGCGCAATTTTAAACCGTAACAAGTTAGGTATCTATTTGACATCATCTTTCACATTATACAAACAAATTGGGCTAACTTTACGGTTTATTTTTTTTTTTTTAAATTCAGTGAAGTGTATTTTTTATACAAATTGAGATGTTTTGAAAGACCGCTGCGCAAATACGCAAATACCGTGTGATCAAAAAACTATTTCAGTTACTGCCTAAGTTGTGGGAATAAGAATAAAGGATGTGATTCTGTCACGGTCAGGGGCCAGGGGTCAGGTTCAGAGACCAGTAGCTATAGCAGTAGAGAGGCTGCCACTGACCAGCAGGACATAAATACAAGCAGGGCTCACCCAAGGTGTGGGGTCTAAGCACTAAGCGGCATTCACCAGAGCTCTTGATGGTGAAGATGGGTTTTGTTGCATGTTAGTACCAGGTTATGGTCTTCAGAATGGCCAGGACAAGTGGTGGGCAGGAGTGGCGGCTACCCTAGGCACTGGTATAATGTGAGATGGGGGGGATTTGTTTTGAAATGGGGGAAATTTGGGAGGAGGCAACGGGTAAATATTGTTCTGGTTGGGGAAATTTTGGAGGGGGGGGATGCTTAGAGGGGTGATTTATGGGGATCTGTGTTGGGAGGGGAGATGGGGGGGAAGAGGATTTATGCTGGGAGAGGGGATTTGAAGTGGGGCTGGGGGGGGGGAGATGTGTACTAGGAGGGGACGTTTTTAATGTTTTTTTTGGGGGGGGGGCATTTAGGGGATGGGGGGCAAAGATTTGTGCTGAAAGGGGTGATTTCAGCATGGGGGTGGATTTCTACTGGGGGGAGTGAGAATTTATGCTTGGAGGTAAGTATGCAGCTAAGTGCTCAGTGTTTTTCTGCTGACACCTAATGCTCATACATCTTGTGGGGGGGGGGGCAGTTTGCAATGTTCCCCCTGGGCTCTAGATGACATTGTCCCAGCACTGGTCCTCAGGATTGTCCCACCAGGGGTCCAGTGGCAGATATAGAAGGTAGGGATCAAGCAAAAGCGTTGTCAGTAAACAAGCCAAAGGTCAATAACAAAGGATTGCAGGTTGAGATCAAACAGACGTGTAGTTGAGGAACACCCCATAGGTTAATAATGAGCGGTAGTGGAGATATGGATGGTAGCAGGAGTGTCAAGAACGAGATTGGCTGGAGGGAGCACAATAATCTGGCAAACAGGAAGTGCAAAGGCGTGGCTTAAATAAGAAGTCCGTGGGAGGAGCAAAAAGTCCAAGGTTCACTTGAAACAAGACACAAGGCAGGTTTGTCCAAAGGATCAGACAAGGTGCTGTCCAGCATCTATAGTGGCTCAGCGAGGAGGGCTCCTGCCAGACACTGCAGAAGTTGTGGGTTTAGATCCTGGTCTGAGGACAACTGGGCAGGGCTGACACCACTCTGTGTGCCGTCAGCCCACTACAGGTCTCAGGAGCCGAGTGCATTTCAGGTCAACGGATATTTTCTGTCTTTAAAAGTGATGGATTATAATTAGAGTAGATTGGGTGACTGCATGGGGGGAGTGGGGGGGGGGGAGGAGGGGTTCAGAGAGGCACTTCACTGCATTTTGCAATAAGTAACTTTCAGCTTTGCAAGTCTGTAGACTTTTTTTCAAGTGGTGATCAACGATGGCGGTCTTTGTGTTGCTCTCGGTAAAGTGGTCTATGCACACTCCATGCACCTGGCTGAAAGCCTTGTATCCGTATTATCTGCCCCCGTCATATGAGTCATGTGTATAGAGTGCAATGCTGAACAAGAGCGACTCAGAATCCAAACACGGCTTTCAGAATCCTTCAGAATGTTTCACCAACTCGTGTCAGAAGCCAGAAATGTGTACATTAAGCCTTACACATCGTCCCATTAAACTGGCAGGGGGCCCATAAACTGAAAAGAGCTTGGGGGCCCCCAGTCCAATTAATCCACCCCTACTGGGAATGGAGCGTGCGGCGTTGGCGGGTGGGAAAAGCAGGCTTGTTTATAGGGAAGAGCAGCTATAAAAGTGAAATCTGATCTCAAGTATAAAAAATAAATACATTGTATCTATTCATCTATGGATGTGGCGGAATAATAAAAAATAAATAAATTGTATCTATTCATCTATACAGTAGATGTGGTGGAAGAATTTTTTTTTTTTAGGCTTTTCCTTCCTTCATTTTTACCTGGTGATCCTGCCAATCAGGCACTTCCTGTCTTAGACTCCATTTACACCTCGGCGCCCATTTACACCTCGGCACTTTGTAGCTTGAAGCTCCAAAATGCCGGAGGAGAAAATAAAAAAATCAATTATTCTCTATGGAGATGGTTCACTACAAGTCGCCTGAAGTTCACCCAGTTTTGGACCGGAAGGATTTTCCCCCTTGATGACCAGGCCATTTTTTGCGATTCAGCACTGCGTTATTTTAACTGGCAATTGCGCGGTCCTGTGACGTAGTACCCAAGCAAAATTTTTGCCTTTTTTTTTCCCCACAAATAGAGTTTCTTTTGGTGGTATTTGATCTCCTCTGCGATTTTTTACATTTTTCTGCGCGATAAACAAAAAAAGAGCGACAATTCTGAAAAAAAAAAAAAAAACAATATTTTTCACTTTCTGCTATATAACATTTCCAACAAAAAAAATTTAAAAATCTAATTTTTTTCATCCTTTTAGACCAATTTGTATTCTGCTACATATTTTTGGTAAACAAAAATCCCAATAAGCGTATATTGATTGGTTTGCGCAAAAGTTATCGCGTCTACAAACTAGGGGAAAGATTTATGTTATTTTTATTTATCTATCGTTTTACTAGTAATGGCGGCATTCTGCGATTTTTAGCAGGAATGCGACATTGCGGCGGACAGAGCGGACCCCTAACTGACATTTTTGACACTTTTGGGGGGACCAGTGACACTACTACAGTAATCAGTGCTAAAAATATGCACTGTCACTGTAATCATGACACTGGCAAGAAAGGGGTTAACACCAGGGGGGATCAAAGAGTTAAGTTTGAGCCTAGGGCAGTGATGGGGAACCTTGGCACCCCAGAGGTTTTGGAACTACATTTCCCATGATGCTCATGCAATCTGCAGTGTAGTTGAGCATCATGGGAAATGTAGTTCAAAAACATCTGGAATGCCAAGGTTTGCTATTACTGCCCTAGGGGGTGTTTTCTAACTGTATGAGGGGAGGGACTTGTGGATTCAACACAGAGACCTGTGCTCCTAAATAGGAGGATCACAGGCGCTCTGTGTTCATTCCAGAGAGAAAAACGGTCTGCTGTGTTTACAACAGCTGACCGTCGTTCTCTCTTCACAGGGAGCGATCGCGAGTGCCTGGTGGCAATTGTGGTCGCCTGCCCCGTGGATCGGCTTCCCCGCTGCCTAATGGGGGTGGGCGCGTGCCTCTGGCGGCGAGCGTGCGCCCCCAGGAGCGTTCCCGTGAACGGCCCGTACAGGTACGGCCATTTGCGCAGCCGAGCCAGCCTGCCGCAGTATATCTGGTAAGTGGTTAAGGAGCACTAGTCAGTGTTTTGATCACGGGAATATGTATTTCAATGATACTATCATTGCTTTTGGTTTTTTGCTTTTACTTGCATTCACCTTTATCAAACAAACGCTTACTGTACAAACTAAGGAAGGTAGGTATGGACCATAAGGTGAGTACCTGGATAGAGAACTGGCTCCAGGGGAGAGTACAGAGGGTGATGATTAATGGGGAGTACTCGGATTGGGCGGGTGTGGAAAGTGGGGTCCCCCAAGGTTCTGTCCTGGGACCAATCCTGTTTAACTTATTCATAAATGATCTAGAGGAGGGGATATCTAGCACAATCTCATTATTTGCGGATGATACTAAGCTAAGCATGCCAATATCTTCTATGCAGGATGTGGAAACCTTACAAGCGGACCTGAACAAAATAATGGGGGGCAACTACATGGCAGATGAGGTTTACTGTTGAAAAATGTAAAGTAATGCACTTGGGGGCCAGAAACCAGAAAGCAAGCTACTCACTAGGGGGGAACCTCTGGGTGAGTCTAGGATGGAAAAGGACCTGGGGGTGCTGGTGGACAACAGGCTTGGCAGTGGCATGCAATGCCAAGCCGCAGCAAGCAAAGCCAACAAAATACTGGGATGTATAAAAAACTCCAGAAATAAAGAGATTATTCTCCCACTCTACAAGACTCTGGTCCGGCCACATCTGGAGTATGCTGTCCAGTTATGGGCACCGGTCCTCAGGAAGGATGTGCTGGAACTGGAGAAAGTCCAGAGAAGGGCAACAAAAATAATTAGGGGAATGGAGGACATCGGCTATGAGGAAAGACTACAAGCACTGAACTTATTCTCTCTGGAGAAGAGACGATTGAGGGGGGATATGATATCAATGTACAAATATTGTACTGGCGACCCTAGCATAAGGAACAAACTTTTTAGAGAAAGGGAATACAATAAGACACGTGGCCACTCACTAAAACTAGAGGAAAGGCGGTTTAACCTTAAAATACGTAAGGGGTTCTTCACTGTCAGAGCAGTAGGGATGTGTAATTCTCTTCCACAAGCAGTGGTATCAGCAGGGAGCATCGATAGTTTCAAAAAACTATTAGATGGGCACCTTAAAGACCACAACATACAGGGGTATACAATGTACAACATACAGGGGTATACAATGTACAACATACAGGGGTATACAATGTACAACATACAGGGGTATACAATGAGAGTCCAGAGAAGGGCAACTAAACTAATTAGGGGATTGGAGGACCTTAATTATGAAGAGCGTCTGCAATCGCTTGATTTATTCTCCCTGGAGAAGAGACGTCTGAGAGGGGACATGATAGCAATTTATAAATATCTCAATGGTGATCTCGGCATAGAAAAAAAGCTATTCAATCGTAGGGAGTGCATGAGGACTCAAGGGCATACAATGCGATTATAGGAGAAGCATTTTAACCTCAGGCAAAGTGGGGGGTTCTTTACTGTTAGAGCTACAAGATTGTGGAATTCTCTACCACAAGAGGTGGTCACTGCGGGAAGTATGGTGGCTTTCAGACTCTTAGACGTACATCTCAAGGATCAGAACATTCAGGGGTATGTGAGATGATTACAGCCACACACACATCATAGGTTGAACTGGATGGACTGATGTCTTTTTTCAACCTCACAAACTATGTAACTATGTAACTGTGTAAAAAACACTGGTTATGCACCTTATTTATTTGAACATTAAGCACTTTATGGCACACAATTATAACCCTTCCAGAGGCAAATTTACATTGCTAAGCAGCGCCCGCCCACTATTCACTTTTTTCATAAAAAATAATTGTTTCAATAATACTTGTATATTTTTCCTTCTTCTAAAAAGAGCAACATTGTATTTAAATCTTTAATTTCCGGCAGACTCTTAATGGCCCTTTCGCTCCCTGTGGCCTTATGGCAATTACGGCGACTGCCATATCCAGGGGGCAGTAGGAAGGAATACGCCTAGCGCTGACCCGTATCCCTAGAGCCGCCTCCTGTAATTACCATCCATTCCGCCACACCGGATCGTATTTTCCGTCCTACAAAAAAAAAACATCTTTTGTTCTGCCGCCAACTCACATTGTGTAATGAACAAAGCAATAACAATCCTTCAATATTCATTGTGTCTTTATCATCTACTTGGGCCAATTTACTAATTATTAGTAGCGGTGGATTGGAGAACGCGCGTCCCTTGTTAACAGCAAAATATAATTAGAGCACAAAAAGTGCGCAGCGACTCTATTCCTTACAATAAGCGCTCCGCCATTATTAGGCAATATTTAACAATTAACGTGGGCGGTGAACCAGAGCCGCGGCGTAAAGCTGCACTAATAAATATTTAATGGTGAATAATGCGCCGTCTATTACGGCACTCCAGAGCACGCCGCGCACGAAAACTTTACAGCAAACTTTTCAATGGACAAAATTTTTTTTTTTTTTTTACTGCTCCCTTATGATGAGTCCAACCTTCCTCTGGCCGGGCGCAAATACCAAGCCGGGTATTCGTTCTTACCGCCAGGATATTTGCCCTTTTACAGGTATGGTTTGCCTTAGGCCTCTTAATGGGCGTCCGCATAACTTTTTTTTGGGGGGGGGGCATCATTTTAAGGTCCCTTTTCACCCCCATAGATTCCCCCTTTAGAGCTGGCCAGGCCAGGGTCCCCCATAGATCCCTTTTCACCCCCATAGATTCCCCCTTTAGAGCAGGCCAGGCCAGGGTCCCCCATAGATCCCCTTTAGAGCAGGGTACCCATAGATCTCCCTTTATAGCAGGCCAGGGTCCCCATAGATCCCCTTTAGAGCAGGGTCCACATAGATCTCCCATTAGAGCAGGCCAGGATCCCCATATATCCCCTTTAGGGCAGGGTCCCCATAGATCTCCCTTTATAGCAGACCAGGGTCCCCATAGATCCCCTTTAGAGCAGGGTCCCCATAGATCCCCTTTAGAGCAGGGTCCCTATAGATCTCCCTTTAGAGCAGGCCAGGGTCCCCATAGATCCCTCTTTAGTCTTACCTTTTCACCTATATTCCCTGTGCTACCAGGTTTTCCTGTACTCCAGGCTCTCCCTGCAAAGTAAATACATATATATAGCCAATTTGGCTCCTTTAGAGCAGGCCAGAATCCCCATAAATCCCCTTTAGGTCAGGCCAGGCCAGGGTCCCCCATAAATCCCCCTTTAGAGCAGGCCAGGCCAGGGTCCCCCATATAGCCCCCTTTAGAGCAGTGTCCCCATAGATTCCCCTCTTAGAGCAGGGTTCCCAATAGATCCCCTTTAGAGCAGGGTCCCCATAGATCCCCCTTTAGAGCAGGGTCCCCATAGATCCCCCTTTAGAGCAGGGTCCCCATAGATTCCCCTCTTAGAGCAGGGTCCCCATAGATCCCCCCTTTAGAGCAGGGTCCCCATAGATTCCCCTCTTAGAGCAGGGTTCCCAATAGATCCCCCTTTAGAGCAGGGTCCCCATAGATCCCCCTTTAGAGCAGGGTCCCCATAGATCCCCCTTTAGAGCAGGGTCCCCATAGATTCCCCTCTTAGAGCAGGGTCCCCATAGATCCCCCCTTTAGAGCAGGGTCCCCATAGATTCCCCTCTTAGAGCAGGGTTCCCAATAGATCCCCTTTAGAGCAGGGTCCCCATAGATCCCCCTTTAGAGCAGGGTCCCCATAGATCCCCCTTTAGAGCAGGGTCCCCATAGATCCCCCCTTTAGAGCAGGGTCCCCATAGATTCCCCATAGATGTCCCGCATCCCAGAACCCCACACTTTTACCATATTCCCAAGATACATAAAAATGAGATCAACCCCCCGGGTAGACCGATCATAGCTGGCATCGACAGCTTGACAAGTAACTTGGGTAGCTACATCGACTCCTTCCTACAAGATATAGTGATGGCATTACCGTCATACGTCAGAGATTCAGGACACATGCTTGATATCCTGGCACCTATACAATGGCTGAGACATTATAAATGGGTATCACTAGATGTATCATCCTTGTACACGTCTATTAGACATGACTTTGGTGTCGCAGCAGTCGAGTATTATTTAAAAACCAGTAATCTTCACCCCTCCCAAGCGAAGTTTTTGGTTGATTGTATAGAATACACATTGAATCACAATTACTTCGTATATTTGGATGAATACTATAGACAAACCAGAGGCACAGCTATGGGAGCTCGATTTGCCCCAAGCTATGCCAATTTGTTTATGGGGTACTGGGAGGATCAGTATATCTGGAATAATAACCCCTACAGAGTCCATCTGGCCTTGTATTCCAGATATATTGATGACATATTGATCATCTGGGACGGTACTAGTGAGGAGTTGGATGGGTTTATCTCACATTGCAGCAGCAACCCTTTTGAGATATCCTTCACCCATGTTGTAAGCGATAACCATCTGGTGTTCCTGGACCTTGAACTGCGAGCTACTCAGGAAGGGGGCATAATTTCTAAAACACACTTCAAACCGAGTGGAGGGAACTCCTACCTCCACGCGGAGAGCAATCATCACCCGAGGTGGATTAGAAATGTCCCTTTCGGCCAATTCTGCAGACTACAAAGAACTTGCACTTTGGTCACGGATTATGAAGAGCAGGGCCAGGTACTGAAAAATAGATTTTTGGAAAAGGGATATCAGGCTTGTCTCATTGACGAGGCCTTCAACAAATACTTACAACACTATGAGGGAGAGGGTACCAATGTCGGCGGTATCCAAGCCACGAACACATGTCGGGTGGTCAGGCCCAAGAAGCCGTGTGCTAAGTCATCAGGAACTAGGATCACCAGGTTTAGCACTATTTATAACAACAAAGCCTTTAGCATACAGCGGACCCTGAAACGCAATTGGAACATTTTGAAACAAGATCCAGTCCTGGGCTCTCTCCTCCCCCCGGCCCCAGAGGTGGTCTTTAGAAAACCTAGGGACCTTAGGAGTCAGATTGCCCCCAGTAAAGTCAGGAAAATTAAGGAGTGCGGTGGTATCATCCCGAATAACCCGTGGTTTACTGTGTTTGATCAAAAGGGCAGTTTTAGGTGTGGAGTGAGGAATTGTGGAACCTGTTCATATATGTGGCATAGAAAGAGTGAGGTCCTCGGGCTGGATGGCCGCAGTAGGAACATCAAACAGTTTATCAATTGCGGCACCAACTATGTAGTTTACGGTATAGTCTGCCCGTGTAACCTACTCTACGTAGGCCGCACTATACGGCCCCTTAGAGTAAGGTTCAGTGAACATAAGTGCAGCATATTGAACAGGAAAACGAAGGCTGGAGTTAAGGACCGCAACAGCTACTCCATACCTCGCCACTTTGAGCAGCACCATGATGGGGATCCAACGGGCCTACGGGTCTTTGGCATTGAGCAAATAGCTAAGGACCCCGATGAGGGGGCTAGATTCCAGAGGCTGTGCAGAAGGGAGTCTTACTGGATCTTCACCCTAGGGTCTATGGCCCCTGGGGGTTTGAATGAAGATCTTGAAATCCAGAGTGTACTGTAGTTTTTCGCAGTGCATTCCTGCTTTCTCCCCCCTTCCGTATGTGTCTCTGTCCCCCCGACATCCGCTGCAGTTACCATTGTTCCTTCTATGGCCCATCCTAGTACCACACCACTCTCTATTTTCTTTTTGGGGTCTACACGCATACGCTGGTGTATATGTTCAGGCTGACGTATGTGCATGTGTGTGCCCCTCCCCCCTCCCCGTCTCCTCAATTGTGTGGATATGTGTGTGCGTAGCCTATGCACGCACATATACACACACTGCTTGCTACACCATCCTCCCTTTCCTTTTTCCTTTCCTTCCCCTCAATTTATTTTGAAGCGTATAGTTCCTTAGTATAGGTCCCACACCTAAAGTTTTTTATATTTGACTTACCGAGTTTAGTTTTTCAAGCTCTCCAAGGTATGTTTATAGAGGAGGTATGGCACGCGTAAATTGGTGTCCGAAGCTCCACATGCCATATCTAACGAGTCACACTATATGTACACATATATTTAGATGGTTTTAATATGGATTTTATATAATGAATCATTATGGTTCAGCATGTATACATAGGTGTCTGTATATACATGTATATTTATATGTGCATGGTATGTATAATTTTTTATAATAATAATAATTTTTTATATATGTGTATATACTTATTCACAGTTATATAATTTAATTGAATATTGAATAATCTTTTATCCATTGATCTATTCTTTTATACATGTGATTCTCATTCAGGCTTAGCAAGTTACATTATTAGTACACAGGTACCCATCATTAATATTATTAGTGTTAATGTCAATTTTAATTTGATTTAATTTTATTGGTTTGGGTTGTTCTATCTGATGTACAATATCTTCACTGTTATTTTAAATATGTGCGACCATCTTTTTCCAAACTTGGTGGGCGCTCCAATCAACTCCCACCAGAGTCGACTCCGTATGGTGCATCTTAATTTAGTTCCCCTGGACTTGGTCCGGTGTATATGTCACATCAGCGGGGCATACTTGTGTCCTCCCCTTTGCGGTCTCCATAGGAATGGCTTGCCGAGGACGGAGGTTGTTGTTGTCTGGATGGGCGGAAGTGACGTTACGCGGTGATGCGCGCGCCAGTTCCGGGTCGAGCGGCGTGCGTTCCACCGCTGTCCCGCCGCCCATGTATATGGAAACCGGAAGCCGTCACGACCTGGATGGGCGGAAGTGACGCTATGCGGTGGTGCGCACGCTAGTTCCGGGATGAGCGGCGTGCGTTCCACCGCCACCCCGCTGCCATATTATACCATCCTAAATATCCTGGTAGCCGATCTTACAGTGAACACCATTGGACCACCAGGGAATATGCCCAATATGCCCAGTATAAGTTGGTGGACTATCAACCAACACGATGGTCTCAGCTCGATGCCCTACTTGGTTCAGGACCACGACACGTACAGGTCAGTCTACCATATCAGTTATTATCCTTATATTATTATTATTTAATATGATTATTATTATTATTTTCTGTGAAATGGAGTCCACGATGAGCTGGGAAGTGTTTTGGATAGCTCACCAATGGAACAAATGGTCACGTGGGGCTTTGCCAACTAAAATGTAAATGTAACTACACTTGTGACTTGCAATAGCTTTTGGGTAAATGGCTGTGTAGCCACGCCCATTTGGGCGATATCTCCTCCCACATCTCCCAGGGGTCATATGGAGGCCTGGCCCTACATACTATATTTAAACTATGGACTTGACCATGGCCTCCAGGCTCTGAGGAAGAGGCACAGCCTCGAAACGCGTCAGCCCTCTGCTTCCAGTAAAGACGTTGATCCTCTGGTAGGAGGCAGGTGTATGGAATTGATGTGCCTGAAACTTCTTGTTTGTTTGTGAGTATTTGATTTTAAACAATTTTATCCAAATAAACTTGCTAAGGATAATGCGCTAGGCTGGTGCGCCCTTTTTTGCTTTGTATTTTCAGTGTCTGGTCGACCACCCTGGTCGTAAGGGGCAGCAAAGCCTAGCCATCATGGATGCCTAATACCAGTACGAGTTCCAGGATTGTAACAGCCTGAGGACCAGGTTCCGAGCGCAGGAAAAGGGGGTGCTGTCCAGCACCTATCTTTTTTAGATTCCCCTCTTAGAGCAGGGTCCCCATAGATCCCCCCTTTAGAGCAGGGTCCCCATAGATTCCCCTCTTAGAGCAGGGTTCCCAATAGATCCCCTTTAGAGCAGGGTCCCCATAGATCCCCCTTTAGAGCAGGGTCCCCATAGATCCCCCTTTAGAGCAGGGTCCCCATAGATCCCCCTTTAGAGCAGGGTCCCCATAGATTCCCCTCTTAGAGCAGGGTTCCCAATAGATCCCCCTTTAGAGCAGGGTCCCCATAGATCCCCCTTTAGAGCAGGGTCCCCATAGATTCCCCTCTTAGAGCAGGGTCCTCATAGATCCCCCTTTAGAGCAGGGTCCCCATTGATTCCCCTCTTAGAGCAGGGTTCCCAATAGATCCCCCTTTAGAGCAGGGTCCCCATAGATCCCCCTTTAGAGCAGGGTCCCCATAGATCCCCCTTTAGAGCAGGCCTGCTAATTTACATACCTGTGTGCATAGGCACCTTACAATGAATAGGCTGTATTTTAGCTCAGAAAAAGTAAAAAAAAAGCTATACTGAGCTTTTTTCAAAGCGGTTGTATCCCCTCCAAAGAAAACCAAAAAAAAACCTTGCAGGACAATGGCATAATGTGCTAGTTTACATAGCATACTAGCACATTATGAAATACTTACCTTAAAACGAAGCCGCCCTACGGTCGCCTGGAAACCACTGAGGGAGCTGACATCTTCCCTGTGCATTTCTTCCAGATTCGGCGGCTCCAGCGCTGTGAGTGGCCGGAGGCGCGATGATGTCACTTTCACTTTCCGGCAAGGAGCTGGCAAGATACGCCGGACCTACAAAGCGCATGCGCCGCTGGTGTCAGGGACTGCATGCAGGGTGAATATCTCCTAAACCGTGCAGGTTTAGGGGATATTAACCACTTCTGGACCGGAAGGATTTGACCCCCTAATGACCAGGCCATATTTTGCGATTCGACACTGCGTTATTTTAACCAACATTTTCGCGGTCATGCGACGCTGTATCTAAATAAAATTGATGTCCTTTTTTTCCCACAAACAGAACTTTCTTTTGGTGGTATTTGATCCCCTGTGCGATTTTTATTTTTTGCGCTATAAGCAAAAGAAGAGGGACAATTCTGAAAAAGAAAAAAACAATATTTTTCACATTCTGCTATATGACATTCTCAAAAAAATATTAAAAATGTTTTTTTTAACATTTTACGCCAATTTGTTGTCTGCTACAGATTTTTGGTAAAAAAAAATCGCAATAAGTGTATTTTGATTGGTTTGCACAAAATTTATTGCGTCTACAAACTACGGGAAAGATTTATGTCATTTTTATTGTTTTTTTTTTTTTACTAGTAATGGCGGTGATCTGCGATTTTTTGCGGAACTGCGACATTGCGGCAGACAGATCGGACCCCTAAGTGACTTTTTTGACAATTTTGGGGGGGACCAGTGACATTACTACAGTAATCAGTGCTAAAAATATGCACTGTTACTGTAATAATGACACTGGCAGGGAAGGGGTTAACCCAGGGGCGATCAAAGGGTTAAATGTCTACCTAGGGGCGTGTTTCTAACTGTATGAGGGCGGGGCTTGTGAAATTATCATAGAGACCTGTGTTCCTATATAGAAGGATCACAGGCTCTGTGATCATTCCAGAGAGAAGATCGGTCAGATGTGTTTACAACAGCTGACCGTTCTCTCTCAGCGGGGAACGATCGTGGGTGTCAGGCGGCAATCGGGGGTCGCCTGCCCCATGCATCGGAGTCCCCGCTGCAGAGTGGGGGTGGGCACGAATGACGTATACCTACGGCGGTTTACGCAGGAGGGCCAGTATTTCTGCAGCGGGCGGTCCGAAAGCGGTTAATTTTACCTACAGGTAATCCTTATTTTAGGCTTACCTGTAGGTAAAAATTAAAAAGCGGAGTATACTACCGCTTTAAGCTGCAATGTGCCAGAGACCTTAGACATGTGCGGTTTGTTTCGTTACGAATAAATATTCGGAGGAATTTTTCATTATTCGGAGATTCGGATATATCCGAATATTGGAATTTCAGTATAACGGAAGTTTACGGAATGAAGTGATCGAGTGGACACACCCTGACCGTTAAGTACTGGGAATGCCCTTTTTTGGGGATGTCTTCTGCTGAGCCTGGGGTTGATGCAGTAGCTGAAGATTGAATGTTTGTCCAGGTGGCCTCTGGGCTCTATAGTGCAGCCAATCTTGCTATGTACAGCCTGTTAATCGGTACTTGCCCCATAGATGATAAATTGTGCAAATGTGCATTTTCATCAAGTTTGTTTTCCCTCCCCGTTGGCTCCAGTAGGTGAGGACTAATATACAATCAATATTAATGGTCGCTCTGTTATATGGTCCCGGCTCCTTCCCCAGAAGAGATTTTTCCTTGCATGTGCAGTTATCCAGACAAGTAATGTAAGGTCTGTGTAGCCCTGAAGAAGCCTGTGGCGAAACATGTTGGCTTTGAAGGCCTGCACTACATATTTGGACCTTTTATATTCACATATATTCCCAATAGGAATATTCTTTTTAACTTGTATTGGTTTGTCTTTATGTAAATAATTTTTAACTTTTTTTTGGATTTAATAAAACGTATACAATTGTAACGCTCCTGCGTTTCATGTATGGTGTGGATTTTCAGCTGCAGAAATATTCCACTTCAGTAGTCATGTAAGAGAGATGCTGAGATACCATTCCCAACCTCAATGACTCATCATGTGTGGAAGGTCTTAATTCAGCAAGTAAATACACACACTCAACAAGCTGGTTCCTAGAGTGACTTTATGTATGTAGTAACACAGTGATGAAGATTTAAGAGACAGGTTGAGTGGAGGTGGTAGGTGACAGACACTTGAAGGTAAGACAGTAGCAGATGGATGCAGGTAGGTTTAGCAATCATGTATGGTAGCAGATGACAGAGTAGCAGGTGGACATACAAGAGTGATCAACCCAGTGCAGGAATAAGTAGCAGTAGTCTTAAGAGCTAGCAATCTAGATATGCAGATGTGATAAATAGTCTTTACTATGCAGAGCTAGATAGTGTAAGCTTAGTATAAGTTTATAGAGGGTTCCCCTGCGGGGTACTTAGCACTAATAGCAATACAGCCGAAGGTTGGTTCAGGAGGAGCGGATGATCCGGAAGCGGGATGCAGGGATCAGCGCAGCGAGGTTCTGTCAGCGAGGTATGCTTGCAAGCACGAAAGCTTCAAGCCAAGTTAGCATCCAGGTAAGGGTGTTTGAACGAACACATGTGAATGAGAACCGGCGATTTAAATAGCCATCTAGTCCGGCGCTGAGTGATGACAGCTTCAGTCTTAAAGGTGTATGCGCACCTTTCCAAAAGAGAATGGTGGGGCGCATACACTTGTGAAAAAGAGTAATTTAGGGTACCAAAGGTACCGGAACATTACAACAATTTTATACAATTTTGATTACCCCTCCTTTTGTGGCCTTAAAAGTCCAATTTTTCCTTTTCTTTTTTTTTTTTTTTTTCTATTTACGCAATCATGGATGATGGCCGTATGGATCATGGTTATTTTTCTATATAAGTTTACCGAATGCTCCGAATAACGAAACGAAATTCGCTTGAATTTCGGAAATTCAAATTGAATATCAAATAGAATTTTACATCGAATTCCATTCAAATCTGAACTGTAAACATATTTCTGAAATCAAAGACTGCGTGAGTTATTAGAGAACTATTCAGAAATGATGCTATTTTTGTTAAGCCAGAGGGGATTTAACCACTTGCCAACCACCCGCCGCAGATATATTGCGGCAGGCTGGCTCAGCTGCGTGAATCGCTGTACCTGTACGATGATTTGCCAGAGCGATCCTGGGGGCGCGCCCCCATTAGCCAGTGAGGAAGCTGATTCACGGGGCCGGCGGCCGCAATTGCCGCTGGGCACCTGCAATCCCTCTCCGTGAAGAGAGAACGGCGGTCTGATGTTGTAAACACGGCAGACCGTTGTTCTCTCAGGAATCAGCACAGAGCGCCTGTGTTCCTCCTATATAGAATCACAGGTCTCTGTGTTGATTCCACAAGCCCATCCCCCTCACAGTTAGAAAGCACCCCCTTAGCATACACCTAATCCTTTGATCACCCCTGGTGTTAATCCCTTCCCTGCCAGAGTCAGCTTGTATAACAGTGTAAATATTTTATTCTATCTTTTCATGTGACAACACTGAAGAAATGACACTTTGCTACAATGTAAAGTAGTGAGTGTACAGCTTGTATAACAGTGTAAATTTGCTGTCCCCTCAAAATAACTCAACACACAGCCATTAATGTCTAAACCTCGAGCCTACGTCTTCTGCTGATATCTCTTTAGAGGTGGTTTTTACACCTCTAGGAATACGTATTCGGCTATGTTTTGGGCTTGTTGTTTGTTGGGTTAATTATGATAATGTTGCAGTCTCATTCATCTATTGTCTCTTTCCAGATGACCAAGGTATGTTGACTATGTTCTGTACGCAATTGCATTTGCATATGATAATGAAATCAAACACATGAGACTGTATACAGTGGGTACGGAAAGTATTCAGACCCCCTTACATTTTTCACTCTTTGTTACATTGCAGCCATTTGCTAAAATCATTTAAGTTCATTCTTCTTCCTCATGAATGTACACATAGCACCCCATACTGACAGAAAAACACAGAATTGTTGACATTGTTGCAGATTTATTAAAAAAGAAAAACTGAAATATCACATGGTCCTAAGTATTCAGACCCTTTGCTCAGTATTTAGTAGAAGCCCCCTTTTGATCTAATACAGCCAGGAGTCTTTTTGGGAAAGATGCAACAAGTCTTTCACACCTGGATTTGGGGATCCTCTGCCATTCCTCCTTGCAGATCCTCTCCAGTTCTGTCAGGTTGGATGGTAAATGTTGGTGGACAGCCATTTTTAGGTCTCTCCAGAGATGCTCAATTAAGTTTAAGTCAGGGCTCTGGCTGGGCCATTCAAGAACAGTCACGGAGTTGTTGTGAAGCCACTCCTTCGTTATTTTAGCTGTGTGCTTAGGGTCATTGTCTTGTTGGAAGGTAAACCTTCGGCCCAGTCTGAGGTCCAGAGCACTCTGGAGAAGGTTTTTGTCCAGGATATCCCTGTACTTGGCCACATTCATCTTTCCCTCGATTGCAACCAGTCGTCCTGTCCCTGCAGCTGAAAAACACCCCCAGAGCATGATGCTGCTACCACCATGCTTCACTGTTGGGACTGTATTGGACAGGTGATGAGCAGTGCCTGGTTTTCTCCACACATACCGCTTAGAATTAAGGCCAAAAAGTTCTATTTTGGTCTCATCAGACCAGAGAATCTTATTTCTCACCATCTTGGAGTCCTTCAGGTGTTTTTTAGCAAACTCCATGCGGGCTTTCATGTGTCTTACACTGAGGAGAGACTTCCGTCGGGCCACTCTGCCATAAAGCCCTGACTGGTGGAGGGCTGCAGTGATGGTTGACTTTCTACAACTTTCTCCCATCTCCTGACTGCATCTCTGGAGCTCAGCCACAGTGATCTTTGGGTTCTTCTTTACCTCTCTCACCAAGGCTCTTCTCCCCCGATAGCTCAGTTTGGCCGGACGGCCAGCTCTAGGAAGGGTTCTGGTCGTCCCAAACGTCTTCCATTAGAGGATTATGGAGGCCACTGTGCTCTTAGGAACCTTAAGTGCAGCAGAAATCTTTTTGTAACCTTGGCCAGATCTGTGCCTTGCCACAATTCTGTCTCTGAGCTCTTCAGGCAGTTCCTTTGACCTCATGATTCTCATTTGCTCTGACATGCATTGTGATCTGGAAGGTCTTATATAGACAGGTGTGTGGCTTTCCTAATCAAGTCCAATCAGTATAATCAAACACAGCTGGACTCAAATGAAGGTGTAGAACCATCTCAAGGATGATCAGAAGAAATGGAAAGCACCTGAGTTAAATATATGAGTGTCACAGCAAAGGGTCTGAATACTTAGGACCATGTGATATTTCAGTTTTTCTTTTTTTAATAAATCTGCAACAATGTCAACAATTCTGTGTTTTTCTGTCAGTATGGGGTGCTATGTGTACATTCATGAGGAAGAAGAATGAACTTAAATGATTTTAGCAAATGGCTGCAATATAGCAAAGAGTGAACAATTTAAGGGGGTCTGAATACTTTCCGTACCCACTGTATATTGGAAGTGAGTTGTTGAATAAAGTGTCTTTTGTTTTACCCTTCATCGAGCTTAGGCTGATGTGTGGGGGGAATTGAGGGGCCAGGTCACTGCATCACGTGAGATTCTGGAGACCTAAGACAGAAATACTTGGTCCAAGTATTGGGGATCTGTTACAAGATATACTGTAAATAATGTTTTCTAGAAAAAAAAAAAGATGGGTTTTACATGTAGGAGAGGAATGCCAGAATTGGCCTGGTATGGAAGCGGTTAAGGAGGGGGGCAGAGGCGTATCTAGAACCTTTTAAGGCCCCGGTGCAAGAAACCACGAAGGGCCCCCCAGACCACTGGCAGGGGCCCGTCTCTTCAAGCCTGGGGCTCTTCCCACTGATCCTGGGGCCCTTTACTCTCATTGCGGGGCCCTTTATTACTACTTTCACATGTTCTCCAGTGGGCCCCCATCCTGCCATCTTGAGGCCTCCTCACGGTGGTGGAATGCCAGGGACCGGTCGCAAGTGTGACCTTTGCGATCCTGGAAGTTCACCCACTGGTGTCAGTAGTGTTTATTTTTTGGTATTTTATCCAGGTGTACAGGGGAGCCGCACAGGCCCCCTGGAGCATGGGGCCCGGTTGCAATTGCCACCCTTGCAACCCCTGTAGTTACGCCCCTGGAGGGGGGTCTTGGGGGCACTGCTATTGTAAAGTTGTTCACCTACATGCAGAAAGTGGTAAAAAACTGTCATCCTTTACAACCACTTTAAGATACACTGTAGATTTAGATATACTTTAACGTAAACCCCTGCTCTGCACTTAAGCATTCAAAACGCCAAGTTTGGCTGTTTTGAATGCTGTAAGTTTTTTTAATTCCGCTCCGCCAGTACCTGTCATGACATCACTACCGGGTACGCGTCGGCGCCGAATTAAAAGAAATGGAGACCCGGGTCAGAAGGCAACAGTGAAGGTAGGATTTCCGGGTCTCCCGATGGGATGGGAGACCCGGGCGAGCCGCGGAAGGCGGCGGGAGGAGGGGGGCGTCCACTCCTGCTCCTTGTAATGACAGCCGAGTGGCTTCTCAGCCGAATCCGTTGTCATTACAAGACAGCCGACTGTCGGCTATGGACGCCGGTATCGGGGTGATGCCTCTAGCTGCAGGCATCACTCCGGTACAAGCACTTTCCTGAAATATTGGCAATATCGGTAAATAAAAAGCAGATTCCGATATATCAGGGAAAGTCCATATCGGCCCTCGATACATCGGCTTTGCCGATAATCGGTCGATCCCCAGTATATACCCTATGAAAATGTTCTTTGTCAAGCATTGAACATTATAAATAAATAAAGAGATATGTACAGAATTTAAAACCAGACAAGCCCCTTTCACAAGTATTGGAAGGCCACTCTTAATGCAATTACCTTGTAACACATTTAAGACATTGATCCTATAATTTAATCTCGGTCTAGCCTGTGTATGACGGGACGTTTCCCTCGTGTCCCCATTCACTGCCATCTCTGTTCAGTACTGGAGGAATAATTGTATTTATTTATTCCGAGGTGTCTGTGCCTCTGTCTGTGTCTCAGGTCATGCCGTGGATCGGAATATTAAACCACAGTTAATGGAAAGCAGGCGGGGGGGGGGGGGGGTGACAGCGAGCATTAACTCAGCTAAATGAGGACGTTCCTTTCAGGACGATGAAAGAGAAATACTTGTATTGACTTGATACGGATACACGTGTCCTGCACTGATGATACCTTGTATAAACTGCGCCCTGACTCTTAACACAACCGCCCTCCGATCGATGGGAAAACTGGCGGGATTAAAGCGCCGCAGTTACGTTTTAGTGGAAGAGGAAGTACGCGAATCCCTAGGCGGGTCACGCCTATATCCATCCCCCCCATTCCAGTTTTGCAGCCTCCGTCAGTGCCTTCCCCCCAGGAATGTCAGATACCTGTGCCCACCTAATGTCCCAAAAGGAAGGGGCCATGGGAATAGGGATTTTGATGTGCCCAGACAACAATCAAAAAGAAATAACATCCATAAAAAAACATTTTTATTTTACCATTAAAAAAGAAACTCATTTATATCCAGCATGGAGAATATAGAACAGCATGCAGAGAAACAAAGAGCAGGTGAGTCGGCGTGTTTCACCCAATAAGAGCTTCCTCAGGATCCACTTTGTTTTTTAAAGCGGATCTTCACTGCATCTGAGCACCACAAACCAAAAACGCTATTTAATTCATTTTTTTTAATTTTGAGGTTCTTTTTATTGTTTTTTTTTTTCAACAGAAAATAATAAAAGGTACAGAAACAGAGCCTCTGGGCATACCCCGGTATTTAATTCATTTTTAACCACTTCTGGAAGGTTTTAGCCCCCGAACGCACAGACCAATTGTTGCGATTCGGCACTGCGTTACTTTAACGGACAATTGTGTGCAACGCTGTACCCAAATAAAATTGATATCCTTATTTCCACACAAATAGAGCTTTCTTTTGGTGGTATTTGATCACCTGTGTGATTTGTATTTATTTTTTTTCGCTATGAACAAAAAAAAAGACAATTCTGAAAAGAAAAAAAACAATATTTTTCACTTTCTGCTATAGAATATTTCCAATAAAAAAAATTAAAAATCAAATGTTTCCCTCATTTTAGGCCAATTTGTATTCTGCTACATATTTTTGGTAAAAAAAATCCCAATAAGCGTATTTTGATTGGTTTGCGCAAAAGTTATTGCGTTTACTAACTAAGGGAAAGATTTATGTCATTTTTATTGTTTTTTTTTACTAGTAATGGAGGCGATCTGCGATTTTTTGCGGGACTGCGACATTGAGGCGGACAGATCGGACCACCAAGTGACATTTTTGACACTTTTGGGGGGACCAGTGACATTACTACAGTAATCAGTGCTAAAACTATGCACTGTTACTGTAATAATGACCCTGGCGCAGGGAAGGGGATTACCCTATGGGTGATCAATGGGTTAAATGTGAGCCTAGGGGAGTGATTCTAACTGTGGGGGGGAGCGTGGTTTGTGAAATGACCATAGAGACCTGTGATCCTATATAGAAGGATCACAGGAGCTCTGTGATCATTTCAGAGAGAAGAACGGTCAGCTGTGTTTACAACAGCTGACCGTTCTTCTCTCTCAGCGGGGAACGATCGCGGGTGTTAGGCGGCAATCGGAGCCACCTGCCCGCTGCATCGGCTTCACCGCTGACGCGCACTCGCCCCCTAGCTGCAGGTGCGGGACCGACGTATATATACGTCGGTTTGCCTGGGAGAGCTACACTGCCGCAGTAAAAAGGTGGCATGTGGTCAGCAAACGGTTAAAATATTGTAACAATACATTGTAATACATACACAATATATTAAAGATTGAAAAACAAAGTGGATCCTGAGGAAGCTCTTATCGGGTGAAACACGTCGATCCACCTGTTCATCTTTTCTATGCACACTGTTATATATTCTTAATGCTGGAAATAGAGCTAATAACAAAAATCTTTGAGACATGTTTATTTTTAATGATAAAATAAAAATATTTTTTATGGATGTTTTTTTCTTTTTGATTGTTGTCTGGGCACATCAAAATCCCTATTTCCACGGTCCCTTCATTTGGGACATTAGGGTAATTCATTGAGGATAGTGCCATTATTATACATTTTTGGACAAGATCCTTACTCATTATAGAATGTGCCCACAGTGGCTCCATCCTCCGACCCCCGACATTACAGCTGAGTCCAGTAGTTATGTAGGGGTCAGAGGATGGACTAACGGTCAAATTTCCCCACACAGCATTTTCTCCATTCCTCCACTGGCTCAGAAAACAGTCTTAGGGTTTGTTTTAGGGTTTTTATTGGGATTGATGAACTGGGGTGGGGAGTGGGAGCATGGGATACCCCAAAACTGTACAACTGGATAACTTGAGGACTACTCAAATTGTGACTGCACTGCACAAAACTCTTGGCTACACCATAGGATCTCTATGCTGCTGGTTACCTGCACTACTTTCATAGTTAAAAGCTACACACAGTCACTTTCCTTCAGCATTGGGGTCATCTACTACACAGCCACTGGACCATGTATGGCCTCCTGTCGATATCCACCAGGATCTTCCTAGTGAAAGAGATGTAGACGCACACCACCATAGGACAGCTGGACTCTTTCCCACTAAGTCGTTCCTCTCTCTCTCTAGTGAGCTTCTCCAGGCCCAACTTAAACCATGGGACCTTGGTGTCTTCCTCAGGGCTTCCTCTAGGATCCTGCACTAGGGGGCAGAGCATTAGGGCACTCCGGTAAATAGGACACAGCTCTTGGTAGTGTAGTCCACCATATTGATGCACATTGTCACCCACAGGAGGTAAGAATGCCTGCACCTGCCTACACGTTGATCGCTTTTCAAAGGGCGGTAAACAGTACCGCTAATGTAGAAGAAGCCTAAATGCAATATTTGGAATTTAGCACCAAAATAAATGTTGGTCACCAGCAGTAGAGATGGGGCAAACCGCAAAAACGTTTGGTTCTCTAAGCCCTGGTTCTCCAAGCCCTGGTTCTCCAAGCCCTGATTCTCCAAGCCCTGGTTCTCCAAGCCCTGGTTCTCCAAGCCCTGGTTCTCCAAGCCCTGGTTCTCCAAGCCCTGGTTCTCTAAGCCCTGGTTCTCCAAGCCCTGGTTCTCCAAGCCCTGGTTCTCTAAGCCATGGTTCTCCAAGCCATGGTTCTCCAAGCCCTGGTTCTCTAAGCCCTGGTTCTCTAAGCCCTGGTTCTCCAAGCCCTGGTTCTCTAAGCCCTGGTTCTCCAAGCCCTGGTTCACATCTACGTTTGTCCCTCTTTGTAGTTGTAGTATCGCTGCAGAACTGCTCACCAGTCACAATGCTGCACAATACAAATCCACTACAATATGCTTTCTATATTAGAAAGTATATTATAAGTGTATTACACCCCTATATACTGCACACCAAAGAATAGTACACCTATACCAGTCCTTAAAAGGACTTTTGTGGACCTATTACCGAGTGATTTGTGTCACTAACAGTCTGTCCCTGCTACACACAGCAACCTCTCCCTACACTGACAAAATACAGAGTGTATAATGGCAGCCAGCTCAGGTCTATTAATAAGGTAGGGGGTATGTCCATGTGCTAAAATGTCTCAATTGGCTGTCCTGTTCCACCTGATGGATGTGTCATGGGTCAAAGTTCTTCACAATGTAAAAGTACATGGCTTCGCGAACATCAGCAAATGTCCAGGTTTTCACAAATTTGCGAACACGCAAAGTTCACCGCAAACCGGCCGTCGGGCGAACCGCAAGGCCATCTCTAACTGGCAGCAGCACTGGTAGTAGGGGGCCGCGTACAGGTTAGGGAATATATGTTATGATGCTTGCTACAAATGCTGAAGCTGAATTAAGTACAAAGTAGTAGTCCATTTCTAAGCAGCGCTCTGAAATCCAAAATACAAAATTTGGTAAATGTTGTATGACTTAAGCAGAGACATTTGGGCAGGCTCCACTGTACTCTTCATTGAGAATGTTCCAGTTCTCTGGAAGAGGGATAAACTGGAAGAGGGATTCATGGGAAGAGGGATACATTGGAAGAAGGATACATGGGAAGAGTGATACATTGGAAGAGGGATACATTGGAAGAAGGATATATTGGAAGAAGGATATATTGGAAGAGGGATATACTGAAAGGATACACTGGAAGAAGGATACACTGGAAGGGAAATACATTGAAAGAGGAATACAATGGAAGAGAGATTTTCTGGAAGAAGTATGCACTGGAAGATGGATACATTGGAAGAGGGATACACTGCAAGAGGTAAACACTGGAAGAGGGATACATTAGAAGAGGGATATATTGGAAGAAGAATTCACTGGAAGAATGATACACTGAAAGAGGGCTACATTGGAAGAGGGATACAATGGAAGAGGGATACATTGGAAGAGGGATACAATGGAAGAGGGATACATTGGAAGAGGGATACAATGGAAGAGGGATACAATGAAAGAGGGATACAATGGAAGAGTGATACAATGGAAGAGGGATACATTGGAAGAGGGATACAATGGAAGAGGGATACATTGGAAGAGGGATACAATGGAAGAGGGATACAATGGAAGAGGGATACAATGGAAGAGGGATACATTGGAAGAGGGATACAATGGAAGAGGGATACATTGGAAGAGGGATACAATGGAAGAGGGATACATTGGAAGAGGGATACAATGGAAGAGGGATACAATGGGAGAGGGATACAATGGAAGAGGGATACAATGGAAGAGGGATACAATGGGAGAGGGATACAATGGAAGAGGGATACAATGGAAGAGGGATACAATGGAAGAGGGATACATTGGAAGAAGTATACACTGGAAGAGGGATAAATTGGAAGAGGGATACAATGGAAGAGGGATACAATGGAAGAGGGATACAATGGAAGAGGGATACATTGGAAGAGGGATACAATGGAAGAGGGATACATTGGAAGAGGGATACAATGGAAGAGGGATACATTGGAAGAGGGATACAATGGAAGAGGGATACAATGGAAGAGGGATACATTGGAAGAAGTATACACTGGAAGAGGGATACATTGGAAGAGGGATACACTGGAAAAGGGATACACTGGAAGAGGGATACACTGGAAGAGGGATACATTAGAAGAGGGATACATTAGAAGAGAGATAAACTGGAAGAAGGATACATTGGAAGAGGGATACACTGAAAGAGGGATACATTGGAAAAGGGATACACTGGGAGGATACATTGGAAGAGGGATACACTGGAAGAGGGATACACTTAGGGAAGGATACATTGGAAGAGAGATACCCTGGAAGAAGGATACGTTAGAAGAGGGACACACTGTAAGAAGGATACATTGGAAGAGGGACACACTGGCAGAAGGATATGTTGGAAGAAGGACACACTGAGGGACACACTGGAAGAAGGATACGTTGAAAGAGGGATACACTGGAAGAGTATAGACTGGAAGAGGGATACACTGGAAGAGTATAGACTGGAAGAGGGACACACTGGAAGAGTATAGACTGGAAGAGGGATACACTGGAAGAGGAAAAGACTGGAAGAGGGATAGATTGGACGAGAGATACCCTGGCAGAAGGATACATTGGAAGAGGGACACACTGGAGAGGAAAAGACTGGAAGAGGGACACACTGGAAGAAGGATACGCTGAAGGAGGGATACTCTGGAAGGGGAAAAGACTGGAAGAGGAAGGGGAAAAGACTGGAAGAGGAAAAGACTGGAAGAGGGATACACTGGAAGGGGAAAAGACTGGAAGAGGGATACACTGGAAGGGGAAAAGACTGGAAGAGGGACACACTGGAAAATGGATACATTGGAAGAGGAAAAGATTGAAAGAGAGATACATTGGAAGTGACTGATGATTGTGAATGAATCTAATCCAATCACTCACAAATGTTGGAAAGTTTTCTTTTGATCATCATCAAACAGT
Source organism: Pelophylax lessonae (assembly GCF_965119305.1). Classification (NCBI taxonomy): domain Eukaryota; kingdom Metazoa; phylum Chordata; class Amphibia; order Anura; family Ranidae; genus Pelophylax; species Pelophylax lessonae. The sequence goes on along the minus strand of NC_138770.1, from coordinate 679,664,088 downwards.
GAGTCTGTCCTGACATCATCCGTCTCCTTTCATCCTCCTTACAATGCTGGAAGGAGCCGGATCCCCCCGGGAATCTCTCACATTCATATTTTATACTGACATGCCTGGAAAGCCATTCCTTTTCTAATTTCTCTCTTACTTTCTTTCCCCATTTTCTCCTCTTTGATGTACTAAGCGTTTGGAAATATTCATTAGAGGACGAGGGGGGATTCTGTTTGAAAAACAGACGGGAAGAAGAGAGGCTGGGATCAGGATTCAGAGCATTGCGTCTCTTCTAATTTTTCATACATTTATTATGGCTGAATGTTCCTTCAGCTTAAATATCAGATGTCATCAGATCATTCCAGTGTCCCCCATCCAGGTATTTATTACATCTCACAGAGATCACAGTTCTCCCCTGAACAATGCCTTCCCCTGCTTTTCTCTCCGGAAAGACGACACCATCTTTGCACAGGCATCATCCAAGGTCACCATCTACTACTTGGACTTAGACACCGGCTCAGAGGAGACACAATCCTGGTAATCCTGGTGCCTGTGTAATTCTTGGATGTCTTCAAAGATATCTGACACAGAACAGCCTCTAACTATGTGACTTTGCTAGGGCAGGGAGGGGGTGAAATAACCTGGAGTTTGTCTTTAGTCCTCCTTGAATTAGTGACACAATTTCCATAGTTAGGTAACCTGGAGTTTGTCTTTATTCCTCCCAGAATAAGTGACACCATTTTCACAATACAGTAACCTGGAGTTTGTCTTTTATCCTCCTGGAATAAGTGACACCATTTCAGTGACAATATTTCCGTAGTGCAGTCACCTAGGGTTTGTCTTTATTCTTCCCTGGGATAAGTGACACCATTTCCATAGTACAGTCACCTGGAGGTTTTCTTTAATCTTCCCTTGGATAAGTGACACCATTTCCATAATGCAGTAGTCTGGAGTTTGTCTTTAATCCTCCTGGAATAAGTGACACCATTTTAGTGACACCGTTTTCATAGTACAGTAACCTGGAGTTTGTCTGTAATCCTCCTTTGGATAAGTGATGCCATTTTAACAAGACAGTAACCCGGAGTTTGTCTTTCTTTCTCCCTTGAATAGGTGACACCATTTTCATAGTACAGTCCCCCTCAGTTTGTCTTTAATTCTCCCTTATATAACTGATACCATTTCCATAGTACAGTAACATGGAGTTTGTCTTTATCCCTCCTGGAATAACTGACACAATTTTAGTGACACCATTTCCATAGTACAAACACCTGGAGTTTGTCTTTATTCCTCCCTTGGATAACTAACACCATTTCCATAGTACATTCCCCTGGAGTTTGTCTTCATTCCTCCTGGAATAACTGACACCATTTCAGTGACACTATTTTCATTGTTTCCGTTGTTTCTATTTGTTTAAAAAAAAAAAATGTTTTTGTTTATTTGAGTTTTAGTGTGTTTTTGAATTTACCATTAGTCTCCATCATATCAGTAACCTGAGTTTTGTTACGTAATTTCGTTTCAAATAGGGAGTAGCAACGCACAAAGACTGCATTTTCCATAATTATCAGTGTGACTGATATTTTAGATTTTTACAATGTTGCTATAAAATAATTATCTTTATTAAGTTATTAAATTTTAGCTTAGCTATGCTCAAGGATGCGTTTTAAATGAATGTATAATATAATAGTATTGTTTCGCTATTGGTGGAATGACTATGCAATGGCAAGTGATGTCTAACAGCGCATAATTATGTAGATTGGTAATTACACTGACCTCCATAGAGTATAAGTAGATGACTCGTACACACCTGACTCCACCGCTGATGAAGTCACGTGTGGATTGACGTAACGCGTCGGGAGGAGTTTGGGTGACGTTGCCCCCCCCCCCCGTGTCTCGGCCGGACCGGGAGTGCACTTCACTATTCACTTATCTTCATTGGCCACCACTGACCACACCTCCTTATTATCATTCACCCACCTTCATCAGCCACCACTGACCACACCTCCTTCTTTATCATCCATTTATCTTTATTGGCCACCACTGATCACCCCTCCTTCTTTATCATCCACTCATCTTCATTGGCCACCACTAACCACCCCTGTTTCTTTATTATTCACTCATCTTCATTGGCCACCACTGACCGCACCTCCTTATTATCATTCACCCATCTTCATCAGCCACCACTGACCACACCTCATTCTTTATCATCCATTTATCTTTTTTGGCCACCACTGATCACCCCTCCTTTTTTTATCAACCACTCATCTTCATTGGCCACCCCTGTCCACCCCTCCTTCTTTATTATCCACTCATCTTTATCGTTCACCACTGACCACCCCTCCTTCTTTATCATGCACTCACCTTCATCGGCCACCACTGACCACCCCTCCTTCTTTATCATCACTCATCTTCTTTGACCACCACTGACCACCCCTCCTTCTTTATCGTCCACTCATCTTCATCGGCCACCCCTGTCCACCCCTCCTTCTTTATTATTCGCTCATCTTCATTGGCCACCACTGACGACCCCTCCTACTTTATTATTAACTCATCTTCATTGGCCACCACTGACCACCCCTCCTTCTTTATTATTCACTCATCTTCATTGGCCACCACTGACCACCCCTCCTACTTTATTATTCACTCATTTTCATTGGCCACCACAGACCACCCCTCCTTCTTTATTATTCACTTATCTTCTTTGGTCACCACTGATCACCTCTCCTTCTTCATCATCCACTCACCTTTATCGACCACCACTGAACACCCCTCCTTCTTTATCATCCAGTCATCTTCATCGGCCACCACTGGCCACCTCTCCTTCTTTATCATCCACTCATCTTTATCAGCCACGCCTGACCACCCCTCCTCCTTTATCATCCACTCATCTTCATCGGCCACCACTGACCACTCCTCCTTCTTTATCATCCACTCATCTTCATCAGCCATGCCTGACCACCCCCTCCTTCTTTATTATTCACTCATCTTCATTGGCCACCACTGACCACCCCTCCTTTATTATTCACTAATTTTCATTGCCACACACTGACCACCCCTACTTCTTTATTGTTCACTCATCTTCATTGGCCACCACTGACCACCCCTCCTTTATTATTCACTAATTTTCATTGCCACACACTGACCACCTCTACTTCTTTATTGTTCACTCATCTTCATTGGCCACCACTGACCACTCCTCCTTCTGTATTGTCCACTCATCTTCATTGACCTCCATTGGCCACACCTCCACTTCTTCACCATCCACCTGTTTTCATGTAGCAACCAACAACCCCCCTCCCCCTTCGTCATCATCCCCCTATCTTTATCATTATTTCACCCTATAAGGAGCACTGGATTATATATATATATATATATGTATGCGTGTCTGTAGATTTGTGCACTATTTTGACATAATTTACAGGATTGACACAATAATTTCACTATTGAGGTGGTGATATGAAGTTTTTGTTTGTTCAATATTTTTTTGTGAGATTGAGTATACACATTTGAAGTTTATTTTCAGCATAAGCGCTGCATCTTTCATTTACAATTTATTTCCATAGTACAGTAACATTGGATTTTGTCTTTAGTCCTCCTTGAATAAGTGACACCATAAGCAGCGATATAATAACATAAAAGGAGGTTTTAGAAAGGTAATAACATATAACAGCCCTGTGTCATGCGATTTAATTGCCGCTGCATATGTAATTTGTTCGGTTCGGCGTTTGCACAGCTGCCGCTTTGTAAATAACCCCCATAAAGCGTGTTCTTTTTCTCCGCGTATATATATTTTTTTTCAGGTATCCCAAAAGCAATAAGAGACGTTTCCTCCATTTGTATTCATTACTCTTCCCGGCGTTATTTGTCTTCTGTCATTACAAAGCAACTTTTCTTTTTTTCTGCTAGGTACAAAACAATAGAACTGTCACCGGCTGGAAAACTTAAAAGATAAAATTCACGAGGCGTTACCGTTGCCGGGTCGTAAAGCTAAGATGCGGCAAGACATCATCAGGGGGGTGCAACAAATTCCTGTCGCTGGGAGGGGAAAAAAAAAGTCTCTGGAATGTTTTACTGTCTTTTATTTAGATATACTGATTGCCTTGGCAGACGCTTTTTATTCCACACATTACCGCGGCCCCCGATGGGACTCTGTACAGTCGCAGTTATGCATATATTAGGAGATCGGGCGCGTGATGGTGGTGGCGGGAGGATGAGGGGGGGCGCCTGTAAAAAGGAGGATTAGGATGCAACGTGAAGACAGGGGACATCCAAAACCATTCACGGCACCGAGCTGGTGGCCAGGGAATCAGCATGCGCGTGTCGGCCTCTATTCTCAGATGTTATAAAATCCAGCCGGTGCATTTCATTTCCCCAAAATGGCTGTTTGGGACATCTCCACCATGAATTAAAGTCAAACTCCGAGAATTTAATCTGCCCCCTGCCTCCTCCTATATACAGTAATTTTTATAATCCCTGTTAGCAGTGGTGAGAGGGGTGGGCATTCTTCTTGGACTGGGAACTTTTTGTGGGGAGATTTTGTGGGGGGGGGGTGACTAATGAAAACTGGTGGAGTAACGGGTAAATGATGAAGTGGGAGGGGTTGAAGGCGACTGAGGAGGATGGGTGGATGATAAAGGGGGGTGATGGTCAGCGGTAACCAATGAAGATGGGGGGATGGTCAGTAATGGGTGAATGATGATGTGGGTGATGGTGGAGGTCAATGTAGGCCAATGAAGATGAATAAATAACGACGAAGGAGGGTGGTAGTCAGGAGTGAAAAAATAAAATGGGTGGATGATGAAGAGAAGGGGGCAGCCAGTGGTGGATGATAAAGATATGGGGATGATGACGAAGGGGGAGGGGGGTTGGTGGTGGCTAATGAAAACTGGTGGATGGTGAAGAAGTGGGGATGTGGTCAGTGGAGGTCAATGAAGATGAGTGGATAATAAAGAAGGAAAGGTGGTCAGTGGTAGCCAATGAAGATGAGTGAATAATAAAGAAGGAGGGGTGGTCAGTGGTGGTCAGAGAAGATGAGTAGATGATAAAGAAGGGGTGGTGGTCAGAGGTGGCCGATGAAGACGAGTGGATGATAAAGAAGGAGCGGTGTTCAGCGGTGGCCGATTAAGATGAGTGGATGATAAAGAAGGAGGGGTGGTCAGTGGTGGTCTATGAAGAATATTTGAAATATAATAAAGAAGGAGGGGCGGTCAGTTACGGACAATGAAGATAAATGGATGATGAAAAAGGAGGGGCGGTCAGTTATGATGAGTGAATAATAAAGAAGGCGGGGTGATCAGTGGTGGCCAATAAAGATGAGTGAATAATAAAGAAGGAGGGGTGCTCAATAGTGGCCAATGAAGATGAGTGGATGATAAAGAAGGGGTGGTGGTCAGTGGTGGCCGATGAAGATGAGTGGATGATATAGAAGGAGGGGTGGTCAGTGGTGGCCGATTAGGATGAGTGGATGATAAAGAAGGAGGGGTGGTCAGTGGTGGTCGATGAAGATGGGTGAATGATAAAGAAGTAGGGGTGATCAGTGGTGGCCAATGAAGATGAATGGATGATAAAGGAGGGGTGATCAGAGGTGGCCAATGAAGATGGGTGGATGATAAAGAAGGAGGGGCAGTCAGTGGTTGCCAATGAAGATAAGTGGATGATAAAGAAGGAGGGGTAGTGAGTTGTGGCCGATGAAGATAAGTGGATGATAGAGAAGGAGGGGTAGTGAGTGGTGGCCGATGAAGATAAGTGGATGATAAAGAAGGAGGGGTGGCCACTAGTTGGCGATGAGTGGTGGCCGATGAAGATAAGTGGATGATAAAGAAGGAGGGGTGGCCACTAGTGGGCGATGAAGATGAGTGGATGATAAAGAAAGGGGGGTGGCTAGTTGTCGCTAATGAAAATGGATGAATGATAAAGAAGGAGGGGTGGTGAATGGCGGCCGGTGAAGATGAGTGGACGATAAAAAAAAGAAGGGGTGGTCAGTGGTGGCTGATAAAGATGGTTGGATTATGAACAACACAGTCCAGCAGATGGTGCTGTTACCTATCGAGAGGCCAGTAACTGAGTAATGTTAGTACCTGAGTAAGGTGAGTGACAAGACAGTCCAGCAGGTGGAGCTGTTTCTTGCTGAGAGGAAGGCGGAAGTGCGGTCACTGAGACAGCGTGGTGTGGAGTGAGAGCTGCTGCTGACTGGACCCCCACTGAGACCCCCTTACCAAGACTGAGAGGCAGCGGCGGTGGCTGGTGACCCGGGGGGGGCCAAGAAGCGGATCGAGAGAGGCAGCGACGGCAGGGGACCAGGAGCAGCGGCAGGCGACTCAGGGATCAAGTGCAGTGGGAATTAAATCGGGACTGGGAAACCAAGAGGTGTAATGCTGACCCAGGCGGCGAGTAAGTGAAATTGCTGAGCAAGGGAGTGTGGGAGTGTGACAGGCAAAGGCGGCGGGAAAAGCAGGCTGACTGAGGGAGAAGGAATCCGCTGACAAGCCCTGCAAGTGTCAGTGTCAGTATACAGGGGTGGCTGAGCAGAAGCACAGAGACACAAACTAGTAAAAAAAGACAGAGACTGTGACTGTGAAGACTGGCTGTGTGTAGTGGGGAGGCTGGCTGAGGAGGGTGTAGTGTGAGTATCTGAGTAGTGTGAGTACCTGAGTAGTGTGAGTACCTAAGCAAGGGGAATACCCAAGTATTGTATCTGAGTAGTGTGAGTACCTAAGTATTGCGAGTACCTGAGTGTTGCAAGTACCTGAGTAGAGTGACTGTGAAGTGTTGAATACTGTTGGGTAACTGTGTGTGACTGAGGAGTAACTGTGTGCTGAGAAATATTATTAGTAAGCCACGCCAGAGAGGCAGCGGGAGATTAGGGAAGTTAACAAGTGGCTGAGGAGCTGGTGTAGTAAAAAGGGGTTTGGGTTCCTGGAGAACTGGGCCGACTTCTCACTTTGTTACCGGCTCTTTAGTAGGGATAGGCTGCACCTAAATAGAGAGGGTGCAGCTGTACTGAGAGAGAAGATGGCTGAAAAGTTAGAGGAGCTTTTAAACTAGGTGATGGGGGGAGGGTCCAGATTTAGAATTAGCCAGCGGGGAGCAAGGTTCAGCAGGCACTATTGGGGGCATTAACGGTAGGGTGACCAGAGATCCAAAACCCAAGGTAGATAGGCTGACAAATCAAAAGTCCCAACTCATAACATCTAACGAGGATATAGTATGCAACTGGACAAAATCCTAGGAACAAAGAACACGGAGGAAAAATGGGAGTGCTTTAGGATTATACTAAATAAAGGTATTGGCCAGTGCATTCCAAAGTTTAAAAGAGCTAAAACAAACCCTGGGTGGCTAAACTCCAACGTAAAAATGCATATAAAAAATAAAGAAAAGGCCTTCAAAAAATACAAGGCTGAGGGGTCATTGGCATCATTCCAACATTACAAAGAATGCAATAAAAAATGTAAGAGCACAATCAAGCCGGCTAAAATAGAACACGAAAGGCAAATAGCGGAAGAGTGTAAAAAAATCCCCAAGAAATTCTTTAAGTATATAAATAGTAAGAAAGTGAGGCCAGAATACATTGGCCCCATAAAGAACGACGAAGGGAATCTGGCTACAAAGGACAGAGAGAAGGCGAAGGTGCTAAATAAATTCTTCTCAGTCTTCACAAAAGAATTGGGGGGATACAGTAACCTAGACTGTAATATTAAAGTTAATAACACGTCACAGGAAGCAACCTCATGGTTAACAGAAGACAGACTCCGAACTAGGTTTGAAAATCTTAACATAAGTAAGTCACCGGGACCAGATGGCTTACACCCGAGGGTCCTTAAAGAACTCAGCCAGGTGATAGCCAGACCATTGTTCCTAATTTTTATGGATAGTCTACTGATGGGAATGGTACCAGCTGATTGGAAAAAAAGCCAACAGGGCACCAATATTTAAAAAAGGGCTGAGATATATCCCGGGAAACTATAGGCCGGTTAGCCTAACATCAATAGTCTGTAAGATATTGGAGGGGATGATAAGGGACTATATACAAGACTTTAGTAATGAAAACTGTAGCATAAGTAGAAATCAGCGTGGATTCATAAAAAATCGCTCTTGCCAGACCAACTCATTACCCTTCTATGAAGAAGTGAGCTGCCATTTAGATAAAGGAAGGCCTGTGGATGTGGTGTATCTGGATTTTGCAAAGGCATTTGATACAATTCCCCACAAGCGTTTACTGTACAAACTAAGGTACATAGGTATGGACCATAGAGTGAGTACCTGGATTAAAAGCTGGCTCCAGGGATGGTGATAAATGGGGAGAACTCGCAATGGCCTGGTGTGGAAAGTGGGGTCCCCCAAGGATCTGTCCTGGGACCAATCCTATTTAATTTATTCACAAATGAGCTAGAGCAGTGGTCCTCAACCCTGGTCCTCAGGGCCCACTAACAGGCCAGGTTTGCAAGATAACTGAAATGCATCCCAGGTGATATAATTTGCTGCTCAGTGATTGCAGTATTCTAGTCTGCATCTCCCCAAGGTAATACTTAAAATCTGGCCTGTTAGTGGGCCCTGAGGACTGGAGTTGAGGACCACTGACCTAGAGGATAGGATAAACAGCTCAATCTCCGTATTTGCGTACGATACTAAATTAAGCAGGGCAATAACTTCTACGCAGGATGTGGAAACCTTACAATTAGACCTGAACAAAATAATTGGGTGGGTATCTACATGGCAAATGAGGTTTAATGTTGAAAAATGTAAGGTAATGCATTTGGGTGCCAGAAAGTTACTCACTAGGGGGAGAACCTTTGGGGGAATCTAAGATGGAAAAGGACCTGGGGGTCCCAGTAGACAAAAAGCTCAGCAATGGCATGCAATGTCAACCTGCTGCAAGCAAAGCCAACAGAATGCTAGCATGTATTAAAAAGGGGATTCATTCCAGATATAAAACTAAAATTCTCCCACTCTACAAGACTCTGGTCCGGCCACATCTGGAGTATGCCGTCCAGTTCTGGGCACCGGTCCTGAGGAAGGATGTGCTGGAACTGGAGAGAGTCCAGAGAAGGGCAACAAAGGGACTGGAGGACATTAGCTATGAGGAAAGACTGCAAGCATTGAACTTATTCTCTCTGGAGAGGAGACGCTTGAGAGGGGATATGATATCAACGTACAAATACTGTACTGGTCACCCTAGCATAGGGAACAAACTATTCAGGGACTAGGGAAACTAAAGGGAATATAAAAGGACTTCCGGCCATTCGCTAAAATTAGAAGAAAAGCAGTTTAACCTTAAATTATGTAAAGGATTCTTTACCGTCAGAGCGGTAAGGATGTGGAATTCTCTTCCACAATCAGTGGTATCAGCGAGGAGCATCGATAGTTTCAAAAAACTAATTCATGGGCACCTTAATAACCTCAACATACAGGGGTATTCGAGGTACTATTGACATAAACACTTATACACACACTCATCATAGGTTGAACTGGATGGACTGGTGTCTTTTTTAAACCTCACAAACTATATAACTATGAAGAATGGGGGTTGGGGGGTGTGACAGTATTCACTGTCACTGGACATTAAAAACAGATAATTAATGGTTTGAATTGCTTCAGATGGGACAGTCATATGTGTCAGCAATATCTCCATATAGAAATATGAAGATTTATTCCCATTGCCATGAAATCTGCAATTCATAAATAATGTGTGTATTACATGTCCCTCAATGTCAGACAGGTTTTCCCTATTGTTTGTGGATTGGGATAATGTGTATTCCAGCTTCAATGTGAGAGAGACACACAGACTGTCACTGGCAGCCTTGTCATATTGTTTGTGTATTGGGAGGGAATGTGGATTGGGCCGTCCCATTGTCTAATGTTAATGACCTCACATTGTTCTGTCCAGATGGCTAGATAATTAGTTTAGGTTAGGGGGGAGGGATTGTGTACACTGTATGGGAATGACTGAGTGTAAAACCCTGTTTCTATTGGATTGTGAATGTCACGTCCAGTCCTCAACAATGTCCACCTGGGTGGTAACCTTATGGGGGAAAACTGTATATAAATCTGTTTCTTGTTCAATAAAGTAGATATAGTTCACCCTCAATCTAGAGTCCTGTCTCTTACTGGGGGAATATGCTATAAGGGATTGCTATGGTCTTCCATACTCCCTTGGATAATCACTAATCTCTTGTAAGTGCTTGTGTAAGAGCTTGTTCTGCTGCACTCTCTGGGGAAAGAGAGGTTCACCCACAGGAACCTGGAGTCTTGTCGTAGGTCCAGGGTGGGTAGGAGACGGCGAGACCCTAACCAAGCTGCGGCGGTTCATGGGGTTTGAGGCGGTTATGGTGTTCGGTGGAGTGCTTGGAGCCCTCAGGAGGCACTAGGAGCATCCGCCAACGGAGGTATCTGGTTCGGGGTGCTGGTTGATCGATTCCAGGGGTTTGGCCAGTGGTAGCCGATAAAATGTGGTGGATCATGAACAAGGGTGGAGGGCGGTGGTGGATGATAATTAATAGATAATAAAGAAAGGAGAAGAGGTGATTGATGATACCTGAAAAAGAAGGGGGATGGTTGGTGATGGCCAATGAAGATGAGTAAATGAAGAAGAAAGGTGGAGGTGTCATTGGTGGTGGCTTATGGAGATGCATGGGTGTTAGATAGTGGGAAGGGTGGCTAGTGGTGGTAGATGTAATCAGGCTCCTAATGAATTTGTTTTGTTTGCTAAAGCAATGGAACTGCCAATTGTAGCCTCTATCAGAAGGGTGACAACACAGGAACACAACTGGAAGACAGGGACAGAGTGTTGTCACCCTATACCAGGAAGTGCCTAAACAAGGACCTTCATGGCAGGATCACCAGGGATCATGCTAAACTGCAGATTTAAAAATGAACTGTTATATGACATTAATGTAACGTTTTATGGATTCAGTTCACATTTGCTCTCACTGGCCATTTTCTGAACACTCGGCAAACTGAACGTCTTACAAATCTGGCCGCAGATATGTACAGCCGGCTCTTCTTCTGACTAGGGTTCCCCTTTATTAAAAGTAGTTATTTTTGGACACGGTGCTTGAATTACTGAATCTTATTTACAGCTTCCAGGCTGCGTTAATAATTCATATTCAGAGTGCTGGAGGGAAGTGTCTGGTGAGATGAGTTAGGACGGATCCCATACTGAACTCTGCGCCGTATTTCTCCTTGGAAATGGAGTGAGCGGAGTCACCCCAAAAATCATAAATATTACCAACATACATCCTTCCACTATAAAAGTCAATATATAGAAATAAGTATATACCATTTTTATATACAATGTAAATAAACGTGTCAAATTCCCCTTCCCACCCATCTCCAACTAGTTACATAGTTATATTGTTACATAATTATAGTTATATAGTTCAGGGGCGTAACTACAACCTTCAGGGGCCAATTGCAAGAAATCATGAAGGGCCCCCCTGACCCCCCCCCCCCACTTCCTTACCATCCCGGGCCCTTTATTATGGTCCTGCAGCGGGACCCTTTCACATGTTCTTCAGCGGGCCCCCTTCCTGTCGTTTTGGGTAGGGTTGACACCTTTTCTGCAAGCCAAGTAGTATACATTGTACAAACTGTATACTTTGTGATTAACCGGTTCCGGACCGCCCACCGCATACAGTATATACTGCGGCAGGCTGGCCCTCCTGCGCGAACTGAAGTAGCGCTACGTCGGTCGCGCGCCTGCAGCTAGGAGCTACCTCCCAACTTTTTGAGATGGGAACGAGGGACACCTATTAGCAAAATGATGTATGCATAGGACACACCCCCTGTCACGCCCCCTTAACCACTTATGGACCGCCCGCCGCAGTTACCCTGCGGCAGGTTGGCCCTTCTGTGCAAACCGCCGTAGGTATACGTTGGTCACGCGCCTGCAGCTAGGGGGCGAGCACGCGCCACTCATCAGTGGGGACTCCGATGCACAGGGTCAGGGCCGCTGATAGGGGGGGGACAACCAGCCCTCTTGTAGGGGGCCGAGTACACAGGGGGATTAGTGATGGACAACAAATACAGAAATCTTCCTCCAGCACCTGAATCTGATCTGTTCCTCTACCTGCTATCAGCTTTTATCTGTTAAGAAAGAGACAGTCGTCTCTCACTAATCCCCCTCCCTGTGTGGGCCCCCTCCCAGCACAGGCTCTACTGTTATCTCTACTCAGGAGTTTATTTGTTTCTCTCACACTGTCTCTTTGATCACTGAGCTCCAACTGCCCAGTCTGTATATTTTTCTCATCTCCTCTTCGTTTTTATTTAACATTGTTTTTTTTTTCTTAGATTTAGCAGGAATTATGCGAGTTATGTTATATTTGTGTCTGCTAATAGTGTTTTTGTTGTAATTTTAGCTAAATATATCTTTAATATTTTCTTGGGGGGGGGGGCCCTGCCAGGTAGTCTGTACGGGGCCCCGCGATTTCTAACAGCAGCCCTGCACGGGGCAGACGGCTCCAATTGCTGCCTGACACCCGCGATCGTTCCCCGCTGAGAGAGAAGAACGGTCAGATGTTGTAAACACAGCAAACTGTTCTTCTCCCTGGAATGATCACAGAGCGCTTGTGATCCTTCTATATAGGATCACAGGTCTCTATGGTCATTTCACAAGCCCCTCCCCCCCTCACAGTTAGAATCACTCCCCTAGGCTCAAATGTAACCCCTTGATCACCCACACTGTTAACCCCTCCCCTGCCAGTGTCATTATTACAGTAACAGTGCATATTTCTTGCACTGATTACTGTAGTAATGTCACTGGTCCCCCCAAAAGTGTCACAAATATCAGTTAGGGGTCCGATCTGTCCGCCGCAATGTCGAAATCCCACTAAAAATAGCAAATCGCCACCATTACTAGTAAAAAAAAAAAAAAAAAAAACAATAAAAATGACATAAATCTTTCCCGTTACTTTTGCGCAAACCAATCAAAATATGCTTATTGCGATTTTTTTTTTAACCAAAAATATGTAGCGGAAAAAAAATTGGCCTAAAATGTTAAAAAATTTAGTTTTTTAAATTACATTTTTGAGAATGTTATGTAGCAGAATGTGAAAATTTTTAATTTTTTTTTCCAGAATTGTCGCTCTTTTTTGTTTATAGCGCAAAAAAATAAAAATCGCACAGGTGATCAAATACCACCAAAAGAAAGCTCTATTTGTGGGGAAAAAAAGGAAATCAATTTTATTTGGGTACAGCGTCGCATGACCGCACAATTGTCAGTTAAAGTAACGCAGTGCAGAATCGAAAAATATGGCCTGGTCATTAGGGGGCAAATCCTTCCGGTACAGAAGTGGTTAAATAACATTTCTAATCATATGGATTTAATCACAAGAGTCCCCCTTACATCAGAGTCCACAGAATTCCCCTTTACATCAGAATTCGCAGAGTTCCCTTACACTGTAAGAGGTTACTCTGATGTAAGGGAGAACACTGAGGTCTCTGATCTAAGGGGGAACACTGAGAACTCTGATGTAAGGGGGGAACTCTGATATAAGAAGGAATGACGCAGACTCTGGTGTAAAGGGGAACAGTGATATAAGTGGGTCTCTGGTAACCCACTTACATCAGGGTTCCCAGCATTCCCCTTTAATCAGGGTTCACAGAGACCCCTAAATCAGAGTCCACAGAGTGCCTCTTATGTCAGAGTCTGCAGAGCCCACCCTTACATCAGAGTCTGCAGAGCAACCCTTACATCAAAGTTTGCAGAACCCCTCCTTACATCAGAGTCTGCAGAGCCTCCCTTTTATCAGAGTCTGCAAAGCCCCCCTTACATCAGAGTCTGTAGAGCCCCCTTACATAGGAGTTTGCAGAGTGCCTCTTAAGTCAGAGTCTGCAGAGCCCACCCTTACATTAGAGTCTGCAGAGCCCCCCTTACATAGGAGTTTACAGAGTGCCTCTTACGCCAGAGTCTGCAGAGCCCCCCTTACATCAACGTTTGCAGAACCTCTCCTTACATCAGAGTCTGCAGATCCCTCCCTTACATCAGAGTCTGAAGAGCCCCCCTTACATCAGAGTCTGTAGAGCCCCCTTACATCAGAGTTTGTAGAGCCCTCCCCTACATAAGAGTTTGCAGAGCACCCCTTACATCAGAGTCTGCAGCGTGCCCCTTACATCAAAGTCTACAGAGCACCCATTAGATCAGAGTCTGCAGAGCCCCCTTGCACCAGAGTCTGCAGAGCCCTCTTACACCAGAGTCTGCAGAGCCCCCCTTACATCAGAGTCTGCAGAGCCCCCCCTTAAGTAAGAGTTTGCAGAGCGCTCCTTACATCTGAGTCTGCAGTGCTACCCTTTACATCAGAGTCTGCAGAATTTCCACATACACTGTAAGGGGGGTTTCTGTAAGGCGACGTGGGAAGTGACAAGTTGCATCTGGTGACAAGTAACGTGGGAAGTGACAAGCTGCATCTGGTGACAGGTGACAGTGGCAAGTGACAAGCTGTATCTGGTGACAGGTGACAGTGGCAGGTGACATGCTCAGGGCTCCCATTGATTCTGCATTATAGTGAGGTAAACTATTTCATTTTATTTTACAATGTAATAATAGGAACAATGCGCTTCAATCATCCTGACACCATACCAAACATGGTGCCGTGATAATTGAAGCGCCAACACCAGCCATTTCCCCGACAAATTGCAAGAAAAAAACACATCTGGGAGATGCTATTCTGTCTTTGGGGTGTCAGAGGGGTGCTACATATAATTGGAAGACATCTATTTACATAGGCTGTGCTTTCTTCTTATCAATTCTGTACAGTGGCTGCACTTTACTGTTCCTATCACACAAAGCCACAAAGCCAAAACACACTCGCTCACTGTGTCCATTCATAACTGAAACATAGTAAACTGTGTTTCCTATGCTTCAGTTTGTGAATGAACAGGAAGTCTCTCAGCACAAAGCACTTCCCATTCATTCACTGCCCCGTGCAGCTGAGGCTGCAGAGAAAGGTGTGTGTGTTTGAGCTTTGGGGGGCACACCTATGGTTATCATCTCAGCAGTCCGTACATTCGGAGTGGGCGGGGAATATGCATATCCACCCTATACCTACAACTACTGGGATTTATTACACATGCATAGAACAAAAAAAATTTGTTTCATTTCCTTTCAATATTCACATAAATTCGTTTAGTTAAATTTGTGTAATTGGTTATCGGTATTAGTTTAGTTTATTCAAATTCGAGTCGAATTCGACTGAATTCAGAAATATCAAAATGATTCAAATTTGAATTGCATTAAAATGTGAATCGAATTCCATTTTAATTTAATTAAATTCGAAACCAAATGTATTCTATTCGAAATTTGAATTTTGGAAGATGCTTATATTCTTTCTATTCCATTCTATTCTATTGCTTTTTCTATTTTATTATATTATATTCTTTTCTATTTCAAAATAAGAATTTTGGAAGAGGGTTATATTCTTTCTATTCCATTCTATTCCATTGTTTTTTTTCTATTCTATTCTTTTATTTTCTATTATATTCCTATTCAAATTTATTCTATTCGAATTATGGAAAACAGTTATATTATTATATTCTTTCTATTCTATTCACTTCTTTTATATTCTATTATTTTATTATTATTATTTTTATTATCTATTTAATTCTATTATTTTCTATTCTATTTGAATTTGAATTTATTCTATTCGAAATTTGAATTCCATAAAATGGTTATATTCTTTCTATTCTATTGTTGTTTTTTTTTCTATTCTATTGTTTTCCTTTCTATTCTAGTCAATTTCATTCTTTTATTTTCTATTCTAATCTATTTTTTTCTATTCTATTCAAATTTAAATGAATTCTATTTGAATTTTGGGAAATTGGTATATTCTAATCTATTGTTTTTTTTAAATTCTATTCTATTATTTTATTTTCTATTCTTTTCTATTCCATTCTTTTCAGTTTTATTCAAATTTGAATTTATTCTGTTTGAATTTCAGAAGAAAGTCATACTCTCTCTATTTTATTTTATTCTATTGAATTTTTTCTATTCTATTAGTTTCTGTTCTATTGTATTTAAATTCAAATTTATTCTGTTGAATTTCAGTAGATGGTTATATTCAATTTTAATCTATTCTATTTTTATTCTATTCTATTTCTTTATTTTCTATTATATTTTATTTTATTATTTTATTTTCTATTCTATTTTTTCTATTCTTTTTTTCTGTTCTGTTCTGCTTGCCTTTATTATATTCTATTCTTCTATATTATTTTCTTTCAATAATTTTTATTAGAGTAAAATAAGTGAACATAGCATTAAAATACAAGAAAATTGTTGAGAGGATAACATAACTAGGAGACAGCACACTATATTATTTTCTATTCTATTTCTTTATTTTCTATTCTATTTTATTCTCCTTGGAAATTCGAATTCAATTCTAAAAGTATTAGAATTTAGGCCCCGTTCACATAGGGGCGATCCGACTGAAGTCTATGGCGGTCGCCTCCGGGTCGCCCCAAAGAAGCTCCGGACCCTTTTTCTAAGTCGGAGCGACTTGTGTCGCTCCTATTAGAACGGGTCCACAGCTTCCCTATGGGAGGCGACCTACGGCGACCTGTGAGGCGACCAGGTCGCCTCACAGGTCGCCTTAGTGTGAACGGGGGCTCAAATTTAGGTATTTTGGATTAGTTTAAAATTGTTACCATTGTAATTCGGAAATTCGGATACATCCGAATTTCCGAATACCGAAAAATTAATCTGAATTTCAATTCAGAATAAAACGAACTGCACATGTTCTAGGATTTATGTCTATTTCTCTTTATAGTATTACATGTAGCACTGCCCCCTAGAGGACTGCTGGATTTTTCACCTTGGGATCACCCTGGGTTATCGATAGCAACTGCAGCATGCACAATTTAACTCTTCACACTCTGGCTCAGTCAGTGAACAGTCTAGGGGATGTAGTTGTTTTTTTGGTTTTATTTAAAATAGAGATGGGAGAAGGAAAGAGTGGGATACTCCAACTTGAACTATTCACAGTAGATGAGGACTGAAATTGCAGTCAGGCTGCTGATTCACCTTGCCACTTAGATGAATTTAGGATTAAGTCTCTATGTAGATGACTTGTTAGGATGAACTATCTTTGGGATACACACCTAGTACCCCCTTTCACTCCACCTGCTGACACTCGTCCTCTGACTATCCTACACTGGGGTGGCCCCCCTCAGGTCAGGCCCCTAGACACGTTCCCCTGTACTCACGATACAGTTTTTTTGAGGGTATCCAGTGTCTCCACCCCTCCAGTAAGCTGTCATGGACCTCCAGGTTCAGCTCCTTCCTTCTGGTCCCCAGGCCGACTGCCTGTGACCGCTGGCCACTGCTACAGAGGAGGAGGCAGCTGCCACCCTCCCCCTGGGACTCTGTTCACCAGCCAAAGACCCCACAGCACATGTGCTCCTGGTTTTTATACCACACCCCACAATGCACCGAGACAGCCAGTTTGTGCCAATCACTGGGGCTGTATCAAAGTCTGTGTACCCATTGGTCAGATTTCCTCCCACTGTCCAATATGCCTCCTTATTGGACCAGTGTGAAACACTCCCTAGACCAGATGAATCACACACTGAGCACCATGAGCAGACCTAACTCAGATCCTGCTCTCTGATAAGCAGAAAGCAATATAGGTTTCCCTGCTGCTCCTCTGATAGGCAGACAGAGCCAAAACTATACTCACTCTTTTTTAATTTAAAGATTTTTATTGAGTTATTTCAAGAACATACAAAAGAAAATAAGTGCTATGCAAACTTAATACAGCAGTTCAAAAGACCACAAAGTGGCCTCATTGGCAATATAAACTTCACGGAATTGACAAACGTTTCATCAGTACACTCAGAAGCATCTACAATGAAGCAGGTCATACTTGTAACCCATGTGCACAATAAACCCAAAGCAAATGAAAACATAAACACAGTAATGCGATATACAACTATAAACCACATTACTTGACCACCAAGTAACATGTGGAGGCTAGTAACCCCCCCCCCCGTCTCCCAATGACCATGCTGGTAGAGTAAATATGCGGGCTCACCCCGTAGCCTCCGCTCCCGAGCACCCCCAAGGGGATCAAAACTGTGCTCGAGAACACAGACCGCGAGGAGGAGCCGTTCCCCTCCTACATAGGTTTCTTCTTATGAAGCATTTCAAGAGAGTAAAGTGAGCTAAGTAGAGGGCAAATGTACCATCCTGCTCTTGGACCAATTTATCCAAGGTTGCCATTGCAAACTCGTGTCTCGCGCTGATTTATGTTTAAGGGAGAGAGTACGCTCAAACATGTAGTGTGTGTTTTCAAGGTCAACAACCTCTGCAGCGGTTGGTGGAAGCTCACGTTTCCATGCTCGGGCAATAATAAGTCTCGCTGCTAACAGGACATGAAGTGTGGTATGTCTCAAGTCCTTTGGAACTTCTTCTATCCCAAGTGATAATATTGCTAAACTCGGATTGCTTAAGACAGGCCTCTGTGCTACCTCTGAGATGACCGTAAATACATCACTCCAATAAGGGTGTAGTTTTGGACATTGCCACAGTGTGTGGAAAAGAGTACCCTCTTCCCCACACAACCTCCAGCAGGTATTAGCGTACTTACTGTCAAATCTGTGTAGTCTCGAGGGGGTCAGATACCATTTCAAAGAAATTTTTAAGGACAGCTCCCATAGACTGGAGCAGCTAGTAACTTTATGTACTGATTGGAGTGCCCGGGTCCATTGACGTTCTGAGTAGGTTATTCCCAAGTCCCTTTCCCATTGTATAAAAGGAGTAGTTTTGGTGAATTGCATTTTATGTTGAAGGTAGTTATAGAAAAGGGTAATTCCCTTTTGTCTAGTGTGCCCAGGAGCCGAAAGATATTTCCAGACTGCGATAGAAATGAATTTCGGCCATGGTGGGATCGAGCGCAGAAAATGGACTAATCTGGTATAAGTGAAGAAAAACGATTGGGGAAGTTGGAATTTAGTTTGAAGGTCAGTGAAGGATACTAACTCGGAGCCCTGATACATATCATCTAAATATTCAATACCTTTCATTCTCCAATCCACAAAATATGCACAGTCCATAAGGGAATGAAGTGCTGTAATGGGGATCCGAAGAGGGGATTGTGCGGTGGCTAATGAATTTTGCGCTAGTAAAGTCCTCCAGGCCGTAGCCGCTGCTTTCATAAAAGGTGGGAAGTGTTGAGGGTGTCTTAGCTCCTAAGGTAGTAGCCATAAGCCAGGCCTGTAAATCCTTTCTGATGCAGTAGGAGGCCTCGACTGAACCCCATAGGGTCGTGGGGACTGGTCGAAACCAGTCCTGCATTTGGGTGAGAATGGACGCGGTGTGGTAATCTTGAACGTCCACATAGCCCGCTCCCCTCACTGATCTATGTTTTATAAGTTTGTAGTGCGCACATCTAGGTTTTTTACCTTGCCAGACAAATTTAGAGAGCATTGATTGGAGGGATTTAAAAAAGTATTTCGGTACGGGAATGGGTAGTGTACGGAACAAGTAAAGCAGTTGGGGTAGATACATCATTTTGAAGGCCGCCAACCTCCCCAGCCAGGAGAACCCAGAGGACTCCAAATGCTTTAGGTTATCTTGTAGAGTGGAGCGGGCTGGGATATAATTGTGCTTAAATAACGTTTTAGTGGAAGCTGTTAGATGAACTCCAAGGTAAGAAATGCATTTGTCTTCCCATACATAAGGAAATTGCTGTTGAAGAAGATTACTCGTAATAGGATCTATCCCTATGCCCAAGATATGAGACTTTGATTCATTCACTTTATAAAATGAAACATCACCAAACCACCCGAGAGTCCTCTGAATTTCCGGCAGGGAGGCTGAGGGATTGGTTACCATAAGGATAACGTCGTCTGCGAACAGACTGATTTTGTGGTGTTGGTCCGCTATACGAATCCCTGATATTTTGGGGTTAGAACGTATATGTTCGGCAAGCGTTTCCATAATCATGTTAAAGATCAGTGGGGAGAGAGGGCATCCCTGTCTAGTACCGTTAGTAATGTTAAATGGGACAGATATAGCTTCAGTAGTGCGTACTATGGCCGAGGGGGCGGAATACAGTGCCATGATGGCACTATGCATAAACCCGTGTATACCGAACTTATGTAGGACAGCTGAAAGGAATCCCCAATGGACCCTGTCGAACGCCTTCTCTGCATCTAAGGAGAGGAGCAGAGAAGGCGTTCCAGAGATGTCCGCTTGGTGGATAATATTGATAACGCGTCGTGTGGCGCCTGACACCTGGCGGCCTTTGGTGAATCCAGATTGGTCCTTATGGATAATGGAGGGAAGGAGGTCCACTAACCTAGTAGCTATCAATTTGGCATATATTTTCACGTCCATATTTAAAAGGGAGATTGGCCTAAAGTTCTGAGGTTGATTGGCCTCCTTGCCTGGTTTGGGAAGAGTCACAACCATAGCCTTTAACATTTCGCCATATTTTTATTATGTTTGGTATATGTTTGTTCTCCTTTTGTGAAAATCAAATAAAAATTAATTGAACAACATTTCGCCAGGGAAGGAAGAGAAAGAAGCTGCATCATTAAATACTCCTCGCATTAGAGGAATTAAGGAAGAATGAAATGTTTTATAATATTCGGCCGAATAACCGTCTGGGCCAGGGGATTTCAAGGTGGGTAGGGCCGATATGGCTACAGCAATTTCCTGATCGGAAAAGGGACGATTGAGGGACTCCAAATCATTAGAGGTAATGGATGGCAGTTTAATGCGGTCAAGGAAGGAAGCAATGTCCTGTGGTGAGGGTTGGTGCGTCATTGGGTCATCTCTAAGATTATACAATGATGCATAGTAGGAGCTGAAAGCATTAGCTATGAGATTTGGCGTAAGCAATTTCGTCTTAGAATCGGGATAATGCATGTAGGGGATCTTGGACTTGAGTCTTTGCCCTTTAATGCGCAGGGCCATTGCTTTGGTGGCTTTATTGTTAGTGGAGTAAGCAGTGGCTTTCCACTTTTTGAGAGTAGTACTAAATTTTTCAAGCAGGAAGGCTCTAAGTTCCTGCCGCAAGGCAAAGATCTGTGACTGCAGGGCAGGAGAAGGTGTTTGTTTGTGTTGCGAGTCCAGGGAGGAAAGTCTGCGGGTAATCTCATCAATTTGCTGTGTTCTCCTCTTCCTGTCCCTGGCTCCTAATTGCATGAACACCCCTCTCAGTACCGCTTTGTGAGCATTCCACACAACCAACGGATCAGAATCAGGTTGTGAATTTTCAGAGATATAGTTGTCAAGATGCATTTGGATTTCCTCAACATATGACGGGTTAGAGAGTAGGTGATTGTGCAACCTCCACACAAAGGTGGAGTATGCTGGTGGACCATGGGAAATTGTAATGCTTAGTGGAGAATGATCCGACCAGGTGGCCGTGTGGAGCTCAGCAGCCGAAACACGTTCTAATAAATGTTTATCAGAGATACACAGATCTATGCGCGAGTAGGTGCCGTGACGCGGGGAGAGGAAGGAGTAGTCCCTCTCCGACGCATGACAGCACCTCCACACGTCATAGAGATCATTGGACCAAAGAAATTTAGACAAAGAGAAGTTATGTCGTTTAGTCACTGCAGAAGAGTCTAAGGCACTGTCCGGAACTAGGTTGAAATCTCCACATACGAGGAGGTTACCAAATTGAAGTGCTTTCGCTTTACCTATCACAGAGCGTATGAAAGGCAGTTGATGGCTGTTTGGTGCATACAAATTAACAATAGTATATTGTCTATTGTCAATAGAGCATCTGAGTATGATGTAACGCCCCTTGGGGTCCAGTATAGCTTCGTGGTGCTGGAACACCAGGGAGTGCTTGACGGCCAGCAGAACTCCCTTACGTTTCTTTTTCCCAGATGCCATATAGATGATAGGAAAGTTCTTATGGCTACAATGTGGAGTAGCAGAGCTAGCAAAGTGCGTTTCTTGTACACAAATGATATCTACCTTAAGCGAGCATGCCGTGGACCACATAGAGGCCCGTTTGGCGGGGTGGTTCAAGCCCCTGGCATTTATGGATACAACGGAAAACGACATTGCTTAAGGAGTGCGGGAGGCCGAACCAGTGACAGGAAATGTAGGTACACACGCCAGTCGATAGTTACAGATACGTTACCGATATGAGTGATGCTGGGCGGGAACAATAATGTTACTATAGGTAGATGTGCAGGACTAGAGGAGACGGTGAGCACTCAGCTGGAGTAGGACGGTGGTCACTCCTAGATCAACACACTGGGTATTAAGAGGTAGTCGCTGAAATACTGCGGTGAAGCAGAACGTACAACACAGCAAAATTCGCTTCTGGTGGCAGAGAGAAACAACAAAAACAAAACAAAAAAAAAAAAAATAAAGAAAAAGTTATAACAAGAGAAAACTTGCACAATAGTGCACCGGCACTGAAACTGAGTACAATACTTTGCGGTTAAGAACAAAAAGTGCCAATACTCAGCAAGTGTAACCCTGTGTCAGGCTTGCTGAAAACAAAATGGGGGTTTTCCACACAGGTGGAAGAACAGAACGTGAGGTAAATCAGGTAATCACACATTTGTAGCCCGGCCGGACTAAGTGAAGCTATGGAGGGGTAGCTCTGAACTCACGTTTAAAACCTGAAGTTTGGGGACCCCTGATGCGGTCTGGATCTAGGCGGAGGGGGTAGCCTTGCACCCTCTTGGGAACCTTTAGGAAGCTCTGGAATGATACCCCAAGAGTGAAGTAGCTTCATTCCACCTTCGATAGTGGAAATAGTGTGGGGAATGCCGTTGTGTGTGACCATAAGCGTGGCAGGATGACGCCATTTGTAGACGATTTTATGGTTGAAGAGAGCCTTGGTCAGGGTCTTCAGTTGCCGTCGCTGCTGGAGAGTATGTTGAGACAGATCTGCATATAGCTGGATAGCTTCGTATGGAGCTGGCAATGTGCCCATTTTCCTAGACACTTGAAGAATCTGTTCCTTAGCTGGGTAAAAATGTATACGCAAAAGTACATCCCTGGGAACAGAGTCTTCTAGGTAGCGAGGCCTAGGGAGCCTGTGGATCCGATCAATAGTCAACTCTATAGGTGACAGCCCAGGAACCATAGCAGAGAACATAGTAGTTGCATACTGTTGCAGGTCAGCAGGTTGCACAGACTCAGGGATGCCTCTAATTTTAATATTATTGCGGCGAGATCGGTCTTCAAGATCCGCCAATTTATGCTTAATCCAGTCAGTATCATCTCTCTGTTCATTGTAAGCATCAATGAGATCGTTTACTGTGTCAGTGCATTCCTCCATTTTATCTTCTATATGTGTCACCCTCCTGCCCATCTGCAACATCTCACTAGAAAACTTCTGCATGATGGTAGATAAGTTCGCCATTAGAGACGATTGGAATGTCATCAACATATTTTTCATAGTGGTGTCTAGCACCGGTTGTCCCGTAGTAGGGAACGCACCTATGGATGATTGTAGCGCTGCCATGGCACACAGTTCTGGGAGCGGTGTACTCACTGCGGGATCAGACATGTCCTCCGGTTCCATTCTCATGCGGGTCTTAGCGGGGCTGCCCGTGACCGGGGTTGCTGGAGAAGAAGAAGAAGCAGTCGCTCTGTCATCCGGGAGCAGCGGCAGCGCGTCAGGTAGATCAGTGTAGGCCGCGGCATCTCCTCCCTCAGCAGGCGCGGCGGCGCCATCTTGGGATTTCCCGGGCCTCGCTGGCGGCCGAGAGAAGAAGGCCGTAAGTTTAGTAGGTCCCCTCTCGTCTTTTCGTTTGCGGGACGACATCTTCCTAAGGGGTCAGGAGTGCCAGTAGATCAATTCTGGAGCGTCGCTGTCTGTTTGCTGCCCCGATGCTGGTGGATTGTCCGGCCGGTTACAGGGAGCTCTCAGCTCAAGCAGCCATTCAGCTCCCCAAACTATACTCACTCTTCAGCACCTACCTAGGAGGGTGCTATATACAGTATAGTATATATAGCATAGCGAGCCCTCACATTTCACATTTCTTTTTCGCAAGGTAGGTACTAAAGCCTGCAGGTGAATATTTTCGATGAAGTCAGCAAGTGGTGAGCTCTGCTTTCGATTGGCTGAAGAAATCGAGATTTAGAAACCATTGCTAAAAAGCCGGAGAGATCAGATTACACGCACTACTGAAGAGGAGGGACCAGGGGCGGACTGACCATTCGGGCAGATCGGGAGCCGCCCGAGGGCCCGTGGCCACTAGGGGGCCCGCCCCTGACTGTTGCTAAACATCCGGAGGGACACATCTCTCACCCAAGTTACATCTTGATTGATCTGTGTAGGTAAACTCAGGTAAACTCAGGTAAGCTCAGGTAAGTTGCAAACCTGTCTGGGCAGAGCTGACTTTTCTTATTATAAGCCCAGCGTGGCCCCTAAAGACGGTCATGGATTCATCCAACGTATAATAAACAGCATTTTATACAGGATTAGTATATAAATATCCCAAATATCCCGAGTCCTCCAGTCTTCTAGAGCGGAAAATGTTACATTGTCGTTACACGAGAAGCTGATTTCAGTCAAAATTGAAGAAGAAATGTCCACATTTCCCAGAGGGACATCCTGCCTATGGAGGAGTTTATATTCTCTATCCATCCCCCGATTCATATCAAAGCTTCATCCTCAGATACGGAGAAATGGAGAATGTGTGATCTGAGGAAGTAGAAATTCACCCAGAAATCTCCAAAGAAGATTTTACATATCAAAGTGTAGAGTGTAAAATGTTCATTTATAGATACAAGGATAGCAACAGATCCCGGAGGATGCATGGCGGGAATCAGATCCTGGAGGATGGAGAGTGGGATAGAGGCAGATCTCAAAGAATTTAGATAAAACATTGATTTTAGCCTATTCAAAATGAATGGGGCTGAATTCTCACTGCACAGAACTGCATGTGAATCGCACAGGAACCGCACAGCATTCACACGCAGTTCCTAGTATGAATGGGCCCTGAAGGTTTTGAGAGGGTAAAGAAGAGTAAGGTTACTAGTGATGCACCTAAACTTCAGCCAGTGAAAATTAGAAAAAAGGGGCTTCAGCGTTGTGCTGAAAGCAAAGAAGGTGCCGATAATATCTGCCGAAAACTCCCGCCATCGCGCCGCAGTTTTTTACCTTGCTTATGGTGTGTCTTTCAAAGGTTATGTGACTCAGAAAATACATCAAAAATACAACACGGGTGCATTTTTTATGTTTTTTTTTTAATGCATTTCAATGGGGAGGTGCTGATCAAATATGTCCAAAAAATGCAGCAAGAAGGATTTTTTTAACATCGCTTCAAAAGGTGGAGATAATGGTCAACAATAAATTAATATTTATTTAAATTCATGATATTAATTAAAAAGTTGATTATAATACAATTATTTATGAAAATATATATATTCCAACGGGAGACCCGGGCAACCAGCCGACACGTCTGTATTTTTTTTTTACACAAAGTTGTCAATTTTAGAAGATATTTTGAACACATAGCATGTACATAGCAAAAATGTCACCCCAAAATACATTCTGCTACTTCTCCTGAGTATGGCGATACCACATGTGTGAGACATTTACACAGCCTGGCCACATACAGAGGCCCAACATCCAAGGAGCACCTTCAGGTGTTCTAGGAGCTATAAATGACACATATAATTTCCTGACTACCTATCACACTTTTGAAGGCCCTGGAGCACCAAGACAATAGAAATGCCCACAAAATGACCCCATTTTGGAATGAAAATACTCCAACATATATTCTATGAGGCATGGGCTGCAGATAGATACTTGGGTACTCTGATGGGCTGGAGACTAATACTCGGGTACTCTGATGGGCTACCGATAGGTACTCAGGTACTCTAATGGCATGGAGACAGGTACTTGGGTACTCTGATGGTCTGCAGATAGGTACTCGGGTATTCTGGGTTGGAGACAGGTACTCAGGAATTCTAAAGGGCTGGAGACTAATACTGGGGTACCCTGATGGGCTGCCGATAGGTATTCTAATGACCTGGAGACAGGTACTCGGGTACTCTGATGGTCTGCAGATAGGTACTCATGCAATTCTGGGCTGGAGACAGGTACTCAGGTACTCCTATGGGCTGGAAATAGGTACTGGGGTACCCTGATGGGCTACTGAAAGATACTCAGGTACTCTAATGACCTGGAAACAGGTACTCGGATACTCTGATGGTCTGCAGATAGATACTCGGGTATTCTGGGCTGGAGACAGGTACTCAGGTACTCTAAAGGGCTAGAGACTAATACTCGGGTACTCTGATGGACTACCAATAGGTACTCGGGTACTCTAATGACCTGGAGACAGGTACCCAGGTACTCTGATGGTCTGCAGATAGCTACTGGGGTACTCTAAGCTGGAGACAGGTACTCGGGTACTCTGATGAGCTGCAGATAGGTACTAGGGTACTCTGGGCTGGAGCAGGGCCAGAACAAGGCAGGGGCGGGAGGGGATCTTGCCCTGGGCGCTGTGTTGTTTTGTGGAGGAGGGGGCGCTGGGAGCTTGTCAGTGCTCCGTTCTCCGTCAGCATATGAAGAGTAATCATACTGCCGTCTTAGACAGCTGGAGACAGGTACTCGGGTACTCTGGGGTGGAGACAGGTACTCGGGTACTCTGGGCTGGAGACAGGTACTCAGGTACTCTGATGGGCTGGAGACAGGTACTCGGGTACTCTGATGGGCTGGAGACAGGTACTCGGGTACTCTGATGGGCTGCAGATAGGTACTCGGGTACTCTGATGGGCTGAAGATTGGTACTCGGGGACTCTGATGGGCTGAAGACAGGTACTCGGGTACTCTGGGCTGGAGACAAGTACTCGGGCATTTTGATGGGTTGCAGATAGGTACTCGGGTATTCTGGGATGGAGATAGGTACTCGGGTACTCTGTGATGGAGATAGGTACTCGGGTGCTCTAGGCTCCATACAGGTACTCGGTACTTTGGTCTGGTGACAGGTACTCTAATGGGCTGATGAGAGGTCCTCTTTATTACTGGGCAATCGGTGTGTTTTTTACTGTGCACTGTAATCAGTAACTGCCTGTGTGTGTGTGTGAGGAGGAGAACCCGGTAACAGGCAGTTACCGAGTTTGTTAACATTTGTGACCGGCTGTGATTGGACACAGCCGGTCAAGTGGTATAGAGCCAATTTCATTGGGTCTTTACCCTGATCGGAGATGGGCTGTGTCCTGAGGGACACGCCTCATCCCGATCACCGCACTGTATGCCCCCGGGGCGCGCAAAAGCGGCAGGAACGAGCAGACGTCATATGACGCCCACCTGGAGGGAGGAAATGTTACAATGTTGTCATTGTACAATGCGCCGTCAAAACCCCCGTCAAATTATTTTTCGCCATCTGTGTCCCATTGCGGAGGTTTCCCTTCACATAGAAAAACAGGAAGTGAAAGGAAATCCCTGAAAATTAAGGGATTTGCTTGAGGACCACCAGGTTACCAGAATTGGTGTCCCCATTGGAAGACCCCCCCCTATTACTTTTCTGCGGACAACCCAAAGTGTAATATTTTCTTTTACTTTCACTTTTAATGATAATAGTAAACAGAACAAATAGAGAAGGGGAATCTCTCTAACGGGGGTACAGACAGCAATAAAAACTGACAGGGATTCTAATCCCTCTCCATGCTATCCAAAAAAGTTTTGCCTTTAGTTATACTTTAAGGTCTAGTCCAGTATCTTTGCCTAGCCTGATATGATGTCATCAGCCTGCTGCAGACAGGAGAAAGCATGTCCTCAGTCTCCCCTCCCCCAGTGATCGGACTGAACATTGCAACTTTAAAGCAAATCCCAAGATGAGATGTGGCAGCAGGGGGCTGATCTGTGTCAGACATTTATGAAGACAGCCATAAACCGCCCAGACACCAGAATTTACATGATTGTGTTATCTCTAAACCAACATCTCAGTCCAGGATATAGATGGTGACCCTGAATGAAGCCTGAACAAAGATGGTGTTGTCCTTCTGGAGAGAAAATCAGATGAAGGTATTGTCAGGGGGAGTACTGTGATCTCTGTAAGGGGTAATAAATACACCAACACATTACTCAGCATGCAGTTAACATAAAATATTTCTTCTGCTGACTCCACTTAGTGAATCCAAGTAGTTGAGCTGTAAAATAATGATTTTACATATGGAAGGTCCAGGTGACGTTATAGGCTGAGAATAAGAAGCCAGCCAATTATATACGAGCGTGGGTCAGAGGACGTGGTGTAGGAAGGAGTTGGCCCGGCTCAGAGGCTGCAGCGTAGGAAGAAGCTGGACTGGCTCAGAGGCTGTGGTGTAGGAAGGAGTTGGCCCGGCTCAGAGGTCGTGGTGTAGGAAGGAGTTGGCCCGGCTCAGAGGTCGTGGTGTAGGAAGGAGTTGGCCTGGCTCAGAGGCCGTGGTGTAGGAAGGAATTGGCCCAACTCAGAGGCCACCATGTAGGAAGGTGTTGGCTCGGTTCAGAGGTCACCATGTAGGAAGGAGTTTACCCGGCTCAGAGGCCGCAGTGTAGGAAGGAGTTGGCCTGGCTCAGAGGCTGCCATGTAGGAAGGAATTGGCCTGGCTCAGAGGCCGCAGTGTAGGAAGGAGTTTTCCTGGCTCAGAGGTCATGATGTAGGAAGGAGTTAGCCCGGCTCAGAGGCCGCTGTGTAGGAAGGAGTTGGCCGGGTTCAGAGGCCGCCATGTAGGAAGGAGTTGGCCCGACTTAAGAGGCTGCCGTTTAGGGAGGAATT
Organism: Pelophylax lessonae; assembly: GCF_965119305.1. Lineage (NCBI taxonomy): Eukaryota > Metazoa > Chordata > Amphibia > Anura > Ranidae > Pelophylax > Pelophylax lessonae. The sequence continues at coordinate 679,635,429 of NC_138770.1, read as the reverse complement.
GACCTGGCTCAGAGGCCGCAGTGTAGGAAGGAGTTGGCCTGACTCAGAGGTCATGGTGTAAGAAGGAGTTAGCCCGGCTCAAAGGCCGCAGTGTAGGAAGGAGTTGGCCGGGTTCAGAGGCCGCCGTGTAGGAAGGAGTTGGCCGGGCTGAGAGGCTGCAGTGTAGGAAGGAGTTGGCCCCGCTCAGAGGCCGCCGTGTAGGAAGGAGTTGGCCAGGCTCAGAGGCTGCTGTGTAGGAAGGAGTTGGCCCGCCTCAGAGGCTGCTGTGTAGGAAGACGTTGGCCTGGCTTAGAGGCTCCGGTGTAGAAAGGAGTTGGCCCAGCTCAGAGGCCGCCATATAGGAAGAAGTTGGCCCTGCTCAGAGACTGCCATTTAGGAAGGAGCTGGCCCGGTTTAGAGGCCACCGTATAGGAAGTATTTGGCCCGGCTCAGAGACTGCCATTTAGGAAGGAGTTGGCCCGGTCTCTAAACTGACTATTAATCCCCAATGGAGAGACTTCCTCCGATGTAATGAGGTCGGTTTATCAGTGTCAGCCATCCGCCGGTTGGCACACAATAACGCCAACCAATTAAGTGTTGATGAACTTTTCCGCTCAGAAGATGGATAGAGCTGTTGTTGGTGTTTAATTTGTGTAATCGCCGCTGCTGATGGAGACGTGGAGGACGTAATCCTGATAAAATGCTCCAAGGCACAGGATTAGGAAAGGCACTCTGTGGAAGTACCGAGGCTGGGGAGGATTTATATCCTAAAGAGATCTGGTAACAACCGGCCTCCTGAAAGAATTGTAATATTCCCTTTTTAAATTATTATAGAGATGAAGATGTACCCCTATGAAAGATGAAGATTTGTTCCCTTATTTAGCTGTACCTACTTTGAATAAGGTTAGGCCTCTGGTATGAGTGTCAGGGGGAGTCACATTATATGGGACAGTCGGCAAGGCCCAGATAAACTTGCATCGAGGCTGCCTGATTCTTACAGTTTGTCAGAAAGGAGCAGGAAAGGAAAAGTCAAAGCAAAACGCTGATGGAAGAGGCAATAGTAGAGGAGGTACCAAACACACTCCCAGCAGCCAGCACTAGCTGGAGACTGATTCCTGGGATATGTTAGCTGCTGGGAGACACTCGCTGGATGACACTGGAATTACAACTCACTGCCCAGGGAACCACAGTGCCTCCAGCAGGTGATCTTTGTTCTGACAGTTATATAAAAGGGTGGTCTTTAATGCCCACGAGCCACACATATGCGTCACTGGGTGCCTAAAGTTTATGTATTAAGAGTGCGCTCACTCTGTGGTCCTGGCCCAAAGGCCAAGCTCAAAAAGACTGCTCTCAGTCTGGACCAAAGATCAGGAGCCAGTGGGACCAACTTTGGATCATATGACACCCCCCCCCCACCTTCCCTCCCCCAGCCCAGTCCTCCCCTGCTACTCCCTTTAATCCTAACAATGCTGAGGACAGAACTCCCATGTGATATTTGAACAGGAAAAGGCAGAAGAATACAGAGACTGGATATTTGTTTTCATTACCAAAAAGATCTCTTAATTACTTGACCTTCGGAAGATTTACCCCCCGCCTCCTGACCGGGCCATTTTTTGCAATATGATACTGCATTACTTTAACTGACAATTGCGCGGTCGTGCGACGCTGTACCCAAAAAAAGTGTAACTTTTTTTTTCCACAAATAGAGCTTTCTTTTGGGGGTATTTGATTACTACTGTGGTTTTTATTTTTTTGCGCTATAAACAAAAAAAGAGCGAAAAATAAAAATAAAAAACAATATTTTTTACTTCCTGCTAGCCAATAAAAAAAAAATAAAAAAATCAAATTTCTTCATTAACCACTTGCCGCCCGCCCACCGTCAAGAGCGGGTAAAGGGTAGTACTGCATTACTTTAACTGACAATTGCGCGGTCGTGCGACACTGTACCCAAAAAAAGTGTATCTTTTTTTTTCCCACAAATAGTTTTCTTTTGGGGGTATTTGATTACTACTGCTTTTTTTATTTTTTGTGCTATAAACATAAAAAGAGCGACAAATAAGAAAAAAAAAAAAAAAAAAAACAATATTTTTTACTTTCTGCTAACCAATAAAAAAAAAATGTCTTCATTAACCACTTGCCGCCCGCCCGCCCGCCGCCAAGAGCGGTGCAGCTCTTGTTCTGGGAGGACGTCATATGATGGCGCCCTGGAACAGCCGCTCTCTCCTAGGACACGGCGCGACCCCGATCTTGGTAAAGAGCTAATGACGTGGCTCTTTACCCATGTGATCAGCTGTGTCGAATCACAGCCGGTCACGTGTAAATGAGGAAGTGATGTTTTTCGGCTCTCCTCGCCTCACACTGTCAGAGTGTGCGGTGAGGAGAGCCGATCAGTGGCTCCTCCTCAAAGGGGAATACAAGACAAGTAATCAGGGCACTGATGATCATTGCCCTGATTACAATACAGTAAAATAAATGCACATCAATGACAGCAAACATAGCATATCAGTGACCCCAGTCGTGCCAATCAGTGACCCCAATCAATGCCAATCACTGACCCCAATCAGTGCCAATCAGTGACCCCAATCAGTGCCAATCAGTGACCACAATCAGTGCCCATTAGTGATGCCAGTCAGTGCACATCAGTGCCTGCTCATATCGGCTGCCCATCAGTGTCCACCTGTGCCATGCATCAGTGCCCACCAGTGCCGCCCATCAGTGCACACCAGTTCTGCCCATCAGTGCCGCTAGTCAGTGGCTATCAGTGCCCCCAGTCAGTGTCCATCAGTGCCCCCAGTCAGTGCTGCCCATCAGTGCCGCCGGTCAGTGCTGCCCGCCAGTGCCGCCAATCACTGTCCATCAGTGCCACCTATCACTGCCCATCAGTGCCGCCTATCAGTGCTCATTAGTGCTGCATATCAGTGCCACCTATCAGTGCTTATCAGTGCGGCATAGTACTGCCACCTCATCAGTGCCACCTAATCAGTGCCACCTCATCAGTGCCCATCAGTGCAGCACATTAGTGCCCATCAGTGCCGCCTCATCAGCGCACATCAGTGAAGGAGAAAAATTACTTATTTACAAAATTTACTGACAGAAAATAAGAAAAACTTTTTTTTTTTTCAAAATTTTCTGTATTTTTCTTTATTTTTTTTTGTAAAAATAAAAAAAACCCAGCGTTGATTAAATATCACCAAAAGAAAGCTCTATTTGTGTGGAAAAAAATGATAACATTTTTATTTGCGTACAGTGTTGCATGACCGCACAATTGTCATTCAAAGTGTGACATCGCTGAAAGCTGAAAATTGGCCTGGGCAGGAAGGGGGTGAAAGTGCCCGGTATTGAAGTGGTTAATTTAGGCCAATATGTATTCTGCTACATACTTTTGGTAAAAAAAATCCCAATAAGTGTATATTGGTTGGTTTGCGCAAAAGTTATCGCGTCTACAAACCATTAGTGATGGCAGCGATTGGCGACTTATAGCAGGACTGCGATATTGCGGCAAGCAATCAGACACTAACTGACACTTTTTGGGGACCGGTGACAATAATACAGTGATCAGTGCTAAAAATATATCACTGTACTAATAATACTGTCTGGGAAGGGCTTAACATTAAGGAGTGATCAAAGGGTTAACTGTGTTCCTAGCCAGTGTTTTTGTGTATTGGTGGAGGTGCTTTTACTAGGGGAAGGCATGGATCGGTGTTCCTGCTTTGCAGAGATACAGGATCCATGCCTCCCCTCCTGTTAGACCGCTGTTCTGACTCTGTGCTGGATGACTGGCGGGTGCCGGCGGACATGGGGGGGGGGGGGCAGAGGAGTGATTTGGGGTCTAATAGATCCCAGATCTCTCCATAAAGCATGATGTTCATTCCTTGATATAGCAATAAAGTTAGTACAAAGAAAAACGTGTAAAAAAAAATATTCTGGTCATGTCCTAAATTATCACACTACTGGACAGAAGTTAAAAACTATAACTCAGAGATTCACAGAGTATAAAGTCCCTGATGACCCAGCCTTTTTTCTCCTGCACGTTTCTACTATGCAAACAGAAGGAGCAGTGCTACTATCCATACAGCTCACAAATAAACGAGCTCCCGGGTGCCCAGCCGTTTAACTGAGTACATATGTGGAAAGATGATCCTCACACCAGTAGTTGCTCTTAAAAAAATCGTCATCTTTATTCAGGAACCACAGAACACAATTGCTGATAAGATTGGTTGGCGCGTTTCAGCCTATAAGGCCTTAGTCATAACTGTTATGACTAAGGCCTAATAGGCTGAAACGCGTCAACTGATTATATCAGCAGTTGTGTTCTGTGGTTCCTGAATAAAGATGAAGATTTTTTTTAAGAGCAACTACTGGTGTGAGGATCATCTTTCCACACATTTCTACTATACCTGCAAAACTTTATAAACTAAAAAATCCATTGTGTGTCACCTGTTGAATGCTGCTAAATCTTGTATTCCTCTTCACTGGAAAGAGCAACTACCGCCAACCATTGCAAGCTGGCTTCACAAAGTAGAGGATATAAATAAAATGGAAGACTTTATTCTCACGGCACAGCATAAAAGAGAACTATATCTCAAGATATGGGGACAATGGAACCTATTCATTCTCTCAGAAGAGGGAACAAAGCTGCTAAATTCATAAATAGTGGACTAAACTAAGCTATCTACCAATTCTGGTTGCCTAATCCATCCATACCTCACCAACTTTTTGAGATAGGAAAGAGGGACACCTATTAGCAAAATGATGTATGCATAGGACACACCCCCTGCCACGCCCCCTTGACCAGTTCCCGACCGCCCGCTGCCGATTTACTGCACGAACTGATGTAGACCTATGTCGGTCGCGCGGCTGCAGCTAGGGGGCGAGCCCGCGCCGACATAGGTCTCCCACCCCCACTTGTCAGCAGGGACTCCGATGCACGAGGCAGGTGGTTCTGATTGCCGCCTGACACCCGCGATTGTTTCCCGGGGAGAGAGAAGGACGGTGGTTGTTGTAAACACATCTGACCGTTCTTCTCTTTGGAATGATCACAGAGCTCCTGTGATTCTTCTATATAGGATCACAGGTCTCTATGATCATTTCACAAGCCCCGCCCCCATACAGCTAGAAACACTCCCCTAGGTACACATTTAACCCCTTGATCACCCACTGTGTTAACCCCTTCCCTGCCAGTGTCATTATTATTGTAACAGTGCATATTTTTAGCACTGATTACTGTAGTAATGTCACTGGTCCCCCCAAAAGTGTCAAAAATATCAGTTAGGGGGTCAGATCTGTCCGCCGCAATGCTGCAGTCCCACTACCACAGAATCGCAGAAAATGGCCTGGTCATTAAGGGGGCAATCCTTCCGGTCCAGAAGTGGTTAAAGGAGAATTATACAAAAAATAAAAATAGTTAAACCCACAAGTGTTTTTTTTTTTTTACCTCTACATTTCCTTTATATTGGATTTTGAAATTTACGAATGCAGCAAGCTACAATTTGGATGAAAGGTTTAGCACTGGGAAACACTTTTTGAAAGATAAATTGTGCATTTTATATACAACTATATAGATCAGACCAAAATGAGGGACAAATGAGGAGGAAAGAGGGACAGAAGGACTTTGTTCCAAATCCGGGACAGTCCCTCGAAATCCGGGACAGTTGGGAGCTATGAATCCATTGCCAGCTTTTCCCGTGCCCCCCCCCCCTATTTTTCCCCCTTTAACCCATCCTGATCCCTACACAAGGGAAAACACATGGAGAGGAGAGATGGTAACAGTCGAAAAGGGCAGAAATAAAAGATTTGCAGATCAGAAGAGGTAAAAGGAGAGACCAAAAAAAGTCAATTATTTGTTTGAATTATATATCCTTACCTATTTGATGCTCTAAGTATCTCAGAATTGTCTTTATTAATTAATTTATTTATTAATTTATTTTATTAATTAATTGTGATAAACATTTTGTACTGTATATCAATTGATTGTTGCAGCCATCTCTGCTCCTATTCTCACTGTATATGTAATTGTTGTTATGGTTTGATTTAGCCCTTTTGGGCTTCAACAAATATTATATTTGCAAATATAGGTCATGCACACCAGAGGCGTAACTAGAACCTTTAGGGTCCATTCACACTAGCGCGACTTGTCAGGCGACTTGGTCGCCTGACAAGTCGCGGTCGGTCGCTCGGCATTAAATAGTACAGGACCTGTTCTAATAGGAGCGACACAAGTCGCTCCGACTTACAAAAAGGGTCCTGTACTACTTTGGGGCGACCTGGAGGCGACTTGCATTGACTTCAATTATATGAAGTCTGTGCAAGTCGCGCCGAGGTCGCCCCACAAAATCCTGTCGCGCCAGTCTGAATGGGCTCTTAGGGCCCCGGTGCAAGAAGCCATGAAGGGCCCCCCGGAACCCCTGGCCGGGGCCCTTCCCTTTAAGCCTGGGGCTCTTCCCCCTGATCCTGGGGCCCTTTACTCTCATTGCGGGGCCCTTTATTAAGGTCCAGCAGTAGGACCCTTTCCAAAGTTCTGCAGTGGGTCCCCTTCCTGCCATCTTGGGGCCTCCCCACGGCAGTGAAATGTCAGGGCCCGGTAGCAAGTGTGACCTTTGCAATCCTGGAAGTTCACCCACTGGTGTCAGTAGTTTTTATTTTTTGGTATTTTAATTGTATTATTTTTTATCATTTTATTATTTTTTTTTTTCAATGTGACTGACTATGACTCTGTCCATTCAGAAAAAGGAGGAGCTGGTTAATTGCATATTTACCGACCCCTTCCTGGTTCTCTATTGTGACACATCCCCTGCAGCAGCCGGCAGGAGAGGGGAGGGAGCACAGTGGGGGGGGGGGGGACCAGGGGAGTACACAGGGGCCCAGAGACAGCAGAACACAAGTGAACTGGATAGGAGGAGTGGCGGGGGCAGCATACAGAGGAACCAATCTCCTCCATTTTCCTCCTGCAGCTACAGGAGGAAAAAGGAGGACAGTGATTTCTCTACATGCTGCCCCTGCCGCCCCTCCTATCCAAGTGTACAGGGGAGCCGAACAGGCCCCCTGGAGCATGGGGCCTGGATGCAATTGCAACCCCTGTAGTTACGCCCCTGGCACACGCATATGTAAACGGTGATTGCGCCACACAGGTGAGCTATTGTCACAAACATCAGAGCGAGAGCAATAATTCCAGAAGCAGACCTCCTCTGTAACTCTAAACTGGTAGCCTGTAAAGGAGTTTAAAGCGTCGCCTGTGAAGAATTTTAAGCATCGTAGTTTGCCGCCATTCCACGGGCAGACTCAATTTTAAACAGTGACATGTTGGGTATCTGTTTACTCGCCGTAACATTATCTTTCATATTATACAAAAAAATTGGACTAACTTTACTGTTTTGTTTTTTAATTCATAAAAGTGTTTTTTTTTTTTTTTTTTTTTTCAAAACGCTAGGCAAATAGCCTGTGACATAAAAAATTGCAACACCCACCATTTTATTCTATAGGGGCTCTGCTAAAAAAAAAAGAATATATATATATATATATATATATATATATATATATATATATATATACATACATACAGTGCCTTGCGAAAGTATTCGGCCCCCTTGAACTTTTCGACCTTTTGCCACATTTCAGGCTTCAAACATAAAGATATAAAACTGTAATTTTTTATTTTTTTATTGGATTTTTCAAACTTTTTTACCAAATAAAAAACTGAAAAATTGGGCGTGCAAAATTATTCAGCCCCTTTACTTTCAGTGCAGCAAACTCTCTCCAGAAGTTCAGTGAGGATCTCTGAATGATCCAATGTTGACCTAAATGACTAATGATGATAAATAGAATCCACCTGTGTGTAATCAAGTCTCGGTATAAATGCACCTGCACTGTGATAGTCTCAGAGGTCCGTTTAAAGCGCAGAGAGCATCATGAAGAACAAGGAACACACCAGGCAGGTCCGAGATTCTGTTGTGGAGAAGTTTAAAGCCGGATTTGGATACAAAAAGATTTCCCAAGCTTTAAACATCCCAAGGAGCACTGTGCAAGCGATAATATTGAAATGGAAGGAGTATCAGACCACTGCAAATCTACGAAGACCTGGCCGTCCCTCTAAACTTTCAGCTCATACAAGGAGAAGACTGATCAGAGATGCAGCCAAGAGGCCCATGATCACTCTGGATGAACTGCAGAGATCTACAGCTGAGGTGGGAGACTCTGTCCATAGGACAACAATCAGTCGTATACTGCACAAATCTGCCCTTTATGGAAGAGTGGCAAGAAGAAAGCCGTTTCTTAAAGATATCCATAAAAAGTGTAATTTAAAGTTTGCCACAAGCCACCTGGGAGACACCAAACATGTGGAAGAAGGGGCTCTGGTCAGATGAAACCAAAATCAAACTTTTTGGCAACAATGCAAAACGTTATGTTTGGCGTAAAAGCAACACAGCTCACCCTGAACACACCATCCCCCACTGTCATACATGGTGGTGGCAGCATCATGGTTTGGGCCTGCTTTTCTTCAGCAGGGACAGGGAAGATGGTTAAAATTGATGGGAAGATGGATGGAGCCAAATACAGGACCATTCTGGAAGAAAATCTGATGGAGTCTGCAAAAGACCTGAGACTGGGACGGAGATTTGTCTTCCAACAAGACAATGATCCAAAACATAAAGCAAAATCTACAATGGAATGGTTCACAAATAAACATATCCAGGTGTTAGAATGGCCAAGTCAAAGTCCAGACCTGAATCCAATCGAGAATCTGTGGAAAGAACTGAAAACTGCTGTTCACAAACGCTCTCCATCCAACCTCACTTAGCTTGAGCTGTTTTGCAAGGAGGAATGGGCAAAAATTTCAGTCTCTCGATGTGCAAAAATGATAGAGACATACCCCAAACGACTTACAGCTGTAATCGCAGCAAAAGGTGGCGCTACAAAGTATTAACTTAAGGGGGCTGAATAATTTTGCACGCCCAATTTTTCAGTTTTTTATTTGTTAAAAAAGTTTGAAATATCCAATAAATTTCGTTCCACTTCATGGTTGTGTCCCACTTGTTGTTGATTCTTCACCAAAAATTACAGTTTTATATCTTTATGTTTGAAGCCTGAAATGTGGCAAAAGGTCACAAAGTTCAAGGGGGCTGAATACTTTCGCAAGGCACTGTATATATGTGTTTTGAGGTTCTAAGTAATTTTCTAGCAAAAAAAAAATAGATATTTACATGTAGGTGTGAAGTGTCAGAAAAGCCTTGGGAAGGAGGTGGTTAAAGTAGCGCAGCGCTGCATAGCAAAAAATGGCCTGGTCATGAAGAGGGTAAAACCTTCCGGAGCGCAAGTGGTTAATAGAAACTGTGGCCAGGAAGATGACTCAGAGGGGTCTCGGGCACATGAAGAAGGTGTGGGCATGGGTACCGTGGACCAATGGGTGACCCTGAGGCTCTGTCTGTAGGTGGGGGCTCAGTGACACATGCCGAACATGTGCTTTGGAACGGGGCCACCTGCTTGCAATGGGGTTGGTTTACTAAAACCAGAGAGTGCAGAATCTGGTGCATCTGTGCATGGTAGCCAATCAGCTTCCAGGTTTTACTGTCAAAGCTTATTTGAAGAAGCTGAAGTTAGAAGCTGATTGGCTGACATGCAGAGCTGCACCAGATTTTGCACTCTCCAGTTTTAGTAAATCAAGCCCTGGCTGTGACTTTCTTTGGAATGATGTCACTGATCCAAAACTTGGCAGCAGAAACCTCCACGGAATCGATGTATTCAGATGATGTTTCATCCTTCAGGTTGCCGTCGGAGGTGTCTGTCTTGTGCCGCGATGCGGAAATGTTTGTCACTTTGTACAATTCTCTGGAGTTTGGTCCCTGGAGGAGATGAAGGCCGCTCAGACGAGACGTCCCGCTTTCCATTCATATCACAGCGATACGCGGAGGAAGCGGGGTGGAAAACGATGAAGCCGCACAGAATGAGTTCTCTGTTTTCCTTCTGTTATGAGACAAGTTCAGAATTCCTGCGGGGCTCTTTAGGGGACATTTCTGAGCGTTGGCACTAATGCCGAGTCTGGCCCGCCATCCGCGTCTTCCCAGAGCAAAGAGTCTTCACATATTAGAAAGAAGCTCTTCTGGTCGATAGCTTTATGTCGATTTTCTAATATTTTTTTTGAAGATCATAAACTGATCTTTTAAATGTGTGTGTTTAGATAGGCTTTGTGCGTAAAGCTTTGTATTACAAATAGAACTTTAATGAATGAAAAAAAGATTCCCAGAGCACGGTGGGTTAGCTAATAAATTGGAGCTGCAGTAGTCAGACCCCTGCTGACTCTCACTAATACATCAGACCACGTCTTCTTTTCTCAGAGAAAACATTCAGGAACTCCCCCTCTGCATCAACCCTTGGGTACACCCCCCACCCACCTCTGAGCACCATCTCTTTGTTGTGACCCCTACCCACCTCTGAGCACCATCCCTTGGTTCCACTCCCCACCCACCTCTGAGCACAATCTCTTTGTTCTGACCCCTACCCACCTCTGAGCACCATCCCTTGGTTTCACCCCCCACCCACCTCCGAGCACCATCTCTTTGTTGTGACCCCTACCCACCTCTGAGCACCATCCCTTGGTTCCACTCCCCACCCACCTCTGAGCACAATCTCTTTGTTCTGACCCCTACCCACCTCTGAGCACCATCCCTTGGTTTCACCCCCCACCCACCTCCGAGCACCATTCCTTTGTTCCTCCCCCTACCCACCTTTGAGCACCATCCCTTTGTTCCACCCCCTACCCACCTCTGAGTACCATCTCTTGGTTCCACCCCGTACCCACCTCCAAGCTACATCTTGTGGTTCCATCCCCAACCCACCTCTGAGCACCATCCCTTGGTTCCACCCCCTACTCACCTCCGAGTGCCACCCCTTGGCTAGACCCCCTACCCACCTCCAAGTGCCATCCTCTACCCACCTCCAAACACCATCCCTTGGTTCCACCGCCCTACCCAACAATGAAGACAATCGCTTGGTTCCACTCCCTATCCACCTCCAAGCACCATCCTTGGTTCCACCCCTATCCACCTCTGAGCACCATCCATTGGTTCCTCCCCCTACTCACCTCCGAGCACCGTCCCTTGGTTCCACGCCCTACCCACCTCCGAGCACCATAACTTGGTTCCATATCCTATCCTCCTCCAAGCACCACCCCTTGGTTTCACCCCCCACCCACCTCCGAGTGCCATCCTCTACCCACCTCCAAACACCATCCCTTGGTTTCACCCCCTACCCACCGCCGAGCACCTTCCTTGGTTCCACCCCTACCCATTTCCGAGCACCATCCCTTGGTTACTCTCCCTACCCACCTCCGAGCACCATCCCTTGGTTCCAATCCCTAAACCACTTCCAAGCACCATCCCTTGGTTCCACCCCCTACCCACCTCTGAGCACCACCCCTTGGTTCTACCCCCTACCCACCTCTGAACACCATTTTTTGGTTCTACCCCCTTCCCACCACCGAGTACCATCCCCTACCCACCTCCAAGCATCGAGCACCATCACTTGGTTCCATACCCTATCCTCCTCCAAGCACCATCTCTTGGTTCCACCGCTCCTACCCATCGACGAAGACCATCCCTTGGTTCCAACCCCTACACACTTCCGAGCACCATCCCTTGGTTTTACCCCCTACCCACCGCCAAGCACCATCCTTGGTTCCACCCCTACCCACTTCCGAGCACCATCCCTTGGTTCCTCCCCCCTACCCACCTCTGAGAACCATCCCTTGGTTCCAATCCCTAAACCACCTCCAAGCACCATCCCTTGGTTCCACCCCCTACCCACCTCCGAGCACCATCCCTTGGTTCCACCCCCTACCCACAGCCGAGCACCATCCCTTGGTTCTACCCCCTACCCACCTTTGAACACCATCCTTTGGTTCTACCCCCTACCCACCACCGAGTACCATCCCCTACCCAACTCCAAGCACCATCCCTTGGTTCTACCCCCTACCCACCTCTGAGGACTACCCCTTACAGAGAATACAGAGCCAAGTGTTGTTTTTGTGGTGCTTAGTAATGTGTTATTAAAAAGAAGAAAAGCAGTAAAATAGATCCTCCACAGCCAGCAGCAATAGACTCCCCCCCCAGCAGCAATAGATCCCTCCCCCTAGCAACAACTCCTTTCCCCAGCAACAATAGACCCCCAGCATCAATAGGTCCCCCCCAGCACCAACACATTTCCCCAGAAACAAAAGACCCCCCAAGCAACAATAGACCCCCTCCCAGCTACAATACATTTACCCAGCAACAATAGACCCCCCCCCCAGCAACAATACATATATACATATACGCAGCTACCCAACAACAATAGACCCCCCAAGCAACAAAACATATACCCAGCAACAATAGACCCTCCTCCCCCCCCACCCAGCAACAATACATTTCCACAGCAGGAGGTAACCAAACAGGTGGAAAAGTAACGGAGAGCGCCACCTGCCAGTCAGATATGTCAGAGATGTCACCCTCAACTTCATCGTGGGACGCATCTGCAATATGATTGCCATCAAAGGGCCGGTTGTATCTGCAAGACAAGATGTCCAGAGCATCCCCCCCCCCACATCAGATGTCAAGAGTCCTCCCCCACCCCCCCACTCGCCATCAGAAGTGAAGATTCACCAACCCTCCCTTACATGACAGTGCAACACCCCCCCCCCCCCCCCCACCTTGTGCTGCTGCTGGGAAGAAGCTTGGGGCAGAGCTGGGAGGCAGAATGTGCAGGGTCTGGAGGAGAAACAGAGGAGAGCTGGAGTCTGCTGAAACCAGGGAAGGTGGAGACAAGTGGGGGCTGCGGGGGAAGAAGCGCTGGATCTGTAGGAAGAGTTATGCCCTCCTCTCTTCTGCTGACTACTGAAATAGGGGGACAGAAACAAGCCTCTCCATGGAGAAGCACAGCATCTGGCAGAGAAGTTCTGTCCTCCTTTCTGCTGCTAACTGTGGAAACAAGGTGGGGCGGAGACAAGAGGGGGTGCTGTGGCTGCACGGAGAGGTGCAGGATCTGTAGGAGGAATTCTGTACTCCTCTCTGCTACCGACTGCTGAGATACAGGGGCAGAAATAAACCTCTCCATGGAGAAGCCCAGGATCTGGCAGAGGAGTTCCATCCTCCTCTCTGCTGCTGCCTGCTGAGACCAGGGAAGGCGGAGACGAGGGGGGGGGGTGAAGCAGCTGCACAGAGAGGTACAGGATCTGTAGGCTAAATTCTGTCTTCCTCTCTGCTGTCGACTGCTGAGACCAGTGGAATTGGAGACAAGGGGGGGGGGGAGGTGCTGAGACTGCACAGGGAGGTTCAGGGTCTGTAGGAGTAGTTCTGTTCTCTTGTTCTCCTCTCTGATGCCGATTGCTGAGACGGGGGGCAGAAACTAGTCTCTCTGTGACTGAGTGGGGAGGGGCGGGATCTGAAGGAGGGGTTCTGTCCTCCTCTCTGCTGCTGACTGCTGAGACCAGGGGAGGCAGAGAGGATGGGGTGCAGGATCTGTAGAAGGAGTTCTGTCCTCCTCTTGTCTGCCAACTGAGAAGGGGGGGGGGGGCAAAAAAGAGCCTCTCTGGCTGAACAGAGATGCACAGGACCTGGAGAAGTTCTGTACTCCTTTCTGCTGCTGAGATAAGATGGGCAGGAGATGAGGGGGGGGGGGGGATGCTGCAGCTTCACAGGGAGGTGCAGGTCCTCGCAGACGGGGGGGGGGGGGGGCGGGGCGTGTTTGGGGTGACAATTATTCGCCCACTTCCCACACACATAATTGAAGCGTCATTTCTGTTATTATCTCGGCGGCGGATTAATAAAGAGCGTGGTAATAATGGCGGATGTCACAGGTACGGCGCTCGGAGACGTCTCCTTTCATTGTCTTTTATGTTTTATAATGAATGAAAATATGTTCTGGGAATAGAAGAAAAACATGCGGCAGAGATCTGACCCCCCCCCCCCCCTGGTTGTCACATCATCACACAATCATCCCGAGGAGGCGCAGTGACTAATCTCCTCATTTCACCCAACGCAGAAAACTTTCCTAAGGCGGCCAGAATTCCCGGCAAATGTCCGCACCGTGCTCTGCATATGAAGAGCGATTCAGATTATACAACAGACACTGCCTTCTCTTGCGAGCCGGCACCATCAACACTATTATTATTCAGGATTTATATTATTATTATAAGGGCAGTTCCGGCACCTCCAGCACTGACTGTATGTAATGACAAGCGGCTCCAAAGTGTCCTGGGGGGTCTATTGATGATGGTGGCTGATACACAGGTACAACTCATAACATTAGAATATCATCAAAAAGTTCATTGATTTCAGTAATGTATTTCAAAAAGTGAAACTCATATATTATATTCCCTCTGCTGACCAGCTTTATGGAGATGCTGATTTCATTTTCCAGCAGGACTTGGCAACTCCCACACTGCCAAAACTACAAATACCTGGAAGCCAGTGGAGGTATTAGCAGAGGGGGCGGGGGGCACTGAGTGGAAGCCAGGAAGCCACTGGAGGGATTGGAAGAGGGGGTGGGGGGCACTGAGTGGAAGGGATTGGCAGAGGGGCTTGGGGGTACTGAGTGGAAGCCAATGGAGGGATTGGCAGAGGGAGCGGGGGGCACTGAGTGGAAGTCAGTGGAGGGATTGGCAGAGGGGGTGGGGAGAACTGAGTGAAAGCCAGTGGAGGGACTGGCAGAGGGGGCGGGGGGCACTGACTGGAAGTCAGTGGAGGAATTGGCAGAGGAGTGGGGGGGGGGCACTGAGTGGAAGTCAGTGAAATGATTGGCAGAGGGGGCGGGGGACAATGAGTGGAAGTCAGTGGAGGAATTGGCAGAGGGGGCGGGGGGCACTGAGTGGAAGCCAGTGAAGGAATTGGCAGAGGGGGCGGGGGGCACTGAGTGGAAGCCAGTGGAGGGATTGGCAGTAAAGGGATTGGCAAAGGGGGTGGGGAGAACTGAGTGGAAGCCAGTGGAGGGATTGGCAGAGGGGGCAGGGGGCACTGAGTGGAAATCAGTGGAGGAATTGGCAGAGGAGTGGGGGGGGGGCACTGAGTGGAAGTCAGTGAAGTGGATTCTAATGTGAAGGGTGGAAGATTCTGATGTGGGGGAGGTTGTCATAGATGAGGACTCTGATATGAAGGAGGGGGAGTGAAAACTCTCGTGTAAAAGGGGCAGGGGGGTGAGGACTCTGATGTGAAGGGGGGGAGTAGGGACTCTAATGTAAAGGGGGGGGTAGGGACTCTGATGTAAAGGGGGAGTAGGGACTCTGATGTAAAGGGGGAGTAGGGACTCTGATGTAAAGGGGGGAAGTAGGGACTCTGATGTGAAGGGGGAGTAGGGATTCTGATGTGAACGGGGAGTAGGGACTCTGATGTGAGGGAGGAGGATTCTGATGTGTAGTGGAGGTGGGGCATAGGTGGAAACACTGATGTGAAGAGGAGTAAAGACTCAGTTGTGAAAGGGGGGATGAGGACTTTTATTTGAAGGGGGAGGGAGGAGTCTGATGCAGGGGGGGGGGTGATGACTCTGATGTGAAGGGGGGTAGGGACTCTGATACGAGGGGAGAATGGGAAGTCTGGTGTAAAGGTGAGAGTGAGGAGTCTTATGTGAAGGGGGGAAAGAGGAGCCTGATGTGATGGGGTGTGTGAGGACTCTGATGTGGGGGGAGGACTCTGATGTGAGGGGGGTGAGGACTCTGATGTGGGGGGGTGAGGACTCTGATGTGGGGGGTGAGGACTCTGATGTGGGGGGAGGTGAGCAGTCTGATGTGCGGGGGAAGAGAGGACTCTGATGTGAGGAGGAGTGAGGAGTCTAATGTGAGGGGGTAGAGCGAGGACTCTGATGTGAGGGGGGGAGATGAGGGGACTGATGTGGGGGGGGGAGAGGAAGGACTCTGATATGATGGGGGTGTGTGAGGACTCTGATGTAGGGAGGCTGAGGACTCTGATGTGAGGGGGGGGTGAGGAGTCTGATGTGCGGGGGAACTCTACTGTGAGGGGGGGTGAGGATTCTGATGTGAGGGGGGTAAGAACTCTAAAGTGAGGGGGGAGGAGTCTGATGTGAGGGGGGGTGAGGAGCCTGATGTGAGGGGGGGTGAAGACTCTGATGTAAGGGGGGGAGTGAGGAGTCTGATGTGAGAGGGGGGTGAGGAGTCTGATGTGGGGGGGGAGTGAGGAGTCTGATGTGAGGGGGGGGGGTTAGGAGTCTGATGTGAGGGGGGGTTGAGGAGTCTGATGTGAGGGGGGGTTGAGGAGTCTGATGTGAGGGGGGTGAGGAGTCTGATGTGAGGGGGGTGAGGAGTCTGATGTGAGGGGGGGAGTGAGGAGTCTGATGTGAGAGGGGGGTGAGGAGTCTGATGTGAGGGGGGGAGTGAGGAGTCTGATGTGAGGGGGGGGGTTGAGGAGTCTGATGTGAGAGGGGGGTGAGGAGTCTGATGTGAGGGGGGGAGTGAGGAGTCTGATGTGAGGGGAGGGGAAGGTTGAGGAGTCTGATGTGAGGGGGGGGGGTTAGGAGTCTGATGTGAGAGGGGGGTGAGGAGTCTGATGTGAGGGGGGGGTTGAGGAGTCTGATGTTAGGGGGGGGAGTGAGGAGTCTGATGTGAGGGGGGGGTTGAGGAGTCTGATGTGAGGGGGGGAAGGTTGAGGAGTCTGATGTGAGGGGGGGTTAGGAGTCTGATGTGCGCTGAACGTCCTATCGGACAGGACACTGGATGGGGGGCAAGCCAACAGTTCCATTGCAAATTGTTCAAGCTCTGCCCAGAGGTCAAGCCTGCCCACCCAGTAGTCCAGGGGTTCATCACTCCTCAGAGCGTCCACATTGGCCGTTAACCCGATGTAGTCGGACACCTGTCGGACACCTTTTTTTACGCTCCAACATTTGAGCCACAGAAGCCTGCCTTTTTCCAGAAAAACGTGACGACGGCATCATGGAAGGTGGAGTGTTGGACAACTGTGAGGAGACAGAAGAAGGAGAAGGGGGAGGAGAAGGAGAAGAGGCTGGACGGTGAGAGCATGGAGTGTGGCTTTGTGGGTTCTGACAGTTTTGCTCCCACTGGGCTTGGTGATGGGATTTCAGGTGCCTTCTTAAGGCGGTTGTCCCTAGGTGAGTGTTGGGCGTACCGCGACTTATGCTTTGACTGCAAAGGCTGCAGATGGCAACACTGGTGTCAGCAACGGACACATTAATAAAAGCCCACACTGCGGAGCCATGTGCCGGCGTCCTGGGAGCGCCAGATGTGACTGTACATGGTTGATGGCTCGCTCCTGATACATTTGCAGTCTGCTTTCTACCTCTTCTGCAATGCAAGTTCTGCCTGCCTCTCCTCCCTATCTGCCGGTCCGTCAGTCCGCCAGATCTACAAATAATTGGCCAGTAACTGTTGTCACTGTGTGTAGCAGAGTTAACACAGCAAAAGAGGCCAAATGTTTGCAGGACTAAAATACAATCTTAGAAAAGTATACCGTTAAATAACACCTCACTTCAATATGTGGCATTGGGGGGGGGGGGGGGGGCACAGGTTTATTACACCAGTTCTACAAATAATTGGCCAGTAACTGTTGTCACTGTGTGCAGCACTGTTTACACAGCAAGAGGACGAATTTTTGCAGGACTAAAATACACTCTTAGAAAATTATACTGTTAAATATCACCCCACTTCAATATGTGGCATTGGTGTAGCACACCAGTTCAAAAAATTGGCCAGTGATTTTTTGGCGCTGTGTGTACCAGACTTCACTCAGCAAACTAGGCAATATTGTTGCATGACACAAATTCACTTGAAAAAGTTTACTCAGATAACACCCCACTTCAATATGTGGCATGGGGGGGGGGGGGGGGGAATTGGTCTATCACACCAGTTATAATACATTATAAGTGCTTTTGTCACTGTGTGTAGTGTTGCTGCAGAAACGCACAGTCTCACCACCACACCTGTCACAATACTGCACAGTGCACAATAATACTACTAATCCACTATAATATGCTTTCTACAAAGTATATTATACTGTAGATTACCCCTCTCCCCCACTCCCCACCCCCCACCCCCCTTTTTAGTGCACTGCACAGCAATACCAAAAATTTTGCAGCCCTTTACATGACTTTTGTGGACATTAACCACTTTACCACTAGAGCATTTTGCTGTCTTACGTCTGGGCCACTTTTTGCGATTCGGGGCTGTGCGACTTTAACTGACAATTGCGTGGTCGTGCGACACCGTACCCAAACGAAATTGATGTCCTTTTTTTCCCACAAACAGAGCTTTCTTTTGGTGGTATTTGATCACCTGTGCGATT
The DNA here is from genome assembly GCF_965119305.1 of Pelophylax lessonae. NCBI lineage: Eukaryota > Metazoa > Chordata > Amphibia > Anura > Ranidae > Pelophylax > Pelophylax lessonae. The sequence continues at coordinate 679,617,181 of NC_138770.1, read as the reverse complement.
TTTTTACTTTTTGCGCTATAAACAAAAAAAGAGCGTTTATTTTGAGAAAATAACAATATTTTTCACATTTTTTTATATGAAATTCCCCCCAAAAAAGATGTAAAAACCAATTTTTTTTTAAATTTTTGGCCAATTTGTTTTCTGCTACCTATGTTTGGTAAAAAAAATCCCAATAAGCGTATTTTGATTGGTTTGCGCAAAAGTTATTGCGTTTACTAACAAAGGGAAAGATTTTTGTCATTTTTGGTGGGTTTTTTTTAACGCGTAATGGCGGCGATCTGCGATTTTTTTTTGCGGGACTGCGACATTGCGGCGGACAGATCGGACGCTTGACTGACATTTTTGACACTTTTGGGGGTACCAGTGACATTACTACAGTAATCAGTGCTATATATATGCACTGTTACTGTAAAAATGACACTGGCAGGGAAGGGGTTAACTTTATTGGAGAGGGAGGGGTTAATGTATGCCTGGTGCTTACTGACGTGTGAGGGGGGAGGTGACTTTGTGAGACAGGGACAGATCGGATGTCCAGCTATGCTGAACAGTCCGATCTGTCACTCCCTGTCACTGAGGAGATCCGCCCGCTTGTGTTTACACAGGCCGGCGGATCTCCACACTAGATCCCCGATGATCGGGGCAGAGCAGCGGTGATCGCCGCTGCTCCTCCCCTGGCCCGACTCCCGCTGTGAATGAAAACAGCGGGAGCGCGCCTCCGGCGGCGCGCGAGCGCCGCCTACTGGGGAGGAGTCTGACGACGTAGGTCTACGTCGTCAGACGGGAACGAGCCACTTTGCCGCAGTACTATTACAGTACTTAGCGGTAAAGTGGTTAACAGAGCAATTTGTGTGTGACTGCAGCCGATCTCTGACTGCCCCTAAAGCAACCACTGGATACCTCCCTCTATAGTAAAGAGACTGTAATAGACCCTAAAACGACATTGGAACATTTTAAATGACTTTGGTGGACATTAACAGAGCGATTTCTGTGTGACTGCAGCCGATCTCTAACTGCCCCTAAAGCAACCACTGGATACCTCTCCCTAAGCTCAAAATATACTAGTAGACCTATACCAAAATACCAGCCCTGAAAAGGACTTTTGTGGATCTTCACAGCACTATTTGTGTCTAGCAAACTCTCCCTGATGAGCACAGCAGACCTCTCCCTACACTGGCAGAAAGCGGAATGTGAAATGGCCGCCAGGTCAGGTCTATTTATAGGGTAAGGGGACTGTCCATGTGCTGGAATGTTTCAATTGGCTGTCCCGTTCCACCTGATGGCTGTGTCACGGGTCAAAGTTCTCCCCAATGTAAACAAATATGGCCGCCGTGAACTACGCCATGTGTCCAAAAATTTGGCGGGTAGCGAACAAGCAAAATTTGCCGCGAACCGACCGCCGAGCGAACCGCAAGGCCATCTCTACTCCTGACTGAGACATTTAACCTTTTTAGGACCGCACTATAGCTGAAAGACGGCTACAGCGTGGTTACAAATTTCTGGAGGGGCGTCTATAGATGTCCTCCCATGACTGCACTTCCCCTGCACCCCCTGAGGCATGCATCAGCAGGGATCTGTGATTGGGGGAAAGAGCCAATCACAGCTGATCACAGTGTAAACAGGATATACCGCTTATCGGCATTCCTCTCCTCGCACTGACAATGCATGGGGCGAGGAGAGCCGATACCCAGCATATCCACACAGGGGACATCTACACTGATCATCAGTGCAGCCACGACAGTGCCAACCAGTGCTGCCAACAGGTGTCCACCAGTGCTGCCTGTCAGTGCCTATCAGTGCCGCCTATCAGTGCCCATCAATGCTGCCTATCAGTATTCATCAGTGCTGCCAATCAGTGCCCATTAGTGCGGCCTGTCCGTGGCCATCAATGATGCCTATCAGTGCTGCCTATCATTACCGACTATCAGTGCCACCTATCTTTGCTGCCTATTAGTGCCCATCAGTGTCCATCAGTGCTGCCTCATCAGTGCCCATCAGTGCGGCCCCATCAGTGCCCCCTATCAGTGCAACATATTAGTGCCTCCTCATCAGTGCTGCCTCATCAGTGCCGGCTCATGTGTGCCCATCAGTGCCACCTAATCAGTGCAGCCTCATCAGCACACATTGGTGCCACCTCATCAGTGCCCACCAGTCCTGCCTCATAAGGTGCCCATCAGTGCTGCCTATCAGTGCACATTAGTGCCACCTCATCAGTGCCTACCAGTGCAGCCTCAACAGCACACATCAGTGCTGCCTAATCAGCGCCCACCAATGCCACCTCATCAGTGCCCATCAGTGCAGCCTCATCAGCACACATCAGTGCCGCTTCATCAGCACCCACCAATGCTGCCTCATCAGTGACCATCAGTGTCAGTGCCACCTATCAGTGCCTCCTCATCAGTGCCCACCAGTGCAGCTCCATCAGTGCCCCCTATCTGTGCCCCCCTATCAGTGCCCATCAGTGCAGCCTTATCATTGCCCATCAGTGCTTCCTCAATGAGACAGGTTTTTGCATTGAAGTCACTAGGGGGCATTTCTGCATTGAAGTCAAAGGGACGCAATTTTTGCATTGATGTCGATGGGGCGAAGAATACCTTTTATTGGCACCTTTTCTTTTGCCAATAACCCTATTTTTAACCGATAATTTTCAGCAGCCGTAGTAGTTATTCACATTGCAGTGAGCTGAACCCTAATGTTGTTCAGGAGTCCTCTCTGGGGGGGTCATCATTTATAGTGATCGTTCGATTTCAGCCCCGGTGACGTGTCATTACCTAGAAGGGGGCAAAGCTCCGAAATACACAGAACAAGTCACCCCTCCCTCGATCCTTATAACTAATTATCTCATTTCATCTCAGGGACCCCGGAATTTTTATTTGGATTTTGCAGACGTCTGATTCTTCTCCTACTCACCCCGAGATTTATTGTTTTTTATTCTTTGATATTATTTAAGGAAAAATATCTGAAGTCCGACAACTAAAGACGCAGAGCGTGACTGACGCGTTGTCTGTCGCCATCGAAAAGGGCACTTCAGGTACAACTGCGACATTTCAACGTGTCTGGAAGAGAACGCCATCGGTGACCCGCAGCGCCCGCCGAACATCCTGTCCCCTGTCAGTTATTGGGACAGATAAAAGCCGAGCCACTTACAGTTCTGTCTACAGCCAAAGCAGACAATACAACCGATACAGATATATATATACGTAGGAGACATTATAATCATACAGGTACGTCCCCCCTCTACCATCCTATACAAGTATGTCCCCCCTCTACCGTCCTATACAGGTACGTCCCCCCTCTACCGTCCTATACAGGTATGTCCCCCCTCTACTGTCTGATACAGATACGTCCCCCCTCTACTGTCTGATACAGATACGTCCCCCCTCTACTGTCCTATACAGGTACGTCCCCCCTCTACTGTTCTATACAGGTACGTCCCCCCTCTACTGTCCTATACAGGTATGTCCCCCCTCTACCGTCCTAAACAGGTACATCCCCCTCTACCGTCCTATACAGGTACGTCCCCCTCTACTGTCCTATACAGGTACGTCCCCCGTACTGTCCTATATAGGTACGCCCTCCCCTACTGCCCTATACAGGTAAGTGTCCCCCCTCTACTGCCCTATAAAGGTACGTCCCCCCCTGCTGTTCTATGCAGGTACTTATCCCCCTCTACTGCCCTATACATGTACATCCCCCCCCCCTACTGTCCTATACAGGTACATCCCCTCTACTGTTCTATACAGGTACATCCCCTCATACTGCCCTATACAGGTTTGTCCCCCCCCCTCTACTGCCCTATACAGGTTTGTCCCCCCCCCCCCTCTACTGCCCTATACAGGTACATCCCGCCTCTCTACTGCCCTATACAGGTATGTCCCCCCTCTACTGTCATATACAGGTACTTCCCCCCCTACTGTCATATACAGGTACGTCCCCTCCTACTGCCCTAAAAAGTTACGTCCCCCCCCCTCTACTGCCCTATACAGGTACATCCCCCCTCTCTACTGCCCTATACAGGTATGTCCCCCCCTCTACTGCCCTATACAGGTATGTCCCCCCTCTACTGTCATATACAGGTACTTCCCCCCCTACTGTCCAAGACAGGAATGTCCCCCCACCCCCACTGTCCTATACAGGTACATCCACCCTACTGTCATATACAGGTACGTCCCCCTACTGTCCTAGACAGGTATGCCCCCCCCCACTGTCATATACAGGTACGTCCCCCCCTACTGTCCTACACAGGTATGTCCCCTCCTACTATCCTATACAGGTACGTCCCCCCCTACTGTCCTATACAGGTATGTCTCCTCTCTACTGTCATATACAGGTACATCCCCCCTACTGTCCTATAAAGGTACGTCCCCCCTCTATTGCCCTATACAGGTATGCCCCCCCCACAATCCTATACAGTTATGTCCCCCCTACTGCCCTATACAGGTACAACCTCCCCTCTAATGGCCTATACAGGTACGTCCTCCCCTCTACTGTCCTAGACAGGTATGTCCCCCCTCTACTGTCCTATACAGGTACGTCCTCCCCTCTACTGTCCTATACAGGTACATCCCCCCTCTACTGTCCTATACAGGTACGTCCCCCCTACTGCCCTATACAGGTGCGTCCTCCCCTCTACTGCCCTATACAGGTATGTCCTCCCCTACTGTCCTATAAAGGTACCTCCCCCCTCTACTGTCCTATACAGGTTTGCCCCCCCCCCCTCCTGCCCTACACAGGTACATCCCCCTACTGTCCTATACAGGTATGTCCCCCCTCTACTGTCCTATACAGGTACACCCCCCCCCCCACTGTCCTAAACAGGTACGTCCTCCCCTCTACTGCCCTATACAGGTACGTCCCCCCTCTACTGTCCTATACAGATACGTCCTCCCCTCTACTGCCCTATACAGGTACGTCCCCCCTCCACTGCCCTATACAGGTACATCCCCCCTACTGTCCTATACAGGTACGTCCCCCCCTCTACTGCCCTATACAGGTACGTCACCTCTCTACTGTCATATACAGGTATGTCACCTCTCTACTGTCACATACAGATACCTCCCTCCTCTACTGTCATATACAGGTACGTCACCTCTCTACTGTCATATAGAGATACCCCCCCCCCCGCTACTGTCATATACAGGTACATCACCCCTCTACTGTCTTATACAGGTACATCACCCCTCTGCTGTCCTATACAGGCACATCACCTCTCTACTGTCATATACAGGTATGTCACCTCCGTACTGTCCTATACAGGCACATCACCTCTCTACTGTCCTATACAGGTACATCACCTCTCTACTTTCATATACAGGTACGTCACCTCTCTACTGTTATATACAAGTACATCACTGCTCTACTGTCCTATACAGGTACATCACCTCTCTACTGTCATATACAAGTACATCACCTCTCTACTGTCATATACAAGTACATCACCTCTCTACTGTCATATACAGGTACGCCCCCTCCTACTGCCCTTAACAGGTACGTCCCTCCATCTACTGCCCTATACAGGTATGTCCCCCCTTTACTGTCATATACAGGTACGTCCCCCCTACTGTCCTAGACAGGAATGCCCCCCCCCCCACTGTCCTATACGGGTACATCCCCCCTACTGTCATATACAGGTACATCCCCCCCTACTGTCCTAGACATTTATGCCCCCCCCCCACTATCATATACAGGTACGTCCCCCCCTACTGTCCTATACAGGTACGTCCCCCCTCTACTGTCATATACAGGTACATCACCTCTCTACTGTCATATACAGGTACGTCACCTCCGTACTGTCCTATACAGGTACATCACCTCTCTACTTTCATATACAGGTACGTCACCTCTCTACTGTCATATACAGGTATGTCACCTCCGTACTGTCCTATACAGGTACATCACCTCTCTACTTTCATATACAGGTACGTCACCTCTCTAATGTCATATACAGGTACATCACCGCTCTACTGTCCTATACAGGTACGCCCCCTCCTACTGCCCTTAACAGGTACGTCCCCCCATCTACTGCCCTATACAGGTATGTCAACCCCTCTACTGTCATATACAGGTAGGTCCCCCCTACTGTCCTAGACAGGAATGCCCCCGCCCCCACTGTCCTATACGGGTACATCCCCCCTACTGTCATATACAGGTACGTCCCCCCCTACTGTCCTAGACAGGTATGCCCCCCCCCACTGTCATATACGGGTACGTCCCCCCCTACTGTCCTACACAGGTATGTCCCCTCTCTACTGTCATATACAGGTACATCCCCTCTACTGTCCTATACAGGTACGTCCCACCTCTATTGCCCTCTGCAGGTATGCCCCCCCCACAGTCCTATACAGGTATGTCCCCCCTACTGCCCTATACAGGTACGTCCTCCCCTCTACTGTCATATACAGGTACATCACCTCTCTACCATCCTATACAGGTACGTCCTCCCCTCTACTGTCATATACAAGTACATCACCTCTCTACTGTCATATACAGATAAATCACCTCTCTACCATCCTATACAGGTACGTCCTCCCCTCTACTGTCATATACAGGTACGTCACCTCTCTACTGTCATTTACAGGTACATCTCCTCTCTACCATCCTATACAGGTACATTACCTCTCTACTGTCATATACAAATACATCACCTCTCTAGTGTCCTATATAGGTACGTCCCCCCTCTACTGTCATATACAGGTACGTCACCTCTCTACTGTCCTATACAGGTACGTCCCCCCTCTACTGTCCTATACAGGTACGTCACCTCTCTACTGTCCTATACAAGTACGTCCCCCCTCTACTGTTATATACAGGTACATCACCTCTCTACTGTTATATACAGGTACATCACCTCTCTACCATCCTATACAGGTACGCCCCCCCCTCTACTGTCCTATACAGGTACATCACCTCTCTACTGTCATAAACATCTATACGGGGAAAATCCCCTCTCTACTGTCCTATACAGGTACATCACCTCTATACTGTCATATAATGATACATTTAAGATAACAAAACATTTTGGTTGATAGAATAGAGACACAAAACTGCTGAATGACCTTTAATTTTTGCTGTGAAATTGTAAATGTGAAATGAAAATGTCTTTACATTTATATATATATGTCTAGTTATATGCATAATAATAATAATAATATTACAGGATACATGCAGCAGATTATTTCTGCTTCCTGGTAAATAAAATGAAGTAAAATAATAATTTTCACGTATATAAATCAGATCTATCAGGAGGGAGGGGCCTCAGCCCAGAGACAAAATTTGCAGAATACCGGATGTCAGGTGACCAGGAACTATTCTGATTGGCTCCTGACCAATAATTAAGGACCAATGGTGACACCCTGATGAGACGCAGAACACATAATATCAGCAGCTACATTGTGTTCCAGAAATGATCTTTGTTTCTCAGACCCTCTGTCAGATTTTTATTGCTGTCTGCGTTCCCATTGGGGAGGTTCACTCGCTTTATTTGACTTGTGTCGCTCAGACAGACAGTGAGGTGAAAAGCAACTTTTTAGATTTGTCCCCGGATCATGGGGTGGGGGAAATCCAATGGGGACACCTTTTGCGAGAGAGGAATTCCCTTCACTTCGGAGATTTATTCTCAAGTGGGGGGGGGGGGTCCTAAAACTGGAGCACTCAGAATCTGGTGCAGCTGTGCATGGCAGCCAATCAGCTTCTAACTTCAGCTTGCTCAGTTAACCTTTGATAATAAATCCTGGAAGCTGATTGGTTTTCATGCAGAGCTGCACCAGATTTTGCACTCTCCGGTTTTAGTAAATCCCCCCCCCCCCCCATTGTGTAAATCGTCACGAAGCCCAGGGCCAGAGCAAGGCCATCTAGAGCCTAGGGCGAACATGCCAAACTGCGCCCCCCCCCCCCAAAGATATATGAGCGTGTGTTAGAAAAATATTTACCCCCTAAGCATAAATCCCCTTCCTCCCAGGACAAATCTGCCCACTGCTGAAATCCCCCCTCCCAGCACGAATCTTTGCTCCCCCATCCCCACTCCCAGCTTAAGTTCTCTCTATCATCAAGTCCCCCCAGCACACATCCCCCCACTCCTCCTTGCACAAATCTTCTACTCCTCATACCCCCCCCCAAAAAAAAACATCCTCCCCCCCCACTCCAAATCCCTGCTCCTAGCACAACCCCCCCTCCCCCTCCTAGCACAACCCCCCCCCCCCCAATCATTCCTACTAGCACAAATCTCCCCCCAAAAACTTCCCCTCCTAGCACAAATCCCATTCCCCCTCTACCATATCACCTCTTCTAGCACAAACACCCCAAATCTCCCTTCCTAGCACAAATCCGCTTCCACTATTCCTCCACCCAACCAACACAAATCCCCACAAAATTTTCCATCCTAGAACAATTCTTACCCACTACTGCCACCCAAATTCTCCCAACCAACACTAATCCCCTCCCCCAATCCCCTTGTGGCGCCCCCCCCCCAACCCTGATCTGACATGATACTACAGTGCCCAGGACAGCGGACCCTCCTGCCCACTTCTAGCACAAACCCCCCCTCCTTGCACAAAAATCCCTCCAATCATCCCTACTAGCACAAATCTCACCCCAAAAACTTCCCCTCCTAGCACAAATCCCATTCCCCCTCTACCATATCACCTCTTCTAGCACAAACACCCCAAATCTCCCTTCCTAGCACAAATCCTCTTCCGCTATCCCTCTACTCAACACAAATCCCCCCAAGTTTCCCATCCTAGAACAATTCTTACCCCCTGCTGCCACCCAAATTCTCCCACCCAACACTAATCCTCTCCCCCAATCTCCTTGTGGTGCACCCCCCCCCCCCCCAATCTCACATGATACTACAGTACCCAGGACAGCCGCCCCTCCTGCCCACTCCTAGCACAAACCCTCCCTCCTTGCCCAACCCCCCCCTCAATTATCCCTACTAGCACAAATCTCCCCCCAATAACTCCCCCCCCCTAGCACAAATCCTCTTCCACTATTCCTCCACCCAAATCCCCCCAAATTTCCCATTCTAGAACAATTCTTACCCCCTGCTGCCACCCAAATTCTCCCACCCAACACTAATCCTCTCCCCCAATCTCCTTGTGGCGCACCCCCCCCCCAATCTCACATGATACTACAGTACCCAGGGCAGCCGCCCCTCCTGCCCACTCCTAGCACAAACACCCCCTCCTTGCACAAAAATCCCCCCCCAATTATCCCTACTAGAACAAATCTCCCCCCAAAAAACTTCCCCTCCTAGTACAAATCCCATTCGCCCTCTACCATATCACCTCTTATAGCACAAACACCCCAAATCTCCCTTCCTACCACAAATCCTCTTCCACTATCCATCCACCCAACACAAATCCCCCCAAATTTCCCATCCTAGAACAATTCTTACCCCCCTGCTGCCACCCAAATTCTCCCACCCAACACTAGTCCCCTCCCCCAATCTCCTTGTGGTCCCCCCCCCCCCAATCTCACATGATACTACAGTATCCAGGGCAGCCGCCCCTCCTGCCCACTCCTAGCACAACCCCCCCCCTCCTTGCACAAAAATCCCCCCAATCATCCCTACTAGCACAAATCTCCCCCCAAAAAACTTCCCCTCCTAGCACAAATCCCATTCCCCCTCTACCATATCACCTCTTCTAGCGCAAACGCCCCAAATCTCCCTTCCTACCACAAATCCTCTTCCACTATCCCTCCACCCAACACAAATCCCCCCAAATTTCCCATCCTAGAACAATTCTTACCCCCTGCTGCCACCCAAATTCTCCCCACCCAACCCTAATCCCCTCCACCAATCTCCTTGTGTCGCGCCCCCCTAAATCTCACATGATACTACAGTGCCCAGGGCAGCCCCCCTCCTGCCCACCCCTTCTCCTGGCCCTCACCGCAGGAACAGATAAATGTGAATGGGCGCAAAAAATTCCTCCGTCTGATGTTTCTACTTTAGGCTTAGCCCAGACGTAAAGGTGCGACCAAGGCACGCTTCCATGCCTCTTTGCATGCTTCCATGCGTCTTGGCATGCTTCCATGCATCTTTGCACGTTGCCATGCGTTTTTGCATGCTTCTATGCGTCTTGGCACGTTTCCATGCGTCTTTGCACGCTTCCATGCGTCTTTGCACGCTTCCATGCATTGCGCGCAGGGCAGCCCATTCATTTCAATCCAGTCCACGTCTCTTTTCCAAAAACATGCGGCACCATGCAGTTTGGCGCGCCCTTTTTTCCAGCTACGTTAACAGTTAATGACACCGATGCGCACTTGCTAAAGGGCAGCGTGTTAGGAAAGTGTGCGATTTTTTGCGCACTTTCCCGACAAACGAAGACCTGAACCAGCAAAACAGTTAATTTTCACATACGAAAAAATTTCCCCCGTCATTGAACCGTTTCAGTGATTTGGAGTCAAACACTTTCCTCTAATTCCCCCGCAACACCTCCCCTCCCCCAATCGCTCGGCCATTTAGCTTATTAGAAATTTATGTTATTCCATTTTTAATAGACTTAAGTGTGTTCATCTGACATTAAATTTGCATCTCACAGAAAAACGTTACATAATCACAGCGCAGGATGTAAAGGAATTTACCTCGTGTGCAGTTCTTCATGGCGAACGCGTCCACGGCGGCGGCGGCGGCCGTCCCACCTTCCTCGTCGACGTAGTCCAAGGAGATCCTGAACGGCTTTCCCTTGTGTCGCACCGGTCCTCCCATGACGACCCATCTGAATTCGGTAGAGATCAGGAAACAAAAGCAGAGAAAGACGGAGATGAGTATCCACAAGGCTCTCCCGTGTCGCCCCCCGCACCCACGCGCCATCGCTCGCCGTGCCACCATTTTTATTTATTATTTTTTGGAAAAGAGTCCACCTGACTTTATAGTCTATAGAAGGGAAGACGTATTCTAGTCTTGTGCTGGGAAGTTTGTTTTGCTGGAATGAGACCTCATTGGCTACCGGCGGCGGGGGGGGGCTGCGATGACGCCGCTAATTTCATCTACGAAATTCGCGACACAAGGAGAATCATCAGAGTTGTCATTCCAGAACACAGCGCCCATTCTTCCCCGGACACACACACACCCAGCACCCACCCGAGTCAGGGGAGCTCAGCTGCCTAAGGGCGCTCATAAAGATTCGATTTACGTTCTACTTTGTAAATAGAGGATGTGTTCAGAGGGGGGGGGGGATTACATGCCTGCGTTCCCAAGACTGGGCGCTTACAACTTCCCAAGACTACCGAAGACGACTTCATCCCAACTGTACTCAACTCCCAATAGTCATAAAGATTACACAGAAGAGCGCTGCAGCCTACAGATCACATACGTACAGCATCATTAAATAGTTATATTGTTATATAGTTACATAGTTATATAGTTACATAGTTATATAGTTACATAGTTATATAGTTACATTGTTATATAGTCAGGTTGAAAAAAGACACAAGTCCATCCAGTTTAACCACTTTACCCCCGGAGCATTTTGCTGTCTTACGTCTGAGCCACTTTTTGCGATTCGGCGCTGTGCGACTTTAACTGACAATTGCGCGGTCGTGCGACGCCATACCCAAACAAAATTTACGTCCTTTTTTTCCCACAAACAGAGCTTTCTTTTGGTGGTATTTGATCACCTGTGCGATTTTTACTTTTTGCGCTATAAACAAAAAAAGAGCGTAAATTTTGAAAAAACAACAATATTTTTCAAATTTTTTTATATGAAATTCCCCCCCAAAAAATGTAAAAATCTAAATGTTTTTAAATTTTTGGCCAATTTGTTTTATGCTACATATGTTTGGTAAAAAAAATTCACAATAAGCGTATTTTGATTGGTTTGCGCAAAAGTTATTGTGTTTACTAACAAAGGGAAAGATTTCTGTCATTTTTGGTGGGTTTTTTTTAACGCGTAATGGCGGCGATCTGCGATTTTTTTTTTTGCGGGACTGCGACATTGCGGCGGACAGATCGGACCCTTGACTGACATTTTTGACACTTTTGGGGGTACCAGTGACATTACTGCAGTAATCAGTGCTATATATATGCACTGTTATTGTAAAAATGACACTGGCAGGGAAGGGGTTAATTTTATTAGAGAGGGAGGGGTTAATGTATGCCTGGTGCTTACTGACGTGTGGGGGGGGGGGAGGTGACTGTGTGAGCCAGGGACAGATCGCATGTTCAGCTATGCTGAACACTCCGATCTGTCACTCCCTGTCACTTGGGAGATCCGCCCGCTTGTGTTTACACAGGCGGGCGGATCTCCACACTAGATCCCCGACGATCGGGGCAGAGCAGCGGCGATTGCCGCTGCTCCTCCCCTGACCCGACTCCCGCTGTGACTGAATACAGCGGGAGCGAGCCTTCGGCGGCGCGCGAGCGCCGCCCACAAGGGGGAGTGTCTGACGACGTAGGTCTACGTCGTCAGACGATAACGAGCCACTTTGCCGCAGTAGTACTACGGTACTCAGTGGCAAAGTGGTTAAGAGGACCAAGTTTGGCAAATGGCACAGGACTGCATAATACACAGAGCGCTGGGTACAGGACTGCATAATACACAGAGTGCTGGGTACAGGACTGCATAATATGCAGAGCGATGGGTACAGGACTGCATAATACACAGAGCACTGGGCACAGGAGTACATCATACACAGAGCGCTGGGCACAGAACTGCATAATACACAGAGTGCTGGGCACAGGACTGCATAATACACAGAGCACTGGGTACAGGACTGCATAATACACAGAGCGCTGGGCACAGGACTGCATAATACACAGAGCGCTGGGCACAGGACTGCATAATACACAGAGTGCTGGGTACAGGACTGCATAATATGCAGAGCGATGGGTACAGGACTGCATAATACACAGAGCACTGGGCACAGGAGTACATCATACACAGAGCGCTGGGCACAGAACTGCATAATACACAGAGTGCTGGGCACAGGACTGCATAATACACAGAGCACTGGGTACAGGACTGCATAATACACAGAGCGCTGGGCACAGGACTGCATAATACACAGAGCGCTGGGCACAGGACTGCATAATACACAGAGTGCTGGGCATAGGACTGCATAATACACAGAGCGCTGGGCACAGGGCTGCATAATACACAGAGTGCTGGGCACAGGATTACATAATACACAGAGCGCTGGGCACAGGACTGCATAATACACAGAGTGCTGGGCACAGGATTACATAATACACAGAGCGCTGGGCACAGGACTGCATAATACACAGGGCACTGGGCACAGGAGTACATCATACACAGAGCACTGGGCACAGGACTGCATAATACACAGAGCGCTGGGTACAGGACTACATAATACACAGAGCGCTGGGCACAGGACTTTATAATACACAGAGTGCTGGGTACAGGACTGCATAATACACAGAGCGCTGGGCACAGAACTGCATAATACACAGAGCGCTGGGTACAGGACTACATAATACACAGAGCGCTGGGCACAGGACTACATAGTGCACAGAGCACTGGGCATAGGACTGCATTATACACAGAGCGCTGGGCACAGGACTAAATAGTAAACAGAGCGCTGGGCACAGGACTGCATAATACACAGAGTGCTGGGTACAGGACTACATCATACACAGAGCGCTGGGTACAGGACTACATAATACACAGAGCGCTGGGCACAGGACTACATAATACACAGAGCGCTGGGCACAGGACTGCATAATACACAGAGCGCTGGGTACAGGACTGCATAATACACAGAGTGCTGGCCACAGCACTGCATAATACACATAGCGTTGGGCACAGGACTGCATGGTACACAGAGCGCTGGGCACAGAATTGCATAATACAAAGAGCGCTGGGCACAGGACTACATAATACACAGAGCGCTGGGCACAGGACTGCATAATACACAAAGCTCTGGGCACAGGACTGAATAATATACAGAGCTCTGGGCACAGGACTGAATAATATACAGAGCTCTGGGCACAGGACTGAATAATATACAGAGCGCTGGGCACAGGACTGAATAATATACAGAGCACTGGGCACAGGACTGCATAATACACAGATCGCTGGTCACAGGACTGCATAATATACAGAGCGCTGGGCACAGGACTGCATAATACACAGAGCGCTGGGTACAGGACTGCATAATATACAGAACGCTGGGCACAGGACTGCATAATACACAGAGCTCTGGGCACAGGACTGCATAATACACAGAGCGCTGGGCACAGCCTACATAATACACAGAGTGCTGGGACCAGGACTGCATAATACACAGGAGGGTGTTAGGCATAGAGTACAGATTTCAGAGGTTTTCTATGCACAGAGGACTCTTCTGCCCCCACATAAATAGCTCTCCTCTGCACCCTTCTCTCACAGATTATCTCTGCAGCCACCTCTTAGCCCCTCCCCCACAACAGCTAAACTCTCCATCTGTCCATGCAGCTGCATCAGCTCTGACCCCTCCTCCCCCACTGCCCTCACCTGTCTAGAAACACCCCCCCATCTACTCATCTCCTGTACAGTAGAGGACGTCAGCATCCGAGCCATCAGGCCCCGAATCTCGGGGACAAAACCGGGGACAGACTTAAACCGGGGACAGTGTCCTCAATCCAGGGACAAACCAGGGACAGACTTGGACTGGGGACAGTGTCCTCAATCCGGGGACAAACCAGGGATAGACTTAGACCGGGGACAGTGTCCTCAATCCGGGGACAGACTTAGACCGGGGACAGTGTTCTCAATCCGGGGACAAACCGGGGACAGTGTCCTCAATCTGGGGACAAAACTGGGGACAGACTTGGACTGGGAAAAGTGTCCTCAATCCGGGGACAAACCGGGGACAGACTTAGACCGGGGACAGTGTCCTCAATCTGGGGACAAAACCGGGGACAGACTTAGACCGGGGACAGTGTCTTCAATCCGGGGACAGACCGGGGACAGAATTAGACCGGGGACAGTGTCCTCAATCCGGGGACAGACAGGGGACAGACTTAGACCGGGGACAGTGTCCTCAATCTGGGGACGTCTGGTCACCCTAATCTAGTTCAAAAAATAAAAAAAAGAACCAAACATACACAATCCTATACCTGCAGTTGATCCAGAGCACAGGGTGGATTTGATTTAAATCAAGCCCCCCCCCCCAACCCCCCCCAATATATCAAGACACAAACATAACAGAGAACCTGTGTGAATTATCCCTTTTTTAATTGTTTTTAAAATTTTTCTTTTAAATGTATAACTTTTATTTTTTTTATGTAAAGTTTTTGACAACTATTTTACAATTTTTTAAAATTATTTATTCATGTTTAATTATAAGTTTTTTTAATTTTTTTTTTTTTTTTTACAGGACAGGGAAGCCAAGAAATCATTTTCATTAAATATACAGTAACATCATTATTAGCGGACACAAACATAACAGAGAACCTGTGTGAATTATCCCTTGTTATGTGTTTTTTTACATTTAAAAAAAAAAATCGTGAAAATGTTTACAATTATTTTATTTTGCACATTTTTAAAATAAATCATTACAATGTATAAAGATTATTATTATTTTTTTACAATTTGATATTTTTTTTTACAGGACAGGGAAGCTTGCAGCGCTGCAGGAGGGGGATTGGCACAGTGAAAGGAGGGCACACCGGGGGAATCCGGAGCAGGCAGAACAGGGAGGGGGATCGGTGTCGGTGTCAATGCCATAAAGACATGGATGAGCGAGTTTGGGGTGGAGGAACTTGACTGGCCTGCACAGAGTCCTGACAAACCGATAGAACACCTTTGGGATGAATTAGAGCGGAAACTGCAAGCCAGGCCTTCTCATCCAACATCAGTACCTGACCTCACAAATGCACTTCTGGAAGAATGGTCAAACATTCCCATAGACACTCCTAAACCTTGTGAACAGCCTTCCCAGAAGAGTTGAAGCTGTTATAGCTGCAAAGGGTGGGCCAGCTCAATACTGAACCCTACGGGCTAAGACTGGGATGCCATTAAAGTTCATGTGTGTGAAAAATTCATGTTGACTGGGCATGTGCAGTTTGTTTCGTTCCGATTTAAATTTGGACAAATTTTTCATTATTCGGAAATTCAGATGTACCTGAACTTCCAAATTACAACAGTAACACATTTTTAACAATTTTGAAATTTGAATATCCGAAGACAATAAAATTAAATATAAAAATAAAGGAATAAAAAAGAATATAACAGATGAGAAAAAAAAATACAATATAAAATAAAAGAATAGAATATAATAGAGTAAAACTGAACAGAATATAAAATAAAAGAATAGAAAAAAAATAGAATAGAAAAAAATGGATAGACTAGAATAAAATAGAATATAACCATCTTCTGAAATTTGAATTTTAAATAGAATAAATTTTAATACAATAAGAAAGAATAGAATAGAAAAAAAGGATAGAATAGAATGGAATTGAAAAAAAAAAAGATCAGAATAAAAAAGAAAGAATATAACCTTCTTCCAAAATACGAATAAAAGAATAAAGTAAAATTTGAATAAAATAGAATAGAATAAAATAGAAAAGAATAGGATGGTAAGAATATAACCATTTAACAAAATTCAAATTGAATAAATTTGAATGTAAAAAGAATGGAATAGAAATAGAATAGAAAATAAAAGAATAGCATAAACTAGAATAGAAAAGAATAGGATGGAATAGAATAGAATAGAAAGAATATAACCATCTTTCAAAATTTAAATTTTGCATAGAATAAATTTAAATTTGAATAAATAGAACAGAATCGGATAAATAGTAGAAAAGAATAGAAAGCATATAACAATATAACTGTTTTCTGAAATTTGAATTTAGAATAGAATACATTTGAATAGAATAGAAAAGAATATAATATACCAGGTACAAAAAAGAATAGGACAGAAAATAAAAGATTAACATAGAATAGAAAAAAACAATAGGATAGAATGAGATAGAAAGAATATAACCATCTTCTAAAAATTTGAATTTCTAATAGAATACATTTATAAAATAGAAAGAATATAACCCTTTTCCAAAATTCGAATAGAATAAATTAAAATTTGAATAGAGTAGAATAAAATAGAAAATAATAGAATTGAATAGAAGAGAATAGAATAGAATGAATATAACAATTTCCCAAAATTTGAATAGAATAACTTTGAATTCAAATAGAATAGAATAGAATAAAAAATAAAAGACTAGAATATACTAGAATAGGAAAGAGTAGGATGGAATGGAAAAAAATAGAAAGAATACACCTATCATTCAAAATTTAAATTTCGCATAGAATGAATTTAAATTTGAATAATAAATAGAACAGAATAGAATAAATAATAGAAACGAATAGAAAGCATATAACAGTATAATTGTTTTCAGAAATTTGAATTTCGAATAGAATAAATTTGAATAGAATAGAAAAGAAATAAAAAAAAATGAATAGAACGGAAAATAAAAGAATAACATAGAATACAAAAAACAATAGGATAGAATGCGATTGAATGAATATAACCATCTTCAAAAATGTATATATATATGTGTGTGTGTGTGTGTGTGTGTATGTGTATGTATATATATATATATACAGTGCCTTGGGAAAGTATTCGGCCCCCTTGAACTTCTTGACCTTTTGCCACATTTCAGGCTTCAAACATAAAGATATAAAACTGTAATTTTTTGTGAAGAATCAACAAGTGGGACACAATCATGAAGTGGAATGAAATTTATTGGATATTTCAAACTTTTTTAACAAATAAAAAACTGAAACATTGGGTGTGCAAAATTATTCAGCCCCCTTACGTTAATACTTTGTAGCGCCACCTTTTGCTGCGATTACAGCTGTAAGTCGCTTGGGGTATGTCTCTATCAGTTTTGCACATCGAGAGACTGAAAGTTTTGCCCATTCCTCCTTGCAAAACAGCTCGAGCTCAGTGAGGTTGGATGGAGAGCGTTTGTGAACAGCAGTTTTCAGTTCTTTCCACAGATTCTCCATTGGATTCAGGTCTGGACTTTGACTTGGCCATTCTAACACCTGGATATGTTTATTTGTGAACCATTCCATTGTAGATTTTGCTTTATGTTTTGGATCATTGTCTTGTTGGAAGACAAATCTCCGTCCCAGTCTCAGGTCTTTTGCAGACTCCATCAGGTTTTCTTCCAGAATGGTCCTGTATTTGGCTCCATCCATCTTCCCATCAATTTTAACCATCTTCCCTGTCCCTGCTGAAGAAAAGCCGGCCCAAACCATGATGCTGCCACCACCATGTTTGACAGTGGGGATGGTGTGTTCAGGGTGATGAGCTGTGTTGCTTTTATGCCAAACAAGGTTTTGCATTGTTGCCAAAAAGTTTGATTTTGGTTTCATCTGAGCAGAGCCCCTTCTTCCACATGTTTGGTGTCTCCCAGGAGGCTTGTGGCAAACTTTAAATGACACTTTTTATGGATATCTTTGAAGTGGAGTTCCACCCATTTTAGTAGCTTTAGATCAGGGGTGGGGAACCTTTTTTCTGCCAAGGGCCATTTGGGTATTTATAAAATCATTCGGGGGCCGTACAAACTTATCAACTTAAAAATGTTATATTTGGTCAAAAATGTAATTAACTCACCCCTAATGTGATGGCTGCAACTGCTTCTCTTTGGTGAAGTGTGTGATGTTAGCTGGTATTGATGATGTTGCTACTCGCAACTGGTTTTCCAGGTTTGCGTCGGTCAGTCTGAAGCGCAGTCGACTTTGTGGTGGTAAGTTTTGAAAAGAACTGCGGGCAGGTAATGCTGGTGGGTATAGCTGGCTGGTACTGCTGGTGGGTACAGCTGGCTGGTACTGCTGTGGGTACTGCTGGCTCAGGCTGGTACTGCTGGCTTGTACTATGCTGTGGGTACTGCTGGCTCAGGCTGGTACTGCTGTGGGTATTGCTGATTCAGGCTGGTACTGTGCTGTAGGTACTGCCTTGGATACTGCTGGCTCAGGCTGGTACTGCTGGCTGGTACTGCGCTTTAGGTACTGCTGGCTGGTACTGTTGTGGGTACTACTGGCTCTGGCTGGTACTGCTGTGGGTACTGCTGGTTCTGCTTTGGGTACTGCTGGCTCTGGCTGGTACTGTTGTGGGTACTGCTGGCTGGTACTGTTGTGGGTACTACTGGCTCTGGCTGGTACTGCTGTGGGTACTGCTGGTTCTGCTTTGGGTACTGCTGGCTCTGGCTGGTACTGCTGGCTCTGGCTCATACTGCTGTGGGTACTACTGGCTCTGGCTTTTACTGCTGTGGGTACTGCTGGCTCTGGCTTGTACTGCTGGCTCTGGCTGGTACTGCTGTGTGTGCTGCTGGCGGTAAATGCTGGCTAGCAGCGGCGCCACGCTGGAGGAAGAGGTGATGTTTCCTGTATTGGTCACAGGCGGAGTGCATTTGATAGAACTATACAGGAAGCATTGGCGCCGTTCTGACAGATCAGCTGAGAGACACAGACTCAGCTGCAAGGGGGGCCGGACCAAATTACTTTGAGGGCCGTATACGGCTCCCGGGACGTAGGTTCCCCACCCCTGCTTTAGATGTATGTAATCCCCTATAAACCGACTTTTACCAATGGAAACTTTTATTTATTTTTTTTGCTAGTAAATACCATATTTTCTGCTTTATTCATCCTCTCCTCACTTCCGGGTCCGGTCGGCGATTATGTCATTTGGCGATTCGCAGTGTGTGCTGGGATGTATCTCAGGGCATGAAATCTTGCATTATTACACAGGAGATGAGCTGTACTGCGTGCTCTGCCCCACCTCTGCCCCGCCTCCTCTCAGTGAGCTCAGTGAGGATATAATGCTTTCAGTCCTCGCTCACTGAGAGAAGGCGGGGCGGAGGCGGGGCGAAGCACGGCCTCAATACAATACATACAGTACAGCTCACTGAGAGGAGGCGGGGCGGAGGCGGACGGAGCACGGCCTCAATACAATACATACAGTACAGCTCACTGAGAGGAGGTGGGGCGGAGGCGGGTGGAGGCGGGGCAGAGGCGGGGCAGAGCACGCAGTACAGCTCATCTCTTGTGTAATAATGTGAGATTTCATGCCCTGAGATACATCCCAGCACACCCTGCGAATCGCCGAATTACGTAATCGCCGACCGGACCCGGAAGTGAGGAGAGGATGAATAAAGCAGAAAATAAGGTATTTACTAGCAGAAAAAAAAGTTTCCATTGGTAAAAGTTGTTTTAAAGGGGATTACATACATCTATGTAATCCAACTTATTAAAAATGGGTGGAACTCCACTTTAAGAAATGGCTTTCTTCTTGCCACTCTTCCATAAAGGTCAGATTTGTGCAGTATACGACTGATTGTTGTCCTATGGACAGAGTCTAGTATCTGCATTTGTGGGACTTTTTCATCAAACTGGAATATTCTACATTTGTGTTTAATATTTGTTGGCGCTGTACTTTATTTTTATTTATTTAAGTATCTCGGACCTGCCTGGTGTGTTCCTTGTTCTTCATGATGCTCTCTGCGCTTTAAACGGACCTCTGAGACTATCACAGTGCAGGTGCATTTATACAGAGACTTGATTACACACAGGTGGATTCTATTTATTATCATTAGTCATTTAGGTCAACATTGGATCATTCAGAGATCCTCACTGAACTTCTGGAGAGAGTTTGCTGCACTGAAAGTAAAGGGGCTGAATAATTTTGCACGCCCAATTTTTTTTTTTGTTAAAAAAGTTTGAAATATTCAATAAATTTTGTTCCACTTCATGATTGTGTCCCACTTGTTGTTGATTCTTCAAAAAAAATTACAGTTTTATATCTGTATGTTTGAAGCCTGAAATGTGGCAAAAGGTTGAAAAGTTCAAGGGGGTGAATACTTTCGCAATGCACTGTATATATACAGTGGGTACGGAAAGTATTCAGACCCCCTTAAATTTTTCACTCTTTGTTATATTGCAGCCATTTGCTAAAATCATTTAAGTTCATTCTTCTTCCTCATGAATGTACACATAGCACCCCATACTGACAGAAAAACACAGAATTGTTGACATTGTTGCAGATTTATTAAAAAAGAAAAACTGAAATATCACATGGTCCTAAGTATTCAGACCCTTTGCTGTGACACTCATATATTTAACTCAGGTGCTTTCCATTTTTTCTGATCATCCTTCATTTGAGTCCAGCTGTGTTTGATTATACTGATTGGACTTGATTAGGAAAGCCACATACCTGTCTATATAAGACCTTCCAGATCACAATGCATGTCAGAGCAAATGAGAATCATGAGGTCAAAGGAACTGCCTGAAGAGCTCAGAGACAGAATTGTGGCAAAGCACAGATCTGGCCAAGGTTACAAAAAGATTTCTGCTGCACTTAAGGTTCCTAAGAGCACAGTGGCCTCCATAATCCTCAAATGGAAGACGTTTGGGATGACCAGAACCCTTCCTAGAGCTGGCCGTCCGGCCAAACTGAGCTATCGGGGGAGAAGAGCCTTGGTGAGAGAGGTAAAGAAGAACCCAAAGATCACTGTGGCTGAGCTCCAGAGATGCAGTCAGGAGATGGGAGAAAGTTGTAGAAAGTCAACCATCACTGCAGCCCTCCACCAGTCGGGGCTTTATGGCAGAGTGGCCCGACGGAAGCCTCTCCTCAGTGTAAGACACATGAAAGCCCGCATGGAGTTTGCTAAAAAACACCTGAAGGACTCCAAGATGGTGAGAAATAAGATTCTCTGGTCTGATGAGACCAAAATAGAACTTTTTGGCCTTAATTCTAAGGGGTATGTGTGGAGAAAACCAGGCACTGCTCATCACCTGTCCAATACAGTCCCAACAGTGAAGCATGGTGGTGGCAGCATCATGCTGTGGGGGTGTTTTTCAGCTGCAGGGACAGGACGACTGGTTGCAATCGAGGGAAAGATGAATGCGGCCAAGTACAGGGATATCCTGGACAAAAACCTTCTCCAGAGTGCTCTGGACCTCAGACTGGGCCGAAGGTTTACCTTCCAACAAGACAATGACCCTAAGCACACAGCTAAAATAACGAAGGAGTGGCTTCACAACAACTCCGTGACTGTTCTTGAATGGCCCAGCCAGAGCCCTGACTTAAACCCAATTGAGCATCTCTGGAGAGACCTAAAAATGTCTGTCCACCAACGTTTACCATCCAACCTGACAGAACTGGAGAGGATCTGCAAGGGGGAATGGCAGAGGATCCCCAAATCCAGGTGTGAAAGACTTGTTGCATCTTTCCCAAAAAGACTCCTGGCTGTATTAGATCAAAAGGGGGCTTCTACCAAATACTGAGCAAAGGGTCTGAATACTTAGGACCATGTGATATTTCAGTTTTTCTTTTTTAATGAATCTGCAACAATGTCAACAATTCTGTGTTTTTCTGTCAGTATGGGGTGCTATGTGTACATTCATGAGGAAGAAGAATGAACTTAAATGATTTTAGCAAATGGCTGCAATATAACAAAGAGTGAAAAATTTAAGGGGGTCTGAATACTTTCCGCACCCACTGTATATATATATATATATATATATATATATATATATATATATATATATATATATATACATATATATGTGGTATATGTATATACATATATTTATATATGTGTATATATATATATATATATATATATACACACTATATATATATATATATATATATATACACACTATATATATATATATATATATATATATATATATATATATATATATATATATATATATATATATATATATATATATACATACATACATACATACATATATATACCATATATACCATATATACACAGGGCTCAAAATTTCAAGTCTTGAGCTACTGGCCAGGCCTTAAGAGTTACTCGCCACTTATTGCCCCACCCAAACCCTACCCTGCTCCGTCCCTAAACACGCCCTCGTAAAATATCTCATAAAATGACACTGTTAAATGTGTGCAGAGTGCCCACAGCGTGCCCCCTTTCAATGCAGAGTGCCCACAGCATGCAGAGAGACCAGCGTGCACTTACCTGATGCAGCGACGGCTTCTCCTCAATCCTCTGCGTCTCCCGAGTCCTCCTCCTCGGCCAATGGCAATTGTTCGCCTTTCGGCCAATCAGGAAATGGGTCACGGACCCGCTTCCTGATTGGCCAGGAGGAGGTTCCGGTGGAGGATCCATGTGACAATATCGAATATTCATTCGCTATTGTCACACAATGGGTGGGCTCAGGGCGCAGAGTCCACCATGGGGCGCAGAGCAGTGAACGCGCTGTGAACGGCGGCAGGCAATAATACATTCCTCATACAGCACAGCCCTTACTCGCCATCCTTATCATTCCACTCGCAAAATGCAGGCAGGCGAGTGGACTTTTTGAGGGCTGTATATATATATATATATTTACATATATATATATATATATATATTTACATATATATATATATATATATATATATATATTTATTTTTTTTCTGAATTTTTGGTATTTTTTATTTATATATTACAGAATAAAACACCCAGGGGGGGTCAAATACCACCAAAAGAAAGCTCTTCATGGCCTTTTCATGAGTGGGGGGGGGGGGGGGGGGATAAAACCTTGAGAAGATTAAGTGGTTAAAGAATGGGTTTATTTATGAAGCAGTGAATCTGATATTCACCAAACATTCTCTGCAGGTGAATCTTCTTTCGTGTGTTTGGAGTGACAGTGACTGATTCTCCGCCAGTGAATATTCGTTAAAAGCCGCATTTTCTGCTTTATGAATTCGCCCTTTAAAGTTTAATGCAGACGATCCACTTGTGTGACTGCGGAGGGAAGCCGGGAAGTAATTATATAATGTTCTCGCTGCTTCTTATTCTTCTTATAAAAGCTTCTGACATGAAATGATGGAGATAAAAAGGTGGCGCGGTGGTGGGTGGGGGGAGGGGTGCATTAGCGCTTTGTTCCCAGAGAACATTGAAAATATATTGTTATTGAGCCGTCAATAACGCCATAAACTTATAGGAAGTGATCTCCTGATGAACGATCTTCCTCATTTACTCTTTTTACTTAAACTATCATTAATTCTAAAGACGTCCCATAAAATTTACAGTTATTTACCGTCACGTCACATCTTACCTCATTATATAGACGCCAATTTGTTTCCTAAATGTTTGAAGCGTCAGCAATCGCTCAATGTAATAAGGCGATGACGGAGCGAAACATGGCGGGATTTAATCACTTGACCTCCGGAAAGGTTTTATCCCCCTTACATGACCAGGGCATTTTATACGTTACTTTAACTGGTATTTGTGCGGTCATGCAACCTGTTGGGGACACTTTCATAAATACAGTTGGGCTCCAGGTAGGACCAAATATTGAAAGGTATTGGGAAAAGGTTAGTACTGGATCAGGTGATCCTTGGGCCAAAGGTACGCATGTCCTTCCAAGTCTTAGTCCATTAGTCCAATGAGGTGGGTCTTAAAGTTGTTTAGGTTGGCCACCATGAGTACAGCTGCCTCTAGAAATGAATGGGATCATGGTGTTAATGTGCAGGATAAAGAGAACCTGTTGGGGACACTTTCATAAATAAGGTTGGGCTCCAGGTAAGACCACATAATGAAAGGTATTGGGAAAAGGTTAGTACTGGTTCAGGTGATCCTTGGGCCAAAGGTACACATGTCCTTCAAAGTCTTAGTCCATTTTCTATAGGTGGGGACCAGCACCCTATACAGTTATCAATGACAGCAGGCATATAAAATAAAAAGAAGTGCCAGTTGCAAACTGGAGGCAGAATCTTGCAGGCCAAGGGAACCGAGATGATTGAGAGGGAGCGGGTGGTCAACAGTATCAAAGGCTGCAGACAGGTCTAGTAGTAGGAGTATGGAGTAGTGGTCATTGGTTTTATCAGTTAGTAAATCATTAGTGAGTTTTGGGAAGGCAATTTCTGTGAGTGAAAGCCAGACTGTAAGTGGTCAAGAAGGTTATTTTCACTGAGGTAGGAGCAAAGACGGTTGTAGACTAAGCGTTCTAGAAGTTTAGAGGAGAATGGGAGCAATGGAATGGGTCTTAAGTTGTTTAGGTTGACCACCATGAGTACAGCTGCCTCTAGAAAAGAATGGGACCATGGTGTGCATGCACAGGATAAAGAGAACCTATTGGGGACACTTGAGTGGGAATGGGAGCAATGAGGTGGGTCTTAAGTTGTTTAGATTGGGCACCATGAGTACAGCTCACTCTAGAAATTAATGGGACCATGGTGTGCATGTGCAGGGTAAAGAGAACCTGTTGGGGACACTTTCGTAAATAAGGTTGTGCTCCAGGTAGGACCACATATTGAAAGGTATTGGGAAAACGTTAGTACTGGATCAGGTGATCCTTGGGCCAAAGGTACGCATGTCCTTCAAAGTCTTAGCCCATTTTCTATAGGTGTAGACCAGCCCCCTATAGAGTTAACAATGACAGCAGAGATATAAAATAAAAAGAAGTGCCAGTTGCAAACTGGAGGCAGAATCTTGCAGGCCAAGGGAACATGAATGGGACCATGGTGTGCATACGCAGGATAAAGAGAACCTATTGGGGACACTTGAGTGGGAATGGGAGCAATGAGGTGGGTCTTAAGTTGTTTAGGTTGGCCACCATGAGTACAGCTGCCTCTAGAAATGAATGGGACCATGGTGTGCATGTGCAGGATAAAGAGAACCTGTTGGGGACACTTTCATAAATAAGATTGGGCTCCAGGTAAGACCACATATTGAAAGGTATTGGGAAAAGGTTAGTACTGGATCAGGTAATCCTTGGGCCAAAGGTACGCATGTCCTTCCAAGTCTTAGTCCATTTTCTATAGGTGGGGACCAGCACCCCTATACAGTTATCAATGACAGCAGGCATATAGAATAAAAAGAAGTGCCAGTTGCAAACTGGAGGCAGAATCTTGCAGGCCAAGGGAACCGAGATGATTGAGAGGGAGCAGGTGGTCAACAGTATCAAAGGCTGCAGACAGGTCTAGTAGTAGGAGTATGGAGTAGTGGTCATTGGTTTTATCAGTTAGTAAATCATTAGTGAGTTTTGGGAAGGCAATTTCTGTGAGTGAAAGCCAGACTGTAAGTGGTCAAGAAGGTTATTTTCACTGAGGTAGGAGCAAAGACGGTTGTAGACTAAGCGTTCTAGAAGTTTAGAGGAGAATGGGAGCAATGGAATGGGTCTTAAGTTGTTTAGGTTGACCACCATGAGTACAGCTGCCTCTAGAAAAGAATGGGACCATGGTGTGCATGCGCAGGATAAAGAGAACCTATTGGGGACACTTGAGTGGGAATGGGAGCAATGAGGTGGGTCTTAAGTTGTTTAGGTTGGGCACCATGAGTACAGCTCCCTCTAGAAAAGAATGGGACCATGGTGTGCATACGCAGGATATAAAGAACCTATTGGGGACACTTGAGTGGGAATGGGAGCAATGATGTGGGTCTTAAGTTGTTTAGATTGGGCACCATGAGTACAGCTCACTCTAGAAATTAATGGGACCATGGTGTGCATGTGCAGGGTAAAGAGAACCTGTTGGGGACACTTTCGTAAATAAGGTTGTGCTCCAGGTAGGACCACATATTGAAAGGTATTGGGAAAACGTTAGTACTGGATCAGGTGATCCTTGGGCCAAAGGTACGCATGTCCTTCAAAGTCTTAGCCCATTTTCTATAGGTGTAGACCAGCCCCCTATAGAGTTAACAATGACAGCAGAGATATAAAATAAAAAGAAGTGCCAGTTGCAAACTGGAGGCAGAATCTTGCAGGCCAAGGGAACATGAATGGGACCATGGTGTGCATACGCAGGATAAAGAGAACCTATTGGGGACACTTGAGTGGGAATGGGAGCAATGAGGTGGGTCTTAAGTTGTTTAGGTTGGCCACCATGAGTACAGCTGCCTCTAGAAATGAATGGGACCATGGTGTGCATGTGCAGGATAAAGAGAACCTGTTGGGGACACTTTCATAAATAAGATTGGGCTCCAGGTAAGACCACATAATGAAAGGTATTGGGAAAAGTTTAGTACTGGATCAGGTAATCCTTGGGCCAAAGGTACGCATGTCCTTCCAAGTCTTAGTCCATTTTCTATAGGTGGGGACCAGCACCCCTATACAGTTATCAATGACAGCAGAGATATTAAAAAAAAAAGTGCCAGTTGCAAACCGGAGGCTGTGAGGTTACCCAGAATCCCCCAGTGCAGAGTCAGCAAATTCTCCGGCCTTGGATGACAATGACGGAAAGGTCATTAAAAACTTTGAGCTGAATGGAAATCTATTGGTGGGATAATTCTCTTTCTGTTCTTTTTCCTTTGTGATCTGCACATCCCTCCCCAGAGAGCGACCGCTAATCTCCACGCCGTTCTTTCATGTCAGGGGAACACGTGTCCCCGGGCATCCTGGGGGACGATCACGTCCCAGCAATGGTGTCAAAGCCTTTTTAGTCATCACCACACAGGCAGAGTTCATACAAACTACTCCGAGGGTGACATTTCCCTGTATGGTGCAACAACTCCCATTGCTCTGTATTAAAGGGGAAATAAACTGCATGAGCACATCAAACCAAAAACTCAATTTAACCACTGAACCAGTTTACGACGTATGTATTGTGGCAGGCAGCCACTCCCAGGCAAATCGGTGTACTTGTACAGCGCTCGCTTTTCGGGAGGCTAGGGGGCGAGTGCGCACAAGGAAGCCGATGCATGGGGCAGATGGCTCCGATTGCCGCCTGACACCCGCGATCGCTCCCCGCTGAGAGAGAAGGACAGTCGGCTGTCGTAAACACATCTGACCGTTCTTCTCCCTGGAATGATCACAGAGCTCATGTGATCCTTTTATATAGGAACACATGTCTCTATGGTCATTTCAGAAGCCACGCCCCCCCCCCCACAGTTAGAATCACTCCCCTAGGCTCACATTTAACCCCTTGATGAGCCATAATGTTAACCCCTTCCCTGCCAGTGTCATTATTACAGTAGCAGTGCATATTTTTAGCACTGATTACTGTAGTAATGTCACTGGTCCCCCCAAAAGTGTCAAAAATGACAGTTAGGGGTCCGATCTGTCCACCGCAATGTCAAAGTTCCACAAAAAAATCGCAATTAATAATTACGAGTAAAAAAAAAAAAAAAAAAAAACATTAAAAATTACATAAATCTTTCCTGTAATTAGTAGACGCAGTCACTTTTGTGCAAACCAATCAAAATATGCTTATTGCGGGTTTTTTACCAAAAATATGTAGCAGAAAACAAATTGGCCTAAAATTTCAAAAAAAATTTATTTTTTATTTATTTTTTTTTTGAGAATGTTATATAGCAGAATGTGAAAAATATTGTTTTTGTTTCAAAATGTACGCTTTTTTTTTTTATTACGCAAAAAATAAAAATTGCACAGGTGAATAAATACCGCCAAAAGAAAGCTCTATTTGTGGGGGGAAAAGGAGATCAATTTTATTGGGGTACAGCGTCGCACGACCGCGCGAATGTCCATTAAAGTAACGCAGTGCAGAATCACAAAAAATGGCCTGTTCAGGAAGAGGGCAAATCCTTCCGGTCTTAAAGTGGTTAAAGACCCGGACTATTTCTGAAATATGTTGCTTACAAGTAACATCAGTATTTTTTGCTAGAAAATTACTTGGAAACCCCAAAAATGATGCAACTCAATATTGAACCCTACGGACTAAAACTGGGATGCCATTAAAGTTCATGTGTGTGTGTGTAAAGGCAGGCGTCCCAATACTTTTGACAATATAGTGTATCTTCCTATCTATTTACTAATGCTGGCAGCATATGGATAACACATAGTTCATGTTGACTGAAAAACTAAAGTTCCCCAATTCTATGCAGGATGACTAGATCTGCATTCTAGACACAGACACCATTAACCCTACATTGTAACTATTTATAATAAACTTGCTAGTTTTTTTTTAACTACTTAAGGACCGCCATCCGCAGATTTACTGCGGCAGGCAGCCCCTCCCATAACTGTACGTCGGTCACGCGCCTGCAGCTAGGGGGGCGCTCGGGCGCCGCTGGCAGCTCGCTCCCACCCCCACTCGGCAACAGGGACTCCGATGCATGGGTCAGGCGGCTCCGATTGCCACCTGACACCCGCGATCGTTCCCCGCTGAGAGAGAAGGACGGTCGGCTATTGTAAACACAGCTGACTGTTCTTCTCCCTGGAATGATCATAGAGTGCCTGTGATCCTTCTATATAGGATCACATGTCTCTATGGTCATTTCACAAACCCAACCACCACAGTTAGAATCACTCCCCTAGGCTCACATTTAACCCCTTGATCACCCCCAGTATTAACCCCTTCCCTGCCAGTGTCATTATTACAGTAACAGTGCATATTTTTAGCACTGATTACTGTAGTAATGTCACTGGTCCCCCCAAAAGTGTCAAAAATGTAAGTTAGGGGTCCGATCTGTCCGCCGCAATGTCGCAGTCCCGCAAAAAAAATCACAGATCGCCGCCATTACTAGTAAAAAAAAAAAAACAATAAAAATTACATAAATCTTTCCCGGAGTTAGTAAAGGGGGCCTAAAATTAAAAAATGTTTTTATTTATTATTATTTTTTTATGGGGAATGTTATATAGCAGAATTTGTTTTGTTTTTTTTTTTTCAGAATTGTAGCTCTTTTTTGTTTATAGCACAAAAAAATAAAAATTGCACAGGTGATCAAATACCACCAAAAGAAAGCTCTGTTGTGGGAAAAAAAAGGACATCAATTTTATTTAGGTACAGCATTGCTACTTTATATAGTACTATATATACAGTATACACTGTATAATACAATACAGTACAAGTTTTCCTTTCCTAAGTGCAGTACCGAGGATGTCTTTCCAGTCTTTTGAAGTGTAAGAAGACAATGACTTTCCTGAGCCCTATTTTTGCAACATGCTAACACTGACTAACGGAACATATAAGAATCAGAGAGAATCTAGTTAGAACTGAACTAACACTAAACAAGAGGGTGTAAGATCCTGGTACTTTCAGTACCTTCTAGCCTCTTACGTCTGGGTTGCGTTCCACCATTCAGGTAGATGGAACGCATATAGCTGCATGTCTCTTTAACAACTGATGACGTCATCACTAGGCGCCGCTCTGAGCGGCTATTTCAACCGACGGTCTGCACTCACAAGGTGTTCGTGCAACCGCTCATAATACAAGCCTGACTGACGCTGCCGTATCCTCCAGCTATCCTCCCTATACCTGGACTGACCGGAGCCTCGCTACTTGATCCTTTACCTCGCTACCTGATCCTTTACCTCGCTACCTGATCCTTACCCTCGCTCACCAGCCTGTGATAAGTACCCCGCAGGGGATCCCTTCCTACCAAACCACATCACTCCAACAACATCATCTCTGAGTGTTTGTGTGTGTGCATACTGAAGCAGGCTGAACCACCATGATGAGTCAAGAGAGTTGGATATGGTGATTCAACACATCTCTACACGACTACTGAGTGGAAATTCTGCAGCTGCAAATCCAGTTCACAAAATCAAACCCCAGAGCGTTACAGAGGGAAGGAAAGAGGGATATGCTAAATCACACACCTAAACACTATATATAAATATATACAGTGCCTTGCGAAAGTACTTGGTCCCCTTTAACTTTACGACCTTTTACCACATTTCAGGCTTCAAACATCTATAATAATAAAATCCAAGTGTCCCTGCGTCCAGTCCCTGTGTCCGTGGGATTGTACTACTGCCCCACGGACAGCCGTTGGGAGCGCAGAGACTTTGCCCCGCCCTACATCAGTCTGTTAGAGCAGAACTTTTTTTCTTTTTTTTTTAAAGCCCGTAGCGTGTGAATCACACTCAAAAAGACTTAGCACCCGGTGCATAAAAAGTGCACACACGCAAACGTGAACACACAAAAACTGCACAGGGTGTGCGAATGGTCTAGCCTCCGAAGAGGTTGGACCTATACCTTGATCCCCCGGGGCGCAAGACTCCTGACAGGGACTGAGGTACTTCCTATGGTTTGCCTGGCCGAGACCTGGCAAACCCCGTTCTCCAGGGGGACTGCCGAAACAGCCCACCCCAAGTACTAGGTGGGGCTCCCCCGAAGGGAGACCCCATGAGAGAGGGCGAACCAAGCCAGAAGGCCATGTCCACCCCCTCCTAAGACTTTCAAGGTAGGCCCAGAGACCCACACCGTACTCATCGTGCAGGAAGAGAAGAGTGAAAGTGAAGTGACACACTACAAGGAAAAATACACACAAACAAAAAGGTGGGGAAGGGGAAGGGGAAGTGGAAGTGGAGAGGTGAATTAGTGCCTAAGTGAAAATACAAAGGCAGGCCTTCCGGCCGGAATAAAAATTCCTCTGGTCGAAGCCAAAAGGCCTAGCCCAAGAGGCAGGTGCTGAAAAAGTGTGTAGGTGCAGTGACCATGGTGCCGAAAAACTCAAGGCGAGCTGCCCCTCACCAGTGAGAATTAAGGCACCCCTGGGCTGCCACCCCAGGGGCACATACTCTACGGGCTTTTTCTATCCCGGCCCAAAGGCCAGACCGAGTGTAGCCCTATCCCACCAGGAGGCATCAGAACTTTAGACAGCTTAGGGTGAATCTACCTTCAACTGGGGACAAGCCTTTTACAAGGCCAGATTCAACCCAGGAGGAAAGGCTCTCCCACCGCCATCCGCCGTTCCTTACCAATAACATCCAGGATCAGTACTAACTGGCCACAGATCCAGTTTTCTCGCTCCCTTCAAACTGGTAGGGGCGGACCCATTCAAATCAGAAGGCAATGGACCCATCCAGGTTTCTCTGATGTGGCTTACTTCCCAGTCCCCCGGTAGATCCGGAGCGCCCTGGTTCATTTCAGCCCCCACCGATACTAACAATCAGGTTCCATACCAAGAGCAGAACTTCCCAAACTGTGGGTGGCAACACACAGCCACATCTGAGTGTATAGCCTGCAGTCACTGCTGCCAGCCTATAACAACTGCCTTTACACATTACGGTGATGAATTCTGTCATGAACAATAAAAGCCATTTAAATGTTGTATTCAATGTACTTCATAATGCACATATATATTAAAGACTTTGCATTTCATTCTGCACAATATATACCGTATATACTCGAGTATAAGTCGACCCGAATATAAGCCGAGGCCCCTAATTTTACCACAAAAAAGTGGGAAAACGTATTGACTCGAGTATAAGCCTAGGGTGGGAAATGCAGCAGCTACTGGACCCAACTGGATCACCACGAGACACAAAACAGGGGCTGCGGGCATGGTACAGGAGATGGCCCAGGTCATGGTAAGGGCATGGCACAGGTCAGGGCACAGGTCATGGTACAGGAGATGGTATAGGCATGGCACAGTATGTACAGGCATGGCACAGTAGGTACAGGCATGGCACAGTAGGCACAGGCATGGCACAGGAAATGCCGCAGCACTGCATGAGGAAATGCAGGGGCTGCGAAGGAGTCTCCCTTACCTTTCGGTGAGGCGCCTTGGATTTAAAAATTGCACTGCCCGGCGCCAATACTACGTCACCACAAATGCACCGCCGATGCTCGGGAAAGCCCGAACACAATCGGCTATTCCCGGGCATGCGGCACATGCACGGTGAGACGTCGGCGCCGGGCGGCGCCATTTTTAAAAAGACAAAAAAGACAGTGGTTCGAGTATAAGCCGAGGGGGGCATTTTCAGCATGAAAAAACATGCTGAAAATCTCGGCTTATACTCGAGTATATACGGTATATATATTAGAAATGAATAAATACAGCATTGCACTTCAGCATGTGATCAGCTCTGCAGTCCTGTGGGTAATTTGCATAAACCACTCCCACCTACCAATCAGACAGTAGAAGTTATCTGCTCAGCAGCACGCATAGGCTCTGAGTACACCATC
Organism: Pelophylax lessonae; assembly: GCF_965119305.1. Taxonomy (NCBI): domain Eukaryota; kingdom Metazoa; phylum Chordata; class Amphibia; order Anura; family Ranidae; genus Pelophylax; species Pelophylax lessonae. Next base: position 679,584,403 of record NC_138770.1, on the reverse strand, counting down.
AGGGTTACATAGCAGATAAGTAGAGAGAGAGAGAGTAGGAGGCGTCTCATTACTCTGTGAAGCTGACATTTTGTACTGTGTATATTATATATATATATATATATATATATATATATATATATATATACAGGAATATTGTCTGATTAGAGAACACAAACACAGCTCTTATCGGGGCACATTAAAGGGGGACTCTGGCGACATTATTAAGGGGGACTCGGACTGCAATTTTATGGGGGACTCGGACTACAATATTAAGGGGGACTCTGACGGCAATATTAAGGGGGACTCTGACGGCAATATTAAGGGGGACTCTGATGGCAATATTACGGGGGACTCTGACGGCAATATTAAGGGGGAATCTGACGGCATTATTAAGGGGGACCCTGACGGCATTATTAAGGGGGACTCCGACCGCATTATTAAGGGGGACTCTGACCGCATTATTAAAGGGGGACTCTGACCAGGGGCACTTTAACCGGGGCTCATACAGGGGAACTCTGACCCGGACGCATAAAGGGACACTGATGTAAGGGAGCACTCCGATGGGGACACTGATGTAAGGAGGCACTCCGATGGGGACACTGATTTAAGGAGGCACTCCGATGGGGACACTGATGTAAGGGAGCACTCCGATGGGGACACTGATGTAAGGAGGCACTCCGATGGGCACACTGATGTAAGGAGGCAATCCGATGGGGACACTAATGTAAGGGAGCACTCCGATGAGGATACTGATGTAAGGTTTGAAAAAAACGAATAGAGCCATGATAAATTTTTAAAGGAAAAAAGCTGTTGCTGTCAGGAAAAGGATCATTTAAACAGAGCAAAAAAACCTGTCACACTCAGCAAAGCAAATCTGCGACAGTAGAAACGCTGTAAAAGGAACATTGCCTGATTGAAATCTACCACTGTAAGTGCATTACTGTAAAAAAAAAAAAAAAAAACGCAGAACATAGACACGCTATTAAAAGGACGTTTATAAGCACACTGACTTTAGTAGCAAAGTACGCCTTACTGGAACAAGTCTGTTTTTACAAATGTTTGACCGCATATATCTAGCGCCCGTTAGTTTAATGGGCTTAATGTCTAATAAAGATATAAAACAGTAATATTTTGTGAAGAATCAACAACAAGTGGGACATAATCATGAAGTGGAATGAAATTTATTGGATATTTCAAACTTTTTTAACAAATAAAAAACTGAAAAATTGGGCGTGCAAAATTATTCAGCCCCCTTAAGTTAATACTTTGTAGCGCCACCTTTTGCTGCGATTACAGCTGTAAGTTGCTTGGGGTATGTCTCTATCAGTTTTGCACATCGAGAGACTGACATTTTTGCCCATTCCTCCTTGCAAAACAGCTCGAGCTCAGTGAGGTTGGATGGAGAGCGTTTGTGAACAGCAGTTTTCAGTTCTTTCCACAGATTGTCGATTGGATTCAGGTCTGGACTTTGACTTGGCCATTCTAACACCTGGATATGTTTATTTGTGAACCATTCCATTGTAGATTTTGCTTTATGTTTTGGATCATTGTCTTGTTGGAAGACAAATCTCCGTCCCAGTCTCAGGTCTTTTGCAGACTCCATCAGGTTTTCTTCCAGAATGGTCCTGTATTTGGCTCCATCCATCTTCCCATCAATTTTAACCATCTTCCCTGTCCCTGCTGAAGAAAAGCAGGCCCAAACCATGATGCTGCCACCACCATGTATGACAGTGGGGATGGTGTGTTCAGGGTGATGAGCTGCGTTGCTTTTATGCCAAACATAACGTTTTGCATTGTTGCCAAAAAGTTTGATTTTGGTTTCATCTGAGCAGAGCCCCTTCTTCCACATGTTTGGTGTCGCCCAGGTGGCTTGTGGCAAACTTTAAACAACACTTTTTCTGGATATCTTTAAGAAATGTCTTTCTTCTTGCCACTCTTCCATAAAGGCCAGATTTGTGCAGTATACGACTGATTGTTGTCCTATGGACAGAGTCTCTCACCTCAGCTGTAGATCTCTGCAGTTCATCCAGAGTGATCATGGGCCTCTTGGCTGCATCTCTGATCAGTCTTCTCCTTGTATGAGCTGAAAGTTTAGAGGGACGGCCAGGTCTTCGTAGATTTGCAGTGGTCTGATACTCCTTCCATTTCAATATTATCGCTTGCACAGTGCTCCTTGGGATGTTTAAAGCTTGGGAAATCTTTTTGTATCCAAATCCAGATTTAAACTTCTCCACAACAGTATCTCGGACCTGCCTGGTGTGTTCCTTGTTCTTCATGATGCTCTCTGCTCTTTAAACGGACCTCTGAGACTATCACAGTGCAGGTGCATTTATACGGAGACTTGATTACACACAGGTGGATTCTATTTATCATCATTAGTCATTTAGGTCAACATTGGATCATTCAGAGATCCTCACTGAACTTCTGGAGAGAGTTTGCTGCACTGAAAGTAAAGGGGCTGAATAATTTTGCACGCCCAATTTTTCAGTTTTTTATTTGTTAAAAAAGTTTGAAATATCCAATAAATTTCGTTCCACTTCATGATTGTGTCCCACTTGTTGATTCTTCACAAAAAAATTACAGTTTTATATCTTTATGTCTGAAGCCTGAAATGTGGCAAAAGGTCAAAAAGTTCAAGGGGGCCGAATACTTTCGCAAGGCACTGTGTATGTATATATATATATATATATATATATATACACAGTGTATATACAGTGTATATATATGTATATATATATATATATATATATATAAATAAATAAAATATGTATATACACACAGTACATATATATATATATATATATATACAGTATATATTTTTTTATTGGTAATTTATTTTATATATATATATATATATATATATATATATATAATATTTATTTTAATTTTTATTTTTTTGTTTATTTTTCTTTATTTATTTTCTATTTGCAATTTATTCATTAATTATAATTATTCATTTTTTTAATTATTGCATTTGAGAAAAAAAAAAAAGGTTAAAAACCCACAAGAAAACGGGCTAAAACTCCCAAAACCACTCGAATCAAGCATTGCCATGCATTTCTATGGGAAAAAAAAATACTTCAATAACCTACCAATCTGCCCGATTGGAGCTACACAAAAAGCTCCAGAACTTTTTTTTTTTTTTTTAAGCTTCAGGCGACTTGGAGTGGAGATGTGAACCGTCTCCATAGAGAATAATTGATTTTTTCCTCCTCCAGCATTTTGCAGCGTCCTGTGAATTGGGCCTTAGGAGCTCAGAAATATACTTTATATACATTATACATACACATGTTCTCATCCTCTCTGTTGGTGAAAAGTGGGTCATCCTAAAGCTATTCAGCTGTGGAGGAACTACATGTCCCAGTATGTAAAGAAGCAGGACATGGGTATCACATCGGATCTTACAGTGGGGGCGGGGGGGGGGTGAATAATTATTTTATACCCTGCAGATTTTGTACGTTTGCCCACCTACAAAGAAATGAAGGGTCTATAATTTTTATTATAAGTGCACTTTACCCACTTCATCCCCTGAAAGGTTTTACCGTCCTTAACCGCTTTAAGACCGGAAGGATTTTCCCCCTTAATGACCAGGCCCTATTTTGCGATTCGGCACTGCGTTACTTTAACGGACAATTGCGCGGTCATACGACGCTGTACCCAAATACCATTGACCTTTTTTTCCCCACAAATAGAGCTTTCTTTTGGTGGTATTTGATCACCTCTGCTATTTTTAATCTTTGTGCTATAAACAAAAAAAGAGCGACAATTCTGAAAAAAAAAAAAAAAACATTATTTTTCACATTCTGCTATACATTCTCAAAAAAAAAAAAAAAAAATCTAAATTTAACCTTTTTGGCCAATTTGTTTTCTGCTACATATTTTTAGTATAAAAAATCGCAATAGGCGTATTTTGATTGGTTTGCGCAAAAGGTATTGCGTTTACTAACTAAGGGAAAGATTTAAGTCATTTCTATTGGTTTTTTTTTTACTAGTAATGGCGGCGATCTGTGATTTTTAGTGGGACTGCGACATTGCGGCGGACAGATCGGAACCCTAACTGACATTTTTGACACTTTTGGGGGGGACCAGTGACATTACTACAGTAATCAGTGCTAAAAATATGTTACTGTTACTGTAGTAATGACACTGGCAGGGAAGGGGTTAACCCTGTGGGTGATCAAGGGGTTAAATGTAAGCCTAGGGGTGTGTTTCTAACTGTGGGGGGGGGGCGTGGCTTCTGAAATTACCATAGAGACATGTGATCCTATATAGAAGGATCACAGGGGCTCTGTGATCATTGCAGGGAGAAGAACGGTCAGATGTGTTTACAACATCCGACCGTCCTCTCTCAGCGGCAGGGGAGGACTGGGCCAGGGGGCAATTGCCCCCTGGGCCACTCTGATGCCCCGTAAAAAGGCCAGCCCCAACCAAGCTGTCCCCGCTCCCCCCAACCGCCCCCTGCTGGCCAGGTCGGGAACCCGGATTCAGCCGGTAAGTAGAGAGTATCTGGAACAGGGCTTTAGCTTGGAATGGATATCAGGAATAGAATGGGAAGACGGAGAGTGGGAGGGGGGATGAGTCGCTGCACCATGAGCCTCTGGTTTGTACTTGCCCCCTGGGCCGAAAGTTGCCAATCTGCCCCTGCTCAGCAGGGAGCGATCGCGGGTGTAAGAGGGCAATCGGACCGGTGCATTGGCTTCCCCCGCTGCCGAGTGGGGGCGGGAGTGCGCCGGCGGCAGCGTGTGCTCGCTCCCTAGCTTCCTGCGCACGACCGGACTTATATCTACGTTGGTTTGCACAGGAGAGCCACACTGCTGCAGTAAAAAGGTGGTGGGTGGTTGGGAAGTGGTTAAAATACACCTATGATAAAAATTATAGACTCTTCATTCCTTTGTAAGTGGGCAAACCTACACAATCTGCTGGAGATCAAATCATTCTTTTCCCCACTGTATGTATGAATATGTTCTAAGAACTGGCGTTAGTTACCCAGCCGCTAACAGACCTAAAACTGAAGTCTAATTGGTGGCTGCAGACAAGAGACCCCCTTTGATGCATAAGCCCCCCAGCTTCTTGTGAGCCAGCTGTCTGTAGATTGCTCCATAGCTGCAGCACCATATGTCAATGCTTTCCCTCCAGCAAGTCCTGCGATCGATACTTTTGTACCGCGATGGAAGTTCCTGCCTTTGGCAAAGCCGGCAGTCACTGCTGAAGACTCACATCTAGATCCGGACGGGGACAGATGAGGACTGTGTGATGTACGTTTCACATTCCCCATTGTTTGTCTTCAATTCAAGTCACGGATTAGGGAACACGCAATGCTGCCACAGCTGTCCATGGCCGACGGGCCCCCCCATCCTGCCAGAGCCCAAAGATTAGTCTAATTAATGGCTAATTAACCAATTAAGTGCCCTGCATAGCTGTCTATTGGTCATACTGCAGAGAGAACCAGGAGGGCATTAATAAGGAATTCAGAATATTAACCACTTGTGCTCCATGGAACGCAGCAATCCTTACATTGTAGCTAGCAGGCTATTGATTCCATAATAATAACTTTCTCATTTCTATTGATACTGAATAATAATATTTCATTCGAACTGTCTTCCATAAAGTATGTTCTCTTTATGACAAGTGTAGGTAAAAATAAAAATTAAAAAAAAAAACACTTTTTTGTTGCCCTGTGTTCTAGCTGGCATGTAGACGCATGCGTTGTATGCCACGGCCTTGGGCTCAGTGGAAAGGAATGGAGCCACCAAATCCGCAGTGGGCCATGGCCAGTATAGAAGCTCCTCCCTCTGATCTGCAAATAAATGAAACAGAGTATATGCAAAAGTACTTTGTATCTCTCTTTCCTGCCAGATCAATGTTTATAAACAATGTTACTTTGTATCTCTCTATTTCCTGCCAGATCAATGTTTATAAACAATGTTACTTTGTATCTCTCTATTTCCTGTCTGATCAATGTTTATAAACAATGTTACTTTGTATCTCTCTATTTCCTGCCAGATCAATGCTTATAAACAATGTTACTTTGTATCTCTCTATTTCCTGCCAGATCAATGCTTATAAACAATGTTACTTTGTATCTCTCTATTTCCTGTCTGATCAATGTTTATAAACAAAGTTACTATGTATCTCTATCTCCTGTTTCATCAATGTTTATAAACAATGTTACTTTTTACCTCTTTATCTCCTGTCTAAACAATGCTTATTATTATTATTATTATACAGGATTTATATAGCGCCAACAGTTTGCGCAGCGCTTTACAATGTGAGGGAAGACAATACAGTTACAATACAGTTCAAAACAGGAGGAACTAGAGGGCCCTGCTCGTTAGAGCTTACAATCTAGAAGGGAGGGTCAAGTGAAACAAAAGGCAATAACCGTGGGGGATGGGTTGATGGAGAAAATGGAGGTACATTTGTTAGGGGTTGGTAGGATAGGCTTCTCTGAAAAGGAGGGTTTTCAGAGATCGCCTAAAAGCTAATAGAGTAGGAGATAATCGGACAGATAAGGGTAAGGAGTTCCATAGAATTGGAGAGGCTCTGGAAAAGTCCTGGAGGCGAGCATGGGAGGAGGTGACGAGGGGGCTAGAGAGCAGGAGTATTTGCTAATAAACAATGTTACTTTGTATCTCTCTATTTCTCATCTTATCAATGTTTTTATACAATGTTACTTTGTATCTTTCTATCTCCTGTCTGATAATTGTTTACAAACAATCTTACTTTGTATCTCTCCAGCTCCTGTCTTACCAATGTTTAAAAACAATGTTACTATATACAGTATCTCACAAAAGTGTGTACACCCCTCACATTTTTGTAAATATTTTATTCTATCTTTTCATGTGACAACACTGAAGAAATGACACTTTGCTACAATGTAAAGTAGTGAGTGTACAGCTTGTATAACAGTGTAAATTTGCTGTCCCCTCAAAATAACTCAACACACAGCCATTAATGTCTAAACCGCTGGCAACAAAAGTGAGTACACCCCTTAGTGGCAATGTCCAAATTGGGCCCAATTTGCCATTTTCCCTCCCCGGTGTCATGTGACTCGTTAGTGTTACAAGGTCTCAGGTGTGAATGGGAAGCAGGTGTGTTAAATTTGGTGTTATCGCTCTCACTCTCTCATACTGGTCACGGGAAGTTCAACATGGCACCTTCATGGCAAAGAACTCTCTGAGGATCTGAAAAAAAGAATTGTTGCTCTACATAAAGATGGCCTAGGCCAGGGGTAGGGAACCTTGGCTCTCCAGCTGTGCTGAAACTACAAATCCCATGAGGCACTGCAAAACTCTGACAGCCACAGGCATGCCTTCCTAAGGCAGAGGCATGATGGGATTTGTAGATTCAGCACATCTGGAGAGCCAAGGTTCCCTACCCCTGACCTAGGCTATAAGAAGATTGCCAAGACCCTGAAACTGAGCTGCAGCATGGTGGCCAAGACCATAGAGCAGTTTAACAGGACAGGTTCCACTCAGAACAGGCCTCACCATGGTCAACAAAAGAAGTTGAGTGCACGTGCTTAGCGTCATATCCAGAGGTTGTCTTTGGGAAATAGACGTATGAGTGCTGTCAGCATTGCTGCAGAGGCTGAAGGGGTGGGGGGGTCAGCCTGTCAGTGCTCAGACCATACGCCGCACACTACATCAAATTGGTCTGCATGGCTGTCATCCCAGAAGGAAGCCTCTTCTAAAGATGATGCACAAGAAAGCCCGCAAACAGTTTGCTGAAGACAAGCAGACTAAGGACACGGATTACTGGAACCATCTCCTGTGGTCTGATGGGACCAAGATAAACTTATTTGGTTCAGATGGTGTCAAGCGTGTGTGGTAGCAACCAGATGAGGAGTATAAAGACAAGTGTGTCTTGCCTACAGCTGGTCTGGGGCTGCATGAGTGCTGCCGGCACTGGGGTGCTACAGTTCATTGAGGGAACCATGAATGCCAACATGTACTGTGACATACTGAAGCAGAGCATGATCCCCTCCCTTCGGAGACTGGGTCGCAGGGCAATATTCCAACATGATTATGACCCCAAACACCTCCAAGATGACCACTGCCTTGATAAAGAAGCTGAGGGTAAAGGTGATGGACTGGCCAAGCATGTCTCCAGACCTAAACCCTATTGAGCATCTGTGGGGCATCCTCAAACAGAAGGGGGAGGAGTGCAAGGTCTCTAACATCCACCAGCTCAGTGATGTCATCATGGGGGAGTGGAAGAGGACTCCAGTGGCAACCTGTGAAGCTCTGGTGAACTCCATGCCCAAGAGGGTTAAGGCAGTGCTGGAAAATAATGGTGGCCACACAAAATATTGACACTTTGGGTCCAATTTGGACATTGTCACTTAGGGGTGTACTCACTTTTGTTGCCAGTGGTTTAGACATTAATGGCTGTGTGTTGAGTTATTTTGAGGGGACAGTAAATTTACACTGTTATACAAGCTGTACACTCACTACTTTACATTGTAGCAAAGTGTAATTTCTTCAGTGTTGTCACATGAAATATAGAATAAAATATTTACAAAAATGTGAGGGGTGTACTCACTTTTGTGAGATAATGTATCTCTCTATATCCCATCTGATCAATTTTTATAAACAATGTTACTTTGTATCTTTCTATCTCCCGTCTAATCAAGGTTTATAAACAATGTTACTTTGTATCTCTCTAGCTTCCATCTAATCAATGTTTATAAACAATGTTACTTTGTATCCCTCTATCTCCTGTCTGTTCAATGTTTATAAACAATGTTACTTTGTATCCCTCTATCTCCTGTCTGTTCAATGTTTATAAACACTGTTACTTTGTATCTCTTTGTGCCGGTTCACACTAGGTCGCTCCGATTTAGGGGGCGACCTGTGAAGTCGCGTGCAGCGCGACTTCGGCGTGACTTGCACGGACTTCATAAAATTAATGTCTATGCAAGTCGCCTCCAGGTCGCCCCAAAGTAGTACAGGAACATTTTTCTAAGTCGGAGCGAATTGTGTCGCTCCTATTAGAACGGCTTCTGTACCGCACAATGGGAGTGTGACGGACCGCGACTTGTCAGGCTGACAAGTCGCGATCCAAGTCGGACTAGTGTGAATGCGGTCTTTATCTTTCATCTGATCAATCTTTATAAACAATGTTACTTTGTATCTCTCTATCTCCTGTCTGATCAATCTTTATAAACAATGTTACTTTGTATCTCTCTATCTCCTGTCTGATCAATCTTTATAAACAATGTTACTTTGTATCTCTCTATCTCCTGTCTGAACAATGTTTATAAACAATGTTACTTTACCTCCCGTCTGAACAATCTTTATAACCATTAAAGGGGTCCCCCATGTGAAATAAACCTCTCAGCTCCAGACAGCTTAGAAATTATTTTACCGGCTTCAAAACTATTTAAAGCAGCTTTGCTCTGCTGCAGCAACATTTCCTAAAATATTCACCGAAAAAATATAAAATATAAAACTTCTTTATACTTTTTCTTTCATTTAAGATTTCTGCGTAGGTTTATCCTTCAGTGAAGATTTAGATCATGCAGAGTAATAAATCAAGAGGAAACTTTATCATCTTTGTATTTCCTATTCTTAGGCGCTGCACACAAAAACGGAATAAACAGGGTGAGAAAAATGTGTAAAAGTAACATTTTGATAAAGAGGGGGGGGGGGGCACCATGAAATCTGTGCACTGAGATAATATACATATTCACATATCACCTCATTCCACCCACTCAGCTGGCTAATAAATGTGTGACATTTACCTGAAAAAGAAAATGAAATCTTTTCTTTGGGAGTTTTTTTTTCTATGGGGGGGGGGGGGTGTTATTTAAGGTAGATTTGTTTAGTTGGGGGGGGGGGTTATTTCAGGTGGATTCGTTTAGTTGGGGGGGGTGGTATTTAAGGTTGATTCGTTTAGTTGGGGGGGAGTGGTATTTAAGGTTGATTCGTTTAGTTGGGGGGGGGGGGTATTTAAGGTTGATTCGTTTAGTTGGGGGGGAGTGGTATTTAAGGTTGATTCGTTTAGTTGGGGGGGAGTGGTATTTAAGGTTGATTCGTTTAGTTGGGGGGGGGGGTATTTAAGGTAGATTTGTTTAGTTGGGGGGGAGTGGTATTTAAGGTTGATTCGTTTAGTTGGGGGGGGGGGGTATTTAAGGTTGATTCATTTAGCTGGGGGGGGTGGTATTTAGAGCCCGTTCACACTGGGCACCGCGACTTCACAGGTCGCCCCGGCAAGTCGGATCGCCTCAGTGTGAACCAGCTCTAAAGTTAGATTTGTTTAGTTGGGTGGGGGGGGGGGGGTGATATTTAAGGTAGATTAGTTTAGTTCAGTTGCATAAATTATTTTTATTTTTTTACGGTCCCATCTGATGCAACAAGAGTGGGCAGCATGTTAGAGAGTCAGACTGCTGGACAGCACAGAGCGCAGCCTCCATACCCTCACTCAGCACTCCAATCAACAATGCTGCAGCAAATAGGACTGTCAAAAAATAAAATAATTTTGGAGTGGGAGGAGAAGAGGATTTGTGCTCAGGGGGGAAATTTAAGTGGTAGAAGATTTGTACTAGGAGAGGTGAATTTTTTTTTAATTTTTTTTTTTTGGGGGGAGGGGTATTTGTGCTAGCAAGGATGATTGGGGGTATTTGTGCAAGGAGGTGACATTTTGGGACGGGGGGGGGGGGGGGGGATTTGTGCTAAGATAGGGGATTGGGAAGAATTTGTGCTGGGAGGGGGGATTTGGAGTGCGGGGAGAAGATTTGTGCTCAGAGGGGAAGATTGAGGGGTAGAGGATTTGTACTAGGAGAAGGGATTCTTTTTTTTTGGGGGGGGGGGAATTTGTGCTAAGATAAGGGACTGGGAAGAATGCGTGCTAGGAGGGGACATTTGTAGTGGGGGGGGGGGAGAGTAGAGGATTCGTACTAAGAGAGGGGTTTTTTTGGGGGGGGGAGGGGGGCTGGATTTGTACTAGCAAGGATAATTAGGGGTATTTGTGCAGGCAGGGAAATTTGGGGGGGGGGGGGATTTGTGCTAAGATGGGCGATTGGGAAGAATTTGTGCCAGGAGGAGGGTATCCCTCAAATTTCTCCTCTAAGAGAGGGGAATTTTTTTGTTGGGGGGGGGGGGCATTTGTGCTAGCAAGGATGAAAGGATGATTGGGGTATTTGTGCTAGGAGGGGACATTTTTTTTTTTTTTGGGGGGGGGGGTTTGTGCTAATATGGGGGATTTGGAAGAGTTTGTGCTGAGAAGGGGGGATTTGGAGTGTGGGGAGATCTGAGGGGTAGAGGATTTGTACTAGGATGGGGGAATTTTTTGGGGAATGAAAGGATTTGAGCTGGGAAGTTGGGGGGGAGGGGAACTTCACCAGGGGGCAGATTTGTACTGGGAGGAGGGGGGAATTTATTATTAGGGGGACAGCATGAAGATTAGTGCTCCGTATTTTTTTTTGGGGGGGGGGGGGGGTTGCTGACACATAATGCTCATACATCTTGGGGGGGGGGGGAGCACAATTTGGCATGTTCGTCCTGGGTTTTGGATGACCTTGTCCCAGCACTGGGCGCAATGTCGTATTGCAGGGATGAGGGTACCCTGTGCTGAGTTTCTTCTGTTACAAAGCTTAGAGGAGTAGTGACATCAGCATCACTACTCTTGTCAGCCCAGCACTGGGAGCAGTGAGGAGAGAGCCGGGAGGAGGTGCAGGTTGCGCTCATCCTAACTGGATCCCCCAAGCTAGCACATCATGAACGGAAAGAGGGTGGGGGGGGGGGGGGACAGTTTGTCAACTAAGCCCTGGGCTCTGGATGACCTTGTCCCAGCACTGAGTACAGCAATTAATTTGAGGTACATCTGGGACCAGGTGGGGACAAGGGGTGGGCAGGAAGGACAGCCACCCCAGGCGCAGACCCCAGGTGCAGCGGAAGGGCCTGCACCCCGTCAATGAACTCAGTCTCCAGATCAGCAGCTAGCTACCACAGAACTACTCTGACAGCTCTGAAAGTACCATTGCTCCAAGCCGTCCAATAAAAATGCTGCAGTGGAGGCTCTCCTCTCACTGCAGTGTCATGGAAGGGGGCGTGTGTCTAAAAGACAAATGCTCCCGCCCAGCCCAGCCCTCCTAACTACAAGGAATACACATGGAAAATACAATACTCCAAGATGCCCACTCTATGCCCACAAAAAAAAAAAAAGAATAAGCCACTGCACAATTGCAACTACCAAGAAAGCCAGCAATTGGCCACACATGTGCAATTCACACTCCATGCCAGTTGGAGGGGGCAGAGAATGGGAGAATTCTGCAGCATGCATTAGGGGTGGAAGAGTGGGTGCAGTTCTCCATCCATGGCCCTGGACGCTGAACCAGCCTGTCCCCCTATAGTCTGGGTCCCATCTTTCAAACAGTGGTCTCTCTGCGGAGGGCCAACATGCTCCCTTCCTGAGTCTTCCAATCAGCCAAGCTTATGCTTCCTGCTGACCTGGGAGCTCTGAGGGCATGTCGGACCTCTGCAGAGAGGCCACTGCTACCACACAGAGTGCACGCTGGCAGGGAACACATGCTCCTCTATGCAGGCTGCGGTTGCTTTCTAAGACTTTGTATTTTGTTTTGATGCCCCTGGAAGGTCTTTAACAGATTTTAGCTAAAAGAATAATTGGATTTTAACCACTTCCCGTTAGGGATGTGCAGTCAGGGTGGCAGAGCCTCACATTTCATTAACATAAAAAAACAAAGAAAAAGATCGAGCTTTGAGGGTCGCAGATTGGCGACCTGGGATCTCAGAGACCCCAAATTTGAGGGGTAGGTAGTCCTACCCCACCACTGGTCAAAGTTTGGGGATCCTAGCACCTATGGTTCTGGAGATACGGAGCTCCTTGCGCAGCCCCTCAGATGCTACATACAGTGCGGCCACTTTAAAGAGGAAGTAAACCCTCCTCTACAACTTGTACCTATAGGTAAAAGCAAAGGGGGAAGGTTTGGGACTTTGAGTGAGATGCACAAATAGAACTCCTATGTAAGTTTTGTATTTTTGGGGGCTTTGTCCCTCCCCCTTTCCCTCCTTCCCCTTTCCAGTTCCCTTCATCATCATAGTTGCAAATTCCTTATATTTATTCATTTTTCTAGATACATATCACACATCTACTCCTGAAGAAGTGGCATACACAAAGTCCACGAAACGCGTAGAGTCCCATGATGTCATGATGTGTATCATAATATATATATTTTTTACCTTCTGGAATCTCTGCCTTGTTGATTGAGATGTACTGGGATTTGGGGACTACTTACCCGTCTTCTTTATCATTTTATTATTCTGTATTCCATGTTACCAATCATGTATGTATGTATGTATGTATGTATCAATAAATGTTTTTATCTTCTATCCAACCAGCCTTGCAATGTCTCTCATTTAAAGTCCCAAAACCCCCCATTTTTTTCTCCTGTACCTATAGGTGATCCTATGATAAGGGTTACCTATAGGTACTGTAAATATCTCCTAAACATGTACCGTTTAGGAGATATTTACCTTACATGCAGCCAGTGACATCACTGGCGCATGCGCTCTGAAGGAACGACCGCTGGTGCCGTACCTTCAGAGCCCCGTGCCGCGACCATCGGCTCCCTCGCGCGTGCGCGGGAGTGACGTCACCGCGGCTCCGGCCAATCAGATGGCCGGATGCCGCGATCCCGGGAGACGGGCGACTGGACATTTCGCCCGTCATACAGGTGAGCGGGTGGCACGGCGGGGGCTCGTTCTAAGGTAAGTATTTCATAATGAGCTAGTATGCGATGTATACTAGCTCATTATGTGTTTCTCTTTCAGGTTGAATTTTTTTTTTTTTTTATGGGTTTACAACCTCTTTAACCACTTTACCACCGGAGGATTTTGCTGTCTTACGTCTGGGCCACTTTTTGCGATTCGGCACTGTGCGACTTTAACTGACATTTGCGCGGTCATGCGACGTCGTACCCAAACAAAATTTACATCCTTTTTTTCCCACAAACAGAGCTTTCTTTTGGTGGTATTTGATCACCTGTGCGATTTTTACTTTTTGCGCTATAGACAAAAAAAGATCGACAATTTTGAAAAAAATAACAATATTTTTCACATTTATTTATATGAAATTCCCCCCCCCCCCAAAAAAAAATTTAAAAATCTAAATTTTTTATCATTTTAGGCCAATTTGTTTTCTGCTACATATTTTTGGTAAAAAAAAATTGCAATAAGCGTATTTTGATTGGTTTGCGCAAAAGTTATTGCGTTTACTAACTAAGGGTAAGATTTCTGTCGTTTTTGGTGGTTTTTTTTTTAACGAGTAATGGCGGTGATCTGCGATTTTTTTTGCGGGACTGCGACATTGCGGCAGACAGATCGGACCCTTGACTGACATTTTTGACACTTTTGGGGGTACCAGTGACATTACTACAGTAATCAGTGCTATAAATATGCACTGTTACTGTAAAAATGATACTGGCAGGGAAGGGGTTAATTTTATTGGAGAGAGAGGGGTTAATGTATGCCTGGTGCTTACTGACGTGTGTGGGGGGAGGTGACTGAGTGACACAGGGACAGATCGCAGGTTCAGCTATGCTGAACCCTGCAATCTGACCCTGCCTGTCACTTAGGAGATCCGCCCGTTTTGTTTACACAAGCGGGCGGATCTCCAGACTTGATTCCCCGACGATCGGGGAAGAGCAGCGACGATCGCCGCTGCTCCTCCCCTGGCCCGACTCCCGCTGTGACTGAATACAGTAGGAGCGAGCCTCCGGCGGCGCGCGCGCGCCGCCGAGAAGGGGGAGTGTCTGCCGACGTAGGTCTACGTCGTCAGACCTACAAGAGCCACTTTGCCGCAGTACAGCTCTAGTGAGCAGACGGCAAGTGGTTAAATACAAGCTGGTGCACACACTGTTTGCAGTGGACTGAGAGGATGACTTCTTGTCGCTCAATGGACAGCTTGGAGCCTTGGGCCAATGGTAAAGCACCATTGCTCCAATAAAAATGCTGCAGTGGAGGCTCTCCTCTCACTGCAGTGTCATAGAAGGGGGATGGGTCTAAAAGACAAATGCTCCCGCCCAGCACAGCCCTCCTAACTACAAGGAAAACACATGGGATTATGTGTATAAGATTTATCCATAATTCCATAAATTCCATGTTTTTCTCACAAGAAAAGAGGGAAGGGAAGAGGGAGAACCTGCTGCTGCTGAAAATGTACTTTTTTAGCTCAATCCAACTGGAAGCAAATAGAAACCAAAATATTATCTACAGATCCCAAGCTGCTTCTTGGTGCCTTGCTTTTGACTCCAATACCTAGACACTCTCTACTGGACAGGATAACAGCCTATACCTGCGTGTATGGACATCAATGTCCAAATCATCGAAAGGAATGCCCTTCTCCATTCTGTTACATCTACCACTTCAATCTCTTCACCTTCTTCTCTCCAACCTGGACATACAACCTTGGATTACAGCGGGTATACACACCCTTATATAAAACCAAATTAAAGCAGCGCTAGCATATAAAAATAGTGAAATGACAAATGTTGTGATATTTGTGAAATAAATAAATAAATAATTAGTCCTTATGATATCTGTGAAGAAATCCAAATAATGTGCTCAGGTGCAGAGATAACTTATAGGTGCTCCAAAGTGATGGTGACCCCTCTTGGTTCCCCACTCACCACAATGCCAAATTTTTAGCTCTTGAAGCATATATCACACAGAGCCTCCTTTCAGGAATTAATCTTTCGATATCCACCATTAAAATATAAAAGGACCGCACATAGTGAAGTATGTTTTTAGGCTGCATTCACATGTCAGCGTTTGGATCGCGGGCAGAACCGCCGCGGTTCCGCCCGCGATCCGGAGATTATTGCAAATCGCGGGACGCCTAGCGTTGCCCGTTGATTTGCAATAGCCCCCCAAACGCCGAGCGATGTTGCCGCGATTTCCGCCTGCCGAATCGCGGCAACATCGCGCAAACAAAATCGCGGGACGCAATACGCTCCAAAGAAGTACAATAGCTTCTTTTACTACTTCTGGACCCGCCGCAGTTTTACTGCTCTGATCTGTCCAAAAAAAATAAAAAAAAAAAAAAATATATATATATATATATATATATATATATAATGTTTTGGGGGTTCCGAGTATTTTTATAGCAAAAAAATGATAATTTTTACATGTAGGAGCGGAGTGCCAGAAATCACCCGGTATGGAAGTGGTCAACCTAAAAAAAAAAAAAAAAAATTCTGTTCTCTTAAAGCATGTTATACAGCACAGTGCTTGTGCTGTGTAATTTGTCCCCCACCCCGTATCACCTAAAATACCTGGCTAGGTCCTCCCCTCTGTAAACTGATCATGCGATAAAAAATGATCACATACAATATTATCACAAACTATTAAATATTAACAAAAATGTGAGGGGTGTACTCAGTTTTGTGAGATACTGTATATATACAGTGATACCACGAATATTACGAATGCTTCTGTTCACGAACAACTCGGTTCACAAACAGAAAGGTTCATAAAAATATGCTCCGGTTCACGAACTCCGCTTCGGTTCACGAACAGGAGTCGCAGCCATTTTAATGCTATTTCCAGGCTGTCACATGGTCGTGACTTCCTGTAGGAAGATCTTGGAGAGAAGAAGAGACACAGAAAGAAGTACTGTGAGTACTGCGAAGACACTTTTTGTTTTTTGGTGTGCTTTATAGCACACACAGTACTGTACTGTACTACTGTATTGTATTCAGAGTTGTATAAAGTACTCGAAACCCATACTTGAGTAAAAGTACAAGTGCTCGATCAAAAAGTGACTTGAGTAGAAGTGGAAGTGCTCGATCAAAAAGTGACTTGAGTAGAGGTACTAAAGTATTCAACATTTTTTGTACTTAAGTATTGCAAGTAGTTTTTTTTTTTTTAAATTTTGCTACTCAAGTACTGAAAGTAAAAGTACAAGTACCGTGTTATGTAGTTATTAACCGCTTGCCGACCGCCGCAAGTAGATTTACTGCGGCGGTCAGCCCCTGCCAGGCAGAGTGACGTTAATTAACGTCACTAGCCTGAAAAGGTCTGGGGAGCGAGGGCGCGCTCCCGCTCCTGCGCGGTCACGGACCCCCCCGCGCGTGTGACCAGCGGACCCGATGTCCGCCGGTCACTCGGCGATCGTCGGGGGAGAGGGAGAATGTCAGGCAGCTTGTGTAAACAAGCCACCTGTCATTCTCCTCGCTGTAAAGACACTGATCACATGGATCTACTATGTAGATCCGTTGATCAGTGTCCTTACAGCTCAAGCCACAGCCAATCACAGTAGAAAGCACGCCCCTAGGGACACACACAGCCCCTCCCTCCCAAATAAAGTTAACCCCTTCACTACCAGAGTATTTTTACAGTAACAGTGCATATGTATAGCACTGATCACTGTAGAAATTTCACTGGTAACCCCAAAAGTGTCAAAAATGTCAGTCAAGGGTCCGATCTGTCCGCCGCAATGTCGCAGTACCGCAAAAAAAATCACAGATCGCCGCCATTACGCGTTAAAAAAAAAAACAACAAAAATGACAAAAATCTTTCCCTTTGTTAGTAAACGCGATAACTTTTGCGCAAACCAATAAAAATACGCTTTTTGCGATTTTTTTTACCAAACATAGGTAGGATAAAACAAATTGGCCGAAAATGTTAAAAAATTTTGATTTTTACATTTTTTTGGGGGAATTTCATATAAAAAAATGTGAAAAATATTGCTATTTTTGCAAAATTGTCGCTCTTTTTTTGTTTATAGCGCGTGATCAAAAAATCGCACAGGTGATCAAATACCACCAAAAGAAAGCTCTGTTTGTGGGAAAAAAAGGACGCCAAATTCGTTTAGGTACAGCGTCGCACGACCGCGCAATTGTCCGTTAAAGTCACGCAGTGCCGAATCGCAAAATACCCCCTGGTCTTTTAGCAGCCAAATCCTCCGGGGCTTAAGTGGTTAAGTACAGTAGTGAAGTAGTTCTACTTAGTTACTATACATCTCTAATTGTATTTCACTGCCTCCCCCCTGCCTTCCTCCATGCCAGAAGTCATCTCAAGCAAGGTTGGTGTTCTCTCTTTATACAATACTATACTGTACTAATGTGTATGGTAATTTGTTTCATATTTTTGTGCTTCAAAAACCCCCAAAAAAAGGTCAGAACGGATTAACCGGATTTACATTGAACCCTATGGGAAAATGTGCCTCGGTTCACAACCAATTCGGTTCGCGACCAGAGTCAGTTCACAAATTAAGTTCGTGAACCGAGGTATCACTGTACATATAAAATGTTTAGGGGTTCTAAAAAAAAAAACTTTTTTTACATGTAGGAGAGGAATGTCAGAATTGGCCGGGACTGGAAGGTGTTCAGTGTTGGGGTAGTTACTCAAAAAATGTAACTAGTTACTTCTATAAATTGTAACGAGATTACTTTACTAGTTACTGCATTTGAAAAGTAACTTCACTACTTATTACTTTATTTACCTCTTTCTTAATTGACCGTGTAGAAGAAGATACAGGGCACTCTTTCTGCATAGAGTTTATTCTATAAAGAGAGGCTTTGGGAAACATGAGAACAAAACCTGAAAAAACAGAATAAAACATAAAGTGCAACAAAAAATCATAAACTTCATCCCTCTCTATTAGTGTTGAGCGAACACGGACTGTATTATTCGTGTTCGTACCGAATAATTGGATTTTTGTTACCCGAACACGAACACGGACACTTTACTGTATATTCGGGTAAAAATCCGTGTTCGGTCGTTTTATTTCCGGGTTTTGCATGCTTTGGCGCTCTTTTCATGGCGGGCTTTCAACAGCCAATCAACAATCGTTTAACTGGTGTGCCTTAAGCCATCCCAGCCATGCCTGCAAATGTCTCAGTAGCTGTGATTGGCCGTCTGAAGCATGTGACCAAGTCTTTATAAGTTCGAGGCAGCCGCAGCGGCGTCATTATGCTGCTTAGATCAGGGACAGAGCACACATCAACGTGCTGGCTGCTGATTAGGGAAAGATAGGCAGGAAAAAACCATTTTTGTCCGGATAGAATTGAGGGACAGGTCGGAGTGTTTAGGCAGGGCGAGTTGTAGGCATTTTAGGGATAGAGTCTGCTGAATTATAGGGTCAGTGTGTTCTACAAACTACAATCGATATTGCTGTGTGGGGTGGGGTCTGCACTTAGTTCTCCTGATCTACGATCTCTTCTCAATCCTGTTAGGGACAGAGTCTGCTGAATTTTAGGGAAACTGTGTTCTACAAACTACAATCGATATTGCTGTGTGGTGTGGGATAGGAGATAGGCAGGTGTCAGTGATCCACATCCATTTTTCTGTGTGTGGGCTGCAGTGAACACAATCTTTTTGGGGTGCAGTGAACACAATCCTTTTGGAGTGCAGTGAACAAAATCTTTGTGGGGTGCAGTGAACAAAACCTTTGTGGGGTACAGTGAACACAATCTTTGTGGGGTGCAGTGAAGACAATCCTTTTGGAGTGCAGTGAACAAAATCTTTGTGGGGTACAGTGAACACAATCTTTGTGGGGTGCAGTGAACAAAATCTTTGTGGGGTACAGTGAACACAATCTTTGTGGGGTGCAGTGAAGACAATCCTTGTGGGGTGCAGTGAAGACAATCCTTGTGGGGTGCAGTGAAGACAATCCTTGTGGGGTGCAGTGAACAAAATCTTTGGGGGGGTACAGTGAACACAATCTTTGTGGGGTGCAGTGAACAAAACCTTTGTGGGGTAAAGTGAACACAATCTTTGTGGGGTGCAGTGAACAAAACCTTTGTGGGGTACAGTGAACACAATCTTTGTGGGGTGCAGTGAAGACAATCCTTTTGGAGTGCAGTGAACACAATCTTTGTGGGGTACAGTGAACACAATCTTTGTGGGGTGCAGTGAACAAAACCTTTGTGGGGTATAGTGAACACAATCTTTGTGGGGTGCAGTGAACACAATCTTTGTGGGGTGCAGTGAACAAAACCTTTGTGGGGTGCAGTGAACACAACCTTTGTGGGGTACAGTGAACACAATCTTTGTGGGGTGCAGTGAACAAAACCTTTGTGGGGTACAGTGAACACAATCTTTGTGGGGTACAGTGAACACAATCTTTGTGGGGTGCAGTGAACAAAACCTTTGTGGGGTACAGTGAACACAATCTTTGTGGGGTGCAGTGAACACAATCTTTGTGGGGTGCAGTGAACAAAACCTTTGTGGGGTGCAGTGAACACAACCTTTGTGGGGTACAGTGAACACAATCTTTGTGGGGTGCAGTGAACAAAACCTTTGTGGGGTACGGTGAACACAATCTTTGTGGGGTGCAGTGAACAAAACCTTTGTGGGGTACAGTGAACACAATCTTTGTGGGGTGCAGTAAAGACAATCCTTTTGGAGTGCAGTGAACAAAATCTTTGTGGGGTACAGTGAACACAATCTTTGTGGGGTGCAGTGAACAAAATCTTTGTGGGGTACAGTGAACACAATCTTTGTGGGGTGCAGTGAAGACAATCCTTGTGGGGTGCAGTGAAGACAATCCTTGTGGGGTGCAGTGAACAAAATCTTTGGGGGGTACAGTGAACACAATCTTTGTGGGGTGCAGTGAACAAAACCTTTGTGGGGTACAGTGAACACAATCTTTGTGGGGTGCAGTGAACAAAAACTTTGTGGGGTACAGTGAACACAATCTTTGTGGGGTGCAGTGAAGACAATCCTTTTGGAGTGCAGTGAACACAATCTTTGTGGGGTACAGTGAACAAAACCTTTGTGGGGTACAGTGAACACAATCTTTGTGGGGTGCAGAGAAGACAATCCTTTTGGGGTGCAGTGAACACAATCTTTGTGGGGTACAGTGAACAAAACCTTTGTGGGGTACAGTGAACACAATCTTTGTGGGGTACAGTGAACACAATCTTTGTGGGGTACAGTGAACACAATCTCATACTTCTGAAGCTTTGAGGGTGCTGCCTGTTCTATACTCCTCCTCCTCCTCCTCATCCATCCTTTTAGGTGTACAAACAATAGTAATTGGGGCCTAGTGTGCTTCTGTACGTGTGAAAAACATACACTTTTTTTTGATCATATTTCCTATTCCGCTATTCAATAAAAACCTTTGGGGCTCAATTAAATTGCGGAATAGTCTGTGTCGGTACGTGTGAGATCCACCTTTCCAAGTTTTTGGGGTTCATCTCATACTTCTGAAGCTTTGAGGGTGCTGCCTGTTCTATACTCCTCCTCCTCCTCCTCCTCGTCCATCCTTTTAGGTGTACAAACAATAGTAATTGGAGCCTAGTGTGCTTCTGTACGTGTGAAAAACATACACTTTTTTTTGATCATATTTCCTATTCCGCTATTCAATAAAAACCTTTGTGGCTCCAGACTAACTGACCCTAAAGACATAGCGGACTGCTTTAGTGACTTCTATTCTAAATTGTACAATTTGAAAGAGGACCCTGCTGAGCCCTTTCCTGATTTGGACCGCATTAACGGCTTTTTGGACTCCCTGCGCCTGCCGACGTTGACACCTGACCAGTGCTCCCAACTTAACACTCCCTTCTCGGAAGTGGAGGTCTGTGCAGCTATACGTGACCTTCCCCAACATAAGGCCCCTGGCCCGGATGGATTCTGTAATGAATATTATAGCACCTTCATCACCTCTCTCAGTCCTTATCTATGCAAAACGTATAATTATTTTGTGGCGACGGGACATATGCCCGGGGAATCCTTAGAAGCGACTATTGTTACCATACCCAAAACTGGCAAATCCCCTGACGACCCGGCAAACTACAGACCCATATCTTTGCTTAATACGGACACGAAGTTATATGCGAAAATCTTAGCTACGCGGTTGGCATGCTATTTGGCTGATTTGGTACATCCGGATCAGGTTGGCTTTATACCGCAAAGGCAAGCTCCGGATGGTACCAGGAGATTTATAGACCTCATTCAGTGGGCTGAGCATCATCAAACGCCTTCTCTGCTCCTGTCTTTGGACGCAGAGAAGGCGTTTGACAGAGTTCATTGGGGATATCTCTCCGCAGTCCTTCACAGATTCGGTATACGGGGTAATTTTTTCACGGCAGTCATGAATCTATATTCTTGTCCTTCTGCCAGGGTTCGAACATCAGGGCTCACATCTAGACCCTTTGGTATTTCCAATGGGACTAGGCAAGGGTGTCCGTTGTCCCCCTTGATATTTGCCCTGATCATGGAACCGCTAGCAACAGCTATTAGGTCACACCCCCAGATTGAAGGGTTCACAGTTGGGGACTCCACACATAAAATAGGACTTTACGCCGACGACATTATTATAGCACTCACCAACCCGACCCACTCATTGCTGCCACTCATAGACCTACTGACCCAGTTTAGTGCGCTTTCCTTGTACAAAATTAATTGCTCTAAGTCTAATATGTTAGGCATTTGCCTATCCGATTGCCTCAAACGACAAATATCTGTGATCTCCCCCTTCCCTTGGGCCCCAGCTTCTACTTTGAGATACCTGGGAATTGACCTTACTGTACCCTCAGCCACCCAAGTAAGGCTCAATCTAGAAACAGTACTTAAGAAACTGATGGACTTATCCCTGAGCCTTCGAAATGTCAAAGCATCCTGGGCTGGAAGAATTGCACTTGCTAAAATGTTTCTCATGCCACATATCCTTTACTTATTCAGAGCTATACCACAAACTTTTCGTAAAGACCAACTGAACAAACTCCAAAAGTCAATTAATTCCTTTATTTGTAATGGTAAACACCCGAGAGTCCGTCGTTCTACGATGTATGCCCCATCGAGCTCAGGGGGGTTGAGTGCTCCTGACATCAGCAGGTACTATCAAGCAACTATTCTGGATCAAACCAAATATTGGTGGACTCAGTCAAAGCAACATAGATGGCTACAGATAGAGCAAGTGGTACTAGGTTGCCCTCCCACGCATATGCTTGCAGCTCTTTGGTTACAATTTCATCCTCCGAAGTTCCTGCTAAACTCAATTACCGCTACCATCCGAGTCTGGCAATCCATCTTACAAATGGCCCAGGGCATCTCCACCATGACCCTCAATCTACTACCGCTACAATCATTAAACTTATTGTGTCAAGACTTGGCAATTGACTCTTGGGTGCACACAGGTCTAATTTCGGTTGGACACTTATATGACCAAGGCCAGCTATCTGCCTTCTCTACACTACAAAACAGCTCCCATATACCCCATCAGGACTTCTATAAATACCTTTGTATTCGACATGCATTGAAAAATGGTCTATGGTCTTCTTCGCAACTTCCTCTTAAGATTGCCCAAAATTATTTGCGTCCGTCTAAATCATACAAAGGGATCTCCTTTTTCTACAAACTGTTGGCAACTACACTGGAGCAGCAAAAGCTTCCTTCCATGGAACAATGGGAACGTCTTCTTCGATTTACGGAAACACCCTACGGGTGGAACCAAGCTTTGAGATACCCTCTAAAATTTTCCAAATGTTTGACCCATTGGGAATCAGTCCTAAAGGTTCTTCACTTCTGGTACTACACTCCGGATAAACTATCGCGCATCTTCCCAACACAATCGAATAATTGCTGGAGAGAATGTGGACAAATTGGCTCAGCATCACACGTCTGGTGGCAATGTCCCGAGCTTACCTTATTCTGGAAGGAAATCGATTCGCTTATCATTCAACTCACAGGGCGACAGATCTCTCTAGAGCCACAAACTGCCCTGCTGGGGGTGGGGCTCTCTACTTGGCACAATGAATTCCATGCTGTCATCACTCTTGATAGCGGCACGCTTAACCATAGCCAGGAATTGGAAAAAGGGCTGTGCACCTACCTTCCGGCAGTGCATAACCATTCTAAACCACAATATGCACATGGAATACATGTTTGCCAAAGCCCATTACGGCCTGACAAAATTCTTTTCACTGTGGGAACCCTGGCTTAGAAATCCTAATAGTAACTTGGACGCTACCTGACTCTTTATCTCCTTCCCTCTCTCTACCCTTATAAGGGATTCATCTAAAAACCTCACTGATCAATTCCGATTACCTGCTTCTTACACACAACGCCTTCTGTTCTCAGCCTATCTCTACCTACATGAAGCAGCTTCTCCCTAACCCTGGAACATAGCACACACTGGATAACTACATCTGGAACTTTACTACGTATATGATCACAGTCTATCCATGATTCCTTGCTTATGTCCCCCACTGAGAGCATCTATGTTTGTCTTGTTGTTTTTGTTTTGTTCTTGTTCTTTCTGTTTTATGCTCTCTAGTTCAGAGTAACACAATTGCCATTATATGTACCTGCCTGACTGTTGTGATTCATACTCTTAATTGTTTGTACTATATGAAGGTGGTATGTAGTCTTGCAGACTGTGTATTATGCTTATTTGTACTCTATGAATTTAACGTTGAACAAAAATAAAAAGTTTCAAGTTTAAAAAAACCTTTGTGGCTCAATTAAATTGCGGAATAGTCTGTGTCGGTACGTGTGAGATCCACCTTTCCAAGTTTTTGGGGTTCATCTCATACTTCTGAAGATTTGAGGGTGCTGCCTGTTCCATACTCCTCTTCCTCATCCTCCCTTTAGGGTAGGAAAAAATTTAATCGGGCCTAGTCTGTGTTTGTACGTGTGAGATACACAGTTTTTTATCCTATTCCGCTATTCAATACACACCCTTTTGGTGTAAAAAACATTAAATTGCGGCATAGTTTGCATATTTGACTGTGAGATACACCCGTGCGATACTGTTGTTCTTTTGTTCCGCTATTCAATAAAGACCTTTCTAGGGCAAGATCTTAAATTTCAGAAATATGAGGAGAGCGTCAAATAGGGGCCGTGGCCTGGGTCGTGGTGGTGCTGCTGCTAGAGCTCCTGTTGCAAGGAGAGGACGTGGTCGATCTGTGCCAGCTACACGCACAAGTGAAACACCGTCCTCAAGTGTGAGTAGGCGACAGAACCTGCATCAGTATTTGGTAGGGCATCATACGCCCCTAGAAGTGATGAGGCCAGAACAAGTGGAGGCGATAGTAGATTGGTTTGCTGCTGACAGTGCCTTCAGTTCCTTCACATTGTCTCCCACCCAGTCTACTGCAGAAAGGTCACAGTTGGCACCTGCAGCCGATGTCCAACCGTCTTTCACCTCACCCCCTTGCAAATCAGGCAAGCAGTCTGAGCCCCAAGCCATACAGCAGTCTCTTCTTCTTTTTGATGACTCTATCAGCAGGGTTTCCCAGGGCCATCCACCTAGCCCTGCCCCAGAAGTGGAAGAGATTGAGTGCAGCGATGCCCAACCACTTATTTCTCAAGATGAGTACATGCAAGGATCATCGCAGCACGTCTCCGATGATGACGAAACGCAGGTGCCAACTGCTGCGGCGTTCAGCATTGTGGAGACCGACAAGGAGGGCAGGGGTGAAGACTGGGTGGAAGATGATGTGGAGAACGATGAGGTCCTCGACCCCACATGGAATGAACGTCATGCAGGTGACCTGAGTAGTTTGGAGGAAGAGGCGGTGGTCGCACAGAGCCACCAGCACAGCAGAAGAGGGAGCAGAGTGCAGAAGCGGAGCGGCCGTGCCCTAGACACTACGCCCGCTACTGCCCAACGCAGCAAGGGAACGAGCGCACCAAAGTCAGCTCAAAGGAGTTCTCTAGCGTGGAAGTTCTTTAGAAAATGTGCTGATGACAGGACATGAGTGGTTTGCACCCTGTGCAATCAGAGCTTGAAGCGAGGCATAAACCTTCTCAACCTGAGCACAACCTGCATGATCAGGCATCTAAATGCAAAGCACGAGCTGCAGTGGAGTACACACCTTCAAAACCAAGAAACGTCTCTGGCTCATCCTGCTTCCTCTTCTGCTGCAGTCTCGGCCGCTCCAGCCACATCTGTAGTGATACCGGCACCTGCCACCCCGCAAACAGACGATCTGTCAGCAACACCACCACCTGGGTCACCAACAACCATCTCCACAATGTCCCGTGGAAGCGTTCAGCTTTCCATCTCCCAAACACTTGAGAGGAAGAGGAAGTACCCCCCTACCCACCCGCGATCCCTGGCCCTGAATGCCAGCATTTCAAAATTATTGGCCTTTGAAATGCTGTCATTCCGTCTGGTGGAGACGCACAGTTTTAAAAACCTTATGTCGGTGGCTGTCCCACAGTACGTCGTGCCCAGCCGCCACTACTTTTCCAGGCAAGCCATCCCTTCCCTGCACAACCAAGTGGGGGAAAAAATCAGGTGTGCACTGCGCAACGCCATCTGTGCCAAGGTCCACCTAACTACCGATACGTGGACCAGTAAGCACGGTCAGGGGCGTTATATCTCCCTAACGGCACACTGGGTAAATGCAGTGGCGGATGGGCCTGAGGCGGATAGCAATTTGGCGCATGTCCTTCCACCACCGAGGATTGCAGGGCGCTTCAGTTTGCCTCCTGTTCCTAACTCCTCCTACTCCGCTTCCTCATCCTCTACCGCCTCCTCATCCGGACAGCGTAACACCTTCACCACCAACTTCAGCACGGCCAGGGGTAAACGACAGCAGGCAGTTTTACAACTTGCCTGTTTGGGGGACAAACCACACACCGCGCAGGAGTTGTGGAGGAGCATGGAACAGCAGACAAATGAGTGGTTGCTGCCAGCGAGCCTCAAGCCCGGCCTGGTGGTGTGCGATAACGGGAGAAATCTCATAGCAGCTCTGGGCCTAGCCGGTTTGACGCACATCCCTTGCCTGGCGCATGTGCTGAATTTGGTGGTGCAGAGGTTCCTTAAAAACTACCCCGATATGTCAGAGCTGCTGCAGAAAGTGCGGGCCGTTTGTGCGCACTTTCGGCGTTCTCACCCTGCTGCTGCTCGCCTGGCAGCGCTGCAGCGTAACTTCGGCCTTCCCGCTCACCGCCTCATATGTGACGTGCCCACAAAGTGGAACTCCACCTTGCACATGCTGGAAAGACTGTGCGAGCAGCAGCAGGCCATAGTGGAGTTTCAGCTGCAGCACGCACGCGTGAGTCGCTCTGCGGAACAGCACCACTTCACCACCAATAACTGGGCCTCCATGCGAGACCTGTGTGCCTTGTTGCGCTGTTTTGAGTACTCCACCAACATGGCCAGTGGCAATGACGCCGTTCTCAGCTTAACTATCCCACTTCTATGCCTCCTTGAAAAAACAATTCGGGCGATGATGGAAGAGGATGTGGCACAGGATGAGGAGGAGGAGGAGGATGAAGAGGTAACATTTCCAAGGCTTTCAGGGCAGTCATTCGCAAGGGGCTCCGAGGGTGGGTTCCTGCACACACAAACGCCAGGGACACAATTGTCCAGCAGGGGCACAGTTCTGGAGGATGAGGAGGATGAGGAGGAGGAGGAGCTGGAGGAGGAGATGGAACCATGTTCACAGCAGGGTGGCACCCAGGCCAGCTCATGGCCATCACTGGTGCATGGCTGGGGGGATACAGAGGACACGGACGATACACCTCCCACAGAGGACAGCCTTTCGTCGCCTCTGGGCAGCCTGGCACACATGAGCGATTACATGCTGCAGTGTCTCCACAACGACCGCCGAGTTGCCCACATTCTAACTTGTGCTGATTACTGGGTGGCCACGCTGCTGGATCCCCGTTACAAGGACAACGTACCGTCCTTAATTCACTCACTGGAGCGCGATCGCAAGATGCGCGAGTACAAGCGCACGCTGGTAGACGCGATGCTGCTGGCATTCCCATCTGACAGCGGGGCCACAGTGGAAGCACAAGGCAGAGGAGGAGGAGGAGGTCGCCAACTCAACCAGGGCACCGCCAGCACCTCAGAAGGCAGGGTTAGCATGGCCGAAATGTGGAAAAGCTTTGTCAGCACGCCACAACAAACAGCAGCACCAGCAGCTCAGATGGAACGTCTTAGCAGGAGGCAGCATTTTACCAACATGGTGGAGCAGTATGTGTGCACACGCCTACATGTAGTGAATGAGGGGTCTGCCCCCTTCAACTTCTGGGTCTCCAAATTGGGCACATGGCCTGAGCTTGCCCTTTACGCCTTGGAGGTGCTGGCGTGCGCTGCAGCCAGTGTATTATCTGAACGGGTATTTAGCACGGCTGGGGGTGTTATAACAGACAAGCGCAGCCGCCTGTCCAGAGACAATGTGGACAAGCTCACGTTCATTAAAATGAACCAGGCATGGATCCCACGGGACTTTTCCGTACCTTGTGCAGAATAGCAATGGATACCGACCTTACCCAGCCATTGTTCCATTTTTGCTCTTTCTCACTCTTTTGGGGTGTACCCTCATTTAAAATTTGTGAAAAGAAGCAGTGTTGGCTACCTCGTCCTCCTCCTCAGGGCCAGATTAACGTAGGGGCTATTGGAGCTGCAGCTCCATGCAGGCCCCTACCTTTTATATAGGCCCCGGGTTGGCCATATTCACTGTGACCGCTCTTCTGTCACTTGTAAACACAGAAGTCTGGCTTCTATGCTCGCTTCCCCAGGCAGCACCCTCAGAACCTCCCCACACAGCGCGAAGGCCGGACAAGGAGGGACAGTTGCCGATGCATGGATGTGTTTATGGGCTTCAGAGACAGCATCCCATGTTGAATTAGGCATGCATGGCTGCACCCTTCCTCCTCTGGGTGCATGCCAAGGCACAGCCCTTAAGGCCCTTCAAAATCCTCAGCACCAAGACCATGATGCTCTTAATCCGGCCCTGGTCCTCCTCCACCGCCGCTTCCACCTACACCGCCCATAGGTGTGCGCAGCCTATTGCATTAGGGTGTGCACCCCAAAGTTGAAATACACATGCATGTGTTTGCCTACATGTACATGGCCCCGATACATTACTCTCCCTGCTGGCAAAGAGAAATAGAGCAGAGCAGGTCCGAGGGAGATCTTTCCCATCTCCTCACTGGCAAACAGAGCGATAATGCTATGTGCCCTAGGTGATTAGGGTGTGCCCAGGTACACCAGGCACACCCTGTGCGCACGCCTATGACACCGCCACATCCACCACCACCTCAACCTCCCTCCTACTCCATATGGGCCTCGTCCTTCAGAGATGAAGAACATTGTTTTATTTTTCTGTTTTTTTTTTTGTTGTTTTAAGTTATTTCCCTATCCACATTTGTTTGCAGAGCACTTGCCATGCTCTTAACTACGTTTTGCTGCCATTTGCAGCACTCTAGCCCTTTCCATTGGTGTTTTAGAGCCATTTTAGTGCCTTAAAGTTCGGGTCCCCATTGACTTCAATGGGGTTCGGTGTCCGGGAAAAGTTCGGTAAAAGTCCGGGACACGGACCCGGACTTTTTTTTAAAGTTCGGCCGAACCCGTCGAACACGGGCATCTAGGTGTCCGCTCAACCCTACTCTCTATTCTTCCAAATAACAATTGTATCGCACGGCTTGGGTAACGCAGGAAAGCGCGTTCCTATAACCTAGTAAAGTAGTGTAGTTACCTCCTATAGTCTAGTAAAGTAGTGTAGTTACCTCCTATAGCCTAGTAAAGTAGTGTAGTTACCTCCTATAGCCTAGTAAAGTAGTGTAGTTACCTCCTATAGCCTAGTAAAGTAGTGTAGTTACCTCCTATAGCCTAGTAAAGTAGTGTAGTTACCTCCTATAGCCTAGTAAAGTAGTGTAGTTACTTCCTATAGCCTAGTAAAGTAATGTAGTTACCTCCTATAGCCTAGTAAAGTAATGTAGTTACCTCCTATAGTCTAGTAAAGTAGTGTAGTTGCCTCCTATAGCCTAGTAAAGTAGTGTAGTTACCTCCTATAGCCTAGTAAAGTAGTGTAGTTACTTCCTATAGTCTAGTAAAGTAGTGTAGATACCTCCTATAGCCTAGTAAAGTAGTGTAGTTACCTTCTATAGCCTAGTAAAGTAGTGTAGTTGCCTCCTATAGCCTAGTAAAGTAGTGTAGTTACCTCCTATAGCCTAGTAAAGTAGTGTAGTTACTTCCTATAGCCTAGTAAAGTAGTGTAGTTACCTCCTATAGCCTAGTAAAGTAGTGTAGTTACCTCTTATAGCCTAGTAAAGTAGTGTAGATACCTCCTATAGTCTAGTAAAGTAGTGTAGTCACCTCCTATAGCCTAGTAAAGTAGTGTAGTTACCTCCTATAGCCTAGTAAAGTAGTGTAGTCACCTCCTATAGCCTAGTAAAGTAGTGTAGTTACCTCCTATAGTCTAGTAAAGAAGTGTAGTTACCTCCTATAGCCTAGTAAAGTAGTGTAGTTACTTCCTATAGTCTAGTAAAGTAGTGAAGTTACTTCCTATAGCCTAGTAAAGTAGTGTAGATACCTCCTATAGCCTAGTAAAGTAGTGTAGTCACCTCCTATAGCCTAGTAAAGTAGTGTAGTTACCTCCTATAGTCTAGTAAAGAAGTGTAGTTACCTCCTATAGCCTAGTAAAGTAGTGTAGTTACTTCCTATAGCCTAGTAAAGTAGTGTAGTTACCTCCTATAGCCTAGTAAAGTAATGTAGTCACCTCCTATAGCCTAGTAAAGTAGTGTAGATACCTCCCATAGCCTAGTAAAGTAGTGTAGATACCTCCTATAGCCTAGTAAAGTAGTGTAGTCACCTCCTATAGCCTAGTAAAGTAGTGTAGTTACCTCCTATAGCCTAGTAAAGTAGTGTAGTTACCTCCTATAGTCTAGTAAAGTAGTGTAGTTACTTCCTATAGTCTAGTAAAGTAGTGTAGTTACCTCCTATAGTCTAGTAAAGTAGTGTAGTTACTTCCTATAGTCTAGTAAAGTAGTGTAGATACCTCCTATAGCCTAGTAAAGTAGTGTAGATACCTCCTATAGCCTAGTAAAGTAGTGTAGTTACCTCCTATAGCCTAGTAAAGTAGTGTAGATACCTCCTATAGTCTAGTAAAGTAGTGTAGTTACTTCCTATAGCCTAGTAAAGTAGTGTAGATACCTCCTATAGCCTAGTAAAGTAGTGTAGTTACCTCCTATAGCCTAGTAAAGTAGTGTAGTTACCTCCTATAGCCTAGTAAAGTAGTGTAGTTACTTCCTATAGCCTAGTAAAGTAGTGTAGTTCCCTCCTATAGCCTAGTAAAGTAGTGTAGTTACCTCCTATAGTCTAGTAAAGTAGTGTAGATACCTCCTATAGCCTAGTAAAGTAGTGTAGTTACCTCCTATAGCCTAGTAAAGTAGTGTAGATACCTCCTATAGTCAAGTAAAGTAGTGTAGTTACTTCCTATAGCCTAGTAAAGTAGTGTAGATACCTCCTATAGCCTAGTAAAGTAGTGTAGTTACCTCCTATAGCCTAGTAAAGTAGTGTAGTTACCTCCTATAGCCTAGTAAAGTAGTGTAGTTACCTCCTATAGCCTAGTAAAGTAGTGTAGTTACCTCCTATAGTCTAGTAAAGTAGTGTAGTTACTTCCTATAGCCTAGTAAAGTAGTGTAGTTACTTCCTATAGCCTAGTAAAGTAGTGTAGTTACTTCCTATAGCCTTGTAAAGTAGTGTAGTTACTTCCTATAGCCTAGTAAAGTAGTGTAGATACCTCCTATAGTCTAGTAAAGTAGTGTAGTTACTTCCTATAGCCTAGTAAAGTAGTGTAGTTACCTCCTATAGCCTAGTAAAGTAGTGTAGTTACTTCCTATAGCCTAGTAAAGTAGTGTAGTTACCTCCTATAGCCTAGTAAAGTAGTGTAGTTACCTCCTATAGCCTAGTAAAGTAGTGTAGTTACCTCCTATAGCCTAGTAAAGTAGTGTAGTTACCTCCTATAGTCTAGTAAAGTAGTGTAGTCACCTCCTATAGCCTAGTAAAGTAGTGTAGTTGCCTCCTATAGCCTAGTAAAGTAGTGTAGCTTCCTATAGCCTAGTAAAGTAGTGTAGTCACCTCCTATAGCCTAGTAAAGTAGTGTAGATACCTCCTATAGCCTAGTAAAGTAGTGTAGTTACCTCCTATAGCCTAGTAAAGTAGTGTAGTTACCTCCTATAGCCTAGTAAAGTAGTGTAGTTACCTCCTATAGTCTAGTAAAGTAGTGTAGTTACTTCCTATAGCCTAGTAAAGTAGTGTAGTTACTTCCTATAGCCTAGTAAAGTAGTGTAGATACCTCCTATAGTCTAGTAAAGTAGTGTAGTTACTTCCTATAGCCTAGTAAAGTAGTGTAGTTACTTCCTATAGCCTAGTAAAGTAGTGTAGATACCTCCTATAGTCTAGTAAAGTAGTGTAGATACCTCCTATAGCCTAGTAAAGTAGTGTAGTTACCTCCTATAGCCTAGTAAAGTAGTGTAGTTACTTCCTATAGCCTAGTAAAGTAGTGTAGTTACCTCCTATAGCCTAGTAATGTAGTGTAGTTACCTCCTATAGCCTAGTAAAGTAGTGTAGTTACTTCCTATAGCCTAGTAAAGTAGTGTAGTTACCTCCTATAGCCTAGTAAAGTAGTGTAGTTACCTCCTATAGTCTAGTAAAGTAGTGTAGTTACCTCCTATAGCCTAGTAAAGTAGTGTAGTTGCCTCCTATAGCCTAGTAAAGTAGTGTAGTTACCTCCTATAGCCTAGTAAAGTAGTGTAGTTACCTCCTATAGCCTAGTAAAGTAGTGTAGTTACCTCCTATAGCCTAGTAAAGTAGTGTAGATACCTCCTATAGTCTAGTAAAGTAGTGTAGTTACCTCCTATAGCCTAGTAAAGTAGTGTAGTTACCTCCTATAGCCTAGTAATGTAGTGTAGTTACCTCCTATAGCCTAGTAAAGTAGTGTAGTTACCTCCTATAGCCTAGTAAAGTAGTGTAGTTACCTCCTATAGCCTAGTAAAGTAGTGTAGTTACCTCCTATAGCCTAGTAAAGTAGTGTATTTACTTCCTATAGCCTAGTAAAGTAGTGTAGTTACCTCCTATAGTCTAGTAAAGCAGTGTAGTTACCAATATTAGTATTGTAATTAGTTCTGTTACTTTGTTACCAAAAAAAGTAATGTAGTTACTGTAATCCGTTACATTGTAACTCGTTACCCCCAACACTGAAGGTGTTAAATAGTTATCACGACGAATGTTTCCACCTTCCGGTTATTATAAATCTCTGGCATTATTCAGAGTCCGCGGCACCTTCTACTCCCCATCTCATACAAGCTAAGCCGCTCTTTCAAAACCCTCAAATTTAAGAAGGAAATCTTATATTTATGTCCTTATGTAAATGTATATTTAGCAGTCTCGGGTGAGATTATTATGAGCTGGGGACGCATTAACCATTTATGTTTAGATTCGGTGACACATATAGGAGGAAACTTTGCTCTTGGGGTCTCCAGCTGTTCTCATTCTTCAGAGCGATCTCCTGCCGGTACGGAGTTCTCAGCTCAGTTGAAAATTATACTTCGTATCCATGGGCGTCCGCAGGTAGGGGCAAATGCCCCCCCCCCCCTGCCTGGAATCTCAACTTCCCCTTTAAAGTGGTTGTCAAGCCACTTTATACCATGCTTTCTGGTCTGTAAAACCCCTTCCTGATCGCCCACCGGAGTTACACTGCGGCAAGGCGGCCCTCCGGTGCGAACCGACGTAGGTATACGTCGGTCACGCGCCTGCA
Organism: Pelophylax lessonae; assembly: GCF_965119305.1. Lineage (NCBI taxonomy): Eukaryota > Metazoa > Chordata > Amphibia > Anura > Ranidae > Pelophylax > Pelophylax lessonae. The sequence goes on along the minus strand of NC_138770.1, from coordinate 679,550,952 downwards.
GCCAGGGAACAAGCGTGCGCTGCCAGCGGCGCGCTCCTGCCCTCCCTTGGCAGCAGGGAAGCCGATGCATGGGGCAGACGGCTCTGATTATCGCCTTCCACCCGCAATCGCTCCCCGCTGAGAGAGAAGAACAGTCAGATGTTATAAACACATCTGACCGTTCTTCTCTCTGGAATGATCACAGAGCGCCTGTGATTCTCCTATATAGGAACACAAGTCTCTATGATCATTTCCCAAGCCACGCCCCCATACAAGTAGAAACACGCCCCTAGGTACACATTTAACCCCTTGATCACCCACAGTGTTAACCCCTTCCCTGCCAGTGTCATTATTACAGTAACAGTGCATATGTATAGCACTGATTACTGTAGTAATGTCACTGGTCCCCCCAAAAGTGTCAAAAATGTTAGTTAGGGGTCCGATGTGTCGAAGTCCCGCTAAAAATGCAGATCGCTGCCATTACTAGTAAAAAAAAAAAACAATAAAAATGACATAAATATTTCCCCTAGTTTGTAGATGCGATACATTTTGCGCAAACCAATCAAAATACGCTTATTGCGATTTTTATTTTTTTTTACCAAAAAATATGTAGCAGAAAACAAATTGGCCTAAAATGTTAGAAAATTTTCATTTTTAATTTTTTTTATTTTGGGAATGTTATATAGCGGAAAGTGAAAAATATTGTTTTTTTTTTTTTTTCAGAATTGGAGCTCTGTGATCATTTCAGAGAGAAGGGGGTTAACACCAGGGGCAATCAAAGGGTTAAATGTGAGCCTAGGGGGTGCTTTCTAACTGTGAGGGGGATGGGCTTATAGAATCATCACCGGGACCTGTGATCCTAAATAGGAGGAGTTCTGTATGATAGCTGACAGAACAAAAATCTGCTGTGTTTGCTACAGCAGACCGCCGTCCTCTCTCCACGGGGAACGATCGCGGGTGTCAGGTGTCAATCATGGCCGACGGCCCCACAGGTCAGCTTCCCTGCTGGCGAATGGGCCCAGGATCACTCCCAAAAAGCGCCGTACAGGTACGGCAATCCGCGGGAACCTGCCGCCGTATATCTGCAGCAGATGGTTAAGGGCTGAGGATGCATCTGGGGTCCATGGCGCCTTGCACATGCGGTGCTCAGCAGAGGATCGCTCCACTGATCCCCGTTGATCCCCACTGATCCCCGCTGAGCAGGCAGATGACTGGCTGTGCAGAGCGGACACGGACACAGTCCCTGCTCTCCTCTATGGGGAAATTGGGCAGGTGGTCCGTTTCCATCCGATCCGATCCACCATATGGATGGAAAATAGGACCACCATCTGTCTGTTTTTTGGCAGGCAGGAGCGGATGGCGGCGGGTGTCAGCGGACATGCCGCTCCATAGGGGTGAATGGAGGGTCCAATCAGGTCCGCCTGAAAAACTGACAGGCAGACCTGATCTGAGGACCTGTGTAAAGGGACACTAATAGACCCCCGATCCCTCCATAAAGAGTACATGTCACTGCCTATCGCTGTCACAAGGGATATTAACATTGCTTGTGGCAGCAATAAAAGTGCTAAAAAAACAAAATAAAGAAACAGAGTAAAAAAAAACAAAAAAAAAATTTTTTTTTTTTAACCACTCGACATCCAAAAAATTTAACACCCCCCCCCCTTCATGACCAGGCCATTTTTTGCAATGCATTGGCTTAACTGACAATTGTGCGGTGTGCAACGCTGTACGCAAATAAAATTGATGTAATTTCCCTACAAATAGAGATTTCTTTTGGTGGTATTTGATCTCCTGAGCGTTTTTTTTTTTTTTGCTATAAACAAAAAAAAAAAAAACTATTAAAAAAAAAAAAAAAAAAATGTTTTACTTTCTGCTATAAAACATCCAATAAAATTTTTTTAAAAAAATCAAATTTCTTTATAAATTTCATTTAGGTCAATATGTATTCTGCTATGTATTTTTGGTAAAAAAAACAAGAAAGTCCAAATAAGTGCATATTGATTGTTATAGCATCTACAAACTATGGAATATACAGTACAGTATACTGGAATTTTAATTTATTTATCTATTTTTTTTTTTACTAGTAGGCTTCATGTACATGGGACGTTTGAAAACTTCTCCTGGACGCTGATACTTGGCAGCTAGTAACTGACGGTTAAAAACGTCTGTTGTGCCGCGTTTAATGCGCGTTCAGTGGCAATTGCACTTAGAAGCGTTTTTACATTGTAAAATGGTCAGAAATGTATCCCCATTGAAAACACCTATAAAAGAAATGCTTATAAACGCGAGTACGTTTAATAGCGTTTGCCAGCTGTTTCAAGCATTTTGCGTTTCAAATGGCACTAAACTTTCGTCTGAACGCATTTTCTTTGCCTTCAAAAAAAATGCCACTGAACTCAACGGCCTCTAAACGACTATAAACGACTCCGTGTACATGGACAGATAAGATAACACAGAGGAGAGTTCAGGGGCTGCTGAAAAAAATGCCCAACTGCTCCTAAACGACCTATCATCAGCAGTGTACATGAGACAATCAGCGACTTATAGTGGGACTGCGATATTGCGGCGGACAAGCACACACTAACACTTTGTGGGAACCAGTGGCACTAATACAGTGATCAGTGTAAAAATATGCACTGTCACTGTACTAATGAAACTGGCTGGGAAAGGGTTAAACATCTGGGGAGATCAAAGGGTTAAATGTGTGCCTAGCCAGTGTTTTGGTGTGCTGTGTGAGGTGCTTTCACTAATGAATGTAATGGATTTTATTCATTATTTGTTTGCAGGGGAAAAAAAAATAGAACAACTTTGGAATGAATTTGAGCGCAGACTGTGAGCCAGGTCTTCTCGTCCAACATCAGTGCCTGACCTAACAAATGCGCTTCTGGAAGAATGGTGAAACATTCCCATAGACACTCCTAAACCTTGTGGACAGCCTTCCCAGAAGAGTTGAAGCTGTTATAGCTGCAAAGGGTGGGCCAACTCCATATTGAACCCTACGGACTAAGATTGTGATGCCACTAAAGTTCATGTGTGTGTAAAGGCAGGCGTCCCAATACTTTTGGTAATATAGTGTATAGCTCTCAATTGTCCCGGATTTTGAGGGACTGTCCCTGATTTGGAACAAAGGCCCTCTGTCCTCCTCAGGAAAAGTAGTTGGGAAAAAAAAGCACTTGGGGGTTTAACTAATCATTTTTTGTATAAGTTTCCTTTAAGGGGCGTGGCAGGGGGTGTGTCTTATGCCTACATAGTTTTACTAATAAGGGGTTTGACAGGGGGTGTGTCCTATGCCTACATACTTTTACTAATAAGGGGCGTGTCCTATGCCTACATACTTTTACTTATAAGGGGCATGACAGGGGGTGTGTCCTTTGCCTACATACTTTTACAAATAAGGGGCGTGGCAGAGGGTGTGTCCTATTCCTACATACTTTTACAAATAAGGGGCATGGCAGGGGGTGTGTCCTATGCCTACATACTTTTACAAATAAGGGGCGTGGCAGAGGGCATGTCCTATGCCTACATACTTTTACAAATAAGGGGCGTGACAGGGGATGTGTCTTATGCCTACATACTTTTACAAATAAGGGGTGTGGCAGGGGGTGTGTCCTATGCCTACATACTTGTATTAATAAGGGGCGTGACAGGGGGTGTGTCCTATGCCTATATACTTTTACTAATAAGGGGCGTGACAGTGGGGGTGTCCTATGCCTACATACTTTTACAAATAAAGGGCGTGGCAGGGGGGTGTGTCCTATGCCTACATACTTTTACTAATAAGGGGCATGGCAGGGGGTGTGTCCTATGCCTACATACTTTTACGAAAAAGGGGCGTGGCAGAGGGTGTGTCCTATGCCTACATACTTTTACTAATAAGGGGCGTGGCAGGGGTGTGTCCTATGCCTACATACTTTTACAAATAAGGGGCATGGCAGGGGGTGTGTCCTATGCCTACATACTTTTACTAATAAGGGGCATGGCAGGGGGTGTGTCCTATGCCTACATACTTTTACTAATAAGGGGCATGGCAGGGGGTGTGTCCTATGCCTACATACTTTTACAAATAAGGGGCCTGGCAGAGGGTGTGTCCTATGCCTACATACTTTTACTAATAAGGGGCATGACAGGGATGTGTCCTATGCCTACATACTTTTACTAATAAGGGGCATGGCAGGGGGTGTGTCCTATGCCTACATACGTTTACAAATAAGGGGCGTGGCAGAGGGTGTGTCCTATGCCTACATACTTTTACTAATAAGGGGCGTGGCAGGGGTGTGTCCTATGCCTACATACTTTTACAAATAAGGGGCATGGCAGGGGGTGTGTCCTATGCCTACATACTTTTACAAATAAGGGGCATGGCAGGGGTGTGTCCTATGCCTACATACTTGTATTAATAAGGGGCGTGACAGGGGGTGTGTCCTATGCCTATATACTTTTACTAATAAGGGGCGTGACAGGGGGTGTGTCCTATGCCTATATACTTTTACTAATAAGGGGCATGGCAGGGGGTGTGTCCTATGCCTACATACTTTTACTAATAAGGGGCATGGCAGGGGGTGTGTCCTATGCCTACATACTTTTACAAATATGGGGCATGACAGGGATGTGTCCTATGCCTACATACTTTTACAAATATGGGGCATGGCAGGGGGTGTGTCCAATGCGTACATACTTTTACTAATAAGGGGCATGGCAGGGGGTGTGTCCTATGCCTACATACTTTTACAAATAATTTCCTCACCAAACCTTCCTCAGTGATCCCTAGAACTGTACATTGTAACTTTGGAGCGATGTAAGAGGTAGCAACAGGGTGCTGATCTGTATAACCTGTGTAAACCAGGTTCACCCAACACGGGCATTAGCAATTACATGAGTTGGGGAAGATTTTAGGTCAAGAATTAGATATTGACCTTGAATGACCCCTGAATAAAGGTGGCTCTGCCCTTTTGGATAGAAAGGAAAACCGTAGTTGTGTAAGAAGTACTGTGAGCTCTGTGACCAGTAAGAGTTACTTTCATATATTAGTTAGCCTGTGAATGTACTATGGAAAAAATATATTTGATAGTGGATCCACTTTAACCCTCCCCCAACAGCACCCCTAGTTCCTGACACCCCTAGTTCCCAGTTTCTCTAGATCCCAGCACCCTTAATTCCTTGTACCTCTATTTCCAGGTAGTTCTGGTTCTCAGCACCCTAGTTTCCAGCACCCCTAGTTCCCAGTATCCCTAGTTTCAAGCACCCCTAGTTTCTGACACCCCTTGTTCCTGACACCCCTTGTTCCTGACACCCCTAGTTCCCAGTTTCTCCAAATCCCAGCACCCCTAATTCTTTGTACCTCTATTTCCAGGTAGTCCTGGTTCTCAGCACCCCTAGTTCCCAGTATCCCTAGTTCCCAGCACCCCTAGTTTCTGACACCCCTTGTTCCTGACACCCCTAGTTCCTAGTATCCCTTGTTCCTTACATCCTTAGTTCCCAGTTTCTCTAGATCCCAGCACCCCTAGTTCCTTGTACCTCTAGTTCCAGGTAGTCCTGGTTCTCAGCACCCTAATTCCCAGCACCCCTAGTTCCCAGTATCCCCAGTTCTAAGCACCCCTAGTTCCTGACTCCGCTAGTTCTCAGCACCCTTAGTTCCTATTATCCCTAGTTGTGGACATACATAGTTCCCAGCTTTCCTAGGTCCCAGCACTCCTAGTTCCTTGTACCCCTAGTTACAGTTAGCCCTAGTTCCAAGCACCCCTAGTTCTTGACATCTCTATTTCCCAGTTTCCTTAAAACCCCAGCACCCCTAGTTCCTTGTACCCCTAGTTCCAAGTGTTCCTGGTTATATGCACCCCTAGTTCCCTTTTCACCTAGTTCCCGACACCCCTAGATTCCAGTTCCCCTAGTTCCTGACATCCCTAGTTCCCAGTACCCCTAATTCTTGACATCCCTAGTTCCCAGTTTCTCTAGATCCCAGCACCCTAGTTCCTTGTACCTCTAGTTCCAGGTAGTCCTGGTTCTCAGAACCCTAGTTCCCAGAACCCCCCCTAGTTCCTAGTATCCCTAGTTCCAAGCACCCCTAATTCCTGACACCCCTAGTTCCTGGTACCCCTAGTTCCTAGTAACCCTAGTTATTGACATCCCTAGTTCCCAGCTTTCCTATGTCCAAGCACCCCTAGTTCCTTGTACCCCTAGTTCCAAGTGTTCCTGGTTATATGCACCCCTAGTTCCCTTTTCACCTAGTTCCCGACACCCCTAGATTCCAGTTCCCCTAGTTCCTGACATCCCTAGTTCCCAGTACCCCTAATTCTTGACATCCCTAGTTCCCAGTTTCTCTAGATCCCAGCACCCTAGTTCCTTGTACCTCTAGTTCCAGGTAGTCCTGGTTCTCAGAACCCTAGTTCCCAGCACCCCTAGTTCCTAGTATCCCTAGTTCCAAGCACCCCTAATTCCTGACACCCCTAGTTCCTGGTACCCCTAGTTCCTAGTAACCCTAGTTATTGACATCCCTAGTTCCCAGCTTTCCTATGTCCAAGCACCCCTAGTTCCTTGTACCCCTAGTTACAATTAGCCCTTGTTCCAAGCACCCCTAGTTCTTGACATCTCTATTTCTTTGTTTCCTTAGATCGCAGCACCCCTAGTTCCAAGTATTCCTGGTTCTCTCCACCCCTAGTTCCCAGTTTCCCTAGTTCCTAGTATCCCTAGTTCCAAGTAGCCTGGTTCTTAGCACCCCTAGTTCTTAGTTTCCCTAGTTCCTGACACCCCTAGTTCCCAGTACCCCTAGTTCCTAGTATCCCTAGTTCCAAGTAGCCTGGTTCTCAGCACCCCTAGTTCTTAGTTTCCCTAGTTAACAGCACCCCTAGTTCCTGACACTCCTAGTTTCCAGTTTACCTAGATCCTAGCAGCCCTAGTTCCAAGTAGCCTGGTTTTCAGCACCCTTAGTTCTTAATTTGCCTAATTCCTAGCACCCCTAGTTCCTGACACCCCTAGTTCCCAGCACCTCTGATTGTTATTACTTGTGTGGGGGAAGGGGGGATGTTGGGATGTTGGGGAATCACATGGGCACCAGTGGTGTATTTAGGTTTTGTGCTGCCCTAGGCCTGACTAAACTTGTGCTCCCCCTAATTTAAATATAACCCACCAATATAACCCACCCCTTCCTGTAAAAGCCACACCCCCTTCCAGTTTATGACCAGCACTGTCATCTGTAAACCACAGACCACAACCACAGTCTATCAGTGCCCATCAGTGCAGCCTCATCAGTTCCCATGAGTTCAGCCTCATCAGTGCCCATCAGTGCTGCCTTATTAGTGATTTGCCTCCTGGACCCTGCGCTCCAGCCCAATTCGCTCCATAAGACTGGCACTATACTAAAAGTGTAGCACAAGCCGGTGGGGACCCCTTTCTGCGGGATCTGGGAGGAGGCTGTTTTTTTTTCGTGTGGGGTCCAGTTTTTTTGCTGCCCCCCTGCAAAGTGCCGCCCTAGGCCTGGGCCTTGTAGGCCTAGGCCAAGATACAGCACTGATGGGCACCCATAAGAAATGCCTGAATGTATGAATCATACATGCCCAGACTCACTTCTCTCTGAACGCTTCACCTCCCTATAGGATCCGATTCTGGAAGGGAAGAAATGGGAGGCTCCGGAGCCTCGTTATTATTTTCTTCCCCTCTTTCTTCCTTACCTCCCTTCTTTACCACCCCTCCCCATTCTCCTATGTTTTATTAATCCTATTTCCTCTCTACACCTAGTTATAGAGTTCCCATATTGGCGCACACACTCTTACTGGATGTTTGGAAAGCGGGACTTTTATGGGTTGGGTCTTGATAGCCAATGATCCTCTCTATGGTTCAGTCCCCTCACGTTCACGCCTACTGCCTTACAGCAGGTATCGCTTAATTGGTGGACCGTGGTCTGGATTCAATCCGCTGACCGTCCTATCCAGACCGTATGGTCTGCACAACTTGGCAGTCTTGGTGTTCCCTGCTGCAGTCCTAGTGACCATTCACCCACTTGTTACCATGACCATCCGGACCAGCTGCACATTCCGCCCTCTGTCCTGTTGTGCCTGATAGGATTGTGAAGGGAAGGGGGGCTGTGATGGGAGAGATGTCAAGGGGACTGAGGTTACTGATATGAAAGGAGGGCTGTGAAGTGGGGCTGCTATATAAAGCAGGGCTGAGGGCACTGCTATAAAGGGGGAGGGAAGCTCTGTTGTAAGGGGGCTATGATGTGAAGGTGGGGTTTAAGGAAACTGATATAAGGGGTGGGGGTGTAAGGGCTGCTGTTAGAAACCACTGGGCCCCATACAGCCAACCTGACAGGCCCCCCTCCCAAATACAGCCAACCTGACAGGCCCCCCTCCCCATAGTTTACTATGCTTCAGTTTTGAATGAACACAGTGAGTGATCGGTACCGATCATTGTGTTCATTCAAGAAAGGAAGGAGCTGGTATATGACATATTTACTGGATCCTTTCCCCACTCTCCATCCTGAGGGATCCTGCACTTACAGCTACTGGCAGGAAGGGGAGGAGGGAAGCTGGCAGCACCACAGGGGTAGGGGGCACATATGGGGCCTGGAGAGCAGGGGTAAACATATGGCTCACAGGGAGGGTGATCATTGCAGCAAGAGGGGCAATTAGTGGAAACGATCCCCTGCATGGCTCTCTCTGCAGGACCTGAAAGCCGACGGCAGGGAGAGGAGAGGAAGCCAGCTTTCAGCTGCTGCAGAGAGAGCCATACAGGGGATCAGTTCCAATAGGTGACTCCCTGCCATGCTGAACACCCTCCCTGCCAACATCTGGTTTGCCCTGCTGCCTTGGCCCCCCCTGCTGACCAGGACCCCATACAGGAAGACCAGGGGTCAGAGCTGCTGATAAGAGGGACCACCAGTCTTCCTGTAGGGGGCCTGGTTACATAGGGAGGCCCAACAGCACGGGGAATCGGTGCGGTCGGGCGGAGGGGCAATTACAGAAGGAAGCTCTGTGCGGCTCTCTGCAGCAGCTGAAAGCCAGTTTCTCCCCTTCTGACAGCTTTCAGCTGCTGCAGGGAGAGACACAGACACAGGGCATCTCTCCTGTAATTACATCTCCAACAACGATCCACCCTCCCTGTTCTGCCTGCTTCTGACACCCCCCCCCCTCCTCCCCGTGTGCCCCCCTTTCACTGTGCCCCCCCCCCCCGCAGTATTGTAGGCTTCCCTGTCCTGTGTGCGCCCGCAGATGTGCGTTGTTACCATTAACAATGAATGGCACCGCCAGGCGTCTGCTGAGGGCAGCGCGTTTCTCTGCATATCAGGAAAGCGTGCGTTTTTTGCACAGATTTTGGAAGGTCTGAACCTCGCCTTACAAAGGTGTCACCAGCAGAGGCTAACAAGTTCCGCAGATTGCTTTCAGAGCTGCAAATTGCGGGAGAGTCTTCAAGGTGAGTGGAATTTGCAAGATTCTGAGCCGCCATCATCTTCTGAAGGCAACACAGCGACACAAATAGGCTCCAGTAGCGCTACATTACCATAATGAAGTCACCTCTGCCAGGCAGGACCGCGCCTGGGAGAAGGAGAGCCATTACTATCGGACAAATGACACCTAATATCCACCACTATTTGAGATTTACTAATAGCGTCCCGAAAAGGTCACTTATTTCCTTTATGAAGCCTGAAAACAATTATGAGTCAACGCCGACCGTGAAAGCGGCAAAAATCCAGAAAACCGGAGCAGCACATTGCACGGATACAATGCCCGCAGGGGATGAAGAGAGATTGGAAACAATGGTGTCAGACCCTATTATCCCACTCTTCAGGATAGGATTATAAGATGAAACACACTTTTCCTCTACAGTGCATTGCGATAATGTGCACTCTAAGGTTAATGCACAATATGGGGTCTATTTATAGAAAACTTACTGCTGGGATGTCATCAGCATTCACACAGCCCTCATAAATAGCTGCCATAATGTGTCCAATATGGTTATTTCCTATGAGCGCCATCTAGTGGCCATCATGTGGCATTTTCCTAATTGCGGTATGTTAGGAAAACACTGCATTATGGCCCCTAGGTGGCACTGTCTACCATAGGAAATAACGGAATTTTTGTAAAATCTTACCTGTAAAATTCCTTTCTCTGAGTCCTCCGACAGTCGCCGCCTCTTCATATTCGTCACATATGGGGTATTAGACTTTGCTCCGAAGGAGTAGCTAGGCAACAGAATATGTTAACAATAAAGCTTTAACATATCCCACCCTCAAGGGGTGGTCCCCTCAGTCAATACCCTCCTACTTCCTGCAACCATATCTCAGTTTTAGTGGAATAGCAGTAGAGTATACATTCAAACCCCAAAAGAGGGGCGGGGGCGGCGACTGTCGGAGGACTCAGAGAAAGGAATTTTACAGGTAAGATTTTACAAAAATTCCGTTTTCTCTTACGTCCTCCGACAGTCGCCGCCTCTTCATATTCGTCACATATGGGGACGTCCCAAAGCAGTGCAAACATGAGGGGTGGGAAACGCATCCGCGCCGAAAGGCAACGCAGTCTCCACATCAAAGAAAGGAACCTTACCAAAGGAAGGAAACCAGCTGGGCAACAGCAAAAATAAGTGCTCAACAGGAGCAACAACCCAGGAAAAGACAAAAAAACCCAGGGGATACAAAAAAACTATCCCAACAGCCAGGAGTCCCCAACAAGGGACCCTAGGGAACAGCCGCACTAAGAACCTTGCGGCCAAAGGAAGCATCCGCCGATGCATGAACATCTACTTTGTAGAATTTTGTGAAAGTGTGCACGGTCGACCAAGTCGCCGCCTTACACACCTGGGCTACAGAAGCCCCATGACGGCAGGCCCAAGACGTATTCAGAGATCTAGTAGAGTGCGCCTTCACAGGCACAGGGGGAACCTTCCCCTGCAAGGCATAGGCCTGTTCAATGGTCTGCCTGATCCATTTGGTGATGGTAGAGGCCGAAGCCGCCATGCCCTTCCGAGGACCCTCTGGAAGAACAAACAAGGAGTCCGTCTTACGAAAAGACTCAGTCGATTTAAGGTAAACCCTTATCGCCCGAACAACATCCAGAGAGTGCAATCTCATCTCCTTTGGATGTTTAGGCTTCGTGCACAACGAAGGCAAAACAATATCCTCGTTAAGATGGAATTCCGAAACTCGTTTCGGCAGAAAAGAAGGATTAGGTCACAAGACCACCTTATCCAAATGAACAACCAGGTACGGAGACTTGCAGGACAAAGCCGCCAGTTCCGACACTCTGCGAGCCGAAGTGATCGCCACCAAAAAGGCGACCTTTTTGGACAACATAGACAACGAGATCTCCCTGATCTGTTCAAAAGGAGCACGTTGTAACACAGATAGAACGAGATTCAAGTCCCAAGGGGGCAAAGGATCCCTCCTAGGAGGAACCAGATGCCGCACACCCTGAATAAAGGTGCCAACCAAGGAGTTGGAAGCCACGGGACGTTGAAACAGAACGGCCAGCGCAGACACCTGACCCTTTATCGTAGCCAGCGCCAAACGCTGATCGACACCCGTCTGAAGGAAAGACAGCACACGGGAAACCGAGTACGTGCGGGGTGAAAACCCCCTGGACTCACACCAGGCAAAATAGGCCTTCCAAGTACGGTAATAAACCTTCCCCGAGGAAGACTTCCTCGCGTTGATCAAAGTATGAACGACCTCTGGAGAGAGACCCCTCTCCTTCAGGACCTCTGTCTCAACAGCCAGGCCGTCAAAGCCAGCGACTGTAAAGCAGGATGGTAAATCGGTCCTTGAGACAGTAGATCGTCTCGAAGAGGCAGACGCCAAGGGGCGTCGACCGCCAGATTCACGAGGTCTGCGTACCAGGACCGGCGAGGCCAGTCCGGTGCCACAAGAATCACCGTGCTGCGTTCCGAGTGTAACCTGCGAAGGAACCTGGACAGCAACTGAATCGGTGGAAACGCGTACATCAGCCTGTACTGATGCCACGGGGCCACTAACGCGTCCGACGCGTCTGCCCGAGGGTCGCGCGTCCTTGCCACGAACCTCTTCACCTTGTAGTTGAGGCGAGACGCGAACAGGTCCACATCTGGAAGACCCCACTTCGCGCACAACATCTGGAAGACAGCCGGGTGGAGAGACCATTCCCCCTGATCCAGGGTCTGGCGACTCAGATAGTCCGCCTGCCAGTTCTCCACTCCCGGAATGTGAACCGCCGTTATCGCCGGGACATGAGTCTCGGCCCAAGATAGAATGTCGGCCACTTCTCGAGCCGCTCGGGCACTCCTGGTGCCCCCTTGGTGGTTGATGTAGGCCACCGCCGTGGCATTGTCCGTCTGCACCCGAACCGGGCAGCCCTGCAGCCGGTCCGTCCAGCGATGAAGACAGAGCCTTATCGCACGCAATTCCAGAATGTTGATCGGGAGGGAAGACTCCCCCTCCGACCAGGTCCCCTGGGCGGACAGAACGCCCAGAACACCACCCCAGCCCGACAGGCTGGCATCCGTGGTGATTACCGTCCACGAGATCGGACGAAACGACTTGCCCCCGGACACCAACGGGGACTGGAGCCACCACAGAAGGTTTTCCCTGGTTCGATGACTCAACGAGATCTGAAGATCCAGAGATTGAGGTCGCCCGTCCCACCTGGACAGGATCTCCGCTTGGAGACCCCGCGTGTGAAACTGCGCGAAAGGAATCGCCTCGAAGGCCGAGACCATCAATCCCAGACATCTCATACACGTCCGCAGAGACGAGCGTGGAACGTCCCTGAGGGACCTGACTTCCTCCTGAAGAGTCCTGAGTTTGTCTTCCGGCAGGAAGACCTTCGCCTGCACCGAGTCCAGTATCATTCCCAGATAGGGGAGACGAACCGACGGACTCAGTGTCGACTTTGGAACATTTATCGTCCAACCAAACTCCTGCAGAGTTTGCATTGTGACAGACAGGTCCTCCTCCAGACCCTGTCTGGTCGCAGACCGAACCAGAATGTCGTCCAGATACCCCAGGACAGAAATGCCCTGGGCCCTCAATAATGCCAGAACCGGTGCAAGCACCTTGGTGAAGACCCGCGGAGCCGAGGCGAGACCAAAGGGCAACGCCACGAACTGGTAGTGATCCTCCGCAATGGCAAATCGAAGGTATCTCTGATGACCCTCGAATATGGGGATGTGAAGGTACGCATCCTTCAAATCGATGGAGGCCATGAATTCCCCCGGAACGAGGGCAGCCACCACCGAGCGCAGGGATTCCATGCGGAACTTGCGAACCCGCACAGAGCGGTTCAGAGCCTTCAAGTCCAGAATCGGACGAACCTTGCCTTCCTTCCTGGGCACGGTGAACAGATTGGAATAAAACCCCCGAAATCTGTCCCGATGAGGCACCGGAACCACCACTCCCTGAGCCCTCAGGTCCCGCACCGCCAGGTGCAGATCCCGCAGGCGCTCTGGAGACAGTTGAAGATTTGAGGGAAAAAATCTGCTCTCCGGCCGAGAGAGAAACTCGATCTTGTAACCAGATCGAACGATTTCCAGAACCCATCTGTCCCGCACACGGGCCAACCAGGGCTGAAGAAAACCGAGCAAGCGTCCCCCCACCCCAAAACTGGGTGAAGGCGCCCCTTCAGGCCGAACTGTTATGGGCTGCAGGTCCGGATTGGCCGGACTTCTGTTTCCCAGACCAGGGCTTCTTCTGAGAGCCTTGGCCTTTGAACGGTTTGCCCTTGTAGTGCGGCCGAAAGGCACGAAAGGACCCCTGAGGGGGCCGAAAATTAGCATGCTTCTTCCCAGAAGCCCCCTTAGCCTTGGGGAAATGGGGCAAGAGAGTGCTCTTACCCCCGGTGATCCCCTTAATCAACACATCCAGGGACTCCCCAAAAAGGCGAGACCCATCATAAGGCAGATTGGCTAAGGTCTTACGTGAAGATTGGTCCACCGACCAACATTTCAACCAAACCAGGCGGCGAGACAACACCGCCACGCTGTGCACACGTGCAGCCAACGGAATCAGGTCCAGGTCCGCATCACACAGATACATGACACCCTGGTGGATCTGATCCACCATATCCAGGGTCGCCGCCGAGGCCGAATCGGCCACTAGGACGCGCCTAAGCATCTGCGTCCAACTTGCGATCGCCTGGGCCGCCATGAGAGAAGCAAACAGAGCCTTAAGCATAGAACCCGTAACAGAATAAGTATGACGGGCGAGAGACTCCAGTCTCCTATCCGTGGCATCACGGAAAACAGGGGAACCCTCTGCAGGAATCGCAGTGGCTTTGTTCAAAACCGCAATTGCATGATCCACTGGCGGAGGCACACACCACCGTTCATCAGTGGCAGGCGAGAAAGGACAACGCAGCTTGAATTTACTTGGTACCGCAAAAGGCTTGCGCAGATCGCGCCATTGATCCTTAACAGCGCGCTGAAAATCAGCATTGCAGGGAAAAACCTGCGGCGTCCTGCGTTTCCTCTGCGTCCCATAAGCCGCCAAGGCAGCGGGGGGACACACTTCGTCCTGCAAACGTAGCGTCTGCTTAATGGAAGCAATCAACTCATCCATGATTGCAAGCTCTTCAGGCGAGCCAGGGGGAGAATTATCAACCCCCTCAACTTCAGCCTCTACCTCAGACCCCACTAGATCAAGAGAGGAGCGGGACCCCGATAAGGAGGTCCCTGCCAGAACAGCCCCATCACCTTCACCCTCAGAATCAGAGGACAGAGCAACTCTGGGCCGTTTAGTAGATTGAGCAGCCACCAGCATTTGCACCTGGGCAGCAAGGCCAGCCACAATAGTGGCTAAATCCCCCCCCTGGGGGGGAAACAGCGGTCCCCTGGCTTTCCACCAATACTGTAGGAAACTTGCCCTCCTGAGAATCCATTGCCCCTGTAATGCCAGACAACCAAGGGTTAACTGCCCCCTTTTAGCAAGCGCGGCAAGCGCAGCCCACCGCACCACACTCAGGCACAATGAGACCCCCACAGGGAATATACAAACTGAATACAGGCAATGGATAGCAAGAACAGAAGGATAAAACCTGAGGAGACCCCGCTGCTGCTGCTGCCTCGATCGGTGTTCCTGGAAAGAGGAAGTGATGCTGCCAGGGCGCTCTATGTAAGCCTATGGAGGCTACAAGAAAATGGCCGCCGTGCATGTAAACCATGCGGCCGTAGCGGGCGCCGGTAAAATGGCGTCGTTTGGCGCCGAAAACGCCGCTCCACAGTGCATAAAAACACACACATTACATCCCAATATAAGGATACATGTTAGATCGCCGCAGCGATCGCTGTATATGCCCAAACATGCCAAGAAAAAACATGCCCCACAGCACACAGCTTCTCACACTGCCCAGCCTGACACACACAGTGTCATACAGCTCCCCCCCCCCCCCCTTGCAGCCCACAGCATGCAGCCGAGAGATAGGGAGACAAGCAGTGTGATTAAAAGCAGGTTACACAGTCCCAGACTGACACCCCCCCCAGACAGACAGGTCCCCACATAAATACACTTACCTCACATGGCGTGGGGAACCCGCACAGGCGAACAAGCCGCTGCACATGAGGCAGGGAGAGTCGCAATTCAAGACGCACACAATGGAGGTTAAGAAACCGCACAGCGTCCGGTGAGGTAGCCACCTCACCAATCATCCCTGCACCGAACAGGGATGGGTCGTTCACTGTGCCAGGAGCGTTACCTGGCTGAACGCTCGATGGCAGACTGGGAAGCCACTGACCCACGACCTGCGACCAGGGGGATCAGCCCGAGACCCAGTCCGCATGATCCTCTTCATCAGAAGAACTAACTAATGCTGACAAAAATAACAGCTAAGTAAAGATAGAGAGAAAACTCAAACAAAATATTAAAAAGAAGAAAGAGTCTGGGACAGAAAGTCCCAGCACAGAGAGAGCCAGCCCTCCTGACAAGCTAGACATTAAAACTGAGATATGGTTGCAGGAAGTAGGAGGGTATTGACTGAGGGGACCACCCCTTGAGGGTGGGATATGTTAAAGCTTTATTGTTAACATATTCTGTTGCCTAGCTACTCCTTCGGAGCAAAGTCTAATACCCCATATGTGACGAATATGAAGAGGCGGCGACTGTCGGAGGACGTAAGAGAAACACATATTAGACACATTACAGAGATTTTTGGTGAGGGTTGTTCAAATGTCCCGCCAATCATCAATGAAATTAAATGAGCCCATCGCTGTGCTGCTTATGCTATCACTGTCCAATCACGGGCTGGGGGCGGATCAATTATAGTCTGGGCTCAGTGGATGTGGGTTGAAGGAAAAAAAAAAACTACAGTAGGGGGCGGAGACAAGACCTGTCCCCCTGCACAAGCAGAGAGAGCAGAGCTGTGGGAGGAGCCCACTAAAAAAAAAAACTACAGGAGGGGGCGTAGACAAGACCAGTCCCCCTGCACAAAGAGAGAGAGCATAGTGGTGGAAGGGGCGCACTAAGAAAACTACAAGAAGGGGGCGGAGATAAGACCAGTCCCCCTGCACAAGCAGAGAGAGAGCAGAGTTGTGGGAGGGGCCCACTAAACAACTACAGTAGGGGGTTGGAGACAAGACCAGTCCCCCTGCACAAGGAGAAAGAGCAGAGCTGTGGGAGGAGCCCACTAAAAAAAAAAACTACAGGAGGGGGCGTAGACAAGACCAGTCCCCCTGCACAAAGAGAGAGAGCATAGTGGTGGAAGGGGCGTACTAAGAAAACTACAAGAAGGGGGCGGAGATAAGACCAGTCCCCCTGCACAAGCAGAGAGAGAGCAGAGTTGTGGGAGGGGCCCACTAAACAACTACAGTAGGGGGTTGGAGACAAGACCAGTCCCCCTGCACAAGGAGAAAGAGCAGAGCTGTGGGAGGGGACCGCTAAAAAAAAAAAAAACTACAGGAGGTAGACAGAGACAATACCAGTCCCCCTGTAAAAGGAGAGAGAGAAGAGCTTTGGGAGGGGCAGTGCTGTATTTTGGCCTAGGCCAACAAGGCCCAGGCCTAGGGCAGCACTTTGCAGGGGGGCAGCAAACCCCCCCCCTCCACCTGAGAATCATTTTGGCCAGTGGTTGCTAGAGCTGCCTCTCGCACCCCCCCCCTCTCTCCCTCCCAACCCCCCTTCTCTCTCTCTCTCTCATCCCCCCTCTCTCTCTCACTCTCGCTCTCATCCCCCCTCTCTCTCTCATCCCCCCTCTCTCTCTCTCTCTCTCTCTCTCTCATCCCCCCTCTCTCTCTCTCTCTCTCTCTCTCTCATCCCCCCTCTCTCTCTCTCTCTCACCCCCCTCTCTCTCTCTCTCTCTCTCATCCCCTCTCTCTCCCATCCCCCCTCTCTCTCTCTCACCCCCCCTCTCTCTCTCATCCCCCCTCTCTCTCACCCCTCTCTCTCACCCCCATCTCTCTCTCACCCCCATCTCTCTCTCATCCCCCCTCTCTCTCTCTCTCACACACCTCCCTCCCTCACCCACCCCCCCCCCCTCTCGTGAGATCTCAAGGGTTCATGCTGGGACTTGTAGTCCTTAAATTTTGGAGGGAGTCACATCCGTTAAAAAGGAAGGAGTGGGGCAAATTTACATAGGAGGGGGGGGGTGCCCAATTTTAGTCTTGCCTAGGGCAGCACAAAACCAAAATACACCACTGGGGAGGGGCCTCTAAAAAACTACAGGAGGGGGAAGAGATAAGACCAGTCACCATGCACAAGGAAAGAGAGCAGAGCTGTGGGAGGGGCCCACTAAAAAAAATTACAGGAAGGGGTAGAGACAAGACCAGTCACCCTGTACAAAGAGAGAGAGCAGAGCTGTGGGAGGGGCCCACTAAAAAACTACAGGAGGGGGGCAGAGACAACACCAGTCCCCCTGCACAAGGAGAGAGAGCAGAGCTGTGGGAGGGGCCCACTAAGAAAACTACAAAAAGGGGGCAGAGATAAGACCAGTGCCCCTGCACAAGGAGAGAGAGAGAGAGAGCAGAGCTGTGGGAGGGGCCCACTAAGAAAACTACAGGAGGGGGGGTGGAGTCAAGACCTGTCAACCTGTACAAGGAGAGAGAGCAGAGCTGTGGGAGGGGCCTTCTATGAAAACTACAGGAGGGGGGCATGGACAAGACCAGTCCTTCTGCACAAGGAAAGAGAGCAGAGCTGTGGGAGGGGCCCACTAAAAAAACTACAGGAGGGGGGCAGAGACAACACCAGTCCCCCTGCACAAGGAGAGAGAGCAGAGCTGTGGGAGGGGCCCACTAAGAAAACTACAAAAAGGGGGTGGAGATAAGACCAGTCCCCCTGCACCAGCAGAGAGAGCAGAGCTGTGGGAGGGCCCCACTAAAAAAAACTACAAGAAGGGGGCAGAGATAAGACCAGTAAACATGCACAAGGAGAGAGAGCAGAGCTGTGGGAGGGGCCCACTAAAAAAAAAAAAAAAAAAACGACAGGAGGGGGCGGAGATAAGACCAGTCCCCCTGCACAAGGAGAGGATGCAGAGCTGTGAGAGGGGCCTCTAAAAAAACTACAGGAGGGGGAAGAGACAAGACCGGTCACCCTGCACAAAGAGAGAGAGCATAGTGGTGGGAGGGGCGCACTAAGAAAACTACAAGAAGGGGGTGGAGATAAGACCAGTCACCATGCACAAGGAAAGAGAGCAGAGCTGTGGGAGGGGCCCACTAGGAAAACTATAGGAGAGGGCGGAGACAAGACCAGTCACTCTGTACAAACAGCAGTGAGCGGTCTTTATTACAGGAAGTCTCACACTGGATTACTGCACAGATCTGGGAGAAATACACAAAGCTCACCAAGGCTGAAGAAGACGACACATGACCGATGGGTTTAGAACATGGGTGTCCAACCTTTTGGCTTCTCTGGGCCACATTGAGTGTAGAGAAATTTTCCCAGGCCGCATATAAAATATATACTATAGTTAAGGTATATAAGTAATAAAACCCCCCCCCCCCCCCCCCACTAATTTAACACAACTAGAGGATAATCAAATTAAATGGAATCAGCATAGAGGTTTACTTCTTCTGAGAGATAATAAAGGAACACTCTGACCACTATGACCACTTCAATGATTTGGAGTGGTGATGGTGGGAGGAGTCAGAAATGCACATGCTGGGATATTTACAGTTATGTGCTGGGGGATAGTTGCACCCCTAGCACATGTGACTTAGGCAGTCAGAAAATGCCATGTCCTTCATACATATATGAACAAGGAAATGACATATTATGACAAAACTAGTTATTAAAAAACATGTTGCAACATTTTACACACGCTAATGCACAACCTTTTCTACTTATTTTGCAGACTGTTGGCGGGTACTGCTGGTGGGTAATGCTGGCGGGTACTGCTGGTGCGGTTACTGCTAGCGGTTACTGCTGGCGGGTACTGCTGGAGGAAGCAGCGGCTGCAGTATAGAGCAGAGTCGCTGCTTCCTGTATGGCTCCTGTCACAGGCGGAGGAGGGGTGCATTTCATATCACTCCGCCTGTAACAGAGCCGGAACTATACAGGAAGCAGCGGCTCTGTCACTGACTGCAGACATCCAAGTCTACCACGGCAGCCGGGAGATCCCACGGCACTTGCAGCCTAGTGCGTGGCCATCCAATGCAGCCTAAAAAGTGCCCACCCAATACAGCCTCACCAGTGCATGCCCATCCAATGCAGCCTGATCAGTGCCCATCCAATGCAGCCTCACCAGTGCATGCCCATCCAATGCAGCCTGATCAGTGCCCATCCAATGCAGCCTCACCAGTGCATGCCCATCCAATGCAGCCTGATCACTGCCCATCCAATGCAGCCTCACCAGTGCATGCCCATCCAATGCAGCCTGATCAGTGCCCATTCAATGCAGCCTAACCATTGCTCATCCAATGCAGCCTCACAAGTGTGTACCTATCCAATGCAGTCTCACTAGTGCATGCCCATCCAATGCAGCTTCATCAGTGCATGCCCATCCATTGCAGCCTGATTAGTGCCCATACAATGCAGCCTCACCAGTGCATGCCCATCCAATGCAGCCTGATCAGTGTCCATCCAGTGTAGCCTCACCATTGCATGCCCATCCAATGCAGCCTGATCAATGCCCATCCAATGCAGCTTCACCAGTGCCCATCCAATGCAGCCTCACCAGTTTGTGCCTATTCAATGCAGACTCACTAGTGCATGCCCATCCAATACAGCTTCACCAGTGCGTGCCCATCCAATGCAGCCTGATCAGTGCCCATCCAATGCAGCCTCACAAGTGCATGCCCATCCAATGCAGCCTCACCAGTGCCCATCCAATGCAGCCTCACAGGTGCATGCCTATCCAATGCAGTCTCACTAGTGCATGCCCCTCCAATGCAGCTTCATCAGTGCCTGCCCATCCAATGCAGCCTGATCAGTGCCCATCCAATGCAGCCTCACCAGTGCATGCCCATCCAATGCAGCCTCACCAGTGCGTGCCCATCCAATGCAGTCTGCATTGAAGAGAGAGGAGAGCAGCTGGATTACACAGACTTGGGATCTCCCGCTTACCCGGCGACCGTTGACATACGAAGTCCTGCCTCCTGGACCTACTCCTATGATAGACATCACCAATGTGCTGTCAATCATAGGAGCTGGTCCAGGAGGCGGGGCTTCATATGACAGCAGCGGCCAGGTAAGCAGAAGATCCCGCTCTGTTTGTAATCCCGCGGCACTCCCCCCCCCCCCCCTCCAAGGCAGCCTCTACCTACAGTTAGTTGGATGCCGCTGTGGCTGTGGCCGTGCCCCGGACTAGAATTCCTTCCTCCCCAGCAGAAAAAAAAAAGTTGTCAGGTAGCAGTGGGCCACATTGCCTGTAGTCCTGGGCCGCATGCGGCCCCCGGGCCGCAGGTTGGACATGGCTGGTTTAGAAGATATTTGCGTTTTCCCAAGTTCAGGTTTAATTTTCTCTTTTAATGGCCTCCTATTATTATTATTAGGATTATTATTTTTTTTTATATTTCTTCTCAGAATTCTGCTTTTAAGAAATAATGATTAAATACAAAAATAAAATGCATTAAACATCAGAATGCTTCTAATCCTGGGCAATTACCGGGCCGGAAAGCCTGCAATGTAAGAGAATAGTCATTACTTATTCTCAGGAAAGGAGCGGGCCGCGCTGCTCTGTGTACCGGGAAGGCGGGCGGCCGAGTTAATTTGTCCCTTTTGAAGAAGCGATTGATTTCCGCGTCTCGGATCGGATTGTACATTGCTCAGCTAAACGCTTCTTCTTTTTTTTTTTCTTCTGCCAATACGAGTCTGTATGCCGGACTGGCCTTGCCGCAGACTGCCGGTGAAGACTTTGGTGACATCCACCCCCCCTCTCCCCTCTCCCCCCCCCTCCTTCCTCCCCTGGTAAGGACGGTCGGATTCATCTGCTGCTTCTTGTCAGCCGCATGTTTAACAGTAATCGTTTATTTTATGACCTGCGATAAATATTCACATCTACACTGGATACAATGTAAAAAAAAAAAAAAGAAAAGATACATTATGTCAACAGATAAACACAGCGAACCCGCAAGGGGATTGGGGATTTTTTTGTTTTTTTATCTGCTTGTTTTCTTTGTTTGTTTTTAATCCTTTTACTGCTAGAACACATTTTCCATTTTCCACACACATTGCTAAAAATGGCCATTTTTCCTGAAAATTACTTAAAGCCGTATTAACCCCTTTCCTATTGGGCACTTTTATCCCCTTCCTGCCCAGGCCGATTTTCAAAAAATATGCAACACCCACCTTTTTTTGTCTAGGGCCTCTGCTGAAAAAATATATATATAATTTTTTTTGGAGTTCTAAGTAGTTTTTTTTTTAGCAAAAAAACTAAATTTGCTGATTTCTACATATAAGAGAGGAATGTCAGAATTGGCAGAAACTGGAACTGGTTCATAAACGGCAAAGGATTCCCAGAGCACTACGGGTTATTACAGTGCCTTGAAAAAGTATTCATACCCTTTAAAATTTTCCACATTTTTGTCATGTTACAACCAAAAACGTAAATTAATTTTACTGGGATTTTATGTCATAGACCGACACAAAGTGGCACGTAATTGTGAAGTGGAAGGAAAATGATAAACGGTTTTCAAATTTTTTTTACAAATAAATATGTGAAAAGTGTGACATGCATTTGTATTCACCCCCCTTTACTCTGATACCCCTAACTAAAATCTAGTGGAACCGATTGCCTTCAGAAGTCACCAAATTAGTAAATAGATTCCACCTGTGTGTAATCTAATCTCAGTATAAATACAGCTGTTCTGTGAAGCCCTCAGAGGTTTGTTAGCGAACCTTAGGGCTCTTTCACACAGGCGGACCGTTCAGATCCGCCTGTCATTTTTTTTGGCGGATCTGAACGGTCCCCCAATGCATCTCTATGGGGGATCGGATGTCAGCGGAGACATGCTCGCTGACATCCGATCCGATCCGTCAAATCTGGATGGATGGAAACCCTATTTTCCATCCGTCCAGCGGATCGGATCGGATGGGATCGGATAAGAACGGACCGACGGTCCGTTCCCATCCGATTCCCCCGTAGAGATGTATGGGGCTCTGGCAGCTGTGTCTCTGCACACAGCATGGAGAACAGCTGTCATACTCCTGCTCAGCGGGGGTTTGGCGGATCGATCCCCTGCTGAGATAAACAGAGTCTGTCCGACGGACACACTGTGTGAAAGAGCCCTTAGTGAACAAACAGCATCATGAAGGCCAAGGAGCACACCAGAAAGGTCCGGGATACAGTTGTGGAGAAGTCTAAAGTAGGGTTAGGTTATAAAAAAATCTCCCAAGCTTTGACCATCTCACGGAGCGCTGTTCAATCCATCATGGGAAAATGTAAAGAGTATGGCACAACTGCAAACCTACCAAGACATGTCCACCTAAACTGACCGGCCGGGCAAGGAGAGCATTCATCAGAGAAGCAGCCAGGAGGCCCATGGGAACTCTGGAGGAGCTGCAGAGATCCACAGCTCAGGTGGGAGAATCTGTCCACAGGACAACTATTAGTCGTGCGCTCCACAAATCTGCCCTTTATGGAAGAGTGAGAAGAAGAAAGACATTGGTGGAAGAAAGCCATAAGAAGTCCTGTTTGCAGTTTGGGAGAAGCCATGTGGGGGACACAGCAAACATGTGGAAGAAGGAGCTCTGCTCAGATGAGACCAACATTGAACTTTTTGGCCTCAAAGCAAAACGCTATGTGTGGGGGAAAACATACACTGCACATCACCCTGAACACCCCATCCCCACTGTGAAACATGGTGGTGGCAGCATCATGTTGTGGGGATGCTTTTCTTCAGCCGGGACAGGGAAGCTGGTCAGAGTTGATGGGAGAATGGATGGATGGAACCAAATACAGGGCAAACTTAGAAGGAAGCCTGTTAGAGTCTGCAAAAGACTTGAGACTGGGGCGGAGGTTCACCTTCCAGCAGGACAACAACCCGAAACATCCAGCCAGAGCTACATCAAACCATATTCATGTGTTAGAATGGCCCAGTCACAGTCCAGACCTAAATCCAATTGAGAATCTGTGGCAAGACTTGAAAATTGCTGCTCAGAGACGCTCTCCATACAATCTTGACAGAGCTTGAGATATTTTGCAAAGAAGAATGGGCAGAAATGTCCCTCTCTAGATGTGCAAAGCTGGTAGAGACATCCCCAAAAAGACTTGCAGCTGTAATTGCAGGGAAAGGAGGTTCTACAAAGTATTGACTCCTGGGGGGTGAATACAAATGCAGCCACACTTTTCACATATTTATTTGTATCATTTATCATTTTCCTTCCACTTCAAAATGATGTGCCTGTGACGGGAGTCACTTTGGTTGGGGGTCCTGTGGAACCCAGCTTACCTTAGAGATGTTGGGAAATCCTTGTCATGAGGTCCCTCTTATGTGTAAGTCACCCTGTGTCTATTAGGGGCCCAGGGTGACCGAGAAAATGATGGACAACTGCTTAACGGACACAGAGAATTTGGTTTGGATTACTTAAATGGGTGAGTAATATTTATCCACAATATCCCTCAAGAAATATACGATATATTAATTCCACTGTATCAGAATGATGGAACATTGTATGAGCTTTGCCATATAGTAGACCAGGGGTCTTCAAACTATGGCCCTCCAGTTGTTCAGGAACTACAATTCCCATCATACCTAGTCATGTCTGTGAATGTCAGAGTTTTACAATGCCTCATGGGACGTGTCAGGGGCGTAACTACAGGGGTTGCAGGGGTTGCGATTGCTACCGGGCCCTATGCTCCAGGGGGCCCAGTAGCAAACCAGTGGGTGAACTTCCAGGATTGCAAAAGTCACACTTGCGACCGGGCCCTGGCATTGCACCACTGTGGGGAGGCCCCAAGATTGCAGGAAGGGAGCCCACTGCAGAACTTGTGAAAGGATCCTGCTGCGGGACCGTAATAAAAGGCCATGCAACGAGAATAAAGAGCCCCAGGATTAGTGGGAAGAGCCCTGGGCTTGAAGGGAAGGGCCCGGCCCGGGATCTGGGGGGGCCCTTCATGGTTTCTTGCATCGGGGCCCTGAAGGCTCTAGTTACGCCTCTGGGACGTGTAGTTCTGCAAGAGCTGGAGGGCCGTAGTTTGAGGATCCCTGTTGTAGACCATTGTAGACTGTGCTGTAGACGGTGGCCATGCCATCTGATATTCCAGATTAATCAAAGCATTGCCTAGATGTGGATTCCATGGTTAATTGTTAATTGGAACACCTATTGTCTATGCTAGCAAACCCTTGTGGGATGTCTATATACTTGTAAAAAGAAACCATTATGAATGAGGTCATTGGAATGTGTGAGAAAGAGAGTTCTGTCCAATCCAAAATATTTAAAGAAAAAAATTGTGAGCAGAAAACTGCATCAACACCCCACATAGACTTTAAAGCAGGCATGTCCAACCTGCGGCCCTAGGGCCGCATGCGGCCCGGAACTCTAGCCAATGCGGCCCATTGCCCCCCTGACAATTTTATTTTTTTTCTGGGGAGGAAGAAAGTCGAGTCGGGGGGCAAGCCCACAGCGGCTTCCAACCAACTGTAGGCAGAGACTGCACATGCATTGGATGGGCACGCACTAGGCTGCAAGTGCCGTGCAATCTCCCGGCTGCTGCGGGAGACTTAGGATGTCTGCAGTCAGTGACAGAGCCGCTGCTTCCTGTAAAGTTCCAGCTCTGTCACAGGGGGAGCAATGTGAAATGCACTCCGCCTGTGACAGGAGCCATACAGGAAGCAGCGGCTCTGCTCTCTACTGCAGCCGCTGCTTCCTCCAGCAGTACCTGCCAGCAGTAACCGCCAGTGTTATCCGCCAGCATTACCCGCCAGCAGTAACCGCACCAGCAGTTACATAGTAGGTGAGGTTGAATAAAGACAATAGTCCATCCAGTTCAACCTGTGTAGGTGTGTGTGGCTGTAATCATCTGACATAGCCCCGAATGTTCTGATCCTTGAGATGTAAGTCTAAGAGTCTTTTGAAAGCCACCATACTTCCCGCAGTGACCACCTCTTGTGGTAGAGAATTCCACAATCTTGTAGCCCTCAGAGTAAAGAACCCCCCACGTTGCCTGAGGTTAAAATGCTTCTCCTCTAATCGCATTGTATGCCCCGAGTCCTCATGCAATCCATACGACTGAATAGCTGTTTTTCTATGCCGAGATCCCCAGCAGTAACCGCCAGCAGTATGCAAAATAAGTAGAAAAGGTATGTGCATTAGCGTGTGCAAATTGTTGCAATATGTTTTTTAATAACTAGTTGTGTTTTGTCATAATATGTCATGTCCTTGTTTATACATGTATGAATAAGGACATGACATTTTCTGGCTGCCTAAGTCACATGTGCTAGGGGTGCAACTATCCCCCAGCACATAACTGTAAATATCCCAGTATGTGCATTTCTGACTCCTCCCACCATCACCACTTCAAATCACAGAAGTGGTTATGGTGGTTAGAGTGTTCTTTTATTATCTCTCAGAAGAAGTAATCCTCTGTATACTGATTCCATTTCAATGGTCATCCTCTAGTTGTGTTAAATTAGTGTGGAGGGGGGAGGCTGCGCAGGAAGAACGCGGCTGCTTTTTATTACTTGTATACCCTAACTATAGTATATATTTTATATGCGGCCTGAGAAAATTTCTCTACACTCAATGTGGCTCAGAGAAGCCAAAAGGTTGGACACCCATGTTTTAACCGCTTGCCGACCGCCGCAAGTAGATATACTGCGGCGGTCAGCCCCTCACAGGCAAAGTGAAGTATATATACATCACTAGCCTGTGAGGCTCTGGGGAGCGAGCGCGCGCCACCGCCGGCGCGCTCCCGCGCGGTCACGGACCCCCCCGCGCGTGTGACCGGCGGACCCGATGTCCGCCGCTCACTCTGCGATTGTCGGGGGAGAGGGAGAAAGGCAGCCGGCTGATATAAACAAGCCACCTGTCATTCTCCCCTGTGTAGAAACACTGATCATACGGTTCTACTATGTAGGACCGTTGATCAGTGTTCCTACAGCTCAAGCCACAGCCAATCACAGTTAGAATCACGCCCCTAGGGACACACACAGCCCCTCCCTCTCAAATAAAGTTAACCCCTTCACTGCCAGTGTAATTTTACAGTAACAGTGCATATGTATAGCACTGATTACTGTAGAAATGTCACTGGTACCCCCAAAAGTGTCAAAAATGTCAGTCAAGGGTCTGATCTGTCCGCCCCAATGTCGCATTACGGCAAAAAAAATCGCAGATCGCCGCCATTACGCGTTAAATAAAAAGAACAACAAAAATGACAAAAATCTTTCCCTTTGTTAGTAAACGCGATAACTTTTGCGCAAACCAATCAATATACGCTTTTTGCGATTTTTTTTACCAAACATATGTAGGATAAAACAAATTGGCCGAAAATGTTAAAAAATTTTGATTTTTACTTTTTTTTGGGGGGGGGGGGGGTATTTCATATAAAAAAAATTGAAAAATATTGTTATTTTTGCAAAATTGACGCTCTTTTTTTGTTTATAGCGCATGATCAAAAAATCGCACAGGTGATCAAATACCACCAAAAGAAAGCTCTGTTTGTGGGAAAAAAAGGACGTCAAATTCGTTTAGGTACAGCATCGCATGACCGCGCAATTGTCCGTTAAAGTCACGCAGTGCCGAATCGCAAAATACCCCCTGGTCTTTTAGCAGCCAAATCCTCCGGGGCTTAAGTGGTTAAAGACACCAATATAGAAAAAAATAATGTATTCATACAATAGTAAAAATAGAGAAGTATATAAACATTACATCCATTAAAAAGAGATACATGTAGATACATATGTAGAGATGTAAACTTTTAGACCCGGTTCACACTACTCCGACTTGGGATGCGACTTGTGCGACCTCAAGTCGCCCCAAGTCTCTTGTCATTAAAAATTCAATGTAAATGAATGAGAGCCGTCTTAATATGCACTACAGAAGTCACTCCGACTTCAGAAAAGGTTCCTGTACTACTTCAAGGCGACCTCTATCCGACTTGTGCACATAGACTTCAATGGGAGTCGCCTCTGATTCGGATCCTTATCTATTTTCAAGCGACTGTGATCAGACTTTCCAGAAAGAAGAAAAAGATTAGCCAGGCATTCCCCACAGACAAAGTCACCTATCATTTAGGTCTCTTCAAAGTCTCTTCAAAAGTCTCTTCAAAGTCACGCTAAAAAGTCGCTCCTTCATGGGGTGACTTTCTGGTCGCGGTAGTGTGAACCGGCTCTTACTCATTACGGTATGGAGACTATGCGGCTGCCTGTACTAGGTTGCCGGGCTGGCCACCATACATTGTGAATAACCTTCTAACATGTTTCGGACTAATACTGTAGAGTCCTTCTTCAGAGGTGCGAAAAATGGGTACTGGTGTTTTCTAGAACATCAATATGTGCTTAGGCTTGTGACGGTATCAGATTTTCATGCTGCGATTAATTGATTAAGGTTTTGCCACGGTATACGGTATTATCACGGTATTCTATTATTAAATTTAAATTATTAAATTTCCACCTCACTTCAATTTCATTGCTGAATTTAGGGGATTTGGTTCACTTATGCACATTATTATATAGTCAGTCAGTACAGACTCTGTGAACCAGGCCTAAAATAGGTCATCAAGCAGTGTCTGGCCTAACTGGTGATAACTGGTCCTGGCGCTCGGCTCCGATCCGATGGCCTGGTCATTAAGAGGGCAAATCCTTGTGGTCAAGAAGTGGTTAAACCTGAAGGAGGTGTTGTTTATAAATGACTTTACTATTGCTTTAGGCCTGGTTCACATGTATGCGGGTTGGTGGTTCACATGTATGCGGGTTGGCGGCCCACATTTGCACAGGCATAGCAGCCCATTGATTTGAATGGGCTGCTATGCCCTCATTTTCCGCAGAAAAAAGGTGCATGCAGCATTTTTTTTAAATTCAGTGGCCTTGAAATCCATCCTGCTTTTGCACCATGCGACTAACCTGCAGTTCCTGCTCTGGCAAGCTTTCTGCATTTTTTGTATACGTGGGCACGGCATTTAAAAACAGTTTGCGTGTGCAGCGACGGCAGGTAAGTCGCATGGTGCAAAAGAAGGATGGATTTCATGGCCACTGCATTTTTTTAAATTCTGCATGCACCTTTTTTCAGCTGAAAACGCAGGCATAGCAGCTCAAGCCCATTCACATCAATGGGCTGCTATGCCTGTGCAAATGTGGGCCCCCAACCCGCATACATGTGAACCAGGCCTAAAGCAATAGTAAAGTCATTAATTGGTTAAACCTGCAGGAGGACCGGTGTTTTTATCTATTAATGACTTTACTATTGCTTTAGGCCTGGTTCACATGTATGCGGGTTGGCGGTTCACATGTATGCGGGTTGGGGGCCCACATTTGCACAGGCATAGCAGCCCATTGATGTGAATGGGCTTGAGCTGCTATGCCTGCGTTTTCAGCTGAAAAAAGGTGCATGCAGAATTTAAAAAAATGCAGTGGCCATGAAATCCATCCTTCTTTTGCACCATGCGACTTACCTGCCGTTGCTGCACACGCAAACTGTTTATTTTTAAATGCCGTGCCCACGTATACAAAAAATGCAGAAAGCTTGCCAGAGCAGGAACTGCAGGTTAGTCGCATGGTGCAAAAGCAGGATGGATTTCAAGGCCACTGAATTTTAAAAAAATGCTGCATGCACCTTTTTTCTGCGGAAAATGAGGGCATAGCAGCCCGTTCAAATCAATGGGCTGCTATGCCTGTGCAAATGTGGGCCGCCAACCCGCATACATGTGAACCGCCAACCCGCATACATGTGAACCACCAACCCGCATACATGTGAACCAGGCCTAAAGCAATAGTAAAGTCATTAATAGATAAAAACACCGGTCCTCCTGCAGGTTTAACCACTTCTGGATCGCAAGGATTTGCCCCTTTAAAGACCAGGCCATCGGATCAGAGCGCCAGGACCAGTCATCACCATGTAGGCCAGACACTGCTTGATGGCTATATAATAATGTAATGTGGGCTGCTATGCATGTGTGTGTATATATATATATATATATTAGACCTGCACGATTCTGGCCAAAATGAGAATCACGATTTTTTAGCTTGGAATAAAGATCACGATTCTCTGTGTAACAAAAAAAAAAAATTGGGATAACTTTACTGTTACGTTTTTTTTTTTTTTTTTATTCATTAAAGTCTAATCATTGCGTTTGAAAGACTGCTGCGCAAATACAGTGTGACATAAAATATTACAACAATCGCCATTTTATTCTGTAGGGTCTCTGCTAAATAAATATATAAAATGTTTGGGGGCTCTGAGTACTTTTCTAGCAAAAAAAAAAACTGATTTTAACTTGAAACAACAAGTGTCAGAAAAAGATCCAGTCTTTAAGAGGTTAAACTTCCTTTCTCCCTGGCAGAGGGAAGGAAAAGATACAAATGTAATCATTTTTGTTTATAGTTAGGAGACTTAATGCTGAAAGGTGTTAGCTGAGTGAGTGAATGAGTCATCCAGCTCACTGAAATGTATCAATTCACAAGTCAGGCAGACTTGACAGAGAAACTCGGTATTTTAAAAATGCCACAATAACAATACCGTGGCTATGCAATACCGCGATATATCGAATTACCGAAAACCGGCATATGTCTATATGTGCTGTTTCGTAAACCTGCTCCTTTTAGAGCAGGGGTGGGGAACATATGGCCCGCGGGCCATATGTGGCCCCCGAAATCATTTGGTCCGCCCCCCCGTGCCGCTTGATCTGTCTGTCGCAGCTGAGCTGTCAGAACGGAGCCAATGTTTCTTGTATAGTTCCGGTTCCTTTCTTTCTGAGTGAGTCACAGGTAGAGCGATATCAAATGCACTTTGCCTGTGAGGAGACACAGATACCGAGATACAGGAACCTCTATCTTCCTCCAGCTTGGCGCTGCTCCTGAGTCTTTAGCCAGCATTTCCCACCAGCAGTACCCACAGCAGTACCAGCCAGCACTGCCAGCCTGAGCCAGCAGTACCAGCCAGCACTGCCAGCCTGAGCTAGAAGTACCCACAGCAGTACCAGCCAGCAGCACCCCGCTCCAGACTGACCGAAAACCTGGAAAACCAGTTGCAAGTAGCAACATCATCAATACCAGCTAACATCACACACCTCACCAAAGAGACGTAGTTGCAGCCATCACATTAGGGGTGAGTTATTAAATGTCTGACCAAATATAACAGGCTCATTTTCAAGTTTATAATTTTGTACGGCCCCCGAATGATGTTATAAATATCCAAATGGCCTTTGGCAGAAAAAAGGTTCCCCACCCCTGTTTTAGAGCAACAGAATGCAATATATGTACTTACTAGTGATCGACCGATATCGTTTTTTCATTGCTGATACCGATATTTTGGTCATTGCGTATCGGTATAGGCCAATATGGGCTGATATTTTCATACATTTAACCACTTGACGACCAGTCGCCACAGATGTACAGCGGCTGGCTGGCTCTCCCAGGCAAAACCCAGTACATGTACAGCGCGCGCCTGGGAGGAGGTAGGGGGCGAGCGCACGCCGCCGGTGGCGTGCTCCCGTCCCCGCTCATCAGACGGGGAGCCAGTACGTGTGTCAGGCGGCTCCGATTGCCGCCTGACACAGCGATCTCTCCCCGCTGACAGAGAAGGACGGATGTAAACACAGCCGTCCGTCCTTCTCCCTCGGATGATCACAGAGACCATGCGATCCTTCTATATAAGATCGCATGTCTCTACGGTCATCTCACAAGCCCAACCCCCCGACAGTTAGAATCACTCCCCTAGGCTTACATTTAACCCCTTGATCACCAATAGTATTAACCCCTTCCCTGCCAGTGTCATTAGTACAGTGACAGTGCATATTTTTAGCACTGATTACTGTAGTAATGTCACTGGTCCCCCCAAAAGCGTCAAAAATGTCAGTTAGGGGTCCAATCTGTCCGCCGCAATGTTGCAGTCCCGCAAAAAAATCACGAATAATTGCCGCCATTACTAGTAAAAAAAAAAACAATAAAAATGACATAAATCTTTCCCGTAGTTAGTAGACGCAATAACTTTTGCGCAAACCAATCAAAATACGCTTATTGCGATTTTTTTTTACCAAAAATATGTAGCAGAAAACAAATTAGCCTAAAATGTTAAAAAGTTTTGATTTTTACGTTTTTTTTTTTTTTTGAGAATGTCATATTTTAAGAATGTGAAAAATATTGTTTTTTTTTTTTTTTTCAAAATTGTCGCTCTTTTTTTGTTTATAGTGCAAAAAAAAAAAAATCGCATAGGTGATCAAATACCACCAAAAGAAAGCTCTGTTTGTGGAAAAAAAAAGAATGTCAATTTTATTTGGGTACAGCGTCGCATGACCGCGCAATTGTCCGTTAAAATAACGCAGTGCCGCATCGCAAAATAGGGCCTGGTCATTAAGCAGCAAAATCTTCCAGGCTTAAAATGGTTACATTTTTTTTTTCTTTTTTTACTTGACAGGTACTCTTGTGGAGGGATCTGGGGGTCTTTTAGACCCCAAACCCCTCCTCTGCATTTAAAAGCATTCAAAACGCCAAGTTTGGCTGTTTTGAATGTTGTAATTTTTTTTAATCTGGCACCAAGTACCCGGAAGCGAAGTCATGACATCACTTCTGGGTTTTTGCATGGAGACCCGATCAGAGCCGAATGCAGCTTTGATCGGGTCTTCGGCGGCCGTGCAGGCTGGTTGCCCGGGTCCCCTCCCGCTCCTTGTAATGACAGCCGAGCGGCTTCTCAGCCACATCGGTTGTCATTACAAGACAGCCGACTGTCGGCTATGGACGCCGGTATCGGGGTGGTGCCTCTAGCTGCAGGCATCACTCCGGTACAGCACTTTCCCGAAATATCGGCAATATCGGTCACCTCAGGTGCCGATTCCGATATATTGGGGAAAGTGCATATCGGCCCTCAATATATATCGGCTTTGCCGATATTTGGTCGATCCCTAATACTTACCATTATGGTGTGTTTGGATGACGGATCAGTTGACCTGCCCTTTTCTTATAAATCTATATATTAGCTATTTTTCCATAGACGATATACCTTGCTGTTAGTTATACGGGCGGCTTACCCGCTGTTGGGTCCTTGTGACTGTAGCTCTACTCTCCCTGGGACTTGCTGGCCTATGCCTAAATTGGGTCCCTGATAGGGTTGCCACCAGTGACGGCCCGTCCATTAGGGGTGCCGGGGATCCGCCCCCCCCCCCCCATCTATGCGTCTGGCCCCCTAATCTACATGCAGGGTGCTGGATGCATGGATTCCAATGGGGGATTTTTTTTTTTTTTTTTAAGCACATGATTGGAGCCAGAGGCTCTAATAGGCTTCAAAAAAGGGTGGGCTTGGGGTGCAGAGCACTGTGCCCTGGGCCCACCCAGTTGTGTGACAATAGCGAATGAATATTCGCTATGGTCACACGGACTCTCCTCCTGTCCAATCCAGAGCGGGTCCTGAGACCCGTTTCCTGATTGGCCGAAAGGAGAAGCCATCCTATTGGCGAAGGAGGAGGAGGAGGGAGGAGACGCAGGGGAAGCCTGACCAACAAAGGGGGACACGGAGGAGGCTGAGGGGGAATCCCAATAATATACATTTAAATTTTTGGTTGTAACATGATAAAATGTGGAAAATTTTAAGGAGTATGAATACTTTTTCAAGGCACTGTAAGGGCGGTAGTCGGCCTTGTCGATCTATTCTTTTGAGGCCAAAGTAGAAGAAGTGCTCATTATGAATGGAGTGCAGGATATTACTCTTGCATAGAAAGAGTTACATAGTTAGTCAGGTTGAAAAAAAGACACAAGTCCATCTGGCTCAACCTATAAAAAAACAAAAAACAGTAAAGAAAACCCAACCATACAATCCCATATACACAATCCTATACCCGCTGTGGATCCAGAGGAAAAACCCCAGCAAAGTATGATCCAATTTCCTACAGCAGGGGAACAATTCCTTCCTGATCCCCCGAGAGGCAATCGGATATTCCCTGGATCAACTTTACCTATAAATATTATTACCCAGTTATATTATTTACACCTAGGAAAGAATCCAGGACTTTTTTTAAACCAATCTACTGAGCTGGCCAGAACCACCTCTGGAGGGAGTCTATTCCCCATTTTCACAGCTCTTATGGTGAAGAAACCTTTCCGTATTTGGAGACAAAATCGTATTTCCTTTAGACTTAAAGAGTGCCCCCTTGTCCTCAGTGATGACCTTAACGTGAATAACTCAACACCAAGTTCACTATATGGACCCCTTATGTATTTATACATGGAGATTATATCCCCCTTATGTATTTATACATGGAGATCATATCCCCCCTTAATCTCCTCTTCTCAAGAGAGAATAAATTCAGTTCCTCTAATCTCTCCTCATAGCTGAGCTCCTCCATGCCTCTTATCAGTTTGGTTGCCCTTCTCTGCACTTTCTCCAGTTCCCCGATATCCTTTTCAAGAACTGGAGCCCAAAACTGAACTGCATATTCCAGATGAGGTCTTACTAATGATTTGTACAGATGATATCTCTCTGGAGTCCATGTCTCTATTAATACAAGAAAAGACTTTGCTTGCTTTGGAAACCACAGCTTGGTATTGCATGCTATTATTAAGCTTATGATCTACCAGAACCCCCAGATCCTTCTCCACTATGGATTTCCCCAGATCCTTCTCCGCTATGGATTCCCCCAGATCCTTCTCCGCTATGGATTCCCCTAGTACTACTCCCCCTAGTATGTATGATGCATGCATATTTTTATCCCCCAAGTGCATAACTTTACATTTATCAACATTAAACCTCATTTGCCACATAGCCGCCCAATGAAACAGTGCATTGAGGTCGGCCTGTAAGTTGGAGACATCCTGTAAGGAAGTTATTCCACTGCAAAGCTTGGTGTCATCTGCAAAGACTGAAATGGTACTTTTATTCCCAGACCCGATATCATTTATAAAGATATTAAAAAGTAAGAGTCCCAACACTGAATCTTGGGGTACACCACTGATAACCTTACACCATTCAGAGTAAGAATCATTAACCACTACTCTCTGAATTCTATCTTTTAGCCAATTTTCTAACCATTTATAAACCGATCTTTCCAAGCCAGTAGACTTTACCTTACACATTAGCCGTGTGTGGGGAACTATGTCACAAGCTTTTGCAAAATCCAAGTATACCACGTTCACAGCCACCCCTCTGTCCAAATATACCACGTCCACAGCCACCCCTCTGTTCAAGTATACCACATCCACAGCCACCCCTCTGTCCAAATATTCCACGTCCACAGCCACCCCTCTGTCCAAGTATACCACGTCCACAGCCACCCCTCTGTCCAAGTATACCACATCCACAGCCACCCCTCTGTCCAAATATTCCACGTCCACAGCCACCTCTCTGTCCAAGTATACAACGTCCACAGCCATTCCTCTGTCCAAGTATACCACTTCCACAGCCACCCTTCTGTCCAAGTATACCACATCCACAGCCACCCCTCTGTCCAAATATTCCACGTCCACAGCCACCTCAGGTTTGTTTGACAATTTCTGTCTTTCATGAATCCATGCTGTCTGTTACTTAAAATATTTTTTCAAAGCAAGAACTCATCTATGTGGTCTTTTATTAAACTCTCCAGTATCTTCCTGACTATAGAAGTTACACTAACAGGTCTATAGTTACTTGGCAAAGACTTTGATCCCTTTTTAAATATAGGCACCACATTGGCCCTACGCCAATCCAGTGGTTCTATTCCAGTCCTTAATGAGTCCCTAAAAATTAGAAACAAAGGCTTTGAAATGATAGAGCTCAATTCTTTTAGGATGCGTGGGTGGATGCTATCTGGTCCAGGCCCTTTATCCACCTTTATTTCTGCACCATATCACTTTTGAGCCATTGTGGATCATTTGGGGCTGTGTCACTACCATCCTCATTATGGTCATGAGCTCCCCCATGCTCCTTTGTATACACAGAGCTGATGAAAGTATTTAATACATTTGCCTTCTCTTTGTCCCCAGTCACCCACTCCTGATTATTTTGTAAAGGGACTACATGCTCAGACCTGACCTTTTTTTGGGGTCTGTTCTCTCTTTTGCAATCTGTCGTTTATTTAGAATTTTTGCATCCTTGATTTCCTTTTTAAATATTCTGTTATATTCCTTATTACTAGTCTTGTATGTTTCCGTCACTTGTAGATTCCAGCGAGTGACACTTTGTAGTAGTTTTGGTGAGTTATAATAACAAAGTATCGTGTACTGTATAGATTCGCAGATCACAATTCAGAGTCTGCACGCTGCGTCCTGTTGCTCGTGTTTACAGACATTACAATTTTCTTT
The DNA here is from genome assembly GCF_965119305.1 of Pelophylax lessonae. Taxonomy (NCBI): domain Eukaryota; kingdom Metazoa; phylum Chordata; class Amphibia; order Anura; family Ranidae; genus Pelophylax; species Pelophylax lessonae. The sequence continues at coordinate 679,515,234 of NC_138770.1, read as the reverse complement.
TCTTTCTTCTCCACAGATGTCTTTGCGTCTCCCGCCATGCGGAGCTCAGTACATTCACGCCTCTCTGGAAGGGACATTTACATGCTGACAGCCGGGATCGCTTGTAATGCGCAGGAAGATATTGCCGGTTATTGTAAAAAAACAAACACATTATCCAAGGGTTGAGTGGGACTTCTAAGGACGATGCTGCGGAATCATTCTGTATTCTCCGAGCTCGTCCTTCCTGGAAGGGAGGCACACTTGGTATTAAAGGGAATCTGCTAAATCTAGGTTAGGATCCGGGGGGGGGGGGGGGGTAAATAGAGCGGGCAAGGCAGAATTTATGTAGACTACAAAGCTGAAGTGTTTTCTGCATCAACAGGATAATGACGTTTTATATAAAACGTTTTCATTTTCATTATGTATTTTCAGACGCTGGGTCTCTCTACTTCTCTATGCAATGCAGGGAGATCATAACTGGTGGGAGGGGCCAGCACGGGGTTGTACCCAGTGGTGGGATTCAAAAATGTTAGTAGCCAGTTCCAACTTTCAAGCATGGTGTAATTATCTATGTCAGTTAGGGGTCCGATCTGTCCGCCGCAATGTTGCAGTCCCGCTAAAAATCGCAGATCGCCGCCATGACTAGTAAAAAAAAAACAATAAAAAGGACATAAATACTTCCCCTAGAAAGAGGGATGAAGGGAGGGAGAGAGAGAGAGAAAGAAAGGATGGAGGGAGGGGGAGAGAGAGAGAGAGGGAAAGAAAGAGGGATGGAGGGAGGGAGAGAGAGAGCGAAAAAAAAGAGTAGTGGAGGGAGGGGGGGAGAGAGAGAGAAAGAAAGAGGAATGGAGGGAGGGAGCGAGAGAGAGGGGGGGGAGAGAGAAAGAGGGATTGAGGGAGGGAGAGAGAGAGAGGGGGGAAGCAAGAGGGATGGAGGGAGAGAGGGGGAGAGAAAGAGGGAAAGAAAGAGGGATGGAGGGAGGGAGGGAGAGACAGGGAATGTAAGAGGGATGGAGGGAGAGAGAGGGAAAGAAAGAGGGATGGAGGGAGGGAGAGAAAGAGAGAGGGAAAGAAAGAGGGATGGAGGGAGGGAGGGAGGGAGGGAGAGAAAGGGAGGGAAAGAAAGAGGGATGGAGGGAGAGAGAGAGAGAGGGAAAGAGAGGGATGGAGAGAGAGAGAGGGGGGAAAGAAAGAGGGATGGAGGGAGATAGATAGAAAGTGAGAGAGAGAAAGAAAGATGGATGGAGGGAGGGAGAGAGGGAAAATAAGAGGGAGGGAGAGAGGGGGGGGGAGAGGGGGGGGGAGAGGGATGGAGAGAGAGAGAGTAAGAAAAGAAAGAAAGAGGGATAGAGGGAAAGAAGGAGGGATGGAGAGAGAGAGAAAGGGAAAGAAAAGGGGATGGAAGGAGGGAAGGAGAGAGAGAAAGACAGAGAGATGAAGGGAGGGAGAAAGAGAGGGAGGGAAAGAAAGAGGGAGGGAGGGAGGGAGAGAGAGAGGGGAGGGAAAGAAAGAGAGATGGATGGAGAGAGAAAGAAAGAGGCAGGGAGGGAGGAAGGAAGGCACTTCTGGCCGTTATTAAACATGTTGGAGCATAACACACTTCTCCTTCCTCACCTCCGTTTGCAGTTACAGAGCAGCTCCATGCCACTTCACAGGAAGCCTGCTGGAAGTAATGGGCAATGCACCCATTGGCTGAGAGGCAAGGGAAGGCGGTAAGCCCGCCTCCTGCTACCGCATCAGCCAATAGGTGGCTGAGTCTCAGCCCAGCCAGTGTCCTATGGGGGAAAAGGTCAGTGCCAACCAGGAAGCAAAGTCTGCCTGCAGTGCAGAACTTATACCCCACTTGTGCAGGCAGGGGAGGACTGGGCCAGGGGGCAGGGGGGCAATTGCCCCCTGGGCCACTCTGATGACCTGTAAAAAGGCTTCACCGCTTCTGCCACAGACATGCCTAAAGGATTCCTGGTGAAGAGAAGTAAAAAGTCCCCACTGCTGACCTACTGAGTACGGGTTGAAGACAAGGACAGAGTGCAGGCCTCCCTCCCCAGCATAGATGGTTTAAACTGTCTGAGCAGAGGCTGGTTCCATGCCCCACTGGAGACTCTCCTCCCCTTGCCAGCCCCAACTGAGCTGTCCCAGCTCCCCCCAACCGCCTCCTGCTGGTTAGGTTGGGAACCCGGATTCAGCCGGTGAGTTGAGAGTACCTGGAGCGGGGCTTCAGCCTGGAATGGGGGTAAGGAGGAGGACAGGAGGCCGAATCGCTGCACCATGAGTCTCTGATTTGTACTTTCCCCCTGGGCCGAACGTTGCCAGTCTGCCCCTGTGTGCAGGACAGGGAGAGCGGAGTGCTGCGGCCTTTTTATAGGAGAATCGGACCGGCCCGCTTGCACCGTTTGGCGAACTTGTAAAATGTTAGTAACGGGTTTGAACGAACCGGCCAAATCCCATCACTGGTTGTACCTAGCTTCCTGAAAACGTTACAGCACCCTGCCTCAGTACTTCTCTCAGGAGCCCTCAGTCCTGATGCAAGCAGTGGAAGGAGTTATGCAAATATCAAAATGCCTTGATGGGTGGATGTCAGTCTGGAGGAGTGGCCATTCCTATTCAGAATCTATTTGAATGTAGACTGCATTAGGTCACACCCATATGTGATGCTGAACCTACGTTAATGAAAGAACTGAAATCCAATGAAAGGGGTGGGGACAGTAAGGCTGGGGAGGAAAGGGCTAGATGATGTTGGACGTCCTCCAGCAAGGAAATGAGGTGGGTTCTATCTGACTTGCTGCAGCTTCTAATGCACATTCTGAGAAGGGCAATGATGAGTTGAACTGTCTCTGTGCCATTTAATCTGTGCCCTGTGCAGGGCTGTGTTTACTGGCACAGGGATGCACAGATGTTGCATGCATCCCGTGCCAACAGTCCCATAGTTGTCAATTGGGATGCAGCAGGTGCATGGACACAGCCGCTGCTCCCAATCTGACAGCCATGCACAGCTCCAAACACACACACTGGGCTCTGGAGGTAAATGGGCTTGAATCTATCACTGACCTCTGTAGCTGCATGTACTGTGCAGTCACTAATTCTCAAATATCCCCAAAGATCACAATATAGACTCCTCCCCCATGGTGTTTACAATGGAAGGCTGGCAAACTGCCAAAATCTGCTTCCCACAGAAAATAGCTTAGATTTCACAGCCTCTGTAGTGAATGAATAACGATGAATTTCTCCACAATTCCTATAGCTATAGAGGTGAATGAGGGCGTGTTTTACAATTCTTTCACTGCACTTTGCATCGCATTGTCTTCGAATATTCAATAAAGATCCATTTAGACATATGGGGCCTTGTCATGTGAATGATTTGCTGTATCTAGTGATAAGGTAGGATGCATGGTTGGGGAACGGGGCTCAAACCTGAATATACAATGAAATCAGTGGTGCTCACAAATAACAGCACAAATAATTATCTCAGCATGTAGTGTATAAATGTCCATACAAGTCTATAATTATATACCCCGCCATCCCCGCCAAAATGATAATGCCAAAAACTCAGCAGTGATTGTTAAATATTTGTATCAGAGCACAGATAGCTCCATCCATAGAGATCCCTGAATACAAATATACAGATTCTTCCTAAACCCCGGTGCACACCACCTGTAATTGGGAGAGACTGCTGAGAACACCAGTGCATCCACCTCCAGGCCGATACATCCATCTCCAGGCCGGTACATCCATCTCCACACCGGTACATCCATTCCCATACTGGTACATCCATTCCCATACTGGTACATCCATTCCCATACTGGAACTTACATCTCCACGCCGGTACATCCATCTCCAGGCTGGTACATCCACCTGCACACCGATACATTCACCTCCACTTCATTACATCCACCTCCACACCAGTACATCCATCTCAACATCGGTCCATCCACCTCCACACCAGTACATCCTTCTTCACACTGGTACATCCATCTCCACACTGGTACATCCATCTCCACACCAGTACATCCATCTCCACAACAGTACATTCATCTCCACAACCGTACATCCACTTCCACACCGGTACATTCATCTCCACAACCGTACATCCACCTCCACACTGGTACATCCATCTCCAAACCGGTACATTCATCTCCACACCAGTACATCCATCTCCACACCGGTACATTCATCTCCACAACCGTACATCCACTTCCACACCGGTACATTCATCTCCACAACCGTACATCCACCTCCACACTGGTACATCCATCTCCAAACCGGTACATCCACCTCCACACCAGTACATCCATCTCCAAACCGGTACATCCATCTACACAACGGTACATCCATCTCCACACCAGTACATCCATCTCCACAACGGTACATCCATCTCCACACCGGTACATTCATCTCCACAACCGTACATCCACCTTCACACCAGTACATCCATCTCCACACCAGTACATCCATCTCCACAACGGTACATCCATCTCCACACCGGTACATTCATCTCCACAACCGTACATCCACCTCCACACCAGTACATCCATCTCCAAACCGGTACATCCATCTACACACTGGTACATCCATCTCCACTTGAAATAATAATGAAAAGAGGTGCGCGAACCAATGTAAATGTGTAAAAGCAGCACTGTGATGAAAGTGAATGTGTAAAGAAAATGTAACTGAAAATTACAAAAGTGCGCTATTACTAAAAAATAAAACAATAAACATTGTCCATATGTGAAAAAATCCAAAAACAATGAGGAGTCTATTCCATCTGAAGGGGAGTGTTCCCAAGATGATGCATGCAAAACAAACCAACTTGATTGGTGATAGGTGAATTAACCTCTTACCAAAACAATAATCCAGTAAAGCGTGACTTGGTGCAAAAACTGCAAACTTAAAGTGACACCCAGTGATGTGAATGGACTCTTACCACAATAGAGAGAGAATGGAGCATGTACTGTGGTACCAAGGAATCCAGTCAAACGGCCACACTTGATAAAATATCCAGAGGGATGGATGGATGGGGCTTCCCGGTATCTTTTTTTGGGTCTGGAGGCTTCCACAGGTAGAATTGCCAACAGGAGGGCCACAATAAAGAAGAGGAAAGGACTGATAGTGCGTTACCCACAGTTTATTGAATAAAAATGGTAAAAACACTTACAAGCATCCTTTGAGGTGTACAGCAAAATGCTCAGAAGAAGTAGCGGTCGTCTGCAGTGCGATCCGGGACCTGTAGCAGCACGGCTGGCTCCCCGACGCGTTTCTACTGAAGAGTCGGCTTCTGGGACTGGAGCTGAAAGCCACGCTGCTAATCTCTCTCCTTAAAAGACCATCCAATGAAGACTTCTGGGGCGGCCACGGCGGGGACCCGGAAGTGCGATGACGCACTTCCGGTCCATTCCCTACAGTTACCAGCGGTCGACTTGATGCAAGGTTACACTTCCTGTGACACCGCTGTTGAACCGGAAGTAGATTCGCTACCTTTCCGGTGTACTGATACCTTATCAATTAGAAACAGTGTGGGAAGTGTCTTTAGATGTGGCCACACAGAGAGGCTCTTGGGAGAATTAATAGGAGCCTTCCACTGTCAGTGCGCCTAATCTGGTATAATTTAAAAAGATCATAAAACCTATATTTATTTTAAAAACTCCTAAAGATTAAAAACCTTTTTAATAGATATATAAGCTAATCAAAGCTAAAAATGGATGGAGGAAAGAAAGTATTGTAATGAAAATAAAATAAAGATGAAGAAAAAATAGAGATAAAAGATAATAATAATGAAAATTAATAAATGAAAATAAATATAAAAATAGAATTAAAATAGAAATAATAATAATGAATAAATAAAAATAAAATGGAAATAAAATAAAAAATAAAATGAAATAAAATAAAATAAAATAAAAATAATAATAAAAATAAAAATTAAATTAAATTAAAAAATAAAAAATAAAAAATAAAAATAATAATAAAAATCAAAATCAAAATCAAAATCAAAATGAAAATAAATAACAACACAGACAAAGGTAAAGTTAATGGTGAAAATAAGTAAAAGTCTCCTTCTGTAGTTGGATAAAAATCCATCTACACACTGGTACATCCATCTCCACGCTGGTACATCATTCTCCACCCCAGTACAGCCACCTCCACACCGCTACATCCATCTCCACACCAGTACATCCATCTCCATGCCAGTAAATCCACCTCCACACCGGTACATCCATCTCCACGCCAGCACATCATTCTCCATGCTGGTACATCCCCCTCCACGCCAGTACATCCACCTCCACACCGATACATCATTCTCCATGCCGGTACATCCACCTCCACGCCAGCACATCATTCTCCATGCGGGTACATCCACCTCCACGCCAGTACATCCACCTCCACACCGATACATCATTCTCCATGCCGGTACATCAACCTCCACGCCGGTACATCAACCTCCACGCAGGTACATCCATCTCCACGCAGGTACATCCATCTCCCCCCCGGTAGATCCCCCTCCACACCATTACATCTACCTCCACACCGATTCATCCACCTCCACACAGTACATCCATCTCCACACAGTACATCCATCTCCACAATGGTACATCGACCCCCACACAGTACATCCATCTCCACACAAAAAGATAAGAGGCAACACTTTGCTCTGAATTAATCGGGAGTGATGTCAGACATATGGTGTAATATAGTGGGAGTTATACCTATGCTGGTGGAGCCCCCCCCTACTTTACTCAACTACAAACCCCATTACAGGAGACCCCTTTGTTATGTAGCAACGGACCAAACTACAGCAGACCCCCCCTTTTATGCAGCCACAGACCAAACTACAGCAGACCCCCCTCCCCCTTTTTATGCAGCTACAGACCAAACTACAGCAGACCCCCCCCATGTATGCGGCCACAGACCAAACTACAGCAGACCCCCCCCCCCTTTTATGCAGCCACAGACCAAACTACAGCAGACCCCCCTCCCCCTTTTTATGCAGCTACAGACCAAACTACAGCAGACCCCCCCCATGTATGCGGCCACAGACCAAACTACAGCAGACCCCCCCCCCCTTTTATGCGGCCACAGACCAAACTAAAGCAGATCCCCCCCTTTTATGCAGCCACAGACCAAACTACAGCAGACCCCCCCCCTTTATGCAGCCACAGACCAAACTACAGCAGACAGCAGACCCCCCCCCCCTTTTATGCAGCCACAGACCAAACTACAGCAGACCCCCCCCCTTTTATGCAGCCACAGACCAAACTACAGCAGACCCCCCCCCTTTTATGCAGCCACAGACCAAACTACAGCAGACCCCCCCCCCCTCTTTTATGCAGCTACAGACCAAACTACAGCAGACCCCCCCCTTTTATGCGGCCACAGACCATACTACAGCAGACCCCCCCACTTTTATGCGGCCACAGACCATACTACAGCAGACCCCCCCCCTTTTATGCGGCCACAGACCATACTACAGCAGACCCCCCCCCTTTTATGCAGCCACAGACCATACTACAGCAGACCCCCCCCCCTTTTATGCAGCCACAGACCAAACTACAGCAGACCCCCCCCTTTTATGCAGCCACAGACCCCTTACAGGTTCCCTAAAGCTGAAGATTGTCTTCAATTTCCCTTTCGCTGCAATTTATATTCCCTGTTGGTGTGGCGGTTGGTTATTCAGAGCCCCGGCCTCGTATATTGGCTGCCTGTCTCTTCAGGTTTGTAGAGGAAAGCCATCCAGAAATAAAGCTCATGCCGGGAGACGGAGAATCAATAACTTGTTATCAGAGCAACATAAACATAAGCTGCTCTTATGTACTAAACGTATCACTTCTACAGATAGGGAGAATTACGCCGGCCACACACATCCCTATCATACTTCAGCCTGACCAGCAATTGTGCAAAAAAAAATATATATTTTATTATTAATATACGGTCTATTATCATCATCATCATTATTAAGTTTAATAAAAAAATATTCTATTCTTTTCTACTCTATTCCTTTATTTTCTATTCTATTTTATTATATACTTTTATGTTCTATTCTATTCTTTTCTGTTTTACCCTCTTCTATTCTTGTCGAAATTCGAATTTCGGAAGATATTTTATTTTATTCTATTCTATTTAAATCTATTTTATTTTTTGTATGCTATTCTTCTCTATTATATCCCTTTATTTTTTTTTTATACGATTCTTTTATTTTATATTCTATTCTGTTTTATTCTATTCTATTCTTTTTAAATTGTGGAAGGCGGCTATATTTTAACACAAATAATCCTTAAAGGAAATCAGCAATAGCTAGCAATATATTTCAAATTTGTTTTTAGATTTCGATCCGAATTAGATTGGAATTTCGGGCAAAATTTTGTTATTTTGGATTTGTTTAAATTCATTACTATTGTAATTTGTAAATTTGGATACATCCGCATCTCTGGATAACAAAAATTTTATCTGAATTTCTATTTGGGACAAAACGAATTGCGCATGTCTGGTCATTAACCACTTCTGGACCAACAGGATTTGCCCCCTTAATGACCAGGCCATATGTTGCAATTCAGCACTGCATTAACGGACATTTGCGCGGTCGTGCGACGCTGTACCCAAATAAAATTGATGTCCTTTTTTCCCCACAAACAGAGCTTTCTTTTGGTGGTATTTGATCCCCTGTGCGATTTTTATTTTTTGCGCTATAAACAAAAAAAGAGCGACAATTCTGAAAAAAAAATAAAAAAAGTAACATTCTGCTATATGACATTCCCAATAAAAAAAAATTAAAAATCTAAATTTTTCATCATTTTAGGCCAATTTGTTTTCTGCTACATATTTTCGGTAAAAGAAAATCGCAATAAGCGTATTTTGATTGGTTTGCACAAAAGTTATCGCGTCTACAAACTAGGGGAAAGATTTATGTCATTTTTATTGTATTTTATTTTTTTACTAGTAATGGCGGCGATCTGCGATTTTTAGCAGGACTGCGACATTGCGGCGTTGCTACCTAGACATATGCTCTGTTACTGTAATAATGACACTGGCAAGGAAGGGGTTAACACAGTAAGTGATCAAGGGGTTAAATGTGAGCCTAGGGGAGTGTTTCTAACGGTATGGGGGTGGGGCTTGTGAAATGATCATAGAGACCTGTGATCCTATATAGAAGGATCACAGGAGCTCTGTAATCATTCCAGGGAGAAGAACCGTCAGCTGTGTTTACAACATCCGACCGTCCTTCTCTCTCAGCGGGGAGCGATCGCGGGTGTCAGGCGGCAGTCGGAGTCCCCGCTGACAAGTGGGGGCGGGAGCACGCCGTCGCCAGCCCACCGTCGCCCCCTAGCTGCAGGGGCGTGACCGACGTATACCTACGTCTGTTCCAGTGTTGGGGGTAACGAGTTACAAAGTAACGGATAGCAGTAACTACATTACTTTTTTGGTAACGAAGTAATGTAACTAGTTACAATACTAATATTGGTAACTACACTACTTTACTAGGCTATAGGAGGTAACTACACTACTTTACTAGACTATAGGAGGTAATTACACTACTTTACTAGACTATAGGAGGTAACTACACTACTTTACTAGGCTATAGGAGGTAACTACACTACTTTACTAGGCTATAGGAGGTAACTACACTACTTTACTAGGCTATAGGAGGTAACTACACTACATTACTAGGCTATAGGAGGTAACTACACTACTTTACTAGGCTATAGGAGGTGACTACACTACTTTACTAGGCTATAGGAGGTAACTACACTACTTTACTAGGCTATAGGAGGTAACTACACAACTTTACTAGGCTATAGGAGGTAACTACACTACTTTACTAGGCTATAGGAGGTAACTACGCTACTTTACTAGGCTATAGGAGGTAACTACACTACTTTACTAGGCTATAGGAGGTAACTACACTACTTTACTAGGCTATAGGAGGTAACTACACTACTTTACTAGGCTATAGGAGGTAACTACACTACTTTACTAGGCTATAGGAAGTAACTACACTACTTTACTAGACTATAGGAGGTAACTACACTACTTTACTAGGCTATAGGAGGTAACTACACTACTTTACTAGACTATAGGAGGTAACTACACTACTTTACTAGGCTATAGGAGGTAACTACACTACTTTACTAGGCTATAGGAGGTAACTACGCTACTTTACTAGGCTATAGGAGGTAACTATGCTACTTTACTAGGCTATAGGAGGTAACTACACTACTTTACTAGGCTATAGGAAGTAACTACACTACTTTACTAGACTATAGGAGGTATCTACACTACTTTACTAGGCTATAGGAGGTGACTACACTACTTTACTAGGCTATAGGAGGTAACTACACTACTTTACTAGGCTATAGGAGGTAACTACACTACTTTACTAGGCTATAGGAGGTAACTACACTACTTTACTAGGCTATAGGAGGTAACTACGCTACTTTACTAGGCTATAGGAGGTAACTACACTACTTTACTAGGCTATAGGAGGTAACTACACTACTTTACTAGGCTATAGGAAGTAACTACACTACTTTACTAGACTATAGGAGGTAACTACACTACTTTACTAGGCTATAGGAGGTAACTACACTACTTTACTAGGCTATAGGAGGTAACTACACTACTTTACTAGGCTATAGGAGGTATCTACACTACTTTACTAGGCTATAGGAGGTAACTACACTACTTTACTAGGCTATAGGAGGTATCTACACTACTTTACTAGGCTATAAGAGGTAACTACGCTACTTTACTAGGCTATAGGAGGTAACTATGCTACTTTACTAGGCTATAGGAGGTAACTACACTACTTTACTAGGCTATAGGAAGTAACTACACTACTTTACTAGATTATAGGAGGTATCTACACTACTTTACTAGGCTATAGGAGGTATCTTCACTACTTTACTAGGCTATAGGAGGTATCTACACTACTTTACTAGGCTATAGGAGGTAACTACACTACTTTACTAGGCTATAGGAGGTATCTACACTACTTTACTAGGCTATAGGAGGTAACTACACTACTTTACTAGACTATAGGAGGTATCTACACTACTTTACTAGGCTATAGGAGGTAACTACACAACTTTACTAGGCTATAGGAGGTAAGTACACTACTTTACTAGGCTATAGGAGGTATCTACATTACTTTACTAGACTATAGGAGGTAACTACACTACTTTACTAGGCTATAGGAGGTAACTACACTACTTTACTAGGCTATAGGAGGTAACTACACTACTTTACTAGGCTATAGGAGGTAACTACACTACTTTACTAGGCTATAGGAACGTGCTTTCCTGCGTTACCCAAGCCGTGCGATACAATCGTTATTTCGATGAATAGAGAGGGATGAAGTTTATGACTTTTTGTTGCACTTTATGTTTTATTCTGTTTTTTCAGGTTTTGTTCTCATGTTTCCCAAAGCCTGTGTTTATACAATAAACTCTATGCAGAAAGAGTGTCATGTATCTTCTTCTACACGGTCAATTAAGAAAGAGGAAAGTAAAGTAAAGTAATAAGTAGTGAAGTTACTTTTCAAATGCAGTAACTAGTAAAGTAATCTCGTTACAATTTACAGAACTAGTAACTAATTACATTGAGTAACTACCCCAACACTGGTCGGTTCGCACAGGAGGGGCTGCCTGCCGCAGTATAATGGTCCGGAAGCAGTTAAGGGCATAAAACCTTCAGTGCCGGTTCACATAGATGCGATAACAGACATGGCATGTGATTCGCAGCACACTGCTCTGAAAATCACATGCGATGTCTGTGCGATGCAAATTCAGCCATACAGATTGTATGGCTGAAATTCGCTTTGCATTCGGATGCAACTTGCACAGGACCCTTTTTTGGGTCCGCACCAGAATCGGATCACATGGGTGATCACACCTATGCGATCCGATTCATGTCCAAACTGACAGTTCGCACTGCGATATGTGAACTGATCTGGGGGCTGATGTTAACTTTGTATTGACTCCCCCCCCCCCCAGTGATTCGCATATGGCGGTGCGAGTTGAATGCAATGCGGGAACCCGCAGTGGATTCGTGGGGTTGCAGCATCACATATGGGTGAACCCGGACCTAAGTGGGTATTGAAAGTTCTGTTTTATATACTTATACTTTAACTGAGTGGTCCAACTTTATATATATATATATATATACACAAAATGATAAAAAAAACTTCCATAAAGTGAAATAATTCTCCCCAGAGCCGCCATTGTCTCCTGTTCTCTCTCCGGCTCCCATTGGCCGGCACACCGGGCGGCTCACACCTCTGTCTCTGAGTTTCTATCACACTTCAGAATGGGTAGATATTATAACACCGACGTTCTGCATTTCCCCGCTCATGTCTTCATACGATGAATGGCGGGTGGATTTCCCTGCGTTGTGTACCGCTCCAGTCTGTCTCCCCCTCACCCTATTATACGGCGGATATCAGCCCGTGAATGGCAGCAATAATGAGTCGGCGGAGTCTTTTCTTCTCTTTGGTCTCCGCCAGTATTGGGGAAAAAGACGTTCTTTAGAATTTCCATCACTTTTCATCCTCCGACTTGTTTATGTAAATGTGAAATCCACATTGTATTCTCTTATCTCCGCAGACAGGGGGGGGGGGGGGGAAATGAAAAGGAATGCCCCTCCCCCCTCACTTATTTTCTTTTACATTATAGGGAGTGTGACAGACAGTGGTGCATTTTGGTTTTGTGCTGCCCTAGGCAAGACTAAAATTGGACGCCCCTCCTATGTAAATTTGCCCCACTCCTTCCTTTTTAACGGATGTGACTCCCTCCAAAATTTAAGGACTACAAGTCCCAGCATGAACCCCTGAGATCTCACAAGAGGGGGGAGTAATAGGGGGTGGGAGAGAGAGGGAGTGGGTGAGGGAGGGAGAGAGTGGGGTGAGAGAGAGGGAGGTGAGAGAGAGAGAGAGTGGGGTGAGAGAGAGAGGGGGGGATGAGAAGGAGAGAGAGAGAGCGGTGAAAAAGAGAGAGAGAGGGGATGATGAGAGAGAGGGGGGATTAGAGGGAGAGGGGGGATGGGAGAGAGAGGGGGGGTGAGAGAGAGGGGGATGAGAGAGAGAGGGGGTGAGAGAGAGGGGGATGAGAGAGAGAGGGGGTGAGAGAGAGAGAGAGAGAGGGGGTGGGAGAGAGAGAGGGGGGATGAGGGAGGGATAGAGGGGGGGATGAGAGAGAGGGGAATGAGAGGATGAGAGAGAGAGGGGTGAGAGAGAGGGGGATGAGAGAGAGAGAGGGGGGTGAGAGAGAGAGAGGGGGGGTGGGAGAGAGAGAGGGGGGATGAGGGAGGGATAGAGGGGGGATGAGAGAGAGGGGAATGAGAGGATGAGAGAGAGAGGGGTGAGAGAGAGGGAAGAGGGGGGTGAGAAAGAGAGGAGGGGGGTGCAAGAGGTGGCTCTAGCAACCAGTGGCCAATAGAGTCTCAGGTGGAGGGGGGGGGGGCTTTTTTGCTGCCCCCCTGCAAAGTGCTGTCCTAGGCCTGGGCCTTGTCGGCCTAGGCCAAAATACAGCACTGGTGACAGGAGTCACTTTGGTTGGGGGGCCCATGGAACCCAGCTTACCTTAGAGACGTTGGGAAATCCCCTTCTCAGGCCCCCAGGCCCCTCTTATGTGTAAGTCCCCCTGTGTCTATTAGGGGCACAAAGTGACCGAGAAAATGATAGACAACTACTTAACCACTTGCCGACCAGCCGCCGTGAATCCCGTGGTTCCTGTGAATCGCTGTACCTGTATGGCGGTTTGCGGGAGCGCGCCTGCAGGTGCGCTCACTCCAGCGGAGTCGGGTGCCCGCGCCCACTTGCCAGCGGGGAAACCGAGGCGCGGGAATGGTGGCTGCGATTGCTGCCGGGCACATGCAATCTCTCCCCGTGAATCGCTGTACCTGCACAGCGGTTTGCGGGAGCGTTCCTGTAGGCCCGTTCGCGCCCACTTGCCTGCGGGGAAGCCGAGGCGCGGGGCCAGCAGCCGGGATTCTTACTCTTACTCTTTGCAAAGTGAAGCTTCACCTCATTTACTAAGCTCTGGAGCAACTGCACTTGCAGAGTGCAACTGTACTTCAAAAAGTGCACAGTCTATTTACCTTTAGTAAATCAACCCCCTATGTGCGATGTCAGACATCGCATGTGATTTGGAGCGCACTGCTCTGAAAATCACATGCGATGTCTGTGCGATGCGAATTCAGCCTTACAGATTGTATGGCTGAATTCGCATCGCATTCGGACACAGCTCGCACAGTACCCTTATTTGGGTCCGCACCAGAAACGGATCGCATGGTGGTTCCCACCTATGCAATCTGATTCATGTCCAAACTGACAGTTTGCACTGTGATATGCGAACTAATCTGGGGGTGTCATTGACTTTGTATTGACACCCCTAGAGATTCGCATATGGCAGTGCGAACTGCCTGCGAGTTGAATGCAATATGGGAACCCGCAGTGGAGGTTCTCGCATCGCATATATGTGAACCGGCACTAAGTGTCACTAGAGATGTCAGTTCAGTTCCCTCCCAGCCAGTGTCAGTTAGTACCAGATTGTCCGCTACACTATCACAGTTCCACTATAAGTCACTGATCAACACCATGACCAATATATTGTCTATAGCTGTGTAAATTCCGGTATATATATATCATAGTTTGTAGACGCGATAACTTTTGCGCAAACCAATCAATATACATTTATTGGGATTTTTTTTTTTTTTTTAACCAAAAGCATGTAGCAGAATACATTTTGGCCTAAATTTATGAAGAAAGAAAATTTTATTGGATATGTTTTATAACAGAAGGTAGAAGATATGGTTTTTGTTTTTGTTTTTTTTTTAAATTTTCAGTCTTTTTTAATTTATTTAACCACTTCTGGACCGTAAGGATTTTCCCCCTTAACCTCCTTAGCGGTAATCCCGAGCGTGACTCGGGGTTGGTTTTTCATATCAGGAGCGGTAATCACGCTCGGGGTGGATTGCAGAGAGCGCAGCGGTGTTCTCTTACCTTATCCTGGCGATCCAGCGATGATCTCTCATTGCTGTGACCGCCAGCCGAGAGTCCCGCCGCTCCTCCGTCGGTCTCCGTCGCTCTGATCACTTCCTAGTTCCGTTCCCTGCAGCAGCAATGCTGCATGGGAGCGGAACTAGGGAGGGAAATTAAAAAAAAAAAAAAAACGTTGCACAAAACACATTGTATATTATTTATAAATATATATATATACACCGGTATATATATATATATATATGCATATATATATATATGTATGCATATATATATATATATATGTATATATATATATATATATATATATATATATATATATATATATATATATATATATATATGCACACACACATATATCTATATATAATATATAATGCATGAATTATAATCTAATCAATAATATAATTTTATTATATATATTATATATTAAATAATAAAATAATATTATTGATTCGATTATAATTCATGCGTTTGTGTTTCAAATTTATCACATCTGGGATGTCTACTAGAGTCTTGTTTTGGTCAGGTTTAGGTCAGTAATTACTAAGAATTGTAGGCCTATAATACATAACGCCAAATTTCCATGAAAACAATTGTACCGCTTTTGGTACAGAATTCCTGACATAATCATACCGCCAGGGAGGTTAATGACCAGGCCATTTTTTGCGATTCGGCACTGCGTTACTTTAACAGACAATTGCACGGTCGTGCGACGCTGTACCCAAATAAAATTTATGTCCTTTTTTCCCACAAATAGAGCTTTTCTTTGGTGGTATTTGATCATCTGTGCGATTTTTATTTTTTGCGTTATAAACAAAAAAAGAGCGACAATTCTGAAAAAAAAAAAAAAAAACAATATTTTTCACATTCTGCTATTTAACATTCCCAAAAAAAAACCCATTTAAAAATCAAAGTTTTTTAACATTTTAGGCCAATTTGTTTTCTGCTACATTTTTTTGGTAAAAAAAAATAGCAATAAGCGTATATTGTATTGGTTTGCGCAAAAGTTATCGCATCTACAAACTACGGGAAAGATTTGTCATTTTTATTGTTTTTTTTTTTACTAGTAATAGAGGCGATCTGAGATTTTTAGCGGGACTGCGACATTGCGGCCAACAGATCGGACCCCTAACTGACATTTTTGACACTTTTGGGGGACCAGTGACATTACTACAGTAATCAGTGCTAAAAATATGCACTGTTACTGTAATAATGACACTGGCAGGGAAGGGGTTAACACTGTGGGTGATCAAGGAGTTAAATGTGAGCCTAGGGGTGTGATTCTAACTTTGGGGGGCGTGGCTTGTGAAATGATCATAGAGACCTGTGTTCCCATATAGAAGGATCACAGGCACTCTGTGATCATTCCAGGGAGAAGAACGGTCAGCTGTGTTTGCAACATCCGACCGTTCTTCTCTCACAGCGGGGAGCGATCGCGGGTGTCAGGTGACAATTGGAGCCGCCTGCCCAGTGCATCCGAGTCTTCGCTGCTGAGTGGGCGCGGGAGCATGTCGCCGGTGGCGCGTGCTCGCCCCCTAGCTGCAGGCGCGGAGGGTGTTTGCGCAGGAGGGGCTGCCTGCCGCAGTATAACTGCGGTGGGCGGTCCTTAAAGCGGAGTTCCACCCAAAAGTGGAACTTCCGCTCATTTGCTTCCTTGCCCCCTCCAGTGCCACATTTGGCACCTTTCAGGGGGGAACGGATACCTGTTTTTGACAGGTACCCTTCCCCACTTCCAGGAGACAGTGATGCGGCGCCGTCCCTTCAGAAGTCTGGCCCCCTCCTCCTTCTCCCACCGCCGAGCCAATCAAAATGCGCAGGGTACAGTAGGGACCCACCCATGAAGCTGCAAGGCTTCACTGCCGGGTTTCCTGACCGGCAGGAGCCGATGGAAACATCGCTGGACTCCAGGATAGGTAAGTGTCCTAATACTTGAAGTCAGCAGCTACAGTATATGTAGCTGCTGACTTTTCATTTTTTTTTTTTTGGGGGGGGGGGGGGGGGCGAACTCCGCGGTAAGTGGTTATTTAAAAAGAAAAAAAAAATCCAGAATTGATCAAATACCCCCAAAAGAAAGCTCTATTTTTGTGGAAAAAAATCATATAAATGTAATTTGGGTACAGCGTTGCATGACCACACAATTACCAGTTAAAAAAAGCGCAGTGCTAAATAGCAAAAAATGGCCTGGTCATGAATGGGGTAAATCCTTCCGAAGTGGTTAACCATTTAAAGTAACGCAGTGCTGAATTGCAAAAAATGGCCTGGTCATTAAGGGGGTAAAACCTTCCGGGCCAGAACTGGTTAAACGTGTGTGTGGGGGGGGGATTAAACACAGCACTGGCAGCGAAAGAGTTAATAGGTTATACCTGCACCATTAGTAATGCCGGCAAACTTTCCAATTTCTGTTTTTATTTTCATTTATTGAACCCGGGCGGCCCTTTTACCCCCCGTCACAAATTTCCTGACTGCAGAATGTTTTTTTTTGTTTGGCTGGAAATAAACAAGACGGCATTCATTAGAAAGGGATTGTCTGCGCGCGGAATGTTACAAAGTGCTGTTTTGAAAGCACTTAGTAAATATTAGCTTTAATGAACAGGTCCGAAAGGTGCGCGCCGCCCCGGCGCTGTGCGGCAACGATAACCTCGGCTTCTGCATAATATATTCTAATGGACTGCGGAGAGAGAGCACTTTGTGAAAGGTTAAGTCTCCTCGATGAGCTGAATTAACAGTCGTGTGCGCTGTTGATAATAATTGCGGGAGACGGTCGCCCTCGGCGCTGCGAGCACATGTTACCGCGGGTCTGCTGGAGAGTGAAATCTGAAAAGCCGCTTCCTAAAAGGGCAGACACTGATCTGCTACAGAAATCACATGGAGATACAAGAGAAAAAAGAAAAGTTCCAATGATAGGAAGAAGAGGAATTCTGATTTACCTGTAAATCCCAAATCTTAGAGCAAAGTTCAGGACAGGAAAAGTATCGATACATCACAGGTTATAGCTTCCTATTATTATTATTATACACTGTATTACCAAAAGTATTGATACATCACAGGTTATAGCTTCCTATTATTAAATTTGTATTATTATACAGGATTATACACTATAATACCAAAAGTATTGATACATCACTGGTTATACAGTATCTCACAAAAGTAAGTACACCCCCTCTCACATTTTTGTAAATATTTTATTCTATCTTTTCATGTGACAACACTGAAGAAATGACACTTTGCTACAATGTAAAGTAGTGAGTGTACAGCTTGTATAACAGTGTAACTTTGCTGTCCCCTCAAAATAACTCAACACACAGCCATTAATGTCTAAACCGCTGGCAACAATGGGCCCCAATTAGCCATTTTCCCTCCCCGGTGTCATGTGACTCGTTAGTGTTACAAGGTCTCAGGTGTGAATAGGGAGCAGGTGTGTTAAATTTGGTGTTATCGCTCTCACTCTCTCATACTGGTCACTGGAAGTTCAACATGGCACCTCATGGCAAAGAACTCTCTGAGGATCTGAAAAAAAATAATTGTTGCTCTACATAAAGATGGCCACCTTGGCACCCCAGATGTTTTGGAACTACATTTCCCATGACACTCATGCACTCTGCAGTGTAGTTGAGCATCATGGGAAATGTAGTTCCAAAACATCTGGGGTGCCAAGGTTCGCCATGACTGGCCTAGGCTATTAGAAGATTGCAAGGACCCTGAAACTGAGCTGCAGCATGGTGGCTAAGACAATACAGCGTTTTAACAGGACAGGGTCTAAGTGAAAATGTTTAAATTGGGCCCAAAGTGTCAATATTTTGTGTGGCCACCATTATTTTCCAGCACTGCCTTAACCCTCTTAGGCATGGAGTTCACCAGAGCTTCACAGGTTGTCACTGGAGTCCTCTTCCACTCCTCCATGATGACATCACGGAGCTGGTGGATGTTAGAGACCTTGCGCTCCTCCACCTTCCATTTGAGGATGCCCACAGATGCTCAATAGGGTTTAGGTCTGGAGACATGCTTGGCCAGTCCATCACCTTTACCCTTAGCTTCTTTAGCAAGGCAGTGGTCATCTTGGAGGTGTGTTTGGGGTCGTTATCATGCTGAAATACTGTCTTGCGGCCCAGTCTCCGAAGGGAGGGGATCATGCTCTGCTTCAGTATGTCACAGTACATGTTGGCATTCATGGTTCCCTCAATGAACTGTAGCTCCCCAGTGCCGGCAGCACTCATGCAGCCCCAGACCATGACACTCCCACCACCATGCTTGACTGTAGGAAGACACACTTGTCTTTGTACTCCTCATCTGGTTCCCGCCACACACGCTTGACACCATCTGAACCAAATAAGTTTATCTTGGTCTCATCAGACCACAGGACATGGCTCCAGTAATCCATGTCCTTAGTCTGCTTGTCTTCAGCAAACTGTTTTGCGAGATTTCTTGTGCATCATCTTTAGAAGAGGCTTCCTTCTGGGATGACAGCCATGTAGACCAATTTGATGCAGTTTGCGGCGTATGGTCTGAGCACTGACAGGCTGACCCCCCACCCCTTCAACCTCCGGAGCAATGCTGGCAGCACTCATACGCCTATATACCAAAGACAACATCTGGATATGATGCTGAGCACATGCGCCCAACTTCTTTGGTCGACCATGGCAAGGCCTGTTCTGAGTGGAGCCTGTCCTGTTAAACCCCTGTATGGTCTTGGCCACTGTGCTGCAGCTCAGTTTCAGGGTCTTGGCAATCTTCTTATAGCCTAGGTCATCTTTATGTAGAGCAACAATTCTTTTTTTCAGATCCTCAGAGAGTTCTTTGCCATGAGGTGCCATGTTGAACTTCCAGAGAGTGAGAGTGATAACACCAAATTTAACACACCTGCTCCCCATTCACACCTGGGACCTTGTAACACTAACGAGTCACATGACACCGGGGAGGGAAAATGGCTAATTGGGCCCAATGTGGACATAGTCACTTAGGGGTGTACTCACTTTCATTGCCAGCGGTTTAGACATTAATGGCTGTGTGTTGAGGGGACAGCAAATTTACACTGTTATACAAGCTGTACACTCACTACTTTACATTGTAGCAAAGTGTCATTTCTTCAGTGTTGTCACATGAATAAAATATTTACAAAAATATGAGGGGTGTACTTACTTTTGTGAGATACTGTAGCTTCCTATTATTATTATTATTAATATTATTATACAGGATTTTACACGGAGATCTGCGCTCTGTCCTTGACTTCATCCCGCACTCAGTAGGTCAGCGTGGGGACTTTTTGTTTCTCTTCACCAGGAATATCTGTGGCTGAAGCGGTGCAGCCTTTTTACGGGGCAAAAGAGCGGCTGCCCCCTGGCCCAGTCCACCCCTGAGGATTATAAAGGAATGATAGGTTATAAAGGAAGTGGTACAGAAAGGGTTAATAAGCAAATTGTGAACGTCTAGACCAGTGATGGTCAACCTTGGCACCCCAGATGTTTTGGGACTAAATTTCCCATGATGCTCAACTACACTGCAGAGTGCATGAGCATCATGGGAAATGGAGTTTCAAAACATCTGGGGTGCGAAGGTTCACCATTACTGGTCTAGGGCATGGGCCTATAAACTATGGCCCTCCAGTTGTTCAGGAACTACAATTCCCATCATACCTAGTCATGTCTGTGAATGTCAGAGTTTTACAATGCCTCATGGGATGTGTAGTTCCACAACAGCTGGAGGGCCGCGGTTTGAGGGTCCCTGGCTGTATTTTTGATTGTGGGAGAAAACTGGCATACAAATATGGAGAATTTACAAACTCCATGTGGACACAGTGCACTCAATGGCAGCCAATTCTTTCAAGATGTTAATTTTGTGTCCGAGCCGCGACATTTTTGACTATCTCATTTTCCAGCAAAACCCATCCAGCCGGCCTGTTTATATTTTTAAAATAAGCCATGAAATCCTCGATATGGAAAAGTCCCGATGGCTGTCTGAACCGGTCATCCTCCGGTCAACCCATTCAGAATTCCATAAACTTCACAGACATTGAGCGATGACGGAGGCAACGCAGAGAGCGAGCTGCTCTTCGAAGCCGGCTCCTTTCCATGGTTAGAACATATTAGGTAAATGAGCCAGCGCTGTGACGCTCCAGTTGTCGGAGATTAGCGGAGCGCGGCACACCGTATACCAGCTATCAGCTGTTTACCGTCATTAAGTTATACAAATGTCAAACGTAACTTTATAACAAGCCGATTAGACGGGAAATCGGAGTGAAATTATTGTACAGGCATTGCGGAGAATTAGCGGAGATATTTCCAAAATGACTTTTTAAACATTTCTATGTTAATGAGATATTTTTTATTCGAGGAGCGACATTAACGGCGGCCGTTATGTGAAGTCAAGCGCTCAATGCTGCAGAAACACTCCAAGGTTAGCTCAGACTTTTTAGGAGAGTTTATTTTTTATTTTTGTGGGACATCCCAGATAAACCCAGATACACAGATATGTTGAAGTCATGCACTTGAGGGATACAAATATGAGTGCAAGTTACCTGCTAGGGGGAGAACAACTGGGGGAATCCAGGATGGAAAAAGATCTGGGGGCCCTAGAAGATCACAGGCCCAGCAATAGCATGTGACCTACAATAGCTTGGTGTGCCGCTCAGGCTCTGTGTGGGGTATATTCCCCATCAGGGGCTGACTGGCAACTTTTGGCCCAGGGGGCAAGTACAAACCAGAGGCCCATGGTGCCTCTTCCCACTCTCCCTCTTTCTGGCCGCCTCCTGACCCCCATTCCAGGCTGAAGCTCCCCTCAGGTACTCTCTACTCACTGGCCGAATCCAGGTTCCTGACCTGGCCAGGGTGGAGCTAGGACAGCTCGGTCAGGGCTGGCCGGGGGAGGAGAGTCTCCAGTGGGGCATGGATCCGGCCTCAGCTCAGACACAGATTACACCATCCATGTTAGGGGGGAGGCCTCCGCTCTGTCTTTGTCTTCATCCCGCACTCAGTAGGTCAGCGGTGGGGACTTTTTACTTCTCTTCACCAGAAACTTTAGGCATGTCAGTGGCAGAAGCAGTGCAGCCTTTTCACGGGGCATCAGAGCGGCCCGGGGGCAATTGCCACCCTGTCCCAGTCCTCCCGTTCCCCATGACCAAGTTCAGGGGGGGTGGAGCAAAACGCTGTGGGGACATGGCCTGATTGGAGTCAGTGACGGGTGTCACTTTGGTTGGGGGGGCCCGTGGAACCCAGCTTACCTTAGAGAGGTTGAGAAATTCCTCTCTTAGCTCCCTAGGCCCCTCTAATATGTCCATTAGGGGCATAGGGTGACCAAGAAAATGATGGACAACAACTTGGTGGACACTGAGAATGTGGTTTTGATTGCTTCAAATGGGACAGGGATATTCGTCCACAATATCCCTCAAGAAATCTATGATACATTAATTCCACTGTATCAGAAAGAGAAGAACATTGTATGAGCTTTGCCTCATATAGACTGTTGTAGACTGTCAAGTCTGTGACTTCTGAATGGTCAGGGCGTGGCTTGGATGTGGATTCCAGGTTCTTCGATGTAGGAGACGGACAGTCTGTTACTGGTGGTCTCCTGCAATTGTCTGCGTATGGATGTGGATTCCAGGTTCTTTAATGTAGGAGATGGACAGTCTGTTACTGGTGGTCTCCTGCTATTGTCTGTGTATTAAGGTGTAATGTGTTTACACTTATAATAATGTGTATTGTACTTCATGAGCTCGATGATGGCAAGTCTGCGCTCGATGATGGCAAGTCTGCTAGTTAATTAGCTCAAATTAATTAAATCACTGTCATCTATTAGTTGCTAAGGGGAAGTAGAATACTGTTTGTGTTGGTTGTTCCTAAGATATGTTAATTATATTTCTGTACACAATTTCACCGGCATATGATAATGTAATCAGGCACATGACCTGGTGGGGTATATATTCGGTGTGAGTTGTATAGGGACGGCTAGAATATCTGATATCTAAGTTCAAGACGGTACTCTGATGGAAGTGGTATTCTGACGGAAGCCATTGGCTCCCGCTGTTGTTAATCAAATCAAGTGACACGGGAGCCGAGTCCTGCTGTCTCGGTCAATGGACGCAGTAGCAGGACTCATGAGCAAACCTGCACGGATGCCCCCATGGAAAGTGGCTCCCTGTGGGGGAACCCCGATAAAGAGGAGGGGCCAGGAGTGCTGCCGGGGCACCCCAGAGGAGGGGGATCAGGGCTGCTCTGTGCAAAACCCTTACACAGAGCAGTTAAATATAACGTTTGTAATTTTGCACAAAAAAAAAAAAAAAACAAAGACAAACCTTTACAATCACTTTAAGCATCATTTCTCCATGGAGAATCAGCTTAATGCTTGTAGTCGTTCTTCATAACTTCATAACTGATGTCCTCCCGTCCTCCTATTAGCTTTGTTGCCCTTCTCTGGACTCTCTCCAGTTCCAGCACATCCTTCCTGAGGACCGGTGACCAGAACTGGATGGCATACTGGATGGACCAGAATCTTGTAAAGTGGCAGAATTATTGTTTTACACTATCTCTTCATCCATGAACTCTGCACACTGTGCATAGCACACCCCTAAACCTTGCACTCTGTATGTAGCGCACTCCTCAACACCAGTGGCGGCTGGTGAAGTTTTAAGATGGGGGGGCGCAAGACCCCGCCCTTCTATTTTGGCCCCTCCCATTTCTCAGAAGCCACACCCCTTATAGACCCCACCCATTTTGTCCCCTGTATTTTGCTTGCGTGAACCAATTCTCCCAATATATCACATATTAAGGGCTCCATCAGTACTAGTATATCCTATAATAGGGAGCAGGGGCCCTATTATGGGATACACTGACAGAGTGGCACAAACCCCACAGTACAGACCCCCTAGCACAGACCACACAGTACATGCCCCCTTTCAATGTAGTGACCAGCGTACATGCCCCCTTTCAATGTAGTGACCAGCATACATGCCCCCTTTCAATGTAGTGACCAGCATACATGCCCCCTTTCAATGTAGTGACCAGCATACATGCCCCCTTTCAATGTAGTGACCAGCGTACATGCCCCCTTTCAATGCAGTGACCAGTGTACATGCCCCCTTTCAATGCAGTGACCAGTGTACATGCCCCCTTTCAATGTAGTGACCAGCGTACATGCCCCCTTTCAATGTAGTGACCAGCGTACATGCCCCCTTTCAATGTAGTGACCAGTATACATGCCCCCTTTCAATGTAGTGACCAGTATACATGCCCCCTTTCAATGCAGTGACCAGCGTACATGCCCCCTTTCAATGTAGTGACCAGCATACATGCCCCCTTTCAATGTAGTGACCAGCGTACATGCCCCCTTTTAATGTAGTGACCAGCGTACATGCCCCCTTTCAATGTAGTGACCAGCGTACATGCCCCCTTTCAATGCAGTGACCAGCGTACATGCCCCCTTTCAATGTAGTGACCAGCGTACATGCCCCCTTTCAATGTAGTGACCAGCGTACATACCCCCTTTCAATGCAGTGACCAGCGTACATGCCCCCTTTCAATGTAGTGACCAGCGTACATGCCCCCTTTCAATGTAGTGACCAGCGTACATACCCCCTTTCAATGCAGTGACCAGCGTACATGCCCCCTTTCAATGTAGTGACCAGCGTACATGCCCCCTTTCAATGTAGTGACCAGCATACATGCCCCCTTTCAATGCAGTGACCAGCGTACATGCCCCCTTTCAATGTAGTGACCAGTATACAGGCCCCCTTTCAATGTAGTGACCAGCGTACATGCCCCCTTTCAATGTAGTGACCAGCGTACATACCCCCTTTCAATGTAGTGACCAGCGTACATGCCCCCTTTCAATGTAGTGACCAGCGTACATACCCCCTTTCAATGTAGTGACCAGCGTACATGCCCCCTTTCAATGTAGTGACCAGCGTACATGCCCCCTTTCAATGTAGTGACCAGCGTACATGCCCCCTTTCAATGTAGTGACCAGCGTACATGCCCCCTTTCAATGCAGTGACCAGCATACATGCCCCCTTTCAATGTAGTGACCAGCGTACATACCCCCTTTCAATGTAGTGACCAGCGTACATACCCCCTTTCAATGTAGTGACCAGCGTACATGCCCCCTTTCAATGTAGTGACCAGCGTACATGCCCCCTTTCAATGTAGTGACCAGCGTACATGCCCCCTTTCAATGTAGTGACCAGCGTACATACCCCCTTTCAATGTAGTGACCAGCGTACATGCCCCCTTTCAATGTAGTGACCAGCGTACATGCCCCCTTTCAATGCAGTGACCAGCATACATGCCCCCTTTCAATGTAGTGACCAGCGTACATACCCCCTTTCAATACAGTGACCAGCGTACATACCCCCTTTCAATGTAGTGACCAGCGTACATGCCCCCTTTCAATGTAGTGACCAGCGTACATGCCCCCTTTCAATGCAGTGACCAGCATACATGCCCCCTTTCAATGTAGTGACCAGCGTACATACCCCCTTTCAATGTAGTGACCAGCGTACATACCCCCTTTCAATGTAGTGACCAGCGTACATGCCCCCTTTCAATGTAGTGACCAGCGTACATGCCCCCTTTCAATGTAGTGACCAGCGTACATGCCCCCTTTCAATGTAGTGACCAGCGTACATACCCCCTTTCAATGTAGTGACCAGCGTACATGCCCCCTTTCAATGTAGTGACCAGCGTACATGCCCCCTTTCAATGCAGTGACCAGCATACATGCCCCCTTTCAATGTAGTGACCAGCGTACATACCCCCTTTCAATACAGTGACCAGCGTACATACCCCCTTTCAATGTAGTGACCAGCGTACATGCCCCCTTTCAATGTAGTGACCAGCGTACATGCCCCCTTTCAATGCAGTGACCAGCATACATGCCCCCTTTCAATGTAGTGACCAGCGTACATACCCCCTTTCAATACAGTGACCAGCGTACATACCCCCTTTCAATGTAGTGACCAGCGTACATGCCCCCTTTCAATGTAGTGACCAGCGTACATGCCCCCTTTCAATGCAGTGACCAGCATACATGCCCCCTTTCAATGTAGTGACCAGCGTACATACCCCCTTTCAATACAGTGACCAGCGTACATACCCCCTTTCAATACAGTGACCAGCGTACATGCCCCCTGCAGAGGTATGGCAGTGGGAGAGATGGGATCAGGCAGAGGGATGGTGGTGGGAGGGATGAGGGCATGAGGCAGAGAGGGATGGCAGTGGGAGGGATGGTCATGGGATGAGGCAGAGCAGAGGGGGATGGCGGTGGAAAGGCTGGATGGATGGATGGATGGATGGATGGATGGATGGTCATGGCCCATGATGACCATCCATCCAGCCTTTCCACCGCCATCCCCCTCTGCTCTGCCTCATCCCATGACCATCCATCCATCCAGCCTTTCCACCGCCATCCCCCTCTGCTCTGCCTCATCCCATGACTCATGGGATGAGGCAGAGCATAGGGGGATGGCGGTGGAAAAGCTGGATGGATGGTCATGGAGGACTGACAGGAGGACCACGAGGACTCACCGGTGGTGATGTCTTCTTCCAGCAGATGACCTCCGGTGGTCTGGTCTCCTCTCCGGTGCCGCCGTCACTCCCGTCCGGTGTCCACCCGACTCCATCGCCCGCGGTCCGGTCCACTGCTGCGAGTGACGTCAGCGGGGTCAGCGTTGGATGTCCTGGATGCTGTGATTGGTCCAGGCTGGAGGCTGGACCAATCACAGCCAGGAATCCACGAAGTGGGGGTTTCCAAGGAATCTGCCTTGCGCCCAGGTTACGCCCCCCACGCCCCCCAGAAGGCAGCCAATCGGCGCCTCTTCTGGGTGGTAACCCCACCCCCCCACCCCCTTCACATCGGCTGGCGGCGGCGGCGGCGAACGCAATTTTTTTTTTTTTTCAAACTTTATTGCTCGTTTTGCAATCTTTTTTTTTTTTTTTATCTTTTTTTTTTTTCTTCCTTTTTTCAGGGGGGGCGGCGCCCTGGCGCCCCCTATGCACCGGCCGCCACTGCTCAACACTGCATCTGTACACAATGTAGGGCCAAACTAAACAACACACCTCAGGAAGTACCGCCATGGCTAACAGAAGATAGACTTAGAACTAAACTAGAGAAACTTAACATAAATAAATCACTGGGACTGGATGGCTTGCACCCGAGGGTTCTTAAAGAGCTCAGCCAGGTGATTGCCAGACCATTATTCATGATTTTTAAGGATAGTTTACAGACGGGTATGGTGCCAGCTGATTGGAAAAAAGCCAACGTGGTACCAATATTTAAAAAAGGGCCGAGATATATCCCGGGTAACTATAGGCCGGTCAGCCTATAGTTCATAGTTCATCTATGATGAAGTGAGCTGCCACCTAGATAAAGGTAAGCCTGTGGATGTGGTATATCTGGACTTTGCAAAGGCCTTTGACACCGTTCCCCACAAACGCTTACTGTACAAACTAAGGGAGGTAGGTATGGACCATAAGGTGAGTACCTGGATAGAGAACTGGCTCCAGGGGAGACTGCAAAGGGTGGTGATTAATGGGGAGTACTCGGATTGGGCGGGTGTGGAAAGTGGGGTCCCCCAGGGTTCTGTTCTGGGACCAATCCTGTTTAATTTATTCATAAATGATCTAGAGGAGGGGATATCGAGTACAATCTCAGTATTTGCGGATGATACTAAACTAAGCATGCCAATATCTTCTATGCAGGATGTGGAAACCTTACAAGCGGACCTGAACAAAATAATGGGGTGGGCAACTACATGGTAGATGAGGTTTAATGTTGAAAAATGTAAAGTAATGCACCTGGGGGCCAGAATCCAGAAAGCAAGCTACTCACTAGGGGGAGAACCTCTGGGTGAGTCTAGGATGGAAAAGGACCTGGGGGTACTGGTAGACAACAGGCTTGGCAGTGGCATGCAATGCCAAGCCGCTGCAAGCAAAGCCAACAGAATACTGGGATGTATAAAAAAGGGGATTCACTCCAGAAATAAAGAGATTATTCTCCCTCTCTACAAGACTCTGGTCCGGCCACATCTGGAATATGCTGTCCAGTTCTGGGCACCGGTCCTCAGGAAGGATGTGCTGGAACTGGAGAGAGTCCAGAGAAGGGCAACAAAAATAATTAGGGGAATGGAGGACATCAGCTATGAGGAAAGACTACAAGCACTGAACCTATTCTCTCTGGAGAAGAGACGATTAAGGGGGGATATGATATCAATGTACAAATATTGTACTGGCGACCCTAGCATAAGGAACAAACTATTTAGAGTAAGGGAATACAATAAGACACGTGGCCACTCACTAAAACTAGAGGAAAGTTGGTTTAACCTTAAAGTACGTAGGGGGTTCTTCGCTGTCAGAGCAGTAAGGATGTGGAATTCTCTTCCGCAAACAGTGGTATCAGCAGGGAGCATTGATAGTTTAAAAAAACTATTAGATGGGCACATTAAACACCACAACATACAGGGGGTATACAATGTACAACATAAAGGGGTATACAATGTACAACATACAGGGGTATACAATGTACAACATACAGGGGTATACAATGTATAACATACAGGGGGTATACAATGTACTACATACAGGGGTATACAATGTACAACATACAGGGGGTATACAATGTACAACATACAGGGGGTATACAATGTACAACATACAGGGGTATACAATATACAACATACAGGGGTATACAATGTACGGTTAACAGCAAACACACACACATCATAGGTTGAACTGGATGGACTGATGTCTTTTTTCAACCTCACTAGCTATGTTAATATGTTAAGCACCCCTGAACTCTGCACTCAATTCCTGCATTTATTCTCTGAGTAAAAAAGCCCTGCATAAATGTATATAGTCCTACACATATGGCCCTTTGAGGACAAACATAATGCTGATGCGGGCCACAATGAGATTGAGTTTGACACCCCTGATCTAGAGGAACCTAGGGTTTGAGAATGGCTGTTTTAAAGATATCTGATTAACAAAAATAAAAATAAACTAAAAAAACTGTTTATCATACTGTATTTTTTAGTCCTAAAAGCAAAGAAGCACAAAAATACTGCATCTTCCCTTTAAGCCAGTTGGAGTCAGCCGTTAAGGTGTATTAGTTTAATCGTTTTTTGAGAAAAGTGATAGAAAATAAGTTTGAATTAAACTCTAAGCACAATAATGTATGAGCAGATGGTACGGAACGTTAAGATCTGCTTTTGCCTAGAAGTAAATTGAAAATGATTAAGATTTACCGAACAAACACGGAAGCTTTCATTATTCTGTGCAAACTAAGAGCACGCTGGAGACGGGAGAGATCTCTGCGCCATAAGCAGAGTGATTAAATTGAAGTCCCCCAATCAGATGAGAATCTTATGGGAGACAGTTCCTCCATGAAAGGTAATGGGAATTCTACCTATTAGACAATGAGCAGCTGAGAGTGAAAATCTGATCACACGCAGGGACTTAAAGTGTGCCCAACACTAAATGTGTGACTATTAACAGGGAATGCTGGTTGATGGCTGGGGGGCTAGAAGAGTTTAAGGGAATGGAAATACCCTCTGACACCAATATTAAGGAGTGGATACCCTGAGGATCATCATCTGAGGCAGCCGTTCTCAACCAGGTTTCTGTGGAACACTAGGGTTCCTTTAGAGGTTGATAGGGGTTCCTTGAGTTGGGGCTGATTAACCTTCCATCTTGATGGTGCCTGGTGCCTGGAGTTCTGTGTCCAATGTCACCTGGCAAAGCCAGCAGCTTCACACCAATGATCTTTGTAACAGTTGGCCGTGTGGTCACCTCTGTAAGGGGGCCATTTTTCCTAATAGACACTTACCCAAGGGCATTCTTCTTCATACCGCTCCTGATTATTTGATTTTAGTAGGGGTTCCCTGAGATTTAAAAGTTATTTCATGAAGCTATCCTGCTGGATAAACTCATACCTTACGAAAAGCTTTGGAAACAGTGGATTGACAACTGCCTTCCGATAGGCTTTGATGAATCCCTTGTACTAGCTTGACCTGTGGTCACCGATTCCCTATTGGTATTGTCGATCTGAACCACATCAGTGGCCTGGGACTCCCTCCGGGCACCTTTCCTCCTCCGCATAACCCCCCCCCCCCACTGTTTTGCCCTTCCTTTCCCCCCTCCCTATCCTTCTTGCCCCTCTTACTCCCTTCTTTTTCTCCCCCGCCCTTATTGCCTCGAGTTGGCCGCTACCTAATTTGTTTCCCTGTTGTGGCTGGACCACCAACTTTTGCTGCACTACGGCCTCCTTTTTTGCCCTACCCCCAGCCGCCCTTGTGCACTGTGTTTATCCTTTGTACCTGTATACCGGGCGCCCAGCTTGCCCCTTTCCTATTCCTAAACCTGACTGTTATGCTACTACTTGCTGTACATGATGTCATTTTGACGTGTATTCATGGGAAGAAGCCTTGGAAAGTGATGGAGTATGGTTTTGGTAGCTGGTGGGAGGGGCTGGGACTTCTGATGACCATTTGGTATGATGGACTTGTCAAATATTTACTGTAAATTGTAAAATCTGATCCCCCAGCCACTTTGGAGTGGAGATTTGGATTTTATGATACCTGTCCTCTGTTCCCCCCCAGTGGGCAAACTAAAACTTCCACATAACACCCATTAGGAGAAAGGGTGTGGCACAGAAGTTTGCATGCTGTTTTCTAGGCTGCTATCAGAAAGAGCACAGAGCACAGTAGGCAGGCGGGGCAGTGTGCATGTCCTGCTGTCAGAGGGAACCTGCAAGTATGCAAAGGAGGAAGGAGTGGTGGGGGGGATCCCAGGTGTGTTCAGGTTGGGGTTGGAGCCCACTGTCAGGAAGGCTCTGGTCAGGAATGGTGGTGTGCGCCCAGCTGTGCAGGGTGGGCCAGGCCCCATGGAGGAGGAGGGAGAAGAAGAGGAGGAGGTCAGGGTGGAGGAGCCCATTGTTGTAGCTGCCACTGGAGATCCTGGTGGAGATCTTCTCCTGCCTGCCCGGCTCGGGACACAGCTACCCCTCCTGGCACCAGATCTTCTCCACTGACACCATCTGGAGGAGCCGCTACACAACCAATGAAATCTGAGAGGATAGGTCATTCCCAAGGTGTGTGACCAAAGAGACACTGCCCCCCTCCTGTAACACTGCCCCCCACTTGTCATACTGCCCCCCTCCTGTGACACTGCCCCCCACTTGTCATACTGCCCCCCTCCTGTGACACTGCCCCCCACTTGTCATACTGCCCCCCCCTGTGACACTGCCCCCCACTTGTCATACTGCCCCCCTCCTGTGACACTGCCCCCCTACTGTCATATTGCCCCCGCTTCGCCTATGTAGACAGAAATCCTTGCACCGGCCCTGCAGGGGCCACATTTGAGGCTCTCAATATCTAGTCAGTTGACCACCACTGTTTTAAACCTTCCCTTCTCTGTTCGAAAATACAAACTAATCATTTTTGGCCGGCATTTCACTTTAACACTTTGGTGACACCGAACTGCAGTAAACTTGGTAAACTTTTAGACTTGCTGTCATCGGTATTCAGAAGTCATCGCAGTTTATTAGAAGACCTGAGAGTGTTCATAAATCCACCTGACCTCAATACTCATGAATATTAATGTCGGCTTGTTAATATTTATACTCCTGTTTTTAAACTTGAATACTTTAAAGGGATAATTCTCCTTTCTTCCTCTCAGACCTCGGATGACTCGGAGTGGGAAAAGCTCCAGAGACAGATCTGTAATTAAACCCGAGGACATTCGTCAGCCGGCGGGAAGAAAGCCAAGCACTGGGATTAGCATCACTGATGTGTTTGTACAAGAATGCCCCATGCTGGAGTGGCGGAAGTACTGCTTTATAAAAGGAAAACCGGGCATATGCCAAAGCAAAGGAGGGGACCATTATCTAAACCACCTCCAACGTTGGGTTTCCCACATGTGTGGATGTTGCTGCATTATGTAAAACTATTAGAATAGTTTTTACATTTTAGAATGGGGTGCCTCAAAACTGTCCATTTTTTAAAGGGTGCCTCCAGATTGTCCATAATTTTTAAAGGGTGCCTTGACTGAAAAAAGATTGAGAAACACTGGTCTAGACGACTGGGTCAGAGCAACTCCAAGACTGCAGCTCTTGTGGGATGTTCCCGATCTACAGTGGTTAGGACCGACCAAAAGTGGTTCAAGGAAAGAAAACCGGAGAAGCGGTGACAAGGTCATGAACAGCCAAGGCTCATTGATGGACACTGTGAGAAAAGGCTGGCCCATGTAGTCTGATCCAATAGAAGACCTACTTGAGCTTAAATTGCTGAGGAGAATATGAAAGTGATGATGGAGCCAATGGAATTGGTCAAAGAGATGGAAAATGAGCCCCCAGAATCCATCAGCTGGTTTTCATTACTGACTGGCTTAAGGGAATATTCCTGATAAATGCCATTATTCTGCAGCACATCCTGTGCAAAAATAACCTCACCATGATATTAGGAGAATCTTTGGTATTCCTGAAGCTGATTGAATTATTTTATGAAGTGATGGGCAAACTGGATTTACAATGGAACAGGGGGTGGGACGTCCTACCCCTGCTTATCATACTTGTGATTGGTAACAATGGGTGGTCACTGGGCTCAGGTCAATCTGGTCCAAGGGTGTGTGGCCTTAGAGAACACAGTCCTACCCCCTGATTATAAATGTTGCTGCTGAGAACCGGTCAGAATGCTTTCTGGGGCTTGCCATCATGCTGCTGCTACTGCTCCTAATATATTTTATATACCGATTGTTCGAACCAACAAGTAGCAACATTATCCTACCAATAAGTGACATCACCCTGAGTGAGGACATCATCCCACCGACAAATGACATTATCCCACTATCAAGTGATGACACGACTCCACCAACATGCGATGACATCATCCCACCAAAGAATGACATTATCCCACTATCAAGTGATGACATGACTCCACCAACAAGCGATGACTTCATCCCACCAACGAATGACATTATCCCACTATCGACTGATGACATTACTCCACAAACAAGCGAAGACATTATCCCACCAATGAATGACATTATCCCACTATCAAGTGATGACATGACTCCACCAACAAGCGATGGCATCATCCCACCAACGAATGACATTATCCCACTATCGAGTGATGACATAACTCCACCAACAAGTGATGACATTATCCCACCAATGAATGACATTATCCCCCTATTGAGTGATGACACGACTCCACCAACATGTGATGACATCATCTCAACACTGAATTTCATTATCCCACTATTGAGTGATGACATAACTCCACCAACAAGCGATGACATTATCCCATCAATGAATGACATTATCCCACTATCGAGCGATGACATGGCTCCACTAACAAGCGAAGACATCATCTCGACTAGGAATGACATTATCCCACTATCGAATCATGACATGACTCCTCCAACAATCGATGACATCATCCCACCAACGCATGACATTATCCCACTATCGAGTGATGACATAACTCCACCAACAAGCGATGACATTATCCAACCAAGGAATGACATTATCCCACTATCGAGTGATGACATGACTCGACCAACAAGCGATGACATCATCTCAACAACGAATGACATTATCTCACTATCGAGTGATGACATGACTCCACCAACAAGCAAAGACATCATCCCACCAACGAATGACATTATCCCACTATCGAGTGAGGACAAGACTCCACCAACAAGCAATGATATCATCCCATCAACGAATGACAATATCCCCCTACCGAGTGATGACGTGACTCCACCAAAAAACAATGACATTAACCTACCAATGAATGACATTGTCCCATCAATGAGGGATGACATCATTCTAGTAACGAGGGATGATATCATTCCACCATCGATTTATCATTGCTAATATTATACATTGTTTGTGTAGAGCCAACAGCAGCGCTTTACAATACAAAGAGAGACAGGATAGAGAGACAGCACGGGTTTACAAATGGGCGTTCTTGTCAAACCAATCTATTAACATTTTATGAGGAGGTGAGCTGTGAGCTAGATAGGGGGAGACCAGTGGATGTGGTGTACTTGGATTTCGCTAAGGCGTTTGATACAGTTCCCCACAAGCGCTTAATTTATAAAATAAGATCTGCAGGTATCGACAGCAGGGTTTGCTCTTGGATACGGAATTGGCTTAAAGGGCGTGTCCAAAGAGTGGTAATAAACAGCGCATACTCAGACTGGTCTGAGGTAGTAAGCGGGGTGCCCCAGGGCTCAGTCCTGGGACCAACCTTGTTCAATTTATTCATAAACAGCATTGAGGTAGGGATCAGTAGTTCGATATCAGTTTTTGCAGATGACACAAAATTGGCCAGAGCAATAACTGCACAGCATGAAGCAGGTATCCTACAGAATGACCTGGACAAAATTACAGAGTGGGCACGGACATGGCAAATGAGGTTTAACGTGGAGAAGTGTAAGGTTTTGCACTTGGGGACTAAAAACATAAAAGCACAATACACGTTAGGAGGGGAACCCTTGGGGGAATCAAAAATGGAGAAAGATCTGGGAGTCTTGGTTGATGATAGATTAGGCAACAGCCTGCAATGTCAAGCGGCAGCTGCCAAAGCCAGCAGAATATTAGCATGCATAAAGAAAGGGATGTATTCCAGAGATAAGACTATAATCCTTCCACTTTATAAAACTCTGGTCCGACCGCATCTGGAGTATTCTGTCCAGTTCTGGTCGCCAGTCCTCAGGAGGGATGTGTTGGAGCTGGAGAGAGTCCAGAGAAGGGCAACTAAACTAATTAGGGGATTGGAGGACCTTGACTATGAAGAGCGTCTACAATCGCTCGATTTATTCTCCCTGGAGAAGAGACGTCTGAGGGGGGACATGATAGCAATTTATAAATATCTTAATGGGGATCCCAGCTTAGAAAAAAAGCTGTTCATTCGAAGGGATTGCATGAGGACTCGAGGGCATACAATGCGATTAGAGGAGAAGCGTTTTAACCTCAGGCAACGTGGGGGGTTCTTTACTGTTAGGGCTACAGGATTGTGGAATTCTCTACCACAAGAGGTGGTTTCTGCGGGTAGTATGGTGGCTTTCAAAAGACTCTTAGACTTACATCTCAAGGATCAGAACATTCAGGGGTATGTGAGATGATTACAGCCACACACACCTACACAGGTTGAACTGGATGGACTATTGTCTTTATTCAACCTCACCTACTATGTAACTATGTATGTAAGGATAGTTACAACACAATATAAGAGGATTAGAAGGGCCCTGATCATAAGAGCTTACAATCTAATAGGGTGGTACAAAAGGCAGTAGCTGTGAGGAATGAACTGATGGAAGAAATATGGTAGGTTACCACCACCTGCAGAGAGAATGTTCCGTTTTTCTCTGTGGGTAGTGATTGCAGCTGATGGCAGAGGCAATTCCCTATGTTGTTACCACGACTTCATATCTGTATATATGCAGCACCCTCTAGTATGTGTGCTAGATTTAAATAGGTTTGCTGTTAGAGTAGGCAAAACATAGTTAGCTCAGGGCTAAGCCTGAGCTGGGAATCTGGGTCACGATTTAGTGATTCAGGGCTGGGTGACTCATCCTAGCAGTTTTCTGGGGCCTCCACCTGTTTTCTGGGACATTGTAGAACGTTCTAGACATAGTGGGTGGAGGTTAGGAGGAGCTTCTTTAAATATTTGAGGGCCTCAGCCAACCCCCAGGAAATTGGCTAGCAGGGGGCAGATTCACCTCATAAATAGGCATGAGTCATGCCAGGGAGGGGTAGTTGGCTGAAAGATGGAGATGGAGTGCTGAGGAAGCTGTTGGTGGCACTTGAGGGTGCTCCTAGTCTCGGGGGAATGAACTCGAACCTGGGGCTTGGGTGCTGGAAGAATCCTACCAAGGCACACATAGGAGGCACAGGAGCAAGGAAAGCGGATAGCAGGAGCAGGTCAGCACATCTGGGAGATCTCCTGAGAGTCTGCCCGGTGGGCTGGTGAGTGTAAGACTGGAGGACTGCGGGGAGAAGTTAGCCTGGAGGGTTAGTGGAAGCGACAGCTGCAGCGAGGTGGGCTGGCAGTGCCTGAAGATGTGGTGCTGGGATAAGTAGTCACAGGAGTGATGCAAGCTGGACA
This sequence comes from Pelophylax lessonae, assembly GCF_965119305.1. NCBI lineage: Eukaryota > Metazoa > Chordata > Amphibia > Anura > Ranidae > Pelophylax > Pelophylax lessonae. The sequence goes on along the minus strand of NC_138770.1, from coordinate 679,479,184 downwards.
TTTGCTACACAACCAAGGGGCCCTGGGTTCCTGCCTGTAATGAGCCAGTGCTTTAACCTGACTTAGTGACTGTCAGATATTCACAGTGTTCCAGCTGGGTTCTGAAAGCAATTGAGTGCTGGAGGAAGAAATGGAGCTGTACATAGAGCTGTATATTAAGCCTCCGTTCACATTAGGTCGCTCCGACTTAGGGGGCGACCTGTGATGTCGCGTGCAGGTCGCCCCAAAGTAGTACATGACCCTTTTTCTAAGTCGGAGCGACTTGTGTCACTCCTATTAGAATGGCTCCAGTACTACACAGTGGGAGCGTGAGGACCGCGACTTGTCAGGCTGACAAGTCGCCTGACAAGTTGGATCAATGTGAATGGACACTAAGGCTGTTTATAGGAAGAGTTGTCCCTGAAGTTTGTTGTTGAAGTCAAATGGGCATCCCATAACCTCCCATCCCTATCCAAGTTATTACCCTCAATAAAACAAAAAGTCATGGACTGTTCTCTGACTCAAATGTGCCCGAGAAGATTCGGTGTGCCTGGCTGTGCAGGACATTAGGAGGTGTGGTACTTATACAATGTCCTCTCTATATTTGAGTGTCAACCCCTCATAATTTATGCATAAACAATGTTCACTCTATATTGAGGGGGGGGTCACCCCCGGGTCATCCCCCCCCCCCAATATATCTGTAAATACAATGTCCTCTCTATATTGGGTTGTCAGCCCCATTATATCTATATATACAATGTTCCCTCTATATTGGGGTGTCGCCTCCCTCCCCCCCAATCATATTAGCTAACCTTTTCAGGGTCAAACCAGCTGCAGACAAGGCCTTTGCTTGCATTTACCCTGGAAGAAATAACATTAAAGGTCCAGTCCATTTCTAAACCATTCATTTTGTTTTAAGGCCCTGATGAAGGGAGTGTCTTTGGACCTCTGAAACGCATTGGGTGCTCTTTGGATTGTCCCCCTGACTTTTATTGGAATAAAATTGTATCTGGACCTCTTAGTAGTGGTGTGGTCCTTCAATTTCCACTTTTGTTACATCACTCTACAAGCCAAGGAGACCACAGAGATCCCCTGGGGTGTAGATCACTGACATTACTAATACCAGTAAGATAATTCTCACCACTGTATTTAAATCTATAAAAAGTAGTTTCTGCTTTGGATACTCTTTACATATGATGCAATAAGTTTTATTTTTAATCCTTTGAGTTCTTCTGCATGTGGAAGACTATTAGCGATGTTGTCAAAAACATTTCTTCCCCTAGAAAAGGTGATTGTTATTTTGTTAGGTTGGTGTGTGGATTATACACTGAGTACTATTATGGCATCGCTGTCCTCTCCAGGTCTATTGCCTTGCATAATACTCCAGTGATGTCACATTATTCTTCTTATGTTAATGTTCCGGCGCTTTGTGTTTAGCGGCGGCGAGTCGAAAAGCAAAGAAGCTTTCGGAAATAAAATAGATGTTTTCTTGTTTGTCCTTTTCCGCCGTCTGGAGTTTCAGGCCCAGAGGCAATTTTGCTCTATGAGATGATGCCACCTCGGAGAGAATAAAAAATAATTGCCCTTTCTCCTAACGGAAGAGCCAGAGCAGCAGCAGCCCGCCATCGGATGATGAGGAGCGTCTTCAGAATGTTAACACTCTTAAAGCCAACTCGGGGAATTGGAGGGAAAGAAAAATGTAGTAGTCCAGCTTTTGCTGCAATGCTCACCCTTCTATGGCCATGTCCCATGCACACTCACCCTTCTATGGCCATGTCCCATGCACACTCACCCTTCTATGGCCATGTCCCATGCACACTCACCCTTCTATGGCCATGTCCCATGCACACTCACCCTTCTATGGCCATGTCCCATGCACACTCACCCTTCTATGGCCATGTCCCATGCACACTCACCCTTCTATGGCCATGTCCCATGCACACTCACCCTTCTATGGCCATGTCCCATGCACACTCACCCTTCTATGGCCATGTCCAATGCACACTCACCCTTCTATGGCCCGGCAATGATCCTCCTCAAGGTTGAACAACATCCAGAGAGGTGGGGAAAGGGGTGGAAGGTTGTGTTCAACCTAAAGTTTGGGTTAAAGGTGGGAAAATAGATCTTTTCCCTTAAACTTGAAGGTGGAACATTGAGTGGTTTTGGTCACAGAAATGGACAGTTGACGTTGGATGTATGGGTGCATAGAACCCAAGATAGGCAGCTTCCGCAGACCAAAAGACTTTCAAAGCCATTCTGAGACTCAAAAGAAAGTGTTTATGATGCAGGAGACATATCATTGTGTCCAAAAAGAGAAATATGAGTCCAAGAAAATCTCACCTCTCCAATCTCCAATCCCCCGTTTGTAAGGGAATTCCAGTAAAATTAATGGTGCATAGAGATGCATATGCGCGTAGCACTGCTCAAATAATTGAGCATAGGCACAGAGCGGACTGTTTTTTGATCCGCTCCGGCACTTCTTTTTTTTTTTTTACGGACACGGATGACACTTGTGTCATCCGGTCCGTATGTCCGTTTATCATCCCATCCATTTGCGGATGATAAACGGAGATAATGCATGTCTATGGGATTGCGGATGTCAGCGGATGACACCGCTGACATCCGTTTTTGCATCCATTCTGCTTTTTTTAACCGCCTGCCGGCCGCCGCACGCCTATTTACTGCGGCGGACAGCCCCTCACAGGCAAAGCGACGTAGTACTACATCGCTAGCCTGTGAGGGTCTAGGGAGCAAGCGCGCGCCACCGGAGGCGTGGTCACGGACCCCCCCGCGTGTGTGACCGGCGGACCCGATGTCCGCCGGTCACTCGCGATCGTCGGGTAGAGAGGGAGAAAGGCAGGCGGCTGATGTAAACAAGCTGCCTGTCATTCTCCCCTGTGTAAAGCCCCGTACACACGTACCGATGGTCGGCATACAAATGTTCCTCTTTTCTCCCCGGGATGTCGGTGTCTGCTGAAAAGTGCAAAGACAGCACAAGGACAGCACAAGAATTTTGTCCGCCGACTGCAGAAGTGATGTCATGTAATGGTTAACTTTCCCTGTGTTTTCTATTTTCTGAGCATGCCCAGTCTTGCAAATCTGCGGTCTGTCGGCCGAATTGTGTACTGACAGGCGAACAATCGTCCGTTCTGGTGTCGGCATACAAAAATTTTCATGTTTGCAAGAAAGACTTTTGTCCGCGGATTGTGCGCAGACATCTGTCGGAGGCACCATACTAACACGCGTACAATCGGCAGATCCTTCGTCCACCGACGTTTGTATGCCGACGATCGGTACGTGTGTACGGGCCTTAAGAACAGAGATCATACGGTTCTACTATGTAGGACCGTTGATCACTGTTCCTAAACCTCAAGCCACAGCCAATCACAGTTAGAATCACGCCCCTAGGGACACACATAACCCCTCCCTCTCAAAAAAAGTTAACCCCCTTCGCTGCCAGTGTCATTTTACAGTAACAGTGTATATTTATCGCACTGATTACTGTAGTAATGTCACTGGTAACCCCCAAAAGTGTCATAAATGTCAGTCAAGGGTCCGATCTGTCCAACACAATGTCGCAGTACCGCAAAAAAAATCGCAGATGGCCGCCATTACGCGTTAAAAAAAAAACAACAAAAATCTTTCCCTTTGTTAGTAAACGCAATAACTTTTGCGTAAACCAATCAAAATACGCTTTTTGTGATTTTTTTTTTTACCAAACATATGTAGCATAAAACAAATTGGCCGAAAATGTTAAAACATTTTGATTTTTACGTTTTTTTTGGGGGGAATTTCATATAAAAAAATGTGAAAAATATTGTTATTTTTGCAAAATTGACGCTCTTTTTTTGTTTATAGCGCAAAAAGTAAAAATCGCACAGGTGATCAAATACCACCAAAAGAAAGCTCTGTTTGTGGGAAAAAAAGGATGTCAAATTCGTTTAGGTGCAGCGTCGCACGACCGCGCAATTGTCCGTTAAAGTCACGCAGTGCCGAATCGCAAAATAGGCCCTGGTCAGGAAGGGTAAAAATCTTCCGGGGCTTAAGTGGTTAAACGGAAGAAAAATAGGGTTCTCTTCCGTTCAAAAAAACTGAACTGATCGTAAAGGACACAAATCGGATGTCAGCGGATAGTCAAAATTGTCGCTCTTTTTTTGTTTATAGCGCAAAAAATAAAAATCGCACAGGTGATCAAATACCACCAAAAGAAATCTCTGTTTGTGGGAAAAAAAGGACGTCAATTTTATTTTGGTACAGCAGTGCCGAATCGCAAAATAGGGCCTGGTCAGGAAGGGGGCAAATCCTTCCGGTCTTAAAGTGGTTAATGAATGTAGGATACTACTCACAGCCAGGGCCGGCCGGTGCTAGACTATTTTGTGCTCTAGGCAAGACCTGCTACTTGACCACCCTCCCCCCCCCCCACCCCCTCCTCAAAAAAAAAAAAAAACATTACCATGGATGATAACATTATATTAAAAAAAGCCTTTTTTTGAATTAATAAATAAAGTTTTACCAGTCTGCACTTAGAGGCGCTTTGCCCCTTTTTTCCATTCTGAACCACTTGACCTCCAAGTCTTTTTCTAGACACCTTTGTTTTTTTTTTTGGTGTAAAAATCTGTATTTTTTGCTAGAAAATTAGTTAGAACCCCCAAAATGTATTTATTTATTTTTTTAAAGCAGAGGAGGGAATAAATTGGTGAGTTTTGCAACTTTATTTGTCACACGGTATTTGTGCAGAGGTTTTTCATACAAAATTTTTTTGGGAAAAAAATACACCTTTTTTAATTTTAGTGCAAAAAAAAAAAACATAATACATAACCCAATTTGTTTGTAAACTATAAACGATGATGTTACACTGAGTAAATAGATACCAAACACGTCACGCTTTAAAATTGCGCACACTCTGCAACGGCGACATACGATGTAAATTTTTCTATCCATAGGTGACACTTTAAAAGCTATTACAGGTTACCACTTTATATTTACAAAGGAGGTCTGAATTACTGCCAATAATCTGACGTTCACGGTGATACCTCGCATGCGTCGGGCGAGCGCTGTTTCAGTGCGTGCAGGATCAACGTGCACGTTCGCATTTGTGCGCAAGCACGGGGAACAGGGGCACGTTAATTTTTTTTTTTTTTAATTAATATTATTAATTAACTTTTTTTTTTATTACATAGTTACATATTTAGTGAGGTTGAAAAAAGACTTCAGTCCATCCAGTTCAACCTATGATGTGTGTGTGTGTTTGCTGTTAACCGTACATTGTATACCCCTGGGTGTTGTACATTGTATACCCCTGTATGTTGTACATTGTATACCCCTGTATGTTGTACATTGTATACCCCTGTATGTAGTACATTGTATACCCCTGTATGTTGTACATTGTATACCCCCTGTATGCTGTACATTGTATACCCCTGTATGTTGTACATTGTATACCCCTGTATGTAGTACATTGTATACCCCTGTATGTTGTACATTGTATACCCCCTGTATGCTGTACATTGTATACCCCTGTATGTTGTACATTGTATAACCCTGTATGTTGTACATTGTATACTCCTGTATGTTGTACATTGTATACCCCTGTGTGTTGTACATTGTATACCCCTGTATATTGTACATTGTATACCCCTGTATGTTGTACATTGTATACCCCTGTATGTTGTACATTGTATACCCCTGTATGTTGTACATTGTATACCCCTGTATGTAGTACATTGTATACCCCTGTATGTTGTACATTGTATACCCCCTGTATGCTGTACATTGTATACCCCTGTATGTTGTACATTGTATACTCCTGTATGTTGTACATTGTATACCCCTGTATGTTGTACATTGTATACCCCTGTATGTTGTACATTGTATACCCCTGTATGTAGTACATTGTATACCCCTGTATGTTGTACATTGTATACCCCTGTATGTTGTACATTGTGTACAGGACGCCAAGGTTGGGTCCTGGACAATCGCTATATATCTCCTGTGTTTGGGTTGTGGTCTCTTTAAGGGAAGTTGGGAAATGTTCAGGGGGTCACCCAAGACGGGTGAGAAATTCCTGGAAATAGCTAAAATCAGGAGGACTGAATCGCAGTTCTCTCTGTGTTGAATAGAGCGATATTTGGGACCCGGAATTTGGGGGGCTCTGTAGTGATATTCGGGTGGGAAAGAGCCCCCACCCCTGACCATAAGGGATTCCAGCACACACAGGGTTAAGACCCATGAGAAGCAGTCCTTAAGAGACAGGAAGCAGCAATAGGTGAGTGTGGGGGAGGAGTAGTTTGGTGGTTGCACCTGTCTGAAGGAGCTGCAAGTTTGCTGGAAGCTGCTGAGAGGTCTATTAAGGACTGTTACAAACCTTGGGGTGAAGACCCATCCACAAAACCGTATGTGCCTTTTTTCTTGCTTTATTCCTTTGTGCTGAAGAAAAGCGGACTTTATTTTGTGTTTGTTTTATGCACTGCTGGAAGCCTGTTTAAGTTTGCTGAAATAAAGCCTTTTTGTTTATGTTTTAAACAGTTGTGCACTCAATCCGGTGGAGCTAGAACCCCCAAACTTTACAACTGGTGTCTCGGATGCGGGCAGAGTGCATTTTGCAGCCGCAAAAGCCGTTTAAAACCAAAAAACTGACATTTAAAGAGACAGTATACCTATGGCATGTCTTGGGTGAAAACAGCTCAGACACTGCAAACAGCAGGCATGGAGGAGGTTATTAAAGCACTGGTGCAAGCCACTGTGACCCAGCAGCAAGCCTCAGTAGAGGCAAACCGTCGCCATGAGGAAGCAATGGCTCAGCAGCAGCAAGCCCTGGCACAGGCTGTAAAGGCACAACAGGAAAGCACACGGTTGCTAGCTGCTCATTTTACTGCCCAGCAGGAGTCCACTCAAGCACAGGTGGCTGCCTTGCAGGAGGCAGTACAGCGTTTGGCTCAGGGACGAGAGCAAGCAGTCATTGCCGATGGCAACCCAGTATCTGTGAGAGCCAGCCATTACTTGCAAAAACTGACCCCCAGTGATGATGTGGAGGCCTTTCTCACAACTTTTGAGAGGATAGCGGAGAGAGAGGGGTGGCCCCGTGACCAATGGGCTGGCATTATCTCCCCTTTCCTTACTGGTGACCCGCAAAAAGCCTACTTTGACCTTCCAACTGAGCACATCAGCGACTATGAGCGTCTGAAGGCAGAGATCTTGGCCCGCCTGGGGGTGACCACAGCTGTCCGGGCTCAGAGGGTGCACCGCTGGAGGTACAAACCTAATCGGCCACCCAGGTCCCAGATGCACGAACTGGTACAGCTGGTGAAAAAATGGCTGCAACCAGAGAAGCTGACAGGCCCGCAAATGGTGGAAAGGGTAGTGATGGACTGGTACCTGCGGTCCCTACCAGATGACCTACAGCGCTGGGTAAGCCATGGCGACCCTGCAACCGCTGACCAGCTGGTAGAGTTGGTCGAAAGATACACTGTGGTGGAAGACCTGCTCGGGCCTGCCAAGCATCGGGAACCCACACATAGGGCAACCAGGCCAGCCACAGCACCTAGGAGAGAAGCTCCGCCAGACATTGTCACCCACAAACCGGTATCTTCTTCAGCAGAACCACGGAGGTTGGTTCCTGTCCCAAGGATGGGAGACATACAGTGCTGGCGATGTCGGTCCTGGGGGCATACCCGGGCACAATGCCCACTTCAGGAGGAGCCTATGGAGTGTGGGACTGTTCGGAGAAGCTCTTTTTATGTGCAAAGAGCATGTGCCACCCATCTTGATATAGCGACCGGACAGTTTGAATGTGAACTATGGGTGAACCACCTTCCTGCCAAGGCTCTGCTGGACTCTGGTAGCATGGTAACGCTGGTACATACCAGGGTGATCGGAAGACTCGGCCCAGTAAGTAAGACTCTACGGGTAGTATGTATCCATGGGGACACCAGAGAGTACCCCCTGGTGCCAGTGACTGTTGCCTATGGTGGTACCTCTGTGACACAAGAAGTCGGGGTGGTAAGAAATTTGATACATGATGTCATAGTGGGGCGGGACTGCCCACTGTTTTTTGAACTATGGAACCAGGTACAGTGTGAACAGCCTGGACAACCAAGGGGACTGGGGACCCTCGGCCTCGAAGGAACAGAGTCTGAGGGGTCCGGGCCTGAAATCCCCACAACACAACCCCCTGATGGGGAGGTACCTGTCACTAACAATGACATTGCAGAAAATGTTAAAGTGGACGATATTGTTTCTGTTTCAGGTCGCAAGACCGAGCTGACCTCTGAGGGGGGGGAAGTCTCCCCGTTACAGGTTATGCTGGGAGAGGATGATGAGGAACTCTCCCCACCACAGTCCCAGGTTGAGGAGAGTGAAGGGGAAACCTCCTCAAGGCCAGTGCATCCAGACCTGGACGTATCCAGGGGTGCGTTTGGCACCGCTCAATTGCAGGATCTTACCTTGGTCAATGCTAGAGAGCAGGTTTCTGTTATTGATGGGATCCCACAAATACCAGGTGCAGACCAGAGGTTTCCTCATTTTGCATTGAAAGATAACTGGGTTTATCGAGTGGCTGAAAGCCGAGGGGAAACTGTCGAGCAGTTGCTGGTTCCCCAGCCTTATAGGCGGATGCTTCTCGATCTAGCCCACAATGATGCACTGGGAGGACACCTGGGGGCAGAAAAAACAGAGGCCAGGGTAACTGACCGGTTTTACTGGCCAGGGGTAAAGGCCGAGGTTAAAAGGTATTGTGCGTCCTGTCCGACTTGCCAGTTAACTGCCCCGGTGTCCCATTACAGAAACCCCCTGGTACCCTTGCCAATTATCGAGGTACCATTTGAACGAATCGCAATGGATCTCGTAGGACCCCTGGTGAAGTCAGCAAGGGGGTACCAATATATACTAGTCATCCTAGACTATGCCACTAGATATCCAGAAGCAGTCCCTTTAAGGAAAACTTCCTCTAAGGCCATTGCCAGGGAACTATTTCAAATGTTTTCCCGAACGGGGTTCCCCAAAGAAATATTGACGGACCAGGGCACCCCTTTTATGTCCAAAGTGATGGCGGACTTGTGCAAACTGTTCCAGATTAAGCAGCTGCGGACGTCCGTCTATCACCCGCAGACTGATGGCCTAGTCGAGAGGTTCAATAAAACTTTAAAATGCATGTTAAAAAGAGTGGTCCAGAAAGATGGGAAGGATTGGGATATGTTACTCCCTGCCCTGTTGTTTGCCATCCGGGAGGTTCCACAAGCATCAACGGGTTTCTCACCGTTTGAGTTAGTGTATGGGCGAAGGCCCCGGGGGTTGCTAGATCTAGTAAAGGAGACATGGGAAAGTGAGTCTTCCCCACACAAAACTGTGGTAGAGCATATCTCCCAAATGCGAGAGAGAGTGGCTAAGGTAATGCCGTTGGTGAGGGAGCATCTGCAGAAGGCTCAAGATGCCCAAAGAAGGGTGTACAACCGGTCGGCTAAAATCAGACAATTTCAAATAGGAGACCGGGTGGCCGTCCTAATACCAACGGTGGAGAGCAAGTTCTTGGCCAAGTGGCAAGGTCCGTTTGAGATAGTGGAAAAAATGGGGGAAGTGAACTACAAGGTACACCAGCCTGGGAGAAGAAAGCCATACCAGATCTACCACATAAATTTGTTGAAACCCTGGAGAGACAGAGAACAGGTGTCTGCAGTGATAGGTGTCCAGTCAGGGGACCCTGCAGGGATTGACCTAGTGCAGGTTGCTGCTACCCTGTCTAGGCCCCAAACCCAACAGGCAAAAGAATTTCTGCAAAGAAATAGGGACATGTTTTCAGGGTTACCTGGTCTCACCAATGTCATCGAGCATGACATTGTAACCGAGCCCAATGAAAAAATCCGGTTAAAGCCGTATCGTATCCCAGAAGCTCATAGGGTGGCAGTGTCTGAGGAGGTAAAAAGAATGCTTGAGCTTGATGTCATTGAAGAGTCGCAGAGCGAGTGGTCGAGTCCAATTGTGTTGGTGCCTAAACCCAACGGCACTCTTCGCTTCTGCAATGACTTCAGAAAGCTTAATGAAATCTCCAAGTTCGATGCATATCCTATGCCCCGGATAGACGAGTTAATTGAGAGGTTGGGTCCAGCCAGGTATATCACCACGCTTGACCTCACAAAAGGGTACTGGCAGATTCCCCTAACCAAGGAGGACAGGGAGAAAACAGCCTTCTCCACCCCGGAAGGCCACTTCCAGTACAAAAGGATGCCATTTGGTCTGCACTCTGCCCCTGCCACATTCCAACGGGCCATGGATAAAACTTTACGTCCACATCAAAGATATGCTTCCGTCTACCTGGATGACATAGTCGTCTTCAGCACTGATTGGGAGTCCCATCTTCCCCGGGTTCAGGCAGTTGTAGACTCCTTGAGAAGAGCAGGGTTCACCATCAATCCAGAGAAATGTGCAATTGGGATGGAGGAAGCCAAGTACCTAGGGTACATTGTGGGTAGAGGGCTGGTTAAACCCCAAATGAATAAGGTAGAAGCCATACAGGGCTGGCCCCGTCCCCTAACCAAAAAGCAGGTCAGAGCATTTTTGGGCATAGTTGGCTACTACCGGAGGTTCGTCCCCAACTTTGCCACCATTGCTGCACCATTGACTGACTTGACCAAAGGTAGAAAGTCAGTGATGATAAAGTGGAGCACGAATGCCGAAGAAGCTTTTCAGAAGCTTAAGGCGGCATTATGCCAACATCCGGTGCTCGTAGCTCCCGATTTCTCCAAGGATTTTGTAGTGCAGACAGATGCTTCAAGTGAAGGATTAGGAGCGGTCCTCTCTCAAGTGGTCAATGGGGAAGAACACCCCGTGGTTTTTCTGAGTAGGAAGCTAACGACAGCAGAGAGAAACTACGCTGTGGTGGAGCGGGAGTGTCTTGCCATCAAGTGGGCTTTGGACTCCCTACGGTATTTTCTCCTGGGTAGGAGGTTTCGCCTGGTGTCAGACCATGCCCCATTGACCTGGATGAGACAGAACAAGTACACCAATGCCAGGGTGACAAGGTGGTTCCTTTCTCTCCAGGAGTTTAATTTTGTGGTAGAACACAGACCCGGGAGACAGCATCAGAATGCCGATGCCCTCTCCCGAGTCCACTGTATGCTGTCGTGTGGTGCCTCCAACACCTCCGCGTTGAGGCAGAGGGGGGGGGATATGTACAGGACGCCAAGGTTGGGTCCTGGACAATCGCTATATATCTCCTGTGTTTGGGTTGTGGTCTCTTTAAGGGAAGTTGGGAAATGTTCAGGGGGTCACCCAAGACGGGTGAGAAATTCCTGGAAATAGCTAAAATCAGGAGGACTGAATCGCAGTTCTCTCTGTGTTGAATAGAGCGATATTTGGGACCCGGAATTTGGGGGGCTCTGTAGTGATATTCGGGTGGGAAAGAGCCCCCACCCCTGACCATAAGGGATTCCAGCACACACAGGGTTAAGACCCATGAGAAGCAGTCCTTAAGAGACAGGAAGCAGCAATAGGTGAGTGTGGGGGAGGAGTAGTTTGGTGGTTGCACCTGTCTGAAGGAGCTGCAAGTTTGCTGGAAGCTGCTGAGAGGTCTATTAAGGACTGTTACAAACCTTGGGGTGAAGACCCATCCACAAAACCGTATGTGCCTTTTTTCTTGCTTTATTCCTTTGTGCTGAAGAAAAGCGGACTTTATTTTGTGTTTGTTTTATGCACTGCTGGAAGCCTGTTTAAGTTTGCTGAAATAAAGCCTTTTTGTTTATGTTTTAAACGGTTGTGCACTCAATCCGGTGGAGCTAGAACCCCCAAACTTTACAATTGTATACCCCTGTATGTTGTACACTGTATACCCCTGTATGTTGTACACTGTATACCCCTGTATGTTGTACACTGTATACCCCTGTATGTTGTACATTGTATACCCCTGTATGTTGTACATTGTATACCCCTGTATGTTGTACATTGTATACCCCCTGTATGTTGTACACTGTATACCCCTGTATGTTGTACATTGTATACCCCTGTATGTTGTACATTGTATACCCCTGTATGTTGTACATTGTATACCCCCTGTATGTTGTACATTGTATACCCCCTGTATGTTGTACATTGTATACCCCCTGTATGTTGTACATTGTATACCCCCTGTATGTTGTACATTGTATACCCCTGTATGTTGTACATTGTATACCCCTGTATGTTGTACATTGTATACCCCTGTATGTTGTACATTGTATACCCCTGTATGTTGTACATTGTATACCCCTGTATGTTGTACATTGTATACCCCTGTATGTTGTACATTGTATACCCCTGTATGTTGTACATTGTATACCCCTGTATGTTGTACATTGTATACCCCTGTATGTTGTACATTGTATACCCCTGTATGTTGTACATCGTATACCCCCTGTATGTTGTGGTCTTTAAGGTGCCCATCTAATAGTTTTTTTAAACTATCAATGCTCCCTGCTGATACCACTGCTTGTGGAAGAGAATTCCACATCCTTACTGCTCTAACAGTGAAGAACCCCCTACGCATTTTAAGGTTAAACCGCCTTTCCTCTAGTTTTAGTGAGTGGCCACGTGTCTTATTGTATTCCCTTACTCTGAATAGTTTGTTCCTTATGCTAGGGTCACCAGTAGTGATGTCGGCGAACGCGAACATCGGCAAATGTTCGCGAACCGCCATAGACTTCAATAGGCAGGCGAATTTTAAAACACACAGGGACTCTTTCTGGCCACAATAGTGATGGAAAAGTTGTTTCAAGGGGACTAACACCTGGACTGTGGCATGCCGGAGAGGGATCACGCAAAAAAAAGTTCTTAAAAATTATAATTTTTTGATAGAGAGCCAATTATTGGAAAAATTAAAAAAAAATAAAAATAAAAAATTTCTTTGGATTTAGCATCTGGGGGGTCTAAAAAGTGTACCTGTGAAGTTTCAGCTCTGTAGCATGTCCAGAACCCCTAAAAAACAGCATTTTTCTTATATTTTCAGGAATATGGCTTCTCTGCGGCTGGCTTTTTCTCTTGCAGGCATTTAGCGGGCATTTTTTTAGGCAGGCATGTCATTTTTTGTATTTAGTGTCTGGGGGGTCACAAAAGTGTACCTGTCAATTTTCAGCTCTGTAGCATGTCCAGAACCCCTAAAAAACAGCATTTTTCTTATATTTTCAGGAATATGGCTTCTCTGCGGCTGGCTTTTTCTCTTGCAGGCATTTAGCGGGCATTTTTTTAGGCAGGCATGTCATTTTTTGTATTTAGTGTCTGGGGGGTCTAAAAAGTGTACCTGTCAAGTTTCAGCTCTGTAGCATGTCCAGAACCCCTAAAAAACAGCATTTTTCTTATATTTTCAGGAATACGGCTTCTCTGCGGCTGTCTTTTTCTCTTGCAGGCATTTATCGGGCATTTTTTTAGGCAGGCATGTCATTTTTTGTATTTAGTGTCTGGGGGGTCACAAAAGTGTACCTGTCAAGTTTCAGCTCTGTAGCATGTCCAGAACCCCTAAAAAACAGCATTTTTCTTATATTTCCAGGAATACGGCTTCTCTGCGGCTGGCTTTTTCTCTTGCAGGCATTTATCTGGCATTTTTTTAGGCAGGCATGTCATTTTTTGTATTCAGTGTCTGGGAGGTCTAAAAAGTGTACCTGTCAAGTTTCAGCTCTGTAGCATGTCCAGAACCCCTAAAAAAAAGCATTTTTCTTATATTTTCAGGAATACGGCTTCTCTGCGGCTGGCTTTTTCTCTTGCAGGCATATATATCAGTGGTGGGTGGGCAGTGGCACAGTACACTCTCTGTGGACCTGGCAGCAGTCACTGGCACCCAGGCAACTGCAATTTAAAAAATATATATATATTTTTTTTACTTTGCAAGCTGCTGTGCCACTTTATATATCAGTGGTGGGTGGGCAGTGGCACAGTACACTCTCTGTGGACCTGACAGCAGTCACTGGCACCCAGGCAACTGCAATTTAAAAAAATATATATTTTTTTTTACTTTGCAAGCTGCTGTGCCACCTTATATATCAGTGGTGGGTGGGCAGTGGCACAGTACACTCTCTGTGGACCTGACAGCAGTCACTGGCACCCAGGCAACTGCAATTTTAAAAAAATATATTTTATTTTACTTTGCAAGCTGCTGTGCCACCTTATATATCAGTGGTGGGTGGGCAGTGGCACAGTACACTCTCTGTGGACCTGACAGCAGTCACTGGCACCCAGGCAACTGCAATTTAAAAAAAATATATTTTATTTTACTTTGCAAGCTGCTGTGCCACCTTATATATCAGTGGTGGGTGGGCAGTGGCACAGTACACTCTCTGTGGACCTGACAGCAGTCACTGGCACCCAGGCAACTGCAATTTAAAAAAATATATATTTTTTTTTACTTTGCAAGCTGCTGTGCCACCTTATATATCAGTGGTGGGTGGGCAGTGGCACAGTACACTCTCTGTGGACCTGACAGCAGTCACTGGCACCCAGGCAACTGCAATTTTAAAAAAATATATTTTATTTTACTTTGCAAGCTGCTGTGCCACCTTATATATCAGTGGTGGGTGGGCAGTGGCACAGTACACTCTCTGTGGACCTGACAGCAGTCACTGGCACCCAGGCAACTGCAATTTAAAAAATATATATATATTTTTTTACTTTGCAAGCTGCTGTGCCACCTTATATATCAGTGGTGGGTGGGCAGTGGCACAGTACACTCTCTGTGGACCTGACAGCAGTCACTGGAACCCAGGCAACTGCAATTTAAAAAAATATATATATTTTTTTTACTTTGCAAGCTGCTGTGCCACCTTATATATCAGTGGTGGGTGGGCACACAGTGGCACTGCAGTGGGCACAGTACACTCTGTGGACCTGACAGTCACTGGCAGCCCAGGCAACTGCAATAATAAAAAATATTTTTTTTTTCAATTTATTGCAACAAGATGCTGTGCCAACGTATATATATCAGTGGTGGGCAGTGCACTGCAGTGGGTACAGTACACTCTGTGGACCTGACACAGCACTCACTGCAATTATGACAGAGGAAAAAAAAATATTTTTTAAAATGCCAGGTACTGTGCCTGTGCCACCCGAAATGAGTGTGGTGTGCACACAGTACAGTCTGTGGTAGGTCTGTGGCCTCTCACACACAGCGGGCAGGCAACTGCAGTGTACAATAGATATATATATATATAAGAAAAAAATCTATTACCTTACCAGCCCTTAAAAGGGCTTTTGGGGACACTGTATATATATATATATGTATATATATAAATAAAAAAATCCTCAATTACCAGCCCTTAAAAGGGCTTTTGGGGACGCTAGGTATATATATATATATATATATATATATATATATATATATATATATATATATATATATATATATATATATATATATATATATATATATATATATATATATATATATATATATATATATATAAAAAAAAAAAAAACACAAATACCAGCCCTTAGAAGGGCTTTTTGGGGTGCTGATATTACAGCAGTAGTGGACCAAGAACACTGCAAGACCAGGAACACTGACTAACTGTCCCTAGCTTAACAGCAGCAGCAGCAGCAGCAGCTCTCCCTACTCTCACTACACACACTGCTTCAGAATGATCTAAGATGGATGCTGCCCTTGCTTATTTATAGGAGGTGGGAGGGTGTGGGAGGGAGGTACGCTGATTGGCTGGAAATGTGTCTGCTGACTGTAAAGTTCAGGGTCAAAGTTTGCCTCAATGATGTCTTATGGGGGGCGGACCGAACATCGCATATGTTCGCCGGCAGCGGCGAACGCGAACATGCTAAGTTCGCCGGGAACTGTTCGCCGGCGAACAGTTCTATACATCTCTAGTCACCAGTACAGTATTTGTACATTGATATCATATCCCCCCTCAATAGTCTCTTCTCCAGAGAGAATAGGTTCAATGACTGATCGCCGTCATTACTATTAAAGAAAATAAATAAATACAAATATCCCATAGTTTGTAGATGTGATAACTTTTGCGCAAACCAATCAATATACACGTATTGGAATTTTTTTTTACCAAAAATATGTAGCAGAATTCATTTTGGCCTAAATTGATGAAGAAATTTGATTTTTTTCAATTTTTTATAGCAGAAAGTAAAAAAATATATATATATATTTTTTTAAATTGTCACTTTTCTTTTTGTTTATAGCGCAAAAAATAAAAACCGCCGAGGTGATCAAATACCACCAAAAGAAAGCTCTGGGGAAAAAAGGACATCAATTTTATTTGGGTACAGCATCGCACGACTGCGCAATTGTCAGTTAAAGTAACGCAGTGCTGAATCGCAAAAAAAAAAATGGCCTGGTCGGGAGGGGGGGGGGGGGGGGGGGGTTCTAAATCTTCCGGAGGTCAAGTAGTTGAAAGTTATACTGACATGAGCACAAATGAGTGGTCTGGCCCTAACTTTAGGTCAGCTTGGGACTTCCTAGTTCAAGCCAATTAAAATCAATTTTTGTGGTCGGGAATTTTATTTTACATCATACTAGGAAGTGTTTTTTCTTTTCCTATTTAGGGGGAAATATTTTTCTTTGCAGCTGCTGATAATTTCTTATAATTGGCCAATTATGTATTTAACGTGGTTTTGTGGTGATTTATGTGTTGCGTTTTTGAATTTTTGATACATAAATAAATATTTGACTAATTTATACAATGTACTGAGCTGTCTCCCGGGTCTCCTGATAGGTTATTAAGGGTTTTGGATATAGTTACATTGTTACTAGAGGATTAGCCAATGCCAAGCTTTTCTATTCAGTTTTTGGGATTTGTTCCAAGTATAAGTACTGGCGGCTCCCTGGCGATATAATAAGATTTTTTTTCTCTTTCACTTCTTTTACATAAAATATGAGTTGGCAGTAGACCATGGACCTTGAGGCCACATTTTATCATTAGATGGAATTTTATAAATAAAGAAATAAAAAAAGCCAACGCATTTCAGGGGATAGGCATTGCACCTTCATCAGGGCCTATGATAAAGGTCCCAACCCCTGTGACTGTCACTTTTGCTGGCCAGCTTACTGGAAAAGTAACAAATCTCCTGTTTGGGGACTGATAAAAAGAAAAATTGCTGTGTTGAGGCTAGCAACAGGCAAAATGAAAAATGAAAAATAAGATTTATATCCCAGAGTTCCAAATTAAGGCTATTGTTTAACCAACCAATCTCTCTCCAATGTTGTATAGAACACAATCTGAAATATGATTATTAAATCAAAGATAACATATTGATCCTGGCTAAACCTCCAACTCTATTTGCAGAAATGCAGCTCCAAACTTGCAAAGAACCTCCGCCATGCTTCAAAGTTGGCTGCAGACACTCATTATTGTACCGCTCTCCAGCCCTCCCCCCCAGCAAAATACCTCCTGCTACATCCAAATATTTCACATTTTCAGTCTGAGCACCTTCTGCCACTTCTCTGCACCCCATTCCCTATGTTTTCCTGCATAATTGAGTCACTTAGACTTGTTTCCATGTCAGAAGCTTTGTGGATGCATTTTTCCATGAAGATCACTTGCGGCCAGACCTCTCCGGACAGTAGATGGGTCCCACTAATTTCCCCCAGTTCTGTGCTGATGGCACTGCTGGACAATGAATGTGTAAGGGAAGTAAGCATGATGTGTCTTTCATCTGCTGCATTATGTTTCCTTGGCTGACCACTGCATCTATACTCCTCAACGTTACCCTACCACTGCATCTATGCTCCTCAACATTATCCGACCACTGTGTCTATGCCCCACAATGTTATCTAACCACTGCATCTACGCTCCTCACCATTACCTGACCACTGTGTCTACGCCCCTCAATTTTACCTAACCACTGCATCTACGCTCCTCACCGTTACCCTACCCACTGCATCTATGCTCCTCAATGTTATCCGGCCACTGCATCTATGCTCCTCACCGTTACCCTACCACTGCATCTACACTCCTCACCGTTACCCGACCACTGCGTATACGCTCCTCACCGTTATCCGACCACTGCATCTACGCCCCTCAATTTTACCTAACCACTGCATCTACGCTCCTCACCATTACCCGACCACTGCATCTACGCTTCTCAACGCTAACCTACCACTGCATCTATGCTCCTTAACATTATCCAACCGCTGCATCTATGCCCTTCAATGTTACCTAACCACTGCGTCTACGCTCCTCACCGTTACCTGACCACTGAGTCTACGCCCCTCAATTGTACCTAACCACTGCATCTACGCTCCTCACAATTACCCGACCACTGCGTCTAGCCTCCTCAAAATTACCCTACCACTGCATCTGTGCTCCTCAACATTATCCGGCCGCTGAATCGACGCCCCTCAATGTTACCTAACCACTGCATCTACGCTTCTCACCATTACCCGACCACTGCATCTACGCTTCTCACCATTACCCGACTACTGCGTCTACACTCCTCAATGTTACCTAACCACTGCATCTACGCTTCTCACCATTACCCGACTACTGCGTCTACACTCCTCAACGTTACCCTACCACTGCATCTACGCTCCTCACCGTTACCCGACCACTGAGTCTACGCCCCTCAACATTACCCTACTACTGCATCTACACTCCTCAACGTTACCCTACTACTGCGTCTACTCTCCCCAATGTTACCCTACAACTGTGTCTACGCTCCTCAACGTTACCCAACCACTGCATCTACCCTTCTCACCATTACCCGACCACTGCGTCTACCCTTCTCACCATTACCCGACCACTGCGTCTACGCTCCTCAACGTTAGCTGACCACTGCGTCTTTGCTCTTCAATCTTACCCGACCACTGTGTCTACGCTCCTCAACATTACCCTAAAGTGGCATCTACGCTCCTCAGCGTTGCCCTTTTCTTTGTGCATCTTGAAAAGAGCTTGAACAGCACATCTTGAACCCCCGGACTGATTTAAAATCTTTGCCTGGGAGAGACCTTGCTAATGAAATATAACTACCTTGTGTCTTGTTGCTGTGCTCAGACTTACCATGGTGTAAGGCCTGTGACATGAAATAGTCTTCCTCAACCTCACCTTAGTAGCAGAGTTTGGCTGTTCCTCATCCAGTTTTAAGCCTCCTGCACAGTTTCTGTTTCAGTTAAAGTGATTGTAAAGTCTCAATTAAAAAAAAAAAAAAAGAAAATAACAAACATGTTATACTTACCTGCTTTGTGTAACAGTTTCCCATAGAGTGGCCCAGATCCCCCACTTCTCGGGTCCCTCTTCTGTGCTCCTGGCCCCTCCCTCCTGTTGGGTGCCCCCACAGCAAGCAGCTTGCTATGGGGGCACCCGTGCCGAGTCACAGCTCCCTGTGTCCATTTAGACACTGAGCCGTGACCTGGCCTCACCCCCTCTCTCTCCTGATTGGCTGACTGACTTTGATTGACAGTAGTTGGAGCCAATTGCACCACGCTGCTTTCTTAGCTAATGAGGAGGGGAGTCCTAGACAGCTGAGACACTCCTGCAACATCACTGGATAAAGATGGGCTGAGGTAAGTATTAAGCGGACTGAAGAGGGTTGCTGCACACAGAAGAATTTTTATCCTAATGCATAGAATGCATCTTCTGTCTTTACAATCCCTTTAACCACTTAAGCCCCGGAAGATTTTACCCCCATTCCGACCAGGGGGTATTTTTCAATTCGGCACTGCGTGATTTTAACGGACAATTGCGCGGTCGTGCGACGCTGTACCTAAACAAATTTCACGTTCTTTTTTTTTCCACAAACAGAGATTTCTTTTGGTGGTATTTGATCACCTGTGCGATTTTTTGATCATGCGCTATAAACAAAAAAAGAGCGACAATTTTGCAAAAATAACAATATTTTTCACATTTTTTTATATAAAATCCCCCCCCAAAAAATGTAAAAATCAAAATTTTTTAACATTTTAGGCCAATTTGTTTTATGCTACATATGTTTGGTAAAAAAAAATCGCAAAAAGCGTATTTTGTTTGGTTTGCGCAAAAGTTATCGCGTTTACTAACTAAGGGAAAGATTTTTGTCATTTTTGTTGTTTTTTTTTAACGCGTAATGGCGGCGATCTGCGATTTTTTTTTTGCGGGACTGTGACATTGCGGCGGACAGATCGGACCCTTAACTGACATTTTTGAAACTTTTGGGGTTACCAGTGACATTTCTACAGTAATCAGTGCTATAAATATGCACTGTTACTGTAAAATTACACTGGTAGTGAAGGGGTTAACTTTATTTGAGAGGGAGGGGTTAAGTGTGTCCCTAGGGGTGTGATTCTAACTGTGATTGGCTGTGGCTTGAGCTGTAGGAACAGTGATCAATGGTCCTACATAGTAGAACTGTATGATCACTATTCCTACACAGGGGAGAATGACAGGCGGCTTGTTTACATTAGCCGCCTGACTTTCTCCCTCTCCACCGACGATCGCCGAGTGACCGGTGGACATCGGGTCCGTCGGTCACACGCGCGGGGGGGTCCGTGACCGCGCGGGAGCGGGAGCACGGCTCCGGCGGTACGCGCTCGCTCCCCAGAGCCTCACAGGCTAGTGACATACCGGTATGTCACTTTGCCTGTGAGGGGCTGACCGCCGCAGTATATGTACTTGCGGCGGTCGGCAAGTGGTTAATGACTGTGTTTCATCCTACATATGAAATTGATGATCATTAGCACCCGCTCAGTATAATTGGTTAATGATACACCTGACTCTAATCCTACAAAACCCCTGACTTTGTGCAAGTGTAAGAATTGATGCTGATTTGAAGCCAAATGGTAGTCACACCAAATATTGATTTGATTTAGATTTTTCTTCTTTTTGCTCGCTTTGCATTTTGTACATAAAAATAAACAACTAAAATATATAAACTCACAGGGCACACATATGGCATTATTACATATACGAAGCTCAGGCGGCATTCCACTCTGTAGGTCAATTTTTCTCTTGGTTGACCTTTCACAATTCTGCTTCATTTGTTCGGCTAACTTGCCCAAAGCCATGGGGGTTGACTTACTGAAGGCAAATAGACTGTGCACTCTGCAAGTGCAGTTGCTCCAGAACTTAGTAAGCGAGGTAAAGCTTTACTTTGCAAAGAATACACAATCACGTGCAAGGTAAATTTAAAAAGAAAACAGCTTTTTGGTTTGCGTATGATTGGATGATGGAAGTCAGCAGAGCTTCTGCTCATTTACTAAGCCCTGCAGCAATTGCACTTTGGAAATTGCAGTCTATGTGCCTTTAGTAAATCAACCCCATGGTGTATGCCAATGCCTGAGGTTATTTCTACTATTTGGGTCACCTGTTTCTGGGTCTGTTATCCCTCCCTGTATTCCCAGCATTCCAGCTATGGCTTCTGCCATTAAAACTGCTGGAAGGTTATCAAACGTTTGCCTAAATGATCACTAGTTTACTAGACTGGGACACTATATGGGAGGTTAGGCACCCTGTATAGGAGGGTAGCAGTTGGTTATCTAGACTAGACCCTGTGTGGGAGGTTAGGTACCCTCTATAGGAGAGTAGCAGCTGGTTATCTAGACTGGGACCTTGTATGGGAGGTTAGGTCCCTGTATAGGAGGGTAGCAGTTGGTTATCTAGACTAGACCCTGTGTGGGAGGTTAGGTACCCTCTATAGGAGAGTAGCAGCTGGTTATCTAGACTGGGACCTTTTATGGGAGGTTATGACCCTGTATAGGAGGGTAGCAGTTGGTTATCTAGACTGGGACCTTGTATGGGAGGTTAGGCACCCTGAATGGGAGGTTAAGAGTTAGTTATCCAGACTGGGACCCTTTATGGGAGTTGAGGCACCCTGTATAGGAGGGTAGCAGTTGGTTATCTAGACTGGGACCCTGCATTGGAGGTTGGGCACCCTGTATGGGAGATTAAGAGGTATTTAACTAGACTGGGACACTATATGGGAGGTTAGGCACCCTGTATAGGAGGGTAGCAGTAGGTTATCTAGACAGAACCCTGTGTGGGAGGTTAGGTACCCTCTATAGGAGAGTAGCAGCTGGTTATCTAGACTGGGACCTTATATGAGAGGTTAGGTACCCTCTATAGGAGAGTAGCAGCTGGTAATCTAGACTGGGACCCTATAATGGGAGGTTAGGCACCCTGTATAGGAGAGTAGCAGCTGGTTATCTAGACTGGGACCTTGTATGGGAGGATAGGCACCCTAAATAGGAGGGTAGCAGTTGGTTATCTAGACTTGGACCTTGTATGGGAGGTTAGGCGCCCTGTATAGGAGGGTAGCAGTCGGTTATCTAGACTGGGGCCTTTTATGGGAGGTTGGTCACTCTGTATGGGAGAATAGGAACTTATTTTTCCAGACTGGGACTCGTTTTCAAGTTATTTTTTTTTTTTTTTTCACAGAAGAGGTTGCTTTTTTCTGAAATTTTACTTTTTTTTATCTAGTTGGTTTAAATGCAAACAGTATTTGGTGGAGTTCCTCATAAAAGAGGTTTTTATGCGGTTGAGGGTGAAGGTAAAGCATAAATGATGGATGATGTGTCATAGAGGTAGAGCGAGGCAGCGGTAATTGGCTTTGGACTGCCAGGCGAGGTACAGGAGGTTAATGCGGTCAGGGAATCGAGTGGCTCCTGAAAATCATGTGGGGACTGCAAGGGAGTGCTAAGTTGCTTGACGTAACTCTTGTCATGGCATCTCCTGGTGACCTACAAGTCCTGACAAAAAGGCAATTTTAAGGATGAGAATCCGTTGCAGAAACATGAATGGATTTTTAAAGTGATGTGTTATTGAAATGGACAAACAGGAAAATTATATAACAATACATCGAGGTTTACCTTTAGTGAAAACTGCTTGTCCAAATCATCCCAAGATCCAGCAAGATAAGCAACAGAAGTTATTTGCAGATCTTGACTTTTGTGGTAAAAAAGAAGTATGGCCATATCCTTCTAACACCCCACCCCCCACAAAAACCTGATATTGGTTTTTAAATGATAGGCAGTCTGGCTAACCAATAGGAAGATGGCAAGGGTGGGGCCAAGCTTGACTTTTACAGAAAAAGGTAAGCTCTGCATGGAGTTTGGCTGCTTATGAAAATGTACGGTATATATAAATGAATTTTACATGCAGGTTTTCGATAAAGGTAACATCCTTAGCATTATATGCTGAATTTGAATTACCCAGGTGTCAAGATGGCATCAGAAAATGTGTGCGCGTGCCAATGCGCTGAACAAGGGTCGTTGACATTGCCAGTTTGGTCGTGTTTCCGTACATTTTTTGTGAGCACGTTAATTTTACGCTGGTGAAGTAATTTATGAGGGCATGAATATTTGCGCTGTAGGGACTCGCATTTGAAGGACACAGCTACTCACTTTTCTTCTTTTTAAGGGCTTCCCTCGCCCATTTTTATTTAAATAAAGTTCATCAAGCACAAAATAACAAGGTTTCCCTTGCAGGGGTTTTCAGCATTTCAGCCTTAATCCAAAACAAACGATCATTCAGCCCTTCTGGCTTGAACTTGCAGCACTGCTGCTCTGGCCTTAAAGTCCAGGCCACTTTCTGTCTCCTACAGTCTAGTCACTCACCAACTGGGTACACACCGCTAGCAGCCTCGTGCTGTTCTGACTTCCAGGTTTAGCCCTCCTTACCCTTGGGCCAGACCTCCTGTCTGCTTGGGTGGAGTCCTCCTGACTCCTTGGCCAGACCTCCTGTCTGCTGGGGTGGAGTCCTCCTGACTCCTTGGCCAGACCTCCTGTCCGCCGGGGTGCAGCCCTCCTGACTCCTGGACCGGACCTCCTTTCTGCCGGGGTGGAGCCCTCCTGACTCTTTGGCCAGACCTCGTGTCCGCTGGGGTGCAGCCCTCCTGACTCTTGGACTGGACCTCCTGTCTGCCGGGGTGGAGCCCTCCTGACTCCTTCGCCAGACCTGCTGTCCGCCGGGGTTCAGCCCTCCTGACTCTTGGACTGGACCTCCTGTCTGCCGGGGTGAAGCCCTCCTGACTCTTTGGCTAGACCTCGTGTCCGCTGGGGTGCAGCCCTCCTGACTCTTGGACTGGATCTCCTGTCTGCCGGGGTGGAGCCCTCCTGACTCTTTGGCCAGACCTTGTGTCCGCCCGAGTGCAGCCCTCCTGACTCCTGGATCGGACCTCCTGTCTGCCGGGGTGGAGCCCAGAACCATGGTCACGTTACTACTAAAAGCCTAGCACATCTAACCAATTATTATGCTGGCTGTTCTGAATACCTGGACCCAGAATTGGAGATTTCACTCCACCTGGATCACTTAGAAATCTCCAGGTCCCAAACTGGACTTTAGAAAACAGTTAGGAAACTGAAAACCCAGTTTCCTCTTTATGTCACAACATCCCTGTAGCCGCTCAACTCGTCTGGGTCACAACCTCTTTCTAGACCCTGGCAGGGCAGCGCTCTTCCGTAGCTTGTATAGGCACGCATGCATAATTCCAACCTTGATGCCAGATGACCTATTTAACCACTTGTCTAACAGCAGCTGGTAGATCAGCATTTCCATCACCCCTGGATGCTTTGGTGATAGGCTTTCAGATTAAAATGATTTGTGCAATTATAAAGCCACCTGATCACTTAGAAAGCTTCTCAAATGCTCCCTGATTTGCAGTTTTAATTTGGATAGCTCCTGGCCACAGCTTGTCACTTCTGATTCCTGGTTTTACTTTGGATAATTCCCAACTATGGCTTGTCTCTGCTGATTCCTGTTTTGACCTCGGATAGTTCCTTACCATACAGTAGCTTGTCTCTGCTAAATTGGTGGTATGACCTCGGATAGTTCCTGACTAGGGATGATCGAACGGTTCGAGTCGACCATTGGTTCGACCCGAACATTGGCTGTTCGAGGTTCGGCCGAATTCCGAACTTTTTGCTGAAAAAGTTCGGAATTCGGCAACCAGAAGTGACCAAAATGCAATGGTACAGGAAATGGGCTTTAAAAGCCCATGATTGGACCAGAACCATCAGTAAAAGCCAATTGAGGGGGCAGGAGAATGCTAGGAATGTGATTGGAGTGACTAGGGGGTCCATAGGCCAATCATTAGTGAATACGCCCCCCAGTATATAAGATAGCCCCCGCCAAATTCCTAGCATTGTAATACAGGGACGTGGAAGAGAGTGGAAGCAGTTCTGTGACTTCTGCTACAAAGTGTCATTTAGCAATTTTTAGTGTGAGGAAAGGGATATCTAGTGTAGTTAGGGTGCTATTTTCCACTATAGTTAGATTTAATAATCTAGTTTCTGTAGGGAAAGTGTTAAGTGTAAGGGGACCGTAGTGTAGTGTAGGGTTACCTGACTCTGACTGCTATGGCAGGGTGACAAAACCCTTCCATGTCAGGGTGACCGCTATAGAGAAAAGATCGTTTCTCTTAGGTCACTTATAGAACAGCGATATGGCTTCTCACCTGTCAGCCTGCTTTTTGCTGCAGGCGTTTATAGGGCTTTTTTGAGGACATGTTTGGAGTCAGGCATGACATCTGAACATCTGTGTAGGGGTATATATACATACACACATGTATGTTTATATACACATACACATATATAGGTATGAAAGTAGCAGAACACTATGCTTGCGCTAATTAAATAATTAACAGGCATATGTCTCCGCTCCTATCACACCTATATGTGTGTATGTGTATAAATACCTATAAGTGTGTGTGTATATATACCCCTATACAGAAGTTCAGGTGTTTTGCCTGCCTCCAAAGACCCCAAAAAAATGCCCAAAAAAACGCCAGCTACAAAAACGCCCAGGTGTGTTTTTGCAGCTGGCGTTTTTGGGCATTTTTTTGGGGTCTTTGGAGGCAGGCAAAACATCTGAACTTCTGTATAGGGTTATATATACACACACACACTTATATGTATTTTTACACATACACATATATAGGTGTGATAGGAGCGGAGACATTTTGGTGTTCATTATTTCATTAGCGCAAGCATAGTGTTCTGCTATTTTCACACCTATATATGTGTATGTGTATATATACAGACATGGGTGTATGTATATATACCCCTACACAGACGTTCAGATTATTTGCCTGCCTCCAAAGACCCACAAAAAAATGCCCAAAAAAATGCCTGCCCCAAAAAAAAAATGCCCAGGTGTGTTCTTGCAGGCGTTTTTTTGGGCATTTTTTTGGGGTCTTTGAAGGCAGGCAAAACATCTGAACTTCTGTATAGGGTTATATATACACACACACTTATATGTATTTATACACATACACATATATAGGTGTGATAGGAGTGGAGACATATTGGGGTTCATTATTTCATTAGTGCAAGCATAGTGTTCTGCTATTTTCACACCTATATATGTGTATGTGTATATATACAGACATGGGTGTATGTATATATACCCCTACACAGAAGTTCAGATGTTTTGCCTGCCTCCAAAGTCCCCCAAAAAATGCCCAAAAAAACGCTTGCTACAAAACCGGCAAGGTGTGAAAATAGCGGAGACATATCCCTGTTCTATATTGATTCTAATACAAACCATCTTTTTTTTTCTGATTCTGGACATGCTACAGAGCTGAAACTTCACAGGTACACTTTTTAGACCCCCCAAACACTAAATCAAAAGACATTTTTATTTTTTTTATTTTTTTTTTTTTTTCAATAATTGTCTCTCTATCAAAAATGACAATTTTTAAGAACTTTTTTTGTGTGATTAATAGTCCCTGGGGCATGACCCAGAACCCTAGGCACTTTTTAGGGGCATTTATTGGGTTTTAGGGCTTCAAAATGGTGTTTTTTGATTACCGAAGTTCGGGTCCCATTGATTTCAATGGGGTTCTGAAATCCGGGCCGAATTTTCGGGAAGTTCGGATGTTCTAGCCGAACCAAACTTTTGAAAAGTTTGATCATCCCTATTCCTGACTATGGCTTGACACTGATGATTCCTGGTTTGACCTTGGATAGTTCCCATGCATTGCTTGTCTCTGCTGATTCCTGATTTGATCTCTGATAGCTCCTGACCATGGCTTGTCTCTGCTAATTCCCATTTTGACCTTGGATAGTTCCTGAATATTGCTTGTCTTTGCTGATTCCCAGTTTGAGCTTGGATAGCTCCTTGTTATGGCTTGTCTCTGCTGATTCCCAGTTTGAGCTCGGATAGTTCATTACCATGACTTGTCTCTCTAGATTCCTGGTTTGATCTGTGATAGTTCCTGACCATAGCTTGTCTCTGCTAATTCCCATTTTGACCTTGGATAGTTCCTGACCATTGCTTGTCTCTGCCGATTCCCAGTTTAAGCTTGGATAGTTCCTTGCCATGGCTTGTCTCTAATGATTCCCAGTTTGAGCTCGGATAGTTCATTACCATGACTTGTCTCTGCTGATTCCCAGTTTGACCTTGGATAATTCCTGACCATGACTTGTCTCTGCTGATTCCCAGTTTGACCTTGGATAATTCCTGACCATGACTTGTCTCTGCTGATTCCCGGTTTGACCTTGGATAGGGCCTGATCATGGCTTGTCTCGGCTGATTCCCGGTTTAATCTTTGATCGTTCTTGACCATAGCTTTTCTCTGCTGGCTCCTTGTTTGACCTCAAATAGTTCCTGAACATGGATTGTCTCTGCTGATTCTTGGTTTGACCTCGGATAGTTCCTGACCATAGCTTTTCTCTGCTGGCTCCTAGTTTGACCTTGAATAGTGGCATGTCTTTGCTGATTTCTAGATTGACCTCAGATAGTTCCTGACTATGGCTTGTCTCTGCTGATTCCTGGATTGACCTCAGAGACTTCCTGACCATAGCGTGTCTCTGCTGATTCCTGGATTGACCTCAGATAGTTCCTGAACATAGTGTGTCTCTGCTAATTCCTGGATTGACCTCAGATAGTTCCTGACCATCACTTGTCTGATTCCCAGTTTGACTTTAGCTAGACCCTGACTATGGATTACCTTCTGATGTGACCTCAGCTTGTCGTTTAGTCCCGGCTCTGCCTGCTACCCTGTCTACTGTCTCTCTTCCCAGCTACCAACCACCGCCTGCCCATACTAGGCTTCCAACCTGATATGCCTTTCAGTGTTCCGGCTAGCTACCTCCCTGTCAGTCTGTACAAGCAACTCACTGTCAAGCTTGCCTCTAGAAGGGAGCTTGCATGGACTGGACTCCTGGGACCCATGCCACTTTGTACCCTCTCACTCCCTGTGCTACACTCCAGGGGTGTCTGGACGAAGGTGTAAGGGAAGCGCTCTTGTCATCTCTGACTCCAGCCAGTTATGTGATACCAGGTAAGTTTCAAGTACACTTTCATGGGATTTGCCTTTATTCAGCTATTGTAAATGAATAGTCTCTTATATCTTTTAGGTACTGCATTGTTCTTCACACTTGGGTTCCTGAGCCTACAGGACCATTAAGTGGGACCCCTTTGTCTCTGCTGGGTGTAAAGTCTGTTTTATTGCAATAGGCTCAGTTTAGAAAAGATGGCTGATTGGTTACTATGAGTGACTGCCCTTTGCACACCTCATTGCACTTTGCGCTCTCTTATCTAATAACCGCACACAACTCCCTCGCTTTTACACCTTTTACTTTACTTTAGCAGTTTTGGCCCGAGCTGTAAAATTAAAGTCAATGCAGCAGATAAACATTTCCGAAAAAGTTGCTTATCACAGTATTTCTATTCTTGAACAAGTAAATGCACAGAAATAAACCACTTCTGTGTAAGTACCGCCATCACCGTCTGACTAACTCCCTATCAACAGCCAGCTAAGTATCCCTTCAGTCACTTCTCAAGCAGCCACGTCACGTGCCGAGTGATATATTAAACTTCTCCGGTGTCACGCGGAGTCCAATTGCCGAGAAAATGCATCGATATGACAACCTCAGCTGCTTTCAGCGCTAAGAGGCGTACTTATGCCGCAAGGTAAAAACATATGCATTTTTCAAATCTCAAATATGCATCATTTCCAGGAGTCAGTGTGCCGGAGAATTTGCCGCCCCAGAGATGAGATGGGCAGATTTATAAGATGGTATGTGCTAGTGGAGGAACGATTGCCACATTTAGACTTGAACTTGATGACATTCAGTTTGCTAAAGCGCTGTGTTATCATGAACCACTGACGTACTTTTGCTACTGTATCTCAGTGGTGCTGATCTCCCACATCCTCTTTCAACCATGTGCATTGGCTGCACATCATTGTTCTGGATCGGCTTCCTGATAGTGACAATGGTGGACCATGCTTGTGCAATGTGGCACCCTCACTGCTGCTAGTGTAGGTACATTCAGTTTGGCTCCCCTGTAGGCAGAGGAACCGGTTGTATCTGGAGTGCGCTACGTACAGAGTGACAACTCATGGGCCCTCCCGGGCAATAGGGGATCATGGGGCCCCCTGTGTCCCCATCCATGTGTCCCGGCCCAGACTCAAGCAGCTTATCAGTACCCATCAAATGCAGCCTCATCAGTACCCATCAAATGCAGGCTCATCAGTGCCCATCAAATGGAGCCTCATCATTACCCATCAAATGCAGCATCATAAGTGCCTATCAAATGCAGCCTCACCAGTGCCCATCACATGCAGCTTATTAGTGCCCATTAATGAAACCTCCCCAGTGCTCATCAAATGTCTAGTGCTCATCAAATGTTGCTCATCAGTGCCTATCAATTCAACTTCACCAGTGCCCATCATTGCATTCTCAATAGTGCCCATCAAATGCAGCCTCATCAGTGCCCATCAAATGCAGCCTTATCAGTGCCCATCAAATGGAGCCCTATCAGTGCCCATCAAATGCAGCCTTATCAGTGCCCATCAAATGCAGCCTTATCAGTGCCTATCAAATGCAGCTCATCAGCGCCCATCAAATGCAGCTCATCAGCGCCCATCAAATGAAGCTTATCAGTGCCCATCAAATGCAGCTCATCAGCGCCCATCAAATGAAGCTTATCAGTGCCCATCAAATGAAGCTTATCAGTGACCATCAAAGCAGCCTCACCAGTGCTCATCAAAGCAGCATCACCAGTGCCCATCAAATGCAGCTTATTTGTGCCCATCAAATGCAGCTTACCGGTGCCCATCAAATACAGCCTTATTAGTACCCATCAAATGCAGCTTATCAGTGCCCATCAAATGCAGCTTATTAGTGCCCATCAAATGCAGCCTCAACTGTGTCCATCAAATGCAGCTTATCAGTTCCCATCAAATGCCGCCTCACCAGTGCCCATCAAATGCAGCCTTATTAGTGCCTATCAAATGCAGCTTATCAGTGCCCATCAAATGCAGCTTATCAGTGCCCATCAAATGCAGTCTTATCAGTGCCCATCAAATGCAGCCCCATTGTGCTCATCAAATGCAGCCTTATCAGTGCCCATCAAATGCAGCTTATCAGTGCCTATCATTTGCAGCCTCACTGTGTCCATCAAATGCAGCCTTATAAGTTCCCATCAAATGCAGCCTCACCAATGCCCATCAAAGGCACCTCACCAGTGCCCATCAAATGAAGCCTCACCAGTGCCCATCAAATGCAGCCTCACTAGTGCCATCAAATGCAGCCTTATTAGTGCCCATCAAATGCAGCTTATCAGTGCCACTCAAATGCAGCTTTACCCATCAACTGCAGCCTTATCAGTGCCCATTAAATGCAGCCCTATTAGTGGCTATCAAATGCAGCCCCATTGTACCCATCAACTGCAGCCTTATCAGTGCCCATCAAATGCAGCTTATTAGTGCCCATCAAAAGCATCCCCATTGTGCCCATCAAATGCAGCCTTATTAGTGCCCATCAAATGCAGCCTCACTGTGCCTATCAAATGCAGCTTATCAGTGCCTATCACATGCAGCCTCACTGTGTCCATGAAATGCAGCCTTATCATTGCCCATTAAAAGCAGCTTATTAGTGCCCATCAATGCAACCTCACCAGTGCCATTGGATGCAGCTTTATCAGTGCCCATCAAATGCAGCTTATCAGTACCCATCAAATGCAGCCTCAACTGTGTCCATCAAATGCAGCTTATCAGTGGCCATCAAATGCAACCTATCAGTGGCCATCAAATGCAGCCTCACTGTGCCCATCAAATGCAGCCTTATAAGTGTCCATCAAATGCAGCTTATCAGTGCCCATCAATGCAGCCTCACCAGTGCCCATCAAATGCAGCTTATTAGTGCCCATAAAATGCAGCTTATTAGTGCCCATAAAATGCAGATTATCGGTGCTCATCAAATGCAGCTTATTGGTGCCCATCATATGCAGCCTTATCTGTGCCCATCAAATGCAGCCTTATCAGTGTCCATCAAATGCAGCCTCACTGTGCCCATCAAATGCAGCTTATCAGTGCCTATCATATGCAGCCTTATCAGTGCCATCAAATGCAGCTTATTAGTGCCCATCAAATGCAGCCTCGCCAGTGCCCATCAAATGCAGCCTCACCAGCGCCCATCAAATGCAGCCTGACCAGTGCCCATCAAATGCAGCCTATTAGTGCTCATCATTGCAACCTAACCAGTGCCAACAAATACAGCCTTATCAGTGCCTGAATCACATAGAACGGCAAAAGCGTTTTGATTACGTACTACGCAACGTCCGGCCACTTCCGGCTTCCGGTTTCCGGTCTATGCGGGTGAAGCGCACGGCCATAGTTTGGCGGCCCGCAGAATATGTGAAGGCGTTTTAAAACGACAACACTGTAAGTGTAATTTTATATGCGTGAGAAATAAAGAGTCTAGATATACTGCACGATGAAAGCTATCTTTTCTTTGTGATTTATGGGCATAAATGATCCTGGATGGTGTTCTAACTATCTGATCGCTGGCTGGTTTCCTCCGTGGCTTCTATTTTAATAAGGATTACCCTTAAGGCGTATATTTGACTAGTATCTGGTGAGTAGGGGACCGAGAAGGGAGCACTTACTCACAAGTATATGAGCACCGGCACCTTGGATTGAATATCCTGAGCAAGTACTAAGCACTTTGTTGTGGATTTGTTGGTTTGCACAAAGACTGTCACTCAGCACAAAATAATTGCTTGAAGAATTTATGAACTGTTTATATGAACTTTTTCACTAGAGATATTTATTTACTTATTTTGATCACCATCACTGTAGCACTTTGAATATATTTTATATGCACTTTAGATGAATTTAAAAAAAAATCTTTATAAGTATTTATAAGCATGATTATGTATTGAAGAGTTTGATGTTTGTTACATTGATATATTTAGGCACTAGCACTTTTGAATAACACAGTTTAATATATAGGGAATAACTCATTAAGTGCTATTCCCTATATACAGGTATAACACTGATATCTGTACACTGGGTGGCACTCACTATACTGGGGAATAGCACCTGCAAGAAGGGCACTGGGAAAGAAGGAAGGAACACTCAGTCAGTTATTATGGATGATGGTGATTATAGACATAACACACTAAACTGCTGTCATTATCACACACTGACCTGCTGCTACACACAAGGCAGGTCAGGTTGGCAGTAGCTCCGACTTCTGCACTCTGTAGCCTCCATCTCCCTCATCCGTTGTCGCCCGAGGCAGGGATGTGTGGCCCCGCACCCTCAGCTGAATTCCCCAGAGGGAGGGGTGGCCAGAGCTCCTGTCCCTGCCATCATCTCCACACGGCTGACGGCTCTCTGATCCATCCTCACTCGCTCCTCTGATAGCCGCATCAACCACTGGCAAGGATTAGATACTTCACTGCCTCGTGCCTCCTCAGGGTATAAATGTTCTATTTTGCAGGAGAAGCTGTGGGCACCTCCAGGGGCGGACTGAGCCTTCTATGGGGCCCCCCCTGACCCCTGGCCCGAGTACACGAATGGTTAGTCTGCCCCTGTTTGAGTACTACGCAATGTACAGAGTGCAGGGTTCAGGACTATGCAATGTGCAGAATTCAAGACTATGCTATGTACAGAGTACAAAGTTCAGGACTACGCTATGTACAGAGCGCATAGTTCAGGAGTGTGCTACGTACAAAGTGTAGGGTCCAGGGGTGCATTATGTACAGAGCGCATAGTTCAGGAGTGTGCTATGTACAAAGTGTAGGGTCCAGGGGTGCATTATGTACAGAGTGCAGCGCTCAGGGGTGTGCTGCATATGGAGTGCAGGGTTTAGGGGTGCACTGTGCACAGTTTGTAACTCCAACAACCCCCCCCCCCTCCTCCTATAAAGCTTCTTCGCATCTCTTTCCCCTACCTCGCCCAGCTCTACTACCTCCCTGTGTAGACGGCTCTACTACCTGTGTATCTGTGCACTTAGATTTTGGAGATCTGTCCCTGCCGTGCCCTACCGTGAGTGCGTGCAGGAACCTCTTCGATCCGGGAGCCACTGAGGGCAAACCTGTCCCTTGCAAATACAGAAGGTTTCTGTGTACAAGTGACAGCAGGGAATGGGAGCGGAGGGTGAGAGCCGGAGGTGGCGGAATGAAGTTTCGGCCATGTTCCGGCTGCAAAATTAGGTGCGAGGGCCACATGACAAGGCCTGGAGGGCCACATTTGGTCTGTGGGCCGGCCTTGTGTTTGACATATGTGTTCTAGAACATAGTGGGTGGAGGGACAGAGGCTGCAGTCTAAATATTCATGAAGTTTCCACCACTCCCTGGGAGGCAGGGCCCAGAAGGTAGAGAAACGACCCATAAATACTCAGGAGCCTGGCAGTCTGAGAGCAGAGTCTGGGGTCCAGTCATCTGAAGTTGGTCCCCACCAAACATCCATACCAGACCCTTATTTGAGCAAGCAGCCTGACAAGCCAGAAAGGGGGGGGGGGACAAGCGAGCGCCCTCCCCTGAATAATACCAGGCCACATGCCCCAACATAGGGAGTGCTTATGGGGCAGGGGTTTCTTCCCCCAAACCCTGGGTGGTGGTTGTGGGGGTGAGCGGTTAGAGAGCTTATCAGGATCTGGAAGTCCCCTTTAACAAGCCCCCAGATCCTGATAACCCCCCCCCCCCCCATGTGAATGAGTATGGGGTACAATGTCTAATACCACATGTAACGTCACAACAAACTGCCACCAGGTTCAGTGCTCCTATACCAAACAAAAGACGGCATATTTTCTAAATACAGTGAAGGTTATTTTCAGTCCCATCAGAGTTAAAGTCATAGTCATGTAAAATAAAGATCCTTATCCTTGTGTGCTAGCTTTGGGAATTGAACCTTTAGAGTTGAAGGAAAGAGTCAGCGTGACAGCCAACCAAATTGGCATTTTCAGAAGGAGAGGTCGATGGCCTCCATGTTTCCCTCTGAGCCGGTTTCCTTTAAAGCTCTCCTGTTCGGCACGTGCTAACGATTATTATTCATTAACGCTCATTGAAACTGTCTCTTCTCTGAATCAGGGGCTCTCATCCTTCACCCGAGAGGGAAATGATCCCTCATCTATAATATACTTCTGATAAGAGTGTCACCGTCACCGGATATCAAGGTCACCTCCAATAATAGCAGGACGCTGATAGAGGAATCCCATTTGTCCTTGTTCTCTGATTGCCACCATTCCAAAGAAATACTGATGAGGGAGCCGAGGAACATATAAGGGAGAAACGCCGGTGGTTCTATTCAGGTCTATATACTAATTATAATGCAGTGCTGTAACCAGACGCGGTGGGCTATCGCCCCTCGTGTCCTCGGTGGTGTTCCACGCAGCGCTGAAAACAGGTATCCAGCTTCCCCATAGTAAAATAGCGCCTGTCCCCATCTCTGTGCGATGGAGCAGCGCGTTATGAAGAGTACGACATGTCTGTTTTCTGGGGGTTTTTTTGCCGTATTACGCTTTTGCTGCCAGAGCTGTTTTTTTACACACCTTCAAAAAAATCGTTATAGGCATGAAGATTACGTAAAACCCCGAAAACAAGAATAGAATGGTGGCAGTTTTATAAATAAAATCAAGGAAGCGCTGCAGTCCTGTCCAGCCAACCTAGTGTAGACTTGAAAATGGCTTCAGCCCATGGGTAGTGGACATGGCTTTGACAAGGACTCATGGGCTGAGGTCTCCCTAGGGGGCATGGCTTTGACGGAAACTCATGGGCTTAGGTCTCCCCAAGGGGCATGGCTTAGACGGAGATTAATGGGCTGAGGTCTCCCCAAGGGGCATGGTTTTGACGGAGATTAATGGGCTGAGGTCTCCCCAGGGGGCATGGCTTTGACGGAGATTAATGGGCTGAGGTCTCCCCAGGGGGCATGGCTTTGAAGGAGACTCATGGGCTGAGGTCTCCCTAGGGGGCATGGCTTTGACGGAGACTCATGGGCTGAGGTCTCCCTAGGGGGCATGGATTTGACAGAGACTCATGGGCTGAGGCCTTCCTAGGGGGCATGGCTTTGATGGAGACTCATGTGCTGGGTCTCCCTAGGGCGCATGGCTTTGACGGAAACTCATGGGCTGAGGTCTCCCTAGGGGGCATGGCTCCGATGGAGACTCATGGGCTGAGGTCTCCCTAGGGGGCATGGCTCTGATGGAGACTCATGGGCTGAGGTCTCCCTAGGGGGCATGGCTCTGATGGAGACTCATGGGCTGAGGCCTTCCTAGGGGGCATGGCTTCGACGGAGACTCATGTACTGGGTCTCCCTAGGGCGCATGGCTTTGACGGAAACTCATGGGCTGAGGTCTCCCTAGGGGGCATGGCTTTGACAGAGACTCATGGGCTTAGGTCTCCCTAGGGGGCATGACTCTGATGGAGACTCATGGGCTGAGGCCTTCCTAGGGGGCATGGCTTCGACGGAGACTCATGTGCTGGGTCTCCCTAGGGCGCATGGCTTTGACGGAAACTCATGGGCTGAGGTCTCCCTAGGGGACATGGCTTTGACGGAGACTCATGGGCTGAGGTCTCCCTAGGGGACATGGCTTTGACGGAGACTCATGTGCTGAGGTCTCCCTAGGGGACATGGCTTTGATGGAGACTCATTGATTGCCACCATTCCAAAGAAATACTGATGAGGGAGCCGAGGAACATAAAAGGGAGAAACACCGGTGGTGCTTTTCAGGTTTATATACTAATTATATTGCGATGCTGTGACCAGATACGTCCGGTTATCTCCCCCTCGTGTCCCCGGTGGTGTTCCACACAACGCTGAAAACAGGTATCCAACTTCCCCATAGGTAAATAGTGCCTGTCCCCACCTCTGTACGATGGAGCAGCAAGTTATGAAACATATCATGTCTGTTTTATTTGTTTTTTTGTTTTTTTGGCCATATTATGCTTTTGCTTCCAGAGCTTTTTTTTTAGTTTATTGCACACCTTAAAAAAAAAAAATCATAATAGGCATGAAGATTATGTGAAACCCCAAAACATTAAATATTTTCTGAAAAAAAAAAAAAAATAGAATGGTGGCAGTTTCATAAATAAAATCAAAGAAGGGCTGCAGTCCTATCCAGCCTGTGACAGGAGTCACTTTGGGCATGGGGGTTGTAGACACCAAATTCCTTTAGAGAGGTTGGGGGGGCACCATGCCCAGCCTTATGGGGCTCTCTTATGTTTAAGTCACCCTGCGTCTGTTATGGATGCAGGGTGACCAAGAGGGTGGTGAACACTGAGAATATGATTGGACTCCTTCAAATGGGACAATAATATGCATTAACCATATCTCTCAGGAAATATGGCGATCTATCTTATTTCTTTAGACTGTCAGGCACAGGAAGTGCAGCTCCTAATATGGTCATTCCAGGAAGTTCAATGTGGAGACTGACTGTCTAACAATTATCAAGTGTGCTAATGAGCTCACCTGTCTGTCTGCTAAGGGATTTAATTACACAGAGTAATGTGTATTGGGGATCGTATAGAAACCATTGTGTGATGTGGTGGGTGGATCTATATAATTAAATCATGTTGTATTCTCAAAGTGTATATAAAAGTCTGAAAGTTGGTCAATAAAGAGTTCATTCTGGTTTCACTCCAAAACTTGTACTGTCGAGTTATTGGGGTAACTATAGCCAGAATCACGGATCCCGTGTTCCAGAGCTTAGGAAGCAGGTTACCGGCGGAGATACCCAGTCGTGGTGTCCGGATACCGTCACACAGCCAACCTAGTATAGACTTGTAAATGGCTTCAGCCCATGGGTAGGGGGCATGGCTTCGACAAGGACTCATGGGCTGAGGTCTCCCTAGGGGACATGGCTTTGACGGAGACTCATGAGCTGAGGTCTCCCTAGGGGGCATGGCTTTGACGGAGACTCATGGGCTGAGGTCTTCCCAGGGGGCATGGTTTTGAAGGAGACTCATGGGCTGAGGTCTCCCTAGAGGGTATGGCTTTGACGGAGACTCCTGGGCTGAGGTCTCCCCAGGGGGCATGGCTTTGAAGGAGACTCCTGGGCTGAGGTCTCCCTAGAGGGCGTGGCTTTGACGGAGACTCATGGGCTGAGGTCTCCCCAGGGGGCATGGTTTTGAAGGAGACTCATGGGCTGAGGTCTCCCCAGGGGGCATGGCTTTGAAGGAGACTCATGGGCTTAGGTCTCCCCAAGGGACATGGCTTTGGCGGAGACTCATGGGCTGAGGTCTCCCTAGGGGGCATGGCTCTGACGGAAACTCATGGGCTTAGGTCTCCCCAAGGGGCATGGCTTTGACGGAGACTCATGGGCTGAGGTCTCCCTAGGGGGCATGGCTCTGATGGAGACTCATGGGCTGAGGTCTCCCTAGGGGGCATGGCTCTGATGGAGACTCATGGACTGAGGTATCCCTAGGGGACATGGCTTTGATGGAGACTCATTGATTGCCTTCATTCCAAAGAAATACTGATGAGGGAGCCGAGGAACATAAAAGGGAGAAACACCGGTGGTGGCTTTCAGGTTTATATACTAATTATATTGCGATGCTGTGACCAGATACGGCCGGTTATCTCCCCTCGTGTCCCCGGTGGTGTTCCGCACAATGCTGAAAACAGGTATCCAACTTCCCCATAGGTAAATAGCACCTGTCCCCATCTCTGTACGATGGAGCAGCACGTTATGAAAAATACGTCATGTCTGTTTTACTTGTTTTTTTTTTTTTTTTTTTTTGCCATATTATGCTTTTGCTGCCAGAGCTGTTTTTTTAGTTTATTGCACACCTTAAAAAAAAAATCATAATAGGCATGAAGATTACATGAAACCCCAAAACATTAAATATTTTCTGAAAAAAAAAAAAAAATAGAAAGGTGGCAGTTTCATATATAAAATCAAAGAAGGGCTGCAGTCCCGTCCAGCCAACCTAGTATAGACTTGTAAATGGCTTCAGCCCATGGGTAGGGGGCATGGCTTTGACAAGGACTCATGGGCTGAGGTCTCCCCAGAGGGCATGGCTTTGATGGAGACTCATGGGCTATGGTCTCCGTAGGGGGCATGGCTTGGACGGATACTCATGGGCTGAGGTCTCCCTAGGGGCATGGCTTTGACGGGGACTCATGGGCTGAGGTCTCCCTAGGGGGCATGGCTTTGACCGAGACTCATGGGCTGGGGTCTCCCTAGGGGGCATGGCTTTGACGGAGACTCAGGGGCTGAGGTCTCCCTAGGGGGCATGGCTTTGACGGGGACTCAGGGGCTGAGGTCTCCCTAGGGGGCATGGCTTTGACGGGGACTCATGGGCTGAGGTCTCCCTAGGGGGCATGGCTTTGACGGGGACTCATGGGCTAATGGTGTCCCTAGGGGGCATGGCGTTGACGGAGACTCATGGGCTAAGGTCTCCCTAGGGGGCATGGCTTTGACAGGGACTCATGGGCTAAGGTCTCCCTAGGGGGCATGGCTTTGACAGAGACTCATGGGCTGAGGCCTTCCTAGGGGGCATGGCTTTGACGGAGACTCATGGGCTGAGATCTCCCCAGGGGGCATGGCTTTGGCAGAGACTCATCGATTGCCGCCATTCCAAAGAAATATTGATGAGGGAGCTGAGGAACATAAAAGAGAGAAACGCCGGTGCTGATTTCAGGTTTATATACTAATTATAACGCGATGCTGTGACCAGACGAGGCCGGTTATCGCCCCTCGTGTCCCCGGCGGTGTTCCGCACAGCACTGATTAACCTGATAAAATATTAATACAGCTGTAATGGAAGGAGAATGTGCTGCATATAAGACAGACTTTGCTGCCTTTGACCCCCTCTCTGAAGCCTCCCACCCCGGTTTGCGTAGCTGAATTTGCATTTTTTATCGGCAGGGATGAAACGCCAACTCGTAGAGCTGAACGGAGAAGTAGATTTTGGCCTTCCGGTGATGGCCTTATAAGGGCTTGTTTACAACTTTGCATTTTAACCACTTCAACACCACGCCAATCCTGAAGCTTCTCACGTATACACTATATTACCAAAAGTATTGGGACGCCTGCCTTTACACACACATGAACTTTAATGGCATCCCAGTCTTAGTCCGTAGGGTTCAATATTGAGTTGGCCCACCCTTTGCAGCTATAACAGCTTCAACTCTTCTGGGAAGGCTGTCCACAAGGTTTAGGAGTGTGTCTATGGGAATGTTTGACCATTCTTACAAAAGCGCATTTGTGAGGTCAGGCACTGATGTTGGACGAAAAGGCCTAGCTCGCAGTCTCCACTCTAATTAATCCCAAAGGTGCTCTATCAGGTTGAGGTCAGGACTCTGTGCAGGCCAGTCAAGTTCCTCCACCCTAAACTCACTCATCCACTGGTGCGCAGTCATGTTGGAACAGGAAGGGGCCATCCCCAAACTCCTCCCACAAAGTTGGGAGCATAAAATTCTCCAAAATGTCTTGGTATGCTTAAAGGGATTGTAAAGGCAGAAGGCACATTAACCACTTCTGGACCAAAAGGTTTTCCCCCATAAAGACCAGGCCATTTTTTGCGATACGGCACTGTGTTATTTTAACAGACAATTGCGCGGCCGTGCAACGCTGTACCCAAATAAAATTCATGTGCTTTTTTTTCTCCCACAAATAAAGCTTTCTTTTGGTGGTATTTGATCACCATGTAACTAACTATGTAACTATGTAACCTCTATGTTTTTTATTTTTTGCGCTATAAACAAAAAAAAAGAGCGACAATTCTGAAAAAAAAAAAAACAATATTTTTCACATTTTGCTATATAACATTCCCAATAAAAAAAAAAAAAAAAAAGTTTCCATCATTTTAGGCCAATTTGTATTCTGCTACATATTTTTGGTAATCCCAATAAGAGTATTTTGATTGCTTTGCGCAAAAGTTATCGCGTCTACAAACTAGGAGATAGATTTATGTCATTTTTTTAAATTTTTATTTACTAGTAATGGCGGCGATCAGCGAATTTTAGTGACATTGCGGCGGACAGATCGGAACCCTAACTGACATTTTTGACACTTTTAGGGGGACCCGCTACCCGGGAGCGGACCCACGCTGCTTGTATATGCTCTGCTTGTTTATACACCGCTACTTTCTGAGTAATATTTTTTATACTTAATAAAGACTTATTATACAGTACTTCACTATATGAGCCTTTCCTCCCCATGCATGGGTTGGGGTCGGGACCTCCAACCCATGCTTATGATCGGTATATAATGGGGGTTAATGGAATGAAGGAGATGATGTATATACTCCCTATTGATGCTCTTGAGGATACTTACCCTTAAAACACACTTGTTACCCCTGTAGGGGTACCATTATCTGGTGAGTGCGCAATTTATTAGGGGGACACAGGATTCACCTGCATGCATCACCTCCAGAAAAGTTCCACTTTAACCACTTTACCACCGGAGGATTTTGCTGTCTTACGTCCAGGCCACTTTTTGCGATTCGGCACTGTGTAACTGACAATTGCGCGGTCATGCAACGCTGTACCCAAACACAATTAACGTTCTTTTTTTCCCACAAACAGAGCTTTATTTTGGTGGTATTTGATCACCTCTGTGCTTTTCATTTTTTGCGATATTAATAAAAAAATGCAACAATTTTGAAAAAATAATATTTTTCTACTTTGACAGTTAAAAAATATCCAATATATTCATATATTTTTGTCATATATTTAGGCCAAAATGTATTTAGCTACATGTCTTTGACAAAAAAATTCTCAATGAGCGTATTTTTAACCGCTTTAAGACCGGAAGATTTTACCCCATTCCTGACCAGGCCATATTTTGTGATTCGGCACTGCATTACTTTAACGGACAATTGCGCAGTCGTGCAATGCTGTACCCAAATGAAATTGATGTCCTTTTTTTTCCCACAAACAGAGCTTTCTTTTGGTGGTATTTGATCACCTGTGCGATTTTTACTTTTTGCGCTATAAACAAAAAAAGAGCGACAATTTTGAAAAAATAATATTTTTCACATTGTTTTTTATAAAATTCCCCCCAAAAAAATGTAAAAATCTAAATTTTTAAACATTTTAGGCCAATTTGTTTTCTGCTACATATTTTTGGTAAAAAAAAAAATCGCAATAAGGGTATTTTGATTGGTTTGCGCAAAAGTTATCGCAGCTACTAACTACGGGAAATTTATGTCATTTTTATTGTTTTTTTTTTAACTAGTAATGGCGGCGATCTGCGATTTTTTTTGCGGGACTGCGACATTGTGGCGGACAGATCGGACCCTTGACTGACATCTTTGACACTTTTGGGGGTACCAGTGACATTAATACAGTAATCAGTGCTAAAAATATGCACTGTGACTGTAAAAATGACACTGGCAGGGAAGGGGTTAACTTTTATTGGTGATCAAGGGGTTAATGTATGCCTGGTAATTACTGACGTGTGTGGGGGGAGGGGATTGAGTGACACAGGCACAGATCGCAGGTTGAGCTATGCTGAATCCTGTAATCTGTCCCTGCGTAGGTACGTCGCTGGACGATAACGAACCACTTTGCCGCAGTAGGCTCAACGTGAGCGGTCGGCAAGTGGTTAACCTTTGAACTCTGGGGATCGGGTGGTCATCATTTTTTCCATATTCTGAACTCTTTATTTATATTACACGGACTCACTTGCCTTGCCACTTTCCTTTGATGTGACACCAATCACTTTTAGGAGTGTCATTGGACTTTACAATTTTTACAATTTCCATTGATGCTTGCTGCTGGGAGGTCTATTGTTGCTGGATGGGGGGTCTATTGCTGCTATTTTATTACTTTTCTTGTTATCATTACCAAATTCCATACTCTAAAATGATACTTGGCCCTATATTCTCCAAAAAAACAGTTTAATAATACATAAGAAGCAATGTGTGTAGTAACTCACAAGACATAAGTGAAAGTCAGGCTGTGTAACATCATCAGATCTTTAAAGCATCCTCTGGGGGGAGGGAGGTGGTGATGTCCAATCCAAAGCGCCGTCCGTGGCTGAGTAGATGTTTAATGGGAGGAAATAAAGCCGGCAGCCTCCCGCCTCAGTGTACGATGAGCGGTCAGATGGAAGTGACCGACGGCTGCAAGGTTCCGTGGATGGATGGACGCTCTCCCGTCACCAGGGGTGATGAGTTCAAACAGCAAAGGAACGGCAGGCACGACGCGTTTCTGAGCATGCGCGGGGTCGATGTACCCGGCGCGCTCTTTCCTCAGGTGCTGGAGAGCCGTGGACTCTACAAGGTTTATATCTAGCTCAGTTAATTAGTGATTCACCGCAGCTGGAACAAAAGGGGAATGCCTCGGGATAAAAAGGATTTGGAACCAGAGCTGAAAGCAACCAGTTCATGGAAGGACAACAACTTTAAAATCAATTATACTTGAATGTACAGCATTAAAAACATAAACAATTAAAAGCATATGTTAAAGGTGGATTGTACTCGATTGGCTGGCCACAAATTCACATGTATGGGGCTGAAACAATAATTTCTCATAAGAATCAGATATATATCAAAAATGGATGATAGGAGATAATCAGTGATAATATTCAAAGTTAGACAAATGAGCATGAACTGATCATGACTCCTAAACATGATAATAAAGATAAAATTACAAATATATATGTACATGAAAAATCATGACTTTAATGAAATTATGAATGTTTTAGAGGTGAAATACACTCTAAACCTATGGACACTAGGTATGTGGAAGGGGAAAAGGGGGACAAAAAAATTGTGATATTAATGTATTTATGACTAATAGTCCAAGGAGACATCATGTAACATAATAAATTGTTATGACATGATGGAACATGCATCAAGCAGCACAATACACAAAAAGTATCGTAAAGGATCTATATAAATCTATAACAACCTATAAATGTAAGGTATGTAAAAAAAAAAAAAAAAAAAAAAAAAAAAAAAAAAAAAAAAAAAAAAAAAAATATAAAAAAAAAAAAAATAAAAAAAAAAATATATAAATATATAAAAATATAAAAATATATATATATATATATATATATATAAAATGTGAATACATACATCTATGAGAAAACTATCTGGTTGAAAGGGTATAAACGGCTCAAATTAAAAGATCCATGTGTGTAGATGGATAAAGGGAAAAAGAAAACTAATAAAGGCGACATATCATACAAGGGACCCAAGTCTGTATGTGATTGTTGACAAATAGATATGTCAAAATGGAAGATGTATATATATATAAGGTTATCAAAAAAAGGGGGGGGGGGGGGAAAGAGAATAACCTATTGTGCTATTTGGGACAAAAGAGGAAGAGGAGGAAGAAAGGAACCTCAATTATAGAATAGTGTGTACATCTAGTTCCTCGTTCAATCCTCGAGGGGCGAGAACGTCTAGCGTGTATATCCAAAAGGTTTCACGCATACATAATTTGGAAAAACGTTCTCCTTCTGGCAAATCTTTCGAAATGGATTCAATGACCCAAATTTCAAGTCCCTCAGTCGATTTTCCATGGACTTCTGAGAAGTGTCGCGGGACACTATGAAGGTCACTCCCACCTTCAATGAGACGGCGGTGTTTTCCAAACCGCTGTCTTACCGGTCTGATGGTGCGACCCACATAAAGAAACTGACACGGGCATATTAAACAATAGACAACATACTCAGTAGAGCAGTTGTAGAAGTTATCCAAGACATAGGTTTTTCCATTATGTGTGAAGTCTTTTTGGCCATGTCTCACAAAGGTGCACATTTTGCATAGTTTTTTCTTGCATGCGTACATGCCTTTCAGAGGGATCATCCAGGGCAGGTGATTGGTAGCCTTGATGTTTTTCAATTTGCTTGGCGCAATCTTGTTTTTTAGAGTAGTGGCCCTCCTGTATGTCACTTTTGGTTTCTCTAAGATGACAGAATTGAGATGAGGGTCCTGTTTTAAAATGCCCCAATGTTTGGATAGAATTTTTTCCATTTTTTTGTAATGGCAATGGAACCTAGTGATAAAACGAACCGGATGTTGCTCATCTCTGGCTTTGAAGCTGGGGGGTTTCCCTGGAAGATAAGCTTCATAAGCTGAATTAACCAAGTCGTCGGGGTAGCCTTTTTCAGAAAATTTTTTCTTTAGATGTTCGCTTTGGGCTACATAATCCAAGTCCCTAGTGCAGTTCTGTCTCAATCGACAGAACTGACCTTTGGGTATATTATTTGTCCATTGAGGGTGATGGCAACTATTGTAATGAAGATAGGAGTTTCCGCTGGTGGGTTTATTGTAGTTTTTGGCATATATATGATGTGACTCATGTCCAAGTTCCAAATCTAGA
Organism: Pelophylax lessonae; assembly: GCF_965119305.1. Classification (NCBI taxonomy): domain Eukaryota; kingdom Metazoa; phylum Chordata; class Amphibia; order Anura; family Ranidae; genus Pelophylax; species Pelophylax lessonae. The sequence goes on along the minus strand of NC_138770.1, from coordinate 679,434,814 downwards.
AACGGCATGGAGTCTGGATGTGAAACGGAGGTGAAGGAAAGGCCTAGGGTGTTATTGTTGCAGTGGGAGACAAAATCGTCAATTTGGGAGGCGGAGCCATCCCAAATGACGATAATATCGTCTATGTACCGCCCAAAGAAAACAATGTGCTGGGCAAAAGGGTTATTCCGCCAGATGTATCTTAACTCCCAGAGACCCATGGTCAGATTTGCATAAGACGGAGCAAAATTAGCTCCCATAGCATAGCCAGTCAGGTAAAAGCCACCCCTACATCACTTGAAGGTAGCAAGGAAATATCCTTCCCTGTTATGGTTAATGAACTCGAGACGGTTTCCCTTGCATCAGCCCTCCCTCCTGTGTCTTTTTTAGAGGGGAGTCTACTGACCAAAATCAGAAAGAAAAAAAGAAAACTATTAGACGAGGATGTAGAGGAGGTAAGCGAATTACCAAACATAAACACCAAACAGCGGAGACTATAAAGATTTTTAATTTGTCTTCTGTCCCATTAAATCCAGATGACCTATCTCTCCTACGTAAAGGCTTAAGTTTTGCTCCTACCTCCTTTCCCAATTCTTTTCAATTATTTAGAGACCTGAACAAATTCATAAGGAACCTCACATTAAAACGCTACTTTAATATCAAATCCAAACAAGTGGACAATAACCCCCTCATGGATAATGTGGAAAATAATGTATCCACTTTCATAGAGGAAGCCATCCCTGGAAGTCCCTTTAGCACTTATGACCCCGGTGAGAGTGAAGATTCTGATTTGGATATGTTGCTATTCACACAGCATCTCCCAGAGTCGCCACGCTTTGTTCATACTGACCTACGTCCTAAATCTGTTTTTTACCCTACTCGCTCAAAAGGCCCATATCTAGAGTCTTTTTACAGGACGGTTTTTGCTGATCTTCAAACCATGTGTGCAGACACGTCCAAACATATCAAATACTCCCATTCTAATCTGAATCATGGTGAATCTCAGGCCCTTAAGCGTTTATCTGACAACCCCAATCTTATTATAAGATCCGCGGACAAAGGAGGTGGTATTGTTTTATTAAACAAGACCGATTACATCAACGAAGCCTGTCGACTACTAAATGACAACAAAACATACATGAGACTCCATAAAGATCCATTACCAGCGTTCAAAATTGAGGTTGAACAATTGGTACAATCGGCGCTACTGAATAAAGTGATAAATAAAAATGAGGCAGCTTTCTTAAAAAAGGACCATTACAACACCCCTTACTTTTATCACTTACCAAAGGTCCACAAAGACCCTCTACATCCCCCAGGTAGACCCATTGTAGCAGCAATGGACAGTGTGACCAGCGGCCTCTCACAGTTCATTGACGTCTTCCTGCAACCCTTGGCCCAAAATTTACAATCTTATATACGTGATTCAGGTCACTTATTAGAACAAATCATTCCGTATAGATGGGAAAATAGTTATACCTGGCTATCATTGGACGTTAGTTCGTTATATACCTCCATTCCCCACAATATAGGCTTACAAGCCATACAACATTTTCTTCTCCAAGACTCCTCCTTACACCATGATCAAGTGTCTTTTATTTTGGAAGCAACACAATTTTGTTTAACACATAATTATTTTCAGTTTGAGGACACTTTTTATTTACAGATAAACGGGACAGCTATGGGAGCTAATTTTGCTCCGTCTTATGCAAATCTGACCATGGGTCTCTGGGAGTTAAGATACATCTGGCGGAATAACCCTTTTGCCCAGCACATTGTTTTCTTTGGGCGGTACATAGACGATATTATCGTCATTTGGGATGGCTCCGCCTCCCAAATTGACGATTTTGTCTCCCACTGCAACAATAACACCCTAGGCCTTTCCTTCACCTCCGTTTCACATCCAGACTCCATGCCGTTTCTAGATTTGGAACTTGGACATGAGTCACATCATATATATGCCAAAAACTACAATAAACCCACCAGCGGAAACTCCTATCTTCATTACAATAGTTGCCATCACCCTCAATGGACAAATAATATACCCAAAGGTCAGTTCTGTCGATTGAGACAGAACTGCACTAGGGACTTGGATTATGTAGCCCAAAGCGAACATCTAAAAAAAAAAAAAAAAAAAAAAAAAAAAAAAAATTTTCTGAAAAAGGCTACCCCGACGACTTGGTTAATTCAGCTTATGAAGCTTATCTTCCAGGGAAACCCCCCAGCTTCAAAGCCAGAGATGAGCAACATCCGGTTCGTTTTATCACTAGGTTCCATTGCCATTACAAAAAAAATGGAAAAAATTCTATCCAAACATTGGGGCATTTTAAAACAGGACCCTCATCTCAATTCTGTCATCTTAGAGAAACCAAAAGTGACATACAGGAGGGCCACTACTCTAAAAAACAAGATTGCGCCAAGCAAATTGAAAAACATCAAGGCTACCAATCACCTGCCCTGGATGATCCCTCTGAAAGGCATGTACGCATGCAAGAAAAAACTATGCAAAATGTGCACCTTTGTGAGACATGGCCAAAAAGACTTCACACATAATGGAAAAACCTATGTCTTGGATAACTTCTACAACTGCTCTACTGAGTATGTTGTCTATTGTTTAATATGCCCGTGTCAGTTTCTTTATGTGGGTCGCACCATCAGACCGGTAAGACAGCGGTTTGGAAAACACCGCCGTCTCATTGAAGGTGGGAGTGACCTTCATAGTGTCCCGCGACACTTCTCAGAAGTCCATGGAAAATCGACTGAGGGACTTGAAATTTGGGTCATTGAATCCATTTCGAAAGATTTGCCAGAAGGAGAACGTTTTTCCAAATTATGTATGCGTGAAACCTTTTGGATATACACGCTAGACGTTCTCGCCCCTCGAGGATTGAACGAGGAACTAGATGTACACACTATTCTATAATTGAGGTTCCTTTCTTCCTCCTCTTCCTCTTTTGTCCCAAATAGCACAATAGGTTATTCTCTTTCCCCCCCCCCCCCCTTTTTTTGATAACCTTATATATATATACATCTTCCATTTTGACATATCTATTTGTCAACAATCACATACAGACTTGGGTCCCTTGTATGATATGTCGCCTTTATTAGTTTTCTTTTTCCCTTTATCCATCTACACACATGGATCTTTTAATTTGAGCCGTTTATACCCTTTCAACCAGATAGTTTTCTCATAGATGTATGTATTCACATTTTATATATATATATATATATATATATATATATTTTTATATATTTTTATATTTTTATATATTTATATATTTTTTTTTTTTATTTTTTTTTTTTTATATTTTTTTTTTTTTTTTTTTTTTTTTTTTTTTTTTTTTTTTTTACATACCTTACATTTATAGGTTGTTATAGATTTATATAGATCCTTTACGATACTTTTTGTGTATTGTGCTGCTTGATGCATGTTCCATCATGTCATAACAATTTATTATGTTACATGATGTCTCCTTGGACTATTAGTCATAAATACATTAATATCACAATTTTTTTGTCCCCCTTTTCCCCTTCCACATACCTAGTGTCCATAGGTTTAGAGTGTATTTCACCTCTAAAACATTCATAATTTCATTAAAGTCATGATTTTTCATGTACATATATATTTGTAATTTTATCTTTATTATCATGTTTAGGAGTCATGATCAGTTCATGCTCATTTGTCTAACTTTGAATATTATCACTGATTATCTCCTATCATCCATTTTTGATATATATCTGATTCTTATGAGAAATTATTGTTTCAGCCCCATACATGTGAATTTGTGGCCAGCCAATCGAGTACAATCCACCTTTAACATATGCTTTTAATTGTTTATGTTTTTAATGCTGTACATTCAAGTATAATTGATTTTAAAGTTGTTGTCCTTCCATGAACTGGTTGCTTTCAGCTCTGGTTCCAAATCCTTTTTATCCCGAGGCATTCCCCTTTTGTTCCAGCTGCGGTGAATCACTAATTAACTGAGCTAGATATAAACCTTGTAGAGTCCACGGCTCTCCAGCACCTGAGGAAAGAGCGCGCCGGGTACATCGACCCCGCGCATGCTCAGAAACGCGTCGTGCCTGCCGTTCCTTTGCTGTTTGAACTCATCACCCCTGGTGACGGGAGAGCGTCCATCCATCCACGGAACCTTGCAGCCGTCGGTCACTTCCATCTGACCGCTCATCGTACACTGAGGCGGGAGGCTGCCGGCTTTATTTCCTCCCATTAAACATCTACTCAGCCACGGACGGCGCTTTGGATTGGACATCACCACCTCCCTCCCCCCAGAGGATGCTTTAAAGATCTGATGATGTTACACAGCCTGACTTTCACTTATGTCTTGTGAGTTACTACACACATTGCTTCTTATGTATTATTAAACTGTCTACACTTAGAGCGCTTCTCCTTTTTGTTTTTTTGCTCTAACAGAATCTCCTCTTGGTCTGTGGAAGAGCGGCTCAGTGTTTATGGACTACTCCTTTCTGACTACACGTCGATCCTATACAATACAGTAAATTTATTCCATCAGCTTTATTTAGTGTTTTGCTTTTGTCCTTTTCCCTCCCCCTCTCCCCCCCCCTCCCCCTTCTCCTTGCTTTTTTAATTGACTCATCATACCCATCCCCTGTGTTGGAGGTTTTTAGCGCTCTGGTTTCACATATGTTACTATATTCTCCAAAAGGGGCTGTACTGGGAGCTGGGTAGGGGGGTGGAAACAAGGGTCAGTGCTCGGAGGTGGATAGGGGGCGGAGACACGAAGTGACTTAGAACGGGGGAGTTCCAGCACCTATTCTCTGAGAAAAAAAGTCCTGCTTCTACTGAAGGTAGGCCGCAGCCTTTCATCCCCCTCCTTTTTCTCCATTATCTCGGATTTTTTACATTTCTAATTACTACAGTAATCAGTGCTACAAATATGCACTGTCACTGTACTAATTACACTGGAAGGGAAGGGGTTAACCCAGGGACGATGGGGTTATGGAATCAACACGGGGACCTGTGTTCCTAAATAGGAGGAACACAGGAGCTCTGTGTTGATTGCTGACAGAACGGTCTGCCGTGTTTACAACAGCAGACCGCCGTTCTGTCTCCACAGGGAGCGATCGCGGGTGCCCGATGCCCAGCGGCAATCGCGGCGGTTGGCCCCACAGATCAGCTTCCCTGCTGGTGAATGGGTGAAGCGATGTATGGGTATGGCGTTTCGCGGGAACCTGCCGACTTGCCGCCGTATATCTAAGGCGGCTGGTCGGCAAGTGGTTAAGATAAAAAAAACCTCCTGTGTGTAGCAGCCCCCCCTAATTCTTACCTGAGCCCATCTTTATCCAGCAGCCAGATGTTGCAGGAGTTTCTCAGCTTCCCAGGACTCCCCTCCTTATTGGCTGAGACAGTAGTGTGGCACGATTGGCTCCTGCTGCTGTCAATTAAAGGCCTGAAGAATGAGTGCATGCTCTGCACTCAAATTCGCCATTAGTCCGTCACGCTGCAGCTAGGAAGTGACGTCACGGGCCCCAGTCGGATGAGTCTCTGCCTCTAGCGGACCCAGGAAGCCCCCGGTTTACACCAGGGTGATCTCTGCTGCCAGGACACGATGATGGACATCGTCCCTGAGGACCCCCCCTTGCTTGTGGAAGTGAAGGACCACCTCCTGCCACTACATGCCTTTTCTTTACCCACGTTTGTGAGTTATTTTAACGTGTATTTTATTAAAGTCGTTTTTACTGCTACACTTAGTAGGCGCTTGTGGTCTTCTCTCCATTAGCCAATCAGTAGACAGAGGGGGCGGGGCTGGGTGGCAACGGGGCGGAATGGACACAGGGAGCTGTGATTCGGCTCAGATGCCCCCACAGCAAGCTAAAAAAAAAAAAAGAAGACTTTACAATCACTTATGAGTTCCCTTCACTGGAACTAAGGGCCCAAGCCCAACCCCTGAAATACAACCCCACACCATAATCCCCCCTCCACCAAATGATTTGGACCAGTGCACAAAGCAAGGTCCATAAAGACATGGATGAGTGACTTTGGGGAAGAGCAGGGGAGAACTGGGCCAAGTGGCAAGGGGGCAATAAACCCCCCCCCCCCCCCAGGCCGCTGTGATGTCCTGTAAAAAGGCTGCACTGCTTCTGCCACAGACATGCCCAAAGGATTTCTGGTGAAGAGAAGTAAAAATTCCCTACCGCTGTCCTACTGAGTGCGGGATGAAGACGAGGACAGAGCACAGGCCTCCCCCCCAGCATGGATGGTGTAAACTGTGTCTGAGCAGAGGCCGGTTCCATGCCCCACTGGAGACCCCCCCCCCCCTCAGCCAGCCCCAAGTTTGGCCAGTGAGTAGAGAGTACCTGGAGTGGAGCTTCAGCCTGGAATTGGGGTCAGGAGGAGGCCAGGAAGAGGGAGAGTGGGAGGGGGGCCGAGTCGCTGCACCATGGGCCTCTGGTTTGTACTTGCCCCCTGGGCCAAAAGTTGCCAGTCAGCGCCCCTGGGGTGGAGGAACTTGACTGTCTTTACCTCAAAGGGGATTGGCACAGTCAAAGGCAGGCACACAGGGGGAATCAGAAGCAGGCAGAACAGGGAGGGGGGATTGGTGTCGGAGAAGTGAATTACAGGAACGATGCCAAAATAACATGGATGAGTGCATTTGGGGTAGAGGAACATGACTGGCCTGCACAGAGTACTGACCTCAACCCAACAGAACACCTTTAGTATGAATTAGACTGCGAGCCAGGCCTTCTGTTCTAACATCAGTGCCTGACCTCACAAATGCACTTCTGGAAGAATGGTCAAACATTCCCATAGACACTCCTAAACCTTGTGGACAGTCTTCCCAGATGAGTTGAAGCTGTTATAGCTACAAAGGGTGGGCCAACTCAATACTGAACCCTACGGACTAAGACTGGGATGCCATTGAAGTTCATGTGCGTGTAAAGGCAGGCGTCCCAATACTTTTGGTTATATAGTGTATATATATATTCTATATAGTGTATATATTTCACCCATGGATCTTCTTGGAAGGAAGAATCCCTGTAGGGTACATCCATGGGAACCAACTGTCACTTCTATCAGTCCGGTGCTATCACTCCCTCATCAGGTACATCCATGGGAACCAACTGTCACTTCTATCAGTGCAGTGCTATCACTCCCTTATCAAGTACATCCATGGGAACCAACTGTCACTTCTATCAGTGCAGTGCTATCACTCCCTCATCAGGGACATCCATGGGAACCAACTGTCACTTCTATCAGTGCAGTGCGATCACACCTTCATCAGGTACATCCATGGGAACCAACTGTCACTTCTATCAGTCCGGTGCTATCACACCTTCATCAGGTACATCCATGGGAACCAACTGTCACTTCTATCAGTCCGGTGCTATCACTCCCTCATCAGGTACATCCATGGGAACCAACTGTCACTTCTATCAGTGCAGTGCTATCACACCTTCATCAGGTACATCCATGGGAACCAACTGTCACTTCTATCAGTCCGGTGCTATCACACCCTCATCAGGTACATCTATGGGAACCAACTGCCACTTCTATCAGTGCAGTGCTATCACTCCCTCATCAGGTACATCCATGGGAACCAACTGTCACTTCTATCAGTGCAGTGCGATCACACCTTCATCAGGTACATCCATGGGAACCAACTGTCACTTCTATCAGTCCGGTGCTATCACTCCCTCATCAGGTACATCTATAACAACTTTGATGCGATCCTTCAAAACTTACAAAACCCATTTCAGCTCGGACGGTTTATGAAATGCTTTCTTCATACGACTCACGGAAGAATCCAAGAAAAGCTTCCTGCAATCATTATAGAATTTCCCCAATCTCTTAAAGGTTTTTATTTTTCTCCCCGAATCTTTAAGGCCACATTTACAATCGCTTTGACTTTAACGCACAATAAAGAGCGTACCGCTTCAACATGGGTTTTTTGATGTGTTTTAGATGCTTCTTTGAAGCTTTAATGAAGCTTGGAAAATGCCTGCTGTGTTTTGGTTTTATATTTATTTGTTTTTAAAGGGGCCCAGTAGTACCCCCGCTCATCATTGTCCTGTTTTAAACCCCCCCCTCCTCTTCTCCAAATGGGGGGAGCGAGTACCTAGTTTTGACCGGGTGACCTCTCCCCCTTGCTTCCCGCAGTCATCTGGGACATGTCACAGGTCCCTGAAGACCGAGGGACCATTCACAATGCTCGCACATGTGCAGTGGGAACCAAAGGTGTAACTAGAACCTTCAGGGCCCCGGTGCAAGAAACCATGAAGGGCCCCCCCGGAACCCCTGGCCGGGGCCCTTCCCTTCAAGTCTGGGGCTCTTCCCACTTATCCTGGCGCCCTTTACTCTCGTTGCGGGACCCTTTCACAAGTTCTGCAGTGGGCCCCCTTCCTGCCATCTTGGGGCCTCCCCACGGTGGTGGAATGCCAGGGCCCGGTCGCAAGTGTGACCTTTGCGATCCTGGAAGTTCTCCCATTGGTGTCAGTAGTTTTAACTTTTTGGTATTATAATTGTATTATTTTTTATCACTTTATCTTATTTTTTTTTACATTGTGACTGACTATGACTCTGTCCATTCAGAAAATGATGGAGCTGGTAAATTACATATTTACCGACCCCTTCCTGGTTCTCTATTGTGACACATCCCCTGCAGCAGCCGGCAGGAGAGGGGAGGGAGCACAGTGGGGGGGGGGAGGCACACAGGGGCCCAGAGACAGCAGAACACAAGTGAACTGGATAGGAGGAGTGGCGGGGGCAGCATACAGAGGAAACAATCTCCTCCATTTTCCTCCTGCAGCTACAGGAGGAAAAAGGAGGACAGTGATTTCTCTACATGCTGCCCCCGCCACCCCTCCTATCCAGGTGTACAGGGGAGCCGCACAGGCCCCCTGGAGCATGGGGCTCCATTGCAATTGCAACCCCGGCAGCCCCACTCAGTAGTAACCCCCAGCTCTGCTGATCCTCTGGTTTGCTTACCCTCCTTTCTCTGGTCCCTGATCACCTCCTGCTATTTTATTCCCACACTGCGTGACATTGCTAGTTTCTCCTACTCTGTCCTCATTCTCTAGTCCCTGGTCACCTTCCGCTATAGTGTTCCCATGTTGCATGCCACATGTGCTGTATGCTAGTTGCTCCGGTCTGTTCTGGACCCTGTTCACCTTCCTGCCACTCCACGCTGCACACTAAATGTGACATCTGCACCAGACACTCCCAGAATATATACACATAAACGGATGCTGATGACGTCCTTCTTGTTTGCTTGTTGTTTTCCCAGTGCATTCTGGGATATCTCATACATGCAATACCTCCAAAACAAAGCGAAGCTAAAGCTGCATAAAAGCCTCTCAAAAGCTTCAGGTGCTGCTAGCAAACATCTTCATAGACTTCTATGGAGGCTTTGGAGATGCTTTGAAGCACCAAGAAAGTGACATGGGGGATACATTTTTGAGGTGAAGCAAACACAAGGTGTGACCAGGACTGTAAGGAACCATTTTATTTAGTGACAGAAGCTTTGATTGGCATTCAGAGTGAATTAAAAAAGTGTCCAATGCCATATTTTGAAGCAAGCATGAAAACAGGTCTGTAACGGAACCGCGACCCGAAATGCGTTTGTGTGCTTCCGGTCAGCATACCGCTTCCTTCAGTCTTGAACATAGATATCAGATATTACAGCCGCCCCCATACAAAACTAGCTGAGAATAGCTTGTATAAGATCTGGAACATTTATTGACACACTGAATATATACCACATTAGGTCGGATGTTGCTGACTGGAAATCCCCTTGCTTTTTTGATCACATCAGGTCAGATGCCTGATTACATTATCATATGCAGATGAAATTGTGTACAGAATGATAATTAACATATCTAAGGAACAACCAATACAAACAGTATTCTTCTTTCCCACTAGCAACTAATAGATGACAGTGATTTAATTAACTTGAGCAAATTAACTAGCAGACTTGCCGTCATCGAGCTCATGAAGTACAATACACATTATTATAAGTGTAAACACATCCCCACAGTAGACAATAGGTGAGTTAATCAGCACAATCAATAATGTGTGGAAGACAGGTGGTTGAGCTGATGACATTAGCATGTTCCATGAGTCTGACTGTGCGTAGCAGTCCCCTATTGGGAATAGGCAACATGGATCCTAGGCCTAGGGTCACAGAGTCTGTGTGTCTTGGGGAGATGTGGACTTGAATCCAAAGTAATATTACTCCAAGGGTCCCCCCAGCATACACCCCACAAAGAGCAGTGTTCCCTCACAAGCCAGGGCCCGTAGTCAGTAGGCAAGAGGTTAGCCTATAGTCCCCTCCAAAAGCCCCTGTCCTGAGTTTGTCACAGGGTCCTAACAGGTGAATGTCATAATAAATAATAAAGAAAAGAGAAGGTCGTTTTTTTATGGCTAAGCAGCTTAATGAGCGAAACTGAAAATTCACGTAAAATTTGGTAAGCTGTGAAGCCATTCATGCTCGGGAATCCCTGTACTCATCCCTGACGGCCTCCATACTTGTCACGTCTATCGCTGATGTTTTTCTGATTCGTTTGTATTCTTTTAGATAAGCTCACAGCCACCAAGGACGCGCTTACTGGAATCCCAATTGGCTGATGCAGTGGTGGTGATGCAGTTGAACAGAACTCAGGCCGAAGACAATTTTCTGACTCTTGCCCTCCGGCGTTGATGTTCTTTGTAAGCGGTGACTGTTCTGATTATCTGAGAGCAAATTGGTGTCGCAGTGTGGCGTGACGCGTGGCCCGCGGTGTTCCGATGACGCAGGTCCCGGCCATTCACGGGCCTGAATGAAGATGGAGAGGAGACTTGTGTGCGGCGACGTCTGACAGCTGTAATTGACTATTCCGTGCTCGCTCTCTGTACCTGAGGTCAGTCCCAAATAAGCTGTCAACATTACTTTTTTCGTTCTTTTCATCCTGCAGCAGCTGAAAAAATTACTTTTATATCGCCGCCGTACAAGAAAAGAAAAAAACGAATAAAGAAACCACGCTGCGCCTGGGGAGAACGCAGCGAATTAATTCCACATTCTTCAGGGAGATTTCCACTTTTCATATCCAAAGAGTTAATCTGATCACAGAGATTGGACGAAGGTTGGACGTGTCATCCCGCTATCTCCCCATTCACCGATAACAGGGAGCTCTTCTGTCGCACACCTGCTTTAGGGTGACAACTGTCTCCCAATTGTTCTCCTGCGTTGTCACCTTTTCACATGTGCCCCTGGTGATCCTGCCATGAAGGTCCTTGTTCAGGTACTTCCTATTATAGGGTGACAACTATCTCCCAATTGTTCTCTTGTGTTGTCACCTTTTCACACGTTCCCCTGGTGATCCTGCCATGAAGGTCCTTGTTCAGGTATTTCCTGTTATAGGATGACAGCTTTCTCCCAATTGTTCTCCAGTGTTGTCACCTTTTCACATATGCTAATGGTAATCCTGTCATTAAGGTCCTTGTTCAGGTACTTCCTATTATAGGATGACAGCTTTCTCCCATTTCTTATCTTGTGTTGTCACCCTGTCATGTGCCCCTGGTGATCCTGCCATGAAGGTCCTTGTTCAGGTACTTCCTGTTATAGGGTGACAACTATCTCCCAAATGTTCTCTTGTGTTGTCACCTTTTCACATGTTCCCCTACTGATCCTGTCTTGAAGGTCTTTGTTCAGGCACTTTCTGTTTTAGGGTGACAACTATCCCCCAAATGTTCTCCTTTGTTGTCACCTTATCACATGAGCACCTGGTGATCCTGCCATGAAGGTCCTTGTTCAGATGTTTCCTAATGTTGGGTGACGACTCTCTAGCGTTTGCTATCCTATTTTGTCACCCTGTCATGTGTGCCTTCCGTGATCCTGCTACCAGGGTCCTTGTTCAGGTACTTCCTGTTATAAGGTGACAACCTTCTCCCATTTGTTTTCCCGTGTTGACATCCTATCACATGTGCCACCTAGTGATCCTGCCATGAAGGTTCCTGTTCAGGCACTTCCTATTTTAGGGTGACAACTGTCTCCCAATTGTTCTCCTATGTTGTCACCTTTTATAGGTTCTCCTATGTTGTCACCTTGTCATATGTTCCCCTACTGATCCTGTCTTGAAGGTCTTTGTTCAGGCACTTTCTGTTTTAGGGTGACAACTATCCCCCAAATGTTCTCCTTTGTTGTCACCTTATCACATGAGCACCTGGTGATCCTGCCATGAAGGTCCTTGTTCAGATGTTTCCTAATATTGGGTGACGACTCTCTAGCGTTTGTTATCCTATTTTGTCACCCTGTCATGTGTGCCTTTGGTGATTCTGCTACCACGGTCCTCCCTGTTCTAGGGTGACAACCTTCTCCCGCTTGTTTTCCTGTGTTGACATCTTATCACATGTTCGCCTGGTGATCCTGTCATTAAGGTCCTTGTTCAGGTACTTCCTATTTTAGGGTGACGAATGTCTCCCAATTGTTCTCCTATGTTGTCACCTTACAGGTTCTCCTATGTTGTCACCTTGTCATATGTGCCCGTATTGATCCTGTCTTGAAGGTCCTTGTTCAGGCACTTCCTATTTTAGGGCGACAACTATCCCCCAAATGTTCTCCTGTGTTGACACCTTATCACATGAGCACCTGGTGATCCAGTCATGAAGGTCCTTGTTCAGATATTTCCTAATATTGGGTGACGACTCTCTAGCGTTTGCTATCCTATTTTGTCACCCTGTCATGTGTGCCTTCCGTGATCCTGCTACCAGGGTCCGTGTTCAGGTACTTCCAGTTATAGGGTGACAACCTTCTCCCATTTTTTTTTCCTGTGTTGACATCCTATCACATGTGCCCCTGGAGATCCTGCCATGAAGGTCCTTGTTTAGGCACTTCCTATTTTAGGGTGACAAATGTCTCCCAGTTGTTCTCCTGTGTTGTCACCTTTTATAGGCTCTCCTATGTCCAGTGGCGTCACTAGGGTGGGGCCAGAGGGGGCCACGGCCCCACCAAAATGACAGTGGGCCCCTCCATGTGCCCCCCCAAAAAAATGAGGCAAATGTAAGTTAAGTAGTCCCGGCCAGCGGCCGCGCCACCACAGACGCCGCTTTCCTGCATGACACCGGCGCTAGAGGAGGAAGGACTGCCAGGCGACACAGCAGGAGGGCGTCCCCATGGAGGCATGTCAGGCCCGCTCACTCGCTCAGGCAGACAGCGCGGTGCGCGGGGTAACGTTGAAAGGGAGAGCGGGCGCCTGCGCTGTGTCTGTGTGAAAGAAAGAGGAGAGGCGGGAGGCCGGGAGCCAGCGCCGACCGAGGAGAGGAGGACAGTCACAGCACACACAAGTCGAGGATGGAGCAGGCCGGGACCGGCATCATCCGAATACATATATTTAGGTCAGTGGGGGTCCTGTCCTGTTCCTGAGGGTCTTGTCCTTAGGGGTCCTGTCCTGTCCTTGGGGGTCCTGTCCTGTTCCTGGGGGGGGGGTCCTGTCCTGTTCCTGGGGGTCCTGTCCTGTCCTGTTCCTGGGGGTCCTGTCCTGTTCCTGGGGGTCCTGTCCTGTTCCTTGGGGGTCCTGTTACCTGGGGGGTCCTGTCCTGTTCCTGGGGGGTCCTGTCCTGTTCCTGGGGGGTCCTGTCCTGTTCCGGGGGGTCCTGTCCTGTTCCTGGGGTTCCTGTTCCTGGGGGGTCCTGTCCTGTTCCTTGGGGGTCATGTCCTGTTCCTTGGGGGTCATGTCCTGTTCCTTGGGGGTCATGTCCTGTCCTTGGGGGTCCTGTCCCTGTGGGGTCCTGTTCCTTGGGGGGTCCTGTTCCTGGGGATCTTGTCCTGTTCCTGGCGGGTCCTGTCCTGTTCCTGGGGGGTCCTGTCCTGTTCCGGGGGGTCCTGTCCTGTTCCGGGGGGTCCTGTCCTGTTCCTGGGGGTCCTGTCCTGTTCCTGGGGGTCCTGTCCTTGGGAGTCCTGTTCCTGGGGGGTCATGTCCTGTTCCTTGGGGGTCCTGTCCTTGGGGGTCCTGTTCCTGGGGGGTCATGTCCTGTTCCTTGGGTGTCATGTCCTGTTCCTTGGGGGTCATGTCCTGTCCTTGGGGGTCCTGTCCCTGTGGGGTCCTGTTCCTTGGGGGGTCCTGTTCCTGGGGGTCTTGTCCCATGGGGGTCCTGTCCTGTTCCTTGGGGGTCCTGTCCTGTCCTTGGGGGTCCTGTCCCTGTGGGGTCCTGTTCCTTGGGGGGTCCTGTTCCTGGGGGTCTTGTCCCGTGGGGGTCCTGTCCTGTTCCTTGGGGGTCCTGTCCTGTCCTTGGGGGTCCTGTCCCTGTGGGGTCCTGTTCCTTGGGGGGTCCTGTTCCTGGGGGTCTTGTCCCGTGGGGGTCCTGTCCTGTTCCTTGGGGGTCCTGTCCTGTTCCGTGGGGGTCCTGTCCTGTTCCTTGGGGGTCCTGTCCTGTTCCTGGGGGGTCCTGTCCTGTTCCTGGGAGGTCCTGTCCTGTTCCTGGGGGGTCCTGTCCTGTTCCTGGGGGTCCTGTTCCTGGGGGGTCCTGTCCTGTTCCTTGGGGGTCCTGTCCTGTTCCTTGGGGGTCCTGTCCCTGTGGGGTCCTGTTCCTTGGGGGGTCCTGTTCCTGGGGGTCTTGTCCCGTGGGGGTCCTGTCCTGTTCCTGGGGGGACCTGTCATGTTCCTGGGGGTCTTGTCCTTGGGGGGTCCTGTCCTGTCCTTGGGGGTCCTGTCCTGTTCCTTGGGGGTCCTGTTACCTGGGGGGTCCTGTCCTGTTCCTGGGGGGTCCTGTCCTGTTCCGTGGGGGTCCTGTCCTGTTCCTTGGGGGTCCTGTCCTGTTCCTGGGAGGTCCTGTCCTGTTCCTGGGGGGTCCTGTCCTGTTCCTGGGGGTCCTGTTCCTGGGGGGTCCTGTCCTGTTCCTGGGGGGTCCTGTCCTGTTCCTTGGGGGTCCTGTCCTGTTCCTTGGGGGTCCTGTCCCTGTGGGGTCCTGTTCCTTGGGGGGTCATGTTCCTGGGGGTCTTGTCCCGTGGGGGTCCTGTCCTGTTCCTGGGGGGTCCTGTCATGTTCCTGGGGGTCTTGTCCTTGGGGGGTCCTGTTCTGTCCTTGGGGGTCCTGTCCTGTTCCTTGGGGGTCCTGTTACCTGGGGGGTCCTGTCCTGTTCCTGGGGGGTCCTGTCCTGTTCCTGGGGGGTCCTGTCATGTTCCTGGGGGGTCCTGTCATGTTCCTGGGGGGTCCTGTCCTGGGGGGTCCTGTCCTGTTCCTGGGGGGTCCTGTCCTGTTCCTGGGGGTCCTGTCCTGTTCCTGGGGGGTCCTGTCCTGTCCTGTTCCTGGGGGGTCCTGTCCTGTTTCTGGGGGTCCTGTCCTTGGGGGTCCTGTCCTGTTCCTGGGGGGGTCCTGTCATGTTCCTGGGGGTCTTGTCCTTGGGGGGTCCTGTCCTGTCCTTGGGGGTCCTGTCCTGTTCCTTGGGGGTCCTGTTACCTGGGGGGTCCTGTCCTGTTCCTGGGGGGTCCTGTCCTGTTCCTTGGGGGTCCTGTCCTATTCCTGGGAGGTCATGTCCTGTCCTTGGGGGTCCTGTCCCTGTGGGATCCTGTTCCTTGGGGGGTCCTGTCCTGTTCCTGGGGGTCTTGTCCCGTGGGGGTCCTGTCCTGTTCCTGGGGGGTCCTGTCCTGTTCCTGGGGGGTCCTGTCCTTGGGGGTCCTGTCCTGTTCCTGGGGGGTCCTGTCCTGTTCCTGGGGGGTCCTGTCCTGTTCCTTGGGGGTCCTGTCCTGTTCCTGGGGGGTCCTGTCCTTGGGGGTCCTGTCTCTGTGGGGTCCTGTCCTGTTCCTGGGGGTCTTGTCCCGTGGGGGTCCTGTCCTGTTCCTTGGGGGGTCCTGTCCTGTTCCTTGGGGGTTCCTCTCCTGTTCTGGGGGTTCCTGTCCTGTTCTGGGGGTTCCTGTCCTGTTCCTTGGGGGTCCTGTCCTGTTCTGGGTGGTCCTGTCCTGTTCCTGGGGGTCTTGTACTTGGGGGTCCTGTCCTGTCCTTGGGGGTCCTGTCCTGTTCCTGGGGGGTCCTGTTCCTTGGGGGGTCCTGTCCTGTTCCTTGGGGGGTCCTGTCCTGTTCTGGGGGGTCCTGTTCCTTGGGGGTCCTGTCCTGTTCCTTGGGGGTCCTGTCCTGTCCTTGGGGGGGTCCTGTCCTGTCCTTGGGGGGGTCCTGTCCTGTCCTTGGGGGGGTCCTGTCCTGTTCCTGGGGGGTCCTGTCCTGTTCCTGGGGGGTCCTGTCCTTGGGGGTCCTGTCCTGTTCCTGGGGGGTCCTGTCCTGTTCCTGGGGGGTCCTGTCCTGTTCCTTGGGGGTCCTGTCCTGTTCCTGGGGGGTCCTGTCCTTGGGGGTCCTGTCTCTGTGGGGTCCTGTCCTGTTCCTGGGGGTCTTGTCCCGTGGGGGTCCTGTCCTGTTCCTTGGGGGGTCCTGTCCTGTTCCTTGGGGGTTCCTGTCCTGTTCTGGGGGTTCCTGTCCTGTTCTGGGGGTTCCTGTCCTGTTCCTTGGGGGTCCTGTCCTGTTCTGGGTGGTCCTGTCCTGTTCCTGGGGGTCTTGTACTTGGGGGTCCTGTCCTGTCCTTGGGGGTCCTGTCCTGTTCCTGGGGGGTCCTGTTCCTTGGGGGGTCCTGTCCTGTTCCTTGGGGGGTCCTGTCCTGTTCTGGGGGGTCCTGTTCCTTGGGGGTCCTGTCCTGTTCCTTGGGGGTCCTGTCCTGTCCTTGGGGGGGTCCTGTCCTGTCCTTGGGGGGGTCCTGTCCTGTCCTTGGGGGGGTCCTGTCCTGTTCCTTGGGGGTCCTTTCTTGTCCTTGGGGGGTCCTGTTCCTTGGGGGTCCTGTCCTGTCCTTGGGGGGTCCTCTCCTGTTCCTTGGGGGGTCCTGTCCTGTTCCTTGGGGGTCCTGTCCTGTTCCTTGGGGGGTCCTGTCCTGTTCCTTGGGGGTCCTGTCCTGTTCCTGGGGGGTCCTGTTCCTTGGGGGGTCCTGTTCCTTGGGGGGTCCTGTCCTGTTCCTTGGGGGGTCCTGTCCTGTTCCTTGGGGGGTCCTGTCCTGTCCTTGGGGGTCCTGTCCTGTTCCTGGGGGGTCTTGTCCTTGGGGGTCCTGTCCTTGGGGGTCCTGTCCCGTTCCTTGGGGGTCCTTTCTTGTCCTTGGGGGTCCTTTCTTGTCCTTGGGGATCCTGTTCCTTGGGGGGTCCTGTCATGTTCCTTGGGGGTCCTGTCCTGTTCCTGGGGGGTCCTGGCCTGTCCTTGGGGGGTCCTGTCCTTGGGGGACCTGTCCTTGGGGGTCCTGTCCTGTTCCTGAGGGGTCCTGTCATGTTCCTGGGGGTCCTGTCCTGTTCCTGTGGGGTCCTGTCCTGTTCCTGTGGGGTCCTGTTCCTGTGGGGTCCTGTTCCTGTGGGGTCCTGTCCTGTTCTGGGGGGTCTTGTCCTGTTCTGGGGGGGTCTTGTCCTGTTTTGGGGGGTCCTGTCCTGTTCCTTGGGGGGTCCTGGCCTGTCCTTGGGGGGTCCTGTCCTTTTCTTTGGGGGTCCTGTCCTGTTCCTGTGGGGTCCTGTTCCTTGGGGGGTCCTGTCCTGTTCCTTGGGGAGTCCTGTCCTGTTCCTGGGGGGTCCTGTCCTGTTGTGGGGGGTCCTGTCCAGGACCCCCCACAACAGGACAGGACCCCCCAAGGACAGGACAGGACCCCCAAGTAACAAGACAGGACCCCCAAGGGACAGGTGTATTGTATATTGCACAAATTAAACAAAGGTGAATTTGTATCAAGACCTCTGGAGTGCATTCTATCTATCTATCTATCTATCTATCTATCTATCTATCTATCTATCTATCTATCTATCTATCTATCTATCTATCTATCTATCTATCTATCTATCTATCTATCTATCTATCTATCTATCTATCTATCTATCTATCTATCTATCTATCTATCTATCTATCTATCTATCTATCTATCTATCTATCTATCTATCTATCTATCTATTTGCATTTTATAGTTGGCCCCTCTACTTTTGTCCCTGGCCCCCCATGTGCCCCCCCTAAAAATGAAAGCTGGAGACGCCACTGCCTATGTCGTCTCCTTGTCACATGTGCCCCTGGTGATCCTGCCATCAAGGTCCTTGTTCAGGTACTTCCTATTTTAGGGTGACAACTGTCTCCCAATTGTTCTCCTGTGTTGTCACGTTTTATAGGTTCTCCTATGTTGTCACCTTGTCACATGTGCCCCTAATGATCGTATCTTGAAGGTCTTTGTTCAGGCACTTTCTGTTATAGGGTGACAACTTCTGTGCTAAGTATGTTCTCCCTGTACACTCCCAACACAGTGACTGAGCTGTCATTGACATAGTAATGATTGGGAGCCAGCAGGACGAACACCTAATCATGTGACCACTGTGCCAACCCCCAGGTGTAAATACCCATTTAAAGGGACATCGGGGTAATAACTGTCTCCCATTTGTTCTCCTATGTTGTCATCCTATAATATGTGCCTTGGCTGATCTTGTCTTGAAGGTCCCTGTTCAGGAGCACTTTCCATTATACAGTCACAACTGTTTTTCCATTTCTTATCCTGTGTTGTCACCTTGTCACGTATGCTTCTGGTGATCCTGCCATGAAGGTCCTTGTTCAGGCACTTCTTGTTATAGGGTGACAACCTTCTCTCAATTATTCTACTGTGTTGTCATCTTATCACATGTGCCTTGGATGATCCTGCCATGAAGGTCCTTGTTCAGGCACTTCTTGTTATAGGGTGACAACCTTCTCTCAATTATTCTACTGTATTGTCATCTTATCACATGTGCCTTGGATGATCCTGCCATGAAGGTCCTTGTTCAGGCACTTCTTGTTAAAGGGTGACAACCTTCTCCCAATTATTCTCCTGTGTTGTCATCCCATCACATGTGCCTTGGGTGATCCTGCCATGAAGGTCCTTGTTCAGGCACTTCTTGTTATAGGGTGACAACCTTCTCCCAAATATTCTGATATGTTGTCATCCGATCACATGTGCCTTGGGTGATCCTGCCATGAAGGTCCTTGTTCAGGCACTTCTTGTTATAGGGTGACAACCTTCTCCCAATTATTCTACTGTGTTGTCATCTTATCACATGTGCCTTGGGTGATCCTGCCATGAAGGTCCTTGTTCAGGCACTTCTTGTTATAGGGTGACAACCTTCTCCCAAATATTCTGCTATGTTGTCATCCCATCACATGTGCCTTGGGTGATCCTGCCATGAAGGTCCTTGTTCAGGCACTTCTTGTTATAGGGTGACAACCTTCTCCCAAATATTCTGCTATGTTGTCATCCGATCATATGTGCCTTGGGTGATCCTGCCATGAAGGTCCTTGTTCAGGCACTTCTTGTTATAGGGTGACAACCTTCTTCCAATTATTCTCCTGTGTTGTCATCCCATCACATGTGCATTGGGTGATCCTGCCATGAAGGTCCTTGTTCAGGCACTTCTTGTTATAGGGTGACAACCTTCTTCCAATTATTCTCCTGTGTTGTCATCCCATCACATGTGCCTTGGGTGATCCTGCCATGAAGGTCCTTGTTCAGGCACTTCTTGTTATAGGGTGACAACCTTCTCCCAATTATTCTCCTGTGTTGTCATCCCATCACATGTGCCTTGGATGATCCTGCCATGAAGGTTGTCAATGTTTCTCAACAGTTCTGTAGCTCTGTGATGAGAATATCGTAATTTTAATGGCTCTGGTGAGGTGGCTGAAATGGCTTCCCTCCAATGGGTATCCAGAATGTGACTCAAAGTATAAAAAATGATGAGGAACTTCACATCAAATGGTAAAAAGAGTCGCAATCATCTTCATGGATTTTAGTGAGATGACATATAATGGACCACACATGTGACGGGTCCTCATTCCCTCTTCATCAGGGAGACAAAACATATAAAATAGAAATACGGAGATTACAAAAATGATCAGAGAAATGGAAGAAGAAAATAAATCTGTATAATGTCAATAATAACATCAATAAGTCAGCATAGACCCAAATGATGAACCGAGAATCACATAATAAAAATGTATCAAAGTGGATTCTCAGCTCAGGAGGATAAAGAAGAATGAACTGAAAACTGAATGCCATTCATAGCAGAACCGAAGGAGTAGTTGCGGCATTTATCTAAAATAATTTATATTGAAGGATCGGCTGGACTGTCTTCAGGGTCCCAAATATATTTTCATAATTTCTGTATTTTTATTTAGCTTTATACTTTTTTGTAGGGCTTTTTAGGTGCTGGAACTCCCACTTTCTGAGTGACATCTTGTCTTCTATCCCCTACAACATCCCGTGGTTCCACCCCCTACCCACCTCCGAGCAACATCCCATGGTTCCACCCCCTACCTACCCCTGAGCCAGGGGCGTAACTACAGGGGTTGCAGGGGTTGCAACTGCAACCGGGCCCAATGCTCCAGGGGGGCCTGTGTGGCTCCCCTGTACACCTGGATAGGATAAGATGTCACAATAGAGAACCAGGAAGGGGTCGTGAATATGTAATTTACCAGCTCCTTCCTTTTTTCTTAATGGACAGAGTCATAGTCAGTGACATTGTAAAAAAAAATATAAATAAAATGATAAAAAATAATACAATTAAAATACCAAAAAATAAAAACTACTGACACCAGTGGGTGAACTTCCAGGATCGCAAAGGTCACACTTGCAACCGAGCCCTGGAATTCCACCACCCTGGGGAGGACACAAGAAGGCAGGAAGGGGGCCCACTGCAGAACTTGTGAAAGGGTCCCGTAACGAGAGTAAAGGGCCCCAGGATCAGTGGGAAGGGAAGTATGTTATTTAAAGCGCTCACAGGGGGTGCTGATCTCTATTATGGCTGCTAGTAGAGGCAAATGGTCAGGCGGGGTTCAGGCAGGACACTGGTACTTAGACTAGTTGTCAGCTGGAACAGCCTTGGGGGGGAGTAGGACTCAGATGCCTGGAGGCTGAGAGTGTTGGGCTGACCCCGGGTGTAAGGGGGGAGGGGGGAGGGGGAGTCCGGGTGTGGACGATCCACTGTTCAGTGGGTGGATGAGGATGGGTTGCACTCCGGGCTGCTCTCCGGGTGAGCGAAGCAGCTCAATGTTAATCGTAAAAGAAAGGGGGAAAAAAGCGCCAGTGGAGTGCAGTTTTTAAAAGAAGGAAGTTTATTAAAAAAAAAAAAGGAACAGGTGACTCGATAATGGACTCACTTCAGTGCAGTCACTGTGGTGCCCTCCCTGGTGTTGGTCAGTTGGCTCGGTGCCTGCTCTGGGTCCTGATGCGGTCCAATCATCCGGGAGAAGTCCAGGGTCTCTCAGGCGACTTCCGGGTCGGATCGGCATAGGAGATGTGGAGCGTTGTGGAGGCTTCTTCCGGCTGCGTCTGACGTCATGGGGTGTCTGGGCTTTGGTGGGCGTATCCGGGCGTCAGTTGCCGTCTACGACAAAACTGCACCAAAGATACCGACCACCACACTCACAGCCAACATTGGAGTGGAAGGGATGGATGGATGGAGGGATCAGGATTCAGGCACCATCTTTCCTCTTCTTGTTCCTGGTCTGCAAATTCTCAAAATCTCAGAATTTGCAGACCAGGAACAAGAAGAGGAAAGATGGTGCCTGAATCCTGATCCCTCCATCCATCCATCCCTTCCACTCCAATGTTGGCTGTGAGTGTGGTGGTCGGTATCTTTGGTGCAGTTTTGTCGTAGACGGCAACTGACGGCAACTGACGCCCGGATACGCCCACCAAAGCCCAGACACCCCGTGACGTCAGACGCAGCCGGAAGAAGCCTCCACAACGCTCCACATCTCCTATGCCGATCCGACCCGGAAGTCGCCTGAGAGACCCCGGACTTCTCCCGGATGATTGGACCGCATCAGGACCCAGAGCAGGCACCGAGCCAACTGACCAACACCAGGGAGGGCACCACAGTGACTGCACTGAAGTGAGTCCATTATCGAGTCACCTGTTCCTTTTTTTTTTTTAATAAACTTCCTTCTTTTAAAAACTGCACTCCACTGGCGCTTTTTTCTCCCTTTCTTTTAAGATCAGTGGGAAGAGCCCCAGGCTTGAAGGGAAGGGCCCCGGCCAGGGGTCTGGGGGGCCCTTCGTGGTTTCTTGCACTGGGGCCCTGAAGGTTCTAGTTACGCCTCTGCCCTGAGCAACATCCCATGGTTCCACCCCCTACCCACCTCCGAGCAACAGCCCGTAGGTCCATCCCCTACCCACCTCCGAGCAACATCCCGTAGTTCCATCCCCTACCCACCTCCGAGCAACATCCCGTGGTTCCACCCCTACCCACCTCTGAGCAACATCCCGTGGTTCCACCCCCTACCCACCTCCGAGCAACATCCCATGGTTCCACCCCTACCCACCTCCGAGCAACATCCCGTGGTTCCACCCCCTACCCACCTCCGAGCAACATCCCATGGTTCCACCCCCTACCCACCTCCGAACAACATCCCGTGGTTCCACCCCCTACCCACCTGTGAGCAAAATCCCGTAGTTTTAACCCCTACCCACCGCCGAGCAACATCCCGTGGTTCCACCCCCTACCCACCTGTGAGCAACATCCTTTGGTTTCACCCCCTACCCACCTCCGAGCACCATCCTGTGGTTCAACCCCCTACCCACCCCCGAGCAACATCCCTTGGTTCCACCCTTACCCACCTCCCAGTAGCGCCCCCTTTAGAGAATACAGAGCCAAATATTATTTTGTGGTTCTAAGTAATTTGTATGGAATTGAAATACTAATAACTCAATATGTGAGCAGCTCAGCTGTCAGCATCTGTCAGCAGTCCTGCACCACCTATCCCTCATCTAACCAGAAACACACTGAGCACCACCTACTCCCCCCCTCTTCCCCATCCAACCAGAAAAACACTGAGCACCACCTACCTCTGGTCCAACCAGGAAAAACACTGGGCACCACCTACCCCTGTCCAATGAGAAAAACACTGGGCACCACCTACCACCCGTCCAACTAGGAAAACACTGAGCACCACCTACTCCTGTCCAATGAGAAAAACACTGAGCACCACCTACCACCCGTCCAACTAGGAAAACACTGAGCACCACCTACCCCTGTCCAATGAGAAAAACACTGAGCACCACCTACCACCCGTCCAACTAGGAAAACACTGAGCACCACCTACCACCCGTCCAACTAGGAAAACACTGAGCACCACCTACCACCCGTCCAACTAGGAAAACACTGAGCACCACCTACCACCCATCCAACCAAGAAAAAAAACTGAGCGGAGAACTAACTGAGGTTACAAGTAGACTAGACTGCAGAGGAATCTCCTATACTCAGTATGTGAGCAGCTCAGCGGTCGGCAGAAGTCCTCACATGCAGCTGGACATCAAGCCGAGGCCTCTGTAGTCATTACAGGAGCCCCAATGTCTAAGGTGCTCTGGCATCTTCACTCCATAATTCTGTGCACCCCCACCCCCCTATTTGACATGGCCTTATGTAAGTCATCTCAAGCTCTATGTAACCAACCCCACAATGTAAACCACGCCCACTTTTTTGCAGTGTGCACATTTTAATTTTCTTCAGCGAGGGTCCCCTTGATCTTGCACACAGGCCCGCTGCTTCCAAAACAAGCCCCTAAAAACAAATAGTAAGCCCTCAAAAGCTGTTACAATGGTGATGTCCGGAGTTGGTCTTTAAGATACGTAAATGTTGAGCTAATAATTTAAAATAACGCGCCAGCTGAAGATACGCCGCCGTTCCCCATTCGCGATAATCTGACACAATATAAATTCATCACTTTATTTGATGAGTGAGCTGATAGAGTCCTTTAACAGTCAGGGTAGAGTCCCCCGCGGACGATCTGTACACACCGAGGAATAATTACAAAGTAACAAATGAGAATTAATGGCGGTAAGTACATGATGTAATTGCAACAAGAAGTCTCAGGCTGATTGAGCGAATGCGGCGAGCGTCCACATTTGTAACGGAAAAAGCATCGCATTGATTTGCTAAATTACGCTCGGTACTTTGGAATCACCGCGTCGGGCCAAGCGGCTGATAAAGTGTTACTTAGTGTCAGACGTTTTATGAATCTGAGAAATCAGAACGACTTCTTAAAAGAGCGCAGCCGGAAAAGGTCACTTTCTCCACAACATAAAACGCAGGTGTTAACCAAAACTGGATGCGAGGGGCAATGCCTGTATCCTGACCCCCCCACAAGGGTTTAGATCCCGCCAATGGAGGTCACTTAGGTAAAGGAATTTTTTTTGAGTGTTCCACAATAAAAGGAACTGTTAACATTCGGGACCTGCAGACAATGGAACCACCGCTTGTAACGCAGTAAACCTTAAAAGGATTCGTTGGACTCGATTGATATAGTTGTTTTATGAGCCTCTTCAAATGGTGACTTACTATCACTTTTGAATGTAATTTGCTACCTAATGATGTCGTTTTGCCATGAAAATGGCACTAAATGAAGTACGCCGCGATAGCGACAAAGTGTGCGTCCCTTCTATATAATTTATATCATATGATTCCAATTTTCATTGCATATTTATAACGGCTTCCATTAACTCCTGGCCCCTTCTAGGTCTTCTTATGCATCTTACATTTCCTTGTACTATTTCTTTTTTACTGTAGCAGGTTTTCCAGGCATTGGGCCTGATGTGGGTCTGCCATGGTTACCGGTGACACCTTCAGCCCATTTAAGCTGAATACCCAAGTGTGAGAGTTGAGACAATGACCATTCCGGCATCTTTGGTTTGTTTTTGTTTATTTTATAATGGGGATGGAGAAGGGGATGAGTGGGATACTCCTCTGGATGGGAGAAGGGGATGAGTGGGATACTCCTCTGGCTCAACTAGGTACAACTGGGACACTTTGTAGAAAATGCCTGTTAGCGCTGTCTTCACGCCAGCTGGATGCCAACCAACGCTCACTGACGCTTGACAAATGCTTTGTTACTGAACTGTGCTAGAAGTTGACTTGTAACACACTGGTTAACTCAAACGATCCGGGACTGTAGTAGGACTTGACTCTTGACACTCTATTTAGCTCAAAAGTCCTGCAAACAGTTCCCTCCAGCCCTTCACTGACTGAGGTAGCTCCTTGTAATTGTTTGTGCTGCTGCAACTCTCAACACTGCACACTGCACGCTGTACACATTAACACTTCAGGGCCCAACCGCCGGCGCCCCCTTTGACACTTCAGGGTCCTCTCACTAGGCACCCCCTCTGACACTTCCGGGTCCTCTCACTAGGCACCCCCTCTGATACTTCCGGGTCCTCTCACTAGGCACCCCCTCTGACACTTCCGGGTCCTCTCACTAGGCACCCCCTCTGACACTTCAGGGTCCTCTCACTAGGCACCCCCTCTGACACTTCCGGGTCCTCTCATTAGGCACCCCCTCTGACACTTCAGGGTCCTCTCACTAGGCACCCCATCTGACACTTCTGGGTCCTCTTACTAGGCACCCCCTCTGACACTTCAGGGTTCTCTCACTAGGCACCCCCTCTGACACTTCAGGGTCCTCTCACTAGGCACCCCCTTTACCGCTAGCTGACTCCTGGATCCCTTGGACCTTCACTGGAGCGGTCCCCTCTCAGCTAGGCAGACCCCACGGGCAGTTACAGTACTCACGAACTTGGAATGCTTCCCTCTCAACTCCGCTGGTCCTCGGCACACCGGATCATCTCTGCAGCTCAGCTCAGCTCTCTCTGTATCCTCAGGCAAGCTGCCCGAGACACCCGATCCTTCTGACAGGAGGAGAGACAGCCGTACTCTCCTTCCTGGGACTCTGTATCCCGCCAAAGACACTGCGTCATGCGCTCCCCTCAAACTTATACCCACTCCCAGAATCCTGTGCGGCAGAATCTGCCTTTCTGGGGTAGATACAGATCTGGATGTGCCACTGATTGGATTTTCTCCACCACCCAATGAGAACCCTTCTCATGGAGCCAGTGGGGAGACTCCCCATTCTCAATAGCAACACCTGGGAGACATGACAGCCCAGCTGAAAATCATGGCCCTGCTGTTAGGCAGCCAAGGCCCACTATACTTTGCCTAGCACCTACCTTGTAGGGTGCTACATTACAGTTACAGGTGAGAGATTGGGCTTTATGGTCCTGGTGAGATCGTTCAGAATTCTAATTCCCACTCAGTGGCTCCGGAATGTTATGGTCACAGCGGATCCTCCGCATTGTGAGGTGGATGTAGACTCTAAAGAAGACCAAGGCGCACGGGCTAAGGAGCTGTCTGGTGTTCACCAAAGCCACCCTCAAGGGGTGAGGGGCTTTGGTGCAGATGGCTCCCAGGATGGGACCCCCCCCAGATAGACGCAGACTGGCAACAGCTATCAGCAATAATACAAGCTGTAGAACTGAAAGACAAGATCATGGTCAAACAGGGGAGGCAAAAATTGAGCCCGGGGGGGAACAGGTTGATTCTGCCGAGACCTACCTGCCGCAGACACCATCACAGGTTGGTTCTGAAGAGGCCAAACTGTGACAGGACACATACTAGGGGTACAGCAGTGGTGTATTTAGGTTTTGTGCTGCCCTAGGCCTGATTAAACTTGTGCACCCCCTAATTTAAATATGACCCACCCCTTCCTGCCATTACCACACCCCTTCCTGTTTAAGCCCCCCCCCATCATCTGCAAACCACACCTCCACAAATGCCAGCGCTAAGTGATAACAAAAGCACTTCCAGTGGTGCTCATATTCACCTGCTAAGATACATACTGGCAGCAGTGCGGCTGCTTTATGGGGGCACCAGACCGATTTGCCTCCAAGGCCCTGCCACCCGGCCCAGTCCAGCCCATAAGGCTGACGCTACACTGAAAGTGTAGCGCAAGCAGTGGGGACTCTTTTCTTGCAGGAGCCAGGGGAGGCTGTTTTTTTTTTTTTTTAATGCGGGCAGCTTTTTTGTCGCCCCACCCTACATCAAAGTGTCGCCCTAGGCCTGGGCCTTGTTGGCCTAGGCCAAGATACAGCATTGGGGTACAGTATACATAGTTTTGAACTAGATGGTCTGTTTTTTATAAATGCAATGCAGTTCTTTATTGTTAGGTAGTATTTGGTTTGGGTATGATGCCAAAAAGAAACTTAATCTAAATACCTTGGGAAACGCCTTCTTCCCCAACACACACCTACAAGGGGCCTGGCTATCAGTATGACCGCCGTATTGTCAAGGTCAGGGGGCTTGAAGACTAGTAGCTATAGTAGGAGAGAGGCTCCCACCAACCTGCAGGATCGATATACAAGCAGATCACCCTGGCAGATGACGTGGGCTCACCCGAGGTGTGGGGGTCTAAGCACTAACCGATGTTTACCAGAGCTCCTGATGGTGGAGATGGGTTTTGCTGCATGTTAGTACCAGGTCACGGTCTTCAGGATGTCCCCACCAGGAGGTGAGCAAGCTGGGGTCCAGTAGCAGATATAGCAGGTAGGGATCAAGCAGAAGCGTAGTCAGTAAACAAGCCAAAGGTCGGTAATAAGTGGTTGAAGGTTGGGATCAAGCAGAAGCCTATCGAGGAACAATCCAAAAGTCTTTTACCAAAAATATGTAGCAGAATACAAATTGGCCTAAACTGACAAAAAATTTTTGTATTGGGAATGTTTCATAGCAGAAAGTAAAAAATATTGTGTTTTTTTTTAAATTGTTGCTCTTTTTTTTGTTTATAGCGCAAAATCTAAAAACCGCAGAGGTGATCAAATACCAGGAAGCTCTATTTCTGGGAAAAAGGGACATTAATTGTATTTGGGTACACGATCACGCAATTGTCAGTTAACCACTTAAGCCCCGGAAGATTTTACCCCCTACCTGACCAGGGGGTATTTTGTGATTCGGCACTGCATGACTTTAACGGACAATTGCGCAGTCGTGCGATGCTGTACCCAAACAAATTTGACATTCTTTTTTTCCCACACAAACAGAGCTTTCTTCTGGTGGTATTTGATCACCTGTGCAATTTTTACTTTTTGCGCTATAAACAAAAAAAGAGCGTCAATTTTGCAAACATAACAATATTTTTCACATTTTTTTATATGAAATTCCCCCCCAAAAAAAATGTAAAACTCAAAATTTCTTTACATTTTTGGCCAATTTGTTTTTTGCTACCTATGTTTGGTAAAAAAAATCACAATAAGCATATTTTGATTGGTTTGCGCAAAAGTTATTGGGTTTACTAACTAAGGGAAAGATTTTTGTCATTTTTGTTGTTTTTTTTAAACGAGTAATGGCGGCGATCTGCGATTTGTTTTGCGGGACTGCGACATTGCGGCGGACAGATCGGACCCTTGACTGACATTTTTGACACTTTTGGGGGTACCAGTGACATTACTACAGTAATCAGTGCTATACATATGCACTGTTACTGTAAAAATGACACTGGCAGTGAAGGGGTTAAGTTTATTGGAGAGGGAGGGGTTAAGTGTGTCCCTAGGGGCGTGATTCTTACTGTCATTGGATGTGGCTTGATGTGTAACAGCACAGATCAACGATCCTACATAGCAGGACCGAGTGATCTGTGCTTTTACACAGGGGAGAATGACAGGCGGCTTTGTTTACATTAGTCACCTGCCTTTCTCCCTCTCTACCCGACGATCGCGAGTGACCGGCAAACATCGGGTCCGCCGGTCACGCGCGCCGGCTTCGTCGGGTACGAGCGGGGGCGGGAGCGCGCCTCCGGGGGCGCGCGCTCACCCCCTATTCGCTACCAGGCTAGTGACGTACCGGTACGTCACTTTGCCTGGGAGGGGCTGACCGCCGCCGTATATAGTCGGGCGGCGGTCGGAAAGTGGTTAAGGGGGCAAATCTTCTGGTCCAGAAGTAGTTAAGGAACACAATATTCAGGGAAAAGGGAAATGATTGTCGACACTGACACACACCTACACAGGTTGAACTGGATAGACTATTGTTTTATTCAACCTTACCTACTATGTAACTATGATCAATCTTCACCGCCTGCTGGTCAATAAGTGGTTCGCCTTTAAAGCGAGGCTGAAGCTTCATGTCTGTCTGTCTCTGACTTCTGTCTGTCTGTCCATGCCTTGGATTATTCCTGTGGAATATGTTGAATTGTGTTTGTACCAAGCTTGTCCTCATCATCACTATCCCTGCTATTGTCTGTCCTTCCTCCGATTACCTGCCTGGAAGTTGGACTTTGTTGTCTGTGCATGACCTGGCCATCAGTCTGCTGGCTCTGCAATTGTCTGTCACTTTCTATGACCATCTGTCTGTAGATTTACACGACTTTAGCATCTGTTCTGCCTGCTGACGGCTGTTGCCTTTGGCAACGCAGAGAATCTAATGAATTGCATGGCTATCGGCTTTGCAAAGCAGCCAACCTCATCACTTTGAGTCACCATATTCAGTCAGCTCCGGGGAAACTCTCATTAAAAATACAGAGGACACAAGCTTACAAAGGTCTCATGCAGACACACCGCTCTCAGGTCGTCTGCTGAAAATTTTAGTACCCATACTTATTCCTCAATCGTTCGTGCAAATCTAGAAGAGTTGGTGACTTTGATTCTTAGCGCCTCAGTCTGGGTTGACTGCCGCCACTGAGGACAGAGTGGTATGTACATATTGACAATCTGAAGGACCATAACCAGGACATCAAGTCAGGACAGCCAGAGACACAGCATGGGTGTTACAACTCAAAAATCTAATCTGACCAGTGGCTTGTAGGCAGGTTAAAGCAGTTAGCTGCAGGAGGGCAGTGGTGTATTTAGGTTTTGTGCTGCCCTAGGCCTGACTAAACTTGTGCACCCCCTAATTTAAATTGGAACCACCTCTTCCTGTAAAGGCCACACCCTTTCCTGTTTATGACCCGCCCTGTCATCTGTAAACCACAGACCACAACCAGTCTATCAGTGCCCATCAGTCCAGCCTCATCAGTTCCTATAAGTTCAGCCTCATCAGTGCCCATCAGTGCAGCCTCATTACTGCACATCAGTGCAGCCTATCAGTGCATCATATCAGTGCCCATCAGTGTAGCCATCAGTGAAGCCTATAAGTGCCCATCAGTACCGGCAGGTAGCAGTGTGACCACTTTATGGGGGTGCCAGACTGATTTGCCCCATAGGATTGGCACTATACTAAAAGTGTAGGAAAGTAGGGATTAATAATGCCTTTATCTGTTGGACTGTGAGATGTCTATTTTGCATCTTTCTTAAGTAAAGTAATGAAACGTTTTCCCTGCCTGGTCTGAAGTTACTAAAGCCAGAAACAAGCTGGGACACATTGGGAGCAAAGCCAGAAACAAGCTGGGACACACTGGGAGCAAAGCCAGAAACAAGCTGGGACACACTGGGAGCAAAGCCAGAAACAAGCTGGGACAATTGGGAGCAAAGCCAGAAACAAGCTGGGACACATTGGGAGCAAAGTCAGAAACAAGCTGGGACACACTGGGAGCAAAGCCAGAAACAAGCTGGGACACACTGGGAGCAAAGCCAGAAACAAGCTGGGACACACTGGGAGCAAAGCCAGAAACAAGCTGGGACACATTGGAAGCAAAGTCAGAAACAAGCTGGGACACACTGGGAGCAAAGCCAGAAACAAGCTGGGACACACTGGGAGCAAAGCCAGAAACAAGCTGGGACACACTGGGAGCAAAGCCAGTAACAAGCTGAGACACATTGGGAGAAAAGCCAGAAACAAGCTGGGACACACTGGGAGCAAAGCCAGAAACAAGCTGGGACACATTGGGAGCAAAACTGGAAACAAGTTGGGACACACTGGGAGCAAAACTGGAAACAAGCTGGGACAAACTGGGAGCAAAACTGAAAACAAGTTGGGACACACTGGGAGCAAAGTCAGAAACAAGCTTGGACAAACTGGGACCAAAACTGGAAACAAGCTAGGACACACTGAGAGCAAAACAGGAAACAAGTTGGGACACACTGGGAGCAAAGCCAAAAACAAGCTGGGACACACTGGGAGCAAAACTGGAAACAAGCTGGGACACACTGGTAGCAAAACCAGAAACAAGCTGGGACACACTGGGAGCAAAGCCAGAAACAAGCTGGGACATACTGGGAGCAAAGCCAGAAACAAGCTGGGACACACTGGGAGCAAAGCCAGAAACAAGCTGGGACACACTGGGAGCCAAACTGGAAACAAGCTGGGACACACTGGTAGCAAAACCAGAAACAAGCTGGGACACACTGGGAGCAAAGCCAGAAACAAGCTGGGACACACTGGTAGCAAAACCAGAAACAAGCTGGGACACACTGGTAGCAAAACCAGAAACAAGCTGGGACACACTGGGAGCAAAGCCAGAAACAAGCTGAGACACATTGGGAGCAAAGCCAGAAACAAGCTGTCACACATTGGGAGCAAAACTGGAAACAAGTTGGGACACACTGGGAGCAAAACCAGAAACAAGCTGGGACAAACTGGGAGCAAAACTGAAAACAAGTTGGGACACACTGGGAGCAAAGTCAGAAACAAGCTTGGACAAACTGGGACCAAAACTGGTAAAAAACCAAGGACACACTGAGAGCAAAACAGGAAACATGCTGGGACACACTGGGAGCAAAGCCAAAAACAAGCTGGGACACACTGGGAGCAAAACTGGAAACAAGCTGGGACACACTGGTAGCAAAACCAGAAACAAGCTGGGACACACTGGGAGCAAAGCCAGAAACAAGCTGAGACACATTGGGAGCAAAGCCAGAAACAAGCTGGGACATACTGGGAGCAAAGCCAGAAACAAGCTGGGACACACTGGGAGCAAAGCCAGAAACAAGCTGGGACACACTGGGAGCAAAACTGGAAACAAGCTGGGACACACTGGTAGCAAAACCAGAAACAAGCTGGGACACACTGGGAGCAAAGCCAGAAACAAGCTGAGACACATTGGGAGCAAAGCCAGAAACAAGCTGGGACACACTGGGAGCAAAGCCAGAAACAAGCTGGGACACATTGGGAGCAAAGCCAGAAACAAGCTGGGACACTTTGGGAGCAAAGCCAGAAACAAGCTGGGACACACTGGGAGCAAAGCCAGAAACAAGCTGGGACACATTGGGAGCAAAGCCAGAAACAAGCTGGGACACATTGGGAGCAAAGCCAGAAACAAGCTGGGACACATTGGGAGCAAAGCCAGAAACAAGCTGGGACACTTTGGGAGCAAAACTGGAAACAAGTTGGGACACACTGGGAGCAAAACAAGAAACAACCTGGGACAAACTCAGAGCAAAACTGGAAACAAGTTGGGACACACTGGGAGAAAAGTCAGAAACAAGCTGGGACATACTGGGACCAAAACTGGAAACAAGATGGGACACACTGGGAGCAAAGTCAGAAACAAGCTTGGACAAACTGGGACCAAAACTGGAAACAAGCTAGGACACACTGGGAGCAAAGCCAGAAACAAGCTGGGACACACTGGGAGCAAAATTGGAAACCACCTGGGACACACTGGTAGCAAAACCGGAAACAAGCTGGGACACACTGGGAGCAAAACTGGAAATAAGCTGGGACACACTGGGGGCAAAACCGGAAACAAGCTGGGACACACTGGGAGTAAAACTGGAAACAAGCTGGGACACACTGGGAGCAAAGCCGGAAACAAACCGGGACACATTGGGAGTAAAGCCGGGAAACAAGATGGAACACACTGGGAGTGGGAACAAAACTGGAAACAACTTGGGACACACTGGGAGCAAAGCCAGAAACAAGCTTCATCTTGTTCATCAAGCTATCTTCATGTGATCTTCATCTCAGGTTTCTTGGGCTCCAGGCGTTTGGCCGAACTGCGATGATGTAACTCACACGCATGCGCGCACGGGTGTCATGGTCACATCACAGCTCACTCAATGGATGGTATGTCGTCCTTAGAGAGGGCAGTGCACATGCGCTGGTTCTATCACCGGCTGCTATGTTTAGGAGATATTCACTGAACCTACATGTATGCCCTATTATAGGCTTACCTGTAGATACAGGATAAAAAATGGAGTTTACTCCTGCCAGATCAGTTAGTGAATGGGTAACATAGGAGATGATACATGGATGCAGAGGGAATGGACAGTGAAGGGGAGAAGAAGCAAAGTTGCATAGATCAGGAAGAAGTCTGGGGGAGAGGAGGGGGAAGCCCAGCTACATAAAGCACACTAAACTACACTGGGACAGGATAACAGGCAGCTATGGAACCGGGGTAACATTAAATTCTTCACCCCATGGGAATGCAGCTGATCAGCTTTGACTGTGTCAGGAAGACCGGGCAATGGGGGAGAGAGATGAAAAAAATATACAGGCTGGGACAAGGAGTATAGAAGAACTGCAGGGAGAGATACAAAGTTACAGAGATAACAAACTCACCTAGCATAGCTTGAATTAGTGCAAGGGCTAGAGGGGGGGGGGGGGGGTTTGTGAGGGACAAATGTCTCTTTCTCAGCAGATAAAAGCTGGCAGCAGGGAGAGGGGGAGAGATCAGCTTTCAGCTGCTGAAATAAGATTTCTGTAAATGTCATTCATCATCACTAGCCCCCCTCTTTGTCTGGGCCCCCTACAAGAGGATCGGTGGTCCCCCCTTATCAGAGGCCCTGAGCATTGAGTTCAGCTTTAATCGGTTCCCAACCGTCCGCCGCAGTTTTCCTGTGGCAGGCTGGCTCTCCTGCACGAAACCGATGTTGCTCTACAACGGTCGTGCGCAGGTTGCTAGGGGGCGAGCGCGCGCTGCCCGCCGGCGAGCGCGCGCTGCCCGCCGGCGCGCTCCCACCCCCACTAGGCAGAGGAAATGCCGATTCACGGGGCCGGTGGCTGCGATTACCTCCGGGCACCCGCGATCGCTCCCCGCTGAGAGAGAAGAACGGTCAGCTGTTGTAAACACATCTGACCGTTCTTCTCCCTGGAATGATCACAGAGCCCCTCTGATCCTTCTATATAGGATCACAGGTCTTTATGATCATTTCACAAGCCACGCCCCCCTCAGCTAGAAAACAACTCCTAGGCTCACACTTAACCCTTTGATCACCACTGAGTTAACCCCTTCCCTGCCATGGTCATTATTACAGTGACAGTGCATATTTTTAGCACTGATTACTGTGGTAATGTCACTGGTCCCCCCAAAAGTGTCAAAAATGTCAGTTAGGGGTCCGATCTGTCCGCCGCAATGTCGCAGCCCCGCTAAAAATCGCTGATCGCCGCCATTACTAGTAAAGAAAATAAATAAATAAATAAAAATGACATAAATCTTTCCCGTAGTTTGCAGATGCGATAACTTGTACGCAAACCAATCCCCTCCCGCTCCCTGTAATGACAGCCGAGCGGCTTCTCAGCAGCATCGGTTGTCACTTAATGACAGCCGACCGTCGGCTATGGACGCCGGTACCGGGGTGATGCTTCTAGCTGCAGGCATCACTCCGGTACAAACACTTTTCCGAAATATCGGCAATATCGGTAACCTTCGGGGCCGATTCCGATATATCGGGGAAAGTGCAGATCGGCCCCCTATATATCGGCTTTGCCGATAATCGGTCGATCCCTAATAGAATTATTTCCCGGGAATATCTGGCGTTGCGTTCAGCCTGTTTCTGAAGCGCGCCAGTGCCCAGTACCGCACAATGGCAGCCGTACAAACTGCATGGAGTATGGATAGTGGAATCTTGGCTCTCAATACGTGATTTTCACTTACAACTCCCACAGCTATCTGGCAGCCTCCAGCACTTCCACACTGACAGCGTTGTACGGCAAGATATTCATTTAATGCAACATGATTTGATTAAAAGGCACTTTACCTACGGAGAGGAAGTGATTGATGAATGTTCGTGTCCCTCGGCTCTTCCATTACATCCCCGACAGCTGGACGGGGCCGTCTCTCTCCTGAGTACCTGACGGCTGCCCGCTCCTGTCAGCCGGCCAGACCTCGCTTTTGTTAAAATCAAGGGTTGCATTGGCACTAAACGCCGAATATCCGGACAATGTCACTCTGATTTTTTAGGACAGAAACCGGCTTTTCTTCTGCATTGCTTAGGAAAAAAAAAAAGAAAAGAAAAGAAGCCTGAGACGCGATCGCGCTCTACAGGGGGACCTCCGAAATTCAGAGGCCCAGGA
The DNA here is from genome assembly GCF_965119305.1 of Pelophylax lessonae. Classification (NCBI taxonomy): domain Eukaryota; kingdom Metazoa; phylum Chordata; class Amphibia; order Anura; family Ranidae; genus Pelophylax; species Pelophylax lessonae. Next base: position 679,399,883 of record NC_138770.1, on the reverse strand, counting down.
ACTGCGATTACCAGTGGAAGAGATTACGTTATTTCTTCTGATGTTTCCAACCACTTCAACATCCGGCCAATTCTGACGCTTCGCACATACATGTAAAAATCAAAATTTTTTTGCTAGAAAATTACTTAGAACCCCCAAACATTGTATCATTTTTTTAACCACTTATAGACCGCCCAGTATTTACGTTGGTACTTTGACGTTAAATACCAGGGTTATGGCAGCAGATTGCTGCCATAACCCCGGTATTTTTTTAAACGGCGGGCGGTCTTCTTTAACCACTTCTGGACCGGAAGGATTTGCCCCCTTAATGACCAGGCCATATTTTGCAATTCAGCAAAATATTTTAATGGACAATTGCGCGGTTGTGCGACGCTGTACCCAAATAAATTTGACGTCCTTTTTTCCCCACAAACAGAGCTTTCTTTTGGTGGTATTTGATCACCTGTGCGATTTTTATTTTTTGCGCTATAAAAAAAAAAATGGGGACAATTCTGAAAAAAATATATATATTTTTCACATTCTGCTGTATAACATTCCCCAAAAAAAAAAAAAATGTAAAAATCAAAATTTTTTAAAATTTTAGGCCAATTTGTTTTCTGCTACATATTTTTGGTAAAAAAAAATTTGCAATAAGCGTAATTTGATTGGTTTGCGCAAAAGTTATTGCGTTTACTAACTACAGGAAAGATTTATGTCATTTTTATTGTTTTTTTTTCACTAGTAATGGCGGCGATCTGCGTTTTTTTGCGGGACTGCGACATTGCGGCAGACAGATCGGACACCTAACTGACATTTTTGACACTTTTGGGGAGACCAGTGACATTACTACAGTAATCAGTGCTAAAAATATGCACTGTTACTGTAATAATGACACTGGCAGAGAAGGGATTAACACAGTAAGTGATCAAGCGATTAAATGTGAGCCTAGGGGAGTGTTTCTAACTGTATGGGGGCGGGCCTTGTGAAAGGATCACAGAGACCTGTGATCCTATATAGAAGGATCACAGGTGCTCTGTGATCATTCCAGGGAGAAGAACGGTCAGATGTGTTTACAACAGCTGACGTTCTTCTCTCAGCGGGGAAAGATCACGGGTGTCAGGTGGCATTCGGAGCCATCTGCCTCGTGCATCAGAGTCCCTGCTGATGAGTGGGGGCAGGAGCGCGCCGCCGCCGACACGCACTCGCCCCATAGCTGCAGGCGCGCAACTGACGTATACCTACGTCCATTTGCACAGAAGGGCCGCCCTGCCGCAGTATAACTCATATACCAAAATGATGGCTGCAAACTGGTTGCTTTATTCTGACTGGGCGACATATGACATCCAGCAGGATTGGCCGCTATATAAGAAGTTGGTAAATATGTAATTTTCCAGCTCCTTTCTTTTCTGAATGGACAGAGTCATAGTCAGTCACATTGTAAAAAAATAAAATAAAATGATAAAAAAATAATACAAAAAAAATACCAAAAAATAAAAACTACACCAGTGGGTGAACTTCCAGGATCGCAAAGGTCACACTTGCAGCCGGGCCCTGGCATTCCACCACCGTGGGGGGGCTCGAAGATGGCAGAAAGGAGGCCCACTGCAGAACTTGTGAAAGGGTCCGCTGCGGGACTGTAATAAAGGGCCCCAGGTTCAGTGGGAAGAGTCCCAGGCTTGAAGGGGAGGGCCCCCCGGCCAGCGGTACGGGGGGCCCTTCATGGTTTCTTGCACCGGGGCCCTGAAGGTTCTAGTTAGGCCTCTGTCCCAACATCTTGTCTGTGTTGGGATGAAGCTTTGGGTAAAAGGCTGGTATTACCTCTCAGTCTGCTGGGAACGGTTTGGAGGGCGGGAGGCACTGTTTGACGGAAGCTCCTCATCGGGGTGCCAAGAGGTTCCGTCACAGTCGGATTGTACGAGTAAGCCATTACATTTTGTAAATGATTAAAAACGGCGTGAAATAAAACACAACATATTCTAGTTCCGTCCCCGCATAAAATGATTTGATATCCGGGGCAGGCTTTTAATATTTATAGGGATAAGAGTATATTACGTACACCCCCGACAGCATTATTTCCAGTCTATCCATCATCCCGCGTCCATAGGAATATTCCCAATTCTAGATTGTAATATATCAGCTGTACGAGGACTACAATGCCGGAATATATTTCAGCTGGCACGTCCAATTCATCACGCATTTTAAAATTACCTCTGCAAGCTGATAAATTTTCCTTGTGTCGGGACACGGCTCTGGTGGAAGCCCCGAGATTGGATACTCGCGCTGATTCATGCCGGATCGGCGGGGCCGGCGCCGTTCGCTCGGCATAATTCATGTTATGGGAAGAGAATAGAAGTCATTTCTGCCGGCGGAGGCCGGGACGGATCGCAACTACTTAGGCTGCAGTATATAAACTTTGAGACGGTATATCCTTGTCCTGACTTCCCTTACACAGACATGGAGAGGAGATTGAAGCTCCGGGCCGTAATCAAAATGGAACGGCATTGAATTATTTCTTATTATGGGGAGCTCGGAAATTGCACAGATTGGATTTGACTGAAAAATGGCTTATCGGAAATGGAAGGCTACTGAGGAGGAGACCTGCCCGCCGGCGAGGAAAGTCATGGGTGTGCTTCGCTCTTTTACAATTCTTGAAAAATATGGAAATTCTATTCTAGTTTTCAAAAGGATTTTATTCACCTTTTAAAAAAACAAAAATAATAATAAATGCACATTTTTTTTGCAGGTAAAAAAATGTGCATTTATTTTTTGTTATTAGGAGCCTGTAAACCATTGCACATATGATCAGGAGACCATAGGTGCAATCTCAGACTCCTGCAGCATGTCAATTCAGCTGTATGCAGGGCCGGTGCTACCAGTAGGCCAATTAGGCAGCTGCCTAGGGCGCACTGGCACCTAGGACGCAACAATGGCCAGTGCCATATTCCTCTCCTGTCACCTCCTCATGCCCAATGGATGTCACCTCTAGAGAGTGGGGCAGTGTGTACAGGAAGGGGGGTTTAGGGTTAAAGGGGGGGCAGTGTGTATAGGAAAGGGGGTGTAGGGTTAAAGGGGGTATGGCATTAAAGGGGGGCAGTGTGTACAGGAAGGGGTTGTAGCATTGAATCAGGGCAGTGTCTGCAGTAAGGAGGTGTAGAGTTAAAGGGGGGCAGTGTGTACAGGAAGGGGGTGTAGCATTGAAGCGGGGCAGTGTGTGCAGTAAGGAGGTGTAGGGTTAAAGGGGGGCAGTGTGTACAGGAAGGGGTGTAGCATTGAAGCGGGGCAGTGTGTGCAGTAAGGAGGTGTAGGGTTAAAGGGGGGCAGTGTGTACAGGAAGGGGTTGTAGCATTGAATCAGGGCAGTGTGTGCAGTAAGGAGGTGTAAGGTTAAAGGGGGGCAGTGTGTACAGGAAGGGGTTGTAGCGTTAAAGCAGGGCAGTGTGTACAGGAAGGGGGGTGTAGGGTTAAAGGGGGGCAGTGTGTACAGGAAGAGGGTGATGGATTAAAGGGGGCATTTTATACAGGAAAGGGAGTATAGGGTTAAAAGGGGGGGGCATTATGTGCAGGAAGGGGGGCAAAGGGGGAAAGTATTTTTTTTCGGGGGGGGGGGGGGAGAAGCTGGTCTTTCCTAGGCCACAAAATAGCCTAGCACCGGCCCTGGCTTTATGCCCATACCTCGTATAGGCAGGCAGTTACTGAATGACGGGAAGAATTAATGAACTACCTAGAGCCCTCTTTAGCACCCGGGTAGTTCATTAGGAACTACATACTATCAGCCACAAAGGCTGACAGTAGTTGTAGTTCTCACATTTACAGAACTCTATCAATAAATGATGTAGCCGGGTGGGGGGTTGACCCCGCCCCCCATGTGACATCATCAATCGGGGTATGCTGGGCCAAAGACCTCACGAGGGGGCAGGGTCATCAGGTGACTTCATCGGGTGGCCCCACAATCTCTACACTGGCTCCCGATTGCCCAGCGAATTAAATTCCAAACACTATCCACAACATACAAAGCCATTCACAACTCTGCCCTGAGCTACATCACCAATCTTGTCTCCAAATATCACCCAAACCTTCCTCTCCGCTCCTCTCAAGACCTCCTACTCTCAAGCTCGCTTGTCTCTCCCTCCCAATGCTCGTCTCCAGGATTTCTCCAGAGTCTCTCCCATCCTCTGGAATGCTCTACCTCCAACTGTTTGGCTATCTCCTTCTCTAGCTGCCTTCAGACGATCCCTGAAAACTCATCTCTTCAGGGAAGCCTATCACACCGACAACTAATCTTTGACCTCTTCCATCAGCTCATTCCCCACAGTTATCTCTTGTAACACCTGAACCACCCCATTAGATTGTAAGCTCTTCTGAGCAGGGCCCTCTTAATCCTCTTTTATTTTATTGTATTGTAACTGTATTGTCTCCATATAATTCCTGAATAATAATAATCTTTGTGGGAATCTTGTTAACCACTTCCCGCAAACCGACATAGCCCTACGTCGGCTGCAAGAAGTGATTGTGCCGGGGTGATGCCTACAGCTAGAGGCATCATCCCGCCACCATTTATTAGAGCCGGCAGTCGACTTTCAGGTGGTAATAGCCGATGCTGCTCGGGAGCCGCTCAGTCATTACCCCAGCGAGTGGGAGGGGACGCTGCCCCCCTCCCCTCCCGCTGCCTTCCGCGGCTCTGCCCGGGTCTCCCATCCCATTGGGAGACCCGAGCAACCACCTGGCACATCCACCGGCTGGTTGGAGTCCCGAATGAAGCTGGATTCGGCTTTGATCGGGTCTTGGATGATGTAACGCGGAAGTGGCGTTCATGACGTCACGTCCCTGTTACTCAGCGGCTAAAGGCGCGGAATTTTAAAAAGTGACAGTATTCAAAAATGCAGTTTTCGGCATTTTGGATAAATTGAAGTGTAGTGGAGGGGTTTGGGGTCTTTTAGACCCCCGATCCTTCTATAAAAAGTGCCTGACACTGCCTATTACTGTCAAAAGGGATGTTTACATTGCTTGTGATAGCAATAAAAGTGATCAGATTTTTTATTTTTTTTAAAACCTGTTCTAAAATTAAAAAATGAAATAAAATAAATAGAAAAAAAAAATTAAAGCTCCCCCGTCGCCGTGAGCTTGCGCACGAAAGAGAACTTATACGGAAGTCGAGCCCGCAAATGAAATCGCTGTTCAATCCACACATGTGAGGTATTGCCGCGATCGGCAGAGCGAGAGCAATAATTAAAAAAAAAAAAAAAGAGCTACTCTGTAACTGTAAACTGGTAACAGTTAAAAAATTTTAAAGCGTCCCCTATGGAGATTTTTATTGACCGTAGTTTGTCGACATTCAGCAGGTGTGCGGAATTTTAAACCGTAACATGTTAGGTATTTATTTACTCGGCGTGACACCATCTTTCACAATATACAAAAAAAAAATGGGCTAACTTTACTGTTTAGTTTTTTTTAATTGCAGTGAAATGTAATTTTTCCAAAAAAATGGCGTTTGAAAGACCGCTGTGCAAATACCGCGTGACAAAAAATATTGCAACGACTGCCATTTTATTCTCCAGAGTCTTTGCTAAAAAAAAATATATACATATATATATATATATATATATATATAATGTTTGTGGGTTCTAGGCAATTTTCTAGCAAAAAATACTGATTTTAACTTGTAAACAACATGTGTCAGAAATGGGCTCGGTCCTTAAGTGGTTAAGACCACTTTTAAGGCATCTCACTCCTCCAACCACTGGGAGTCATACCAAAAAACCATACATAGGTGGTATATAACGCCTTACCAACTATCCAAAATATACCCAGACAACCCCCCAAGTTGCTGGAGAGAATGTGGTAGCATAGGCTCTTTAGCCCACATACTCTGGTATTGTAAATCCCTCTCTTCTTATTGGAATCAAGTTCTCAAACTGATCTCTAATGGCGCTTTTCCACTGCATGGAACCGAACGGTTCGGCTCGCTTTTGTGCTTTTCCACTGCTGGTACCGCATGGTACGGTGTAGGAACAGTTCGGTACGGTGGCGCTTTTCCACTACATGGAACTGAACGGTACGGCTTGCTTAAACAGTACCACCTCAGTTGTGGTTCCAAGAGGGCCGTATCGGTACCATATCCCACAATCCTTTGCATGCAGCCTTGACTGTTTGTCACTACCAGTCACTGATTGGTCAGAGAATCGTTGTTATCCCACCCACTTTACTTTAGTGGAAAAGCAAACCATACCGAACCGTTCCAACACCGTACCATGCGTTACCATGCAGTGGAAAAAAAACAGAGCCAAGCAGGGCCGAGTGGAGCCGAGTCGGTACTTGCAGTGGAAAAGTGCCAAGAGGGCCGTACCGGTACCATATCCCACAATCCTTTGCATGCAACCTTGACTGTTTGTCACTACTAGCCACTGATTGGTCAGAGAATCGTTGTTATCCCACCCACTTACTATTAGTGGAAAAGCAAACCGTACCAAACCGTTCCAACACCGTACCATGCGGTACCATGCAGTGGAAAACCAAACCGAGCCAAGCAGGGCCGAGTGGAGCCGAGCCGGTACTTGCAGTGGAAAAGAGTCATAACATCTCCAACACTCCCAAACCCCTCCCTCACACTATTAAACCTGGATCTGACAAAAAAATATTGCAACGACCGCCATTTTATTCTCCAGAATCTTTGCTAACAAAATATATACATATATTGTTTGGGGGTTCTAAGTAGCTAAAAATACAGATTTTAACTTGTAAACAACATGTCGGAAATGGGCTCGGTCCAGAAGTGGGTAAATAACATTGTATTCATTCATATGCTGACAATTGCTATACATAGAGCTAAAACTGTGTTTAAACCCAGTGTCAAGCACCATGCACAGCAACTTTTTTTTCTAACTCAAGGGAACCCCTGTTTAGGAAGAGATACCCTCACAATCTTGAGGGACATTCAGGTTGGCATCTCCATAGCAAGGGAGCAGCTTGCCTGCTACCTGCCCTTCAGAATTTTGGAGTGCTTTGAGAGGGGTTCCCCTAAAAAGCAGGATTTCCCCTAACTGGCCAAAATAAGATGTACAACCTCTGTAGTGAATTGGGCTGAAGGTCTTCTCTTCTTTCCTTATTATTGTGTGACAAATGTTATCATTGCTTTGGTATAACAGGATGTGAGTCCAATGATGGACAGGTGTGGAGTGTGAAAAAATTCTACTTGAATAACATCTCTAGATATAATGCCGAACTTTTATATTTTTTGCCTACACAACACCTTTAAATGAAACCTTCGCACACGAGGTGCCCCTGGCTGAGATATAATGTAGCGGAGACAATGGTAATCCGCGACTGCAGGTGACTAATGTACAGCCTATTATCGAGTCTCTTCTCATTTTTCGTCTGTGGATCTAATAAGCTCTAGATGCGTCACCCGGAATGAAAGTGTCACATTTACACGCGATATACGACCGCCCATAAACTTTTCCTGAGCTCGGAGTAAATTTCAGTAAGCAGAAAAGGCTGGAAGTAGATTCTCTGTTCACTTATATATTTAGTTTGCTTTAACCGGAGACGCGGTGCTAATTTCACCCTCCCAAGCTGCAGTATTTCAGCGCTGGCATCTATATGACCTTTAATTTATGAATTCCCGAGAACTAAAGGTACTTTGCTTTTTGGCGGTTGCTAGTTTTTTGAGCCAAATGATTTATCATACTTGAGAAACTTATGTACCAAACTCTAAAAAAAACACAACTTTTTTTTTTTGTTTTGGATAGCAGAAAATTGTTAGAAACTCTGTTGAGTTTTTTTCGTCCTCTTTTTCTCTGTTGGGCAGGTGTCGCCAACCCTTGGCACTATTTCTGCTGGCACCCACTGCCAATTACCAGACTGTCAATTACAAAGCCTGGCCAACACACCTCCTTGATGTCACTGAAAGCCCACCAGTGGCTGAGGATGTCTATGTACTGTGTGGAAGGAACCCACCTGCACACCTACAGGGGTACCCTCCATTCCTAAAGAAAAAGGGTTTGGGGCTGAGGTCTGAATTTTATGCACTGGGGCTGAACATGTTTTGTTAATCAATAGTTGACCAGTGTGTGTGCTCCAGTTAATCAATAGTTGACCAGTGTGTGTGCCCCAGTTAATCAATAGTTGACCAGTGTGTGTGCCCCAGTTATTCAGCATGTAATGAAGGAAAGATCCATTAAGCCACACATCGCTGCTAATCCACTAATGGAGAAGTAAGTGGTAGTCTCAGCCTGGGCTCCGGGTCTGCGTGCTTCCAACCGATGACACCTTACTACACACCAACCTGATAACAACTAGTTTGCAGGGAATTCAAAACTTGAATCCAACCTGAGCACCAGTGGCGGCTGGTGCATGATAATTGGGGCGGGTGGCAAAATCCACACCACCCACGGGAAGGACAGACGGACGGTCAGCCATCAGGCAAATCCAACCCCTCGCCCCCGCGGGACGGACGGATAGCCAGCATTCTTACCTCCTTCCCGGAGTGGCTATGATTCTCCTATGGCCGGCCATGCGTCTCCTCCCTCTTCCTGGCCAATGGCAAGTAAAATCGCTTCTCTTTTCAGCCAATCAGGAAAGGGGTCTTATGACCCAATTCCTGATTGGCTGGGAGGAGAATCAGTGTTATAATAGCGAATATTCGTTCGCTATTGTCATACAACTGGGTGGGCTCAGGGTGCAGTGCTCTGCGCCCCGAGCCCACCCTTTTTTGAAGCCTATTAGAGCCTCTGGCTCTAATCATGTGCTTCAAAAAAAAAAAAACCCATTGGAATCAATGCTTCCGGCGCCCTGCATGTAGATTGGGGGCCGGATGCATGGATGGGGGGGCAGCGCTCCTGCGCCCCCAATGGACGGGCCGCCACTGCTGAGCACATTCATTATAGTCTTGGAGTTTAAGGGATGAAGTCTTTCAGGTCTCAGTGACACCTGTTTTCCACACTTGTGGCTGTTTTACCACAAAAATTCTAAAATTCTAGAATTACAACTCCCCGCCATTGTTTTCCTGTGAACAAGCCTCATATAGGATTTAAAAAATTAGGTGGACCAGCAGAAGCTTCAGATTTTGTTTTTAAGTGTACACATGTAATGTCTACGTGTAATGCCCTGTGATTGACTTTAAGTGACACCTCCCATACCCCTGATGGAGAGTTTTTGCTCTCTGAAACGCGTTGGGTAGAGGAAGTTACAACTTCATCATCGCATCCTTCACAGTTGGTGTATTCGCAGTCCATCGTAATATGTATACAGTGTTTCGTGTGAACATTGTCATGTATTTTTTGTATATGTAATAACCAATTTTTCAACATGAATTAATAAAATATATAATTTTTTATAAACATTTTCATAAATATCTTTTTCATTTGTATGATCAAACATAAAAGTGCCTAAAAACGTCCCAATGTTCAGGGGAAACCATTTTGTATAGTTCATGAGAGATGTGGCACAGGCAGAGTCTAACCACTAGTATTTTGATTGGTTAATCAATAGTTGACCAGTGTGTGTGCTCCAGTTAATCAATAGTTGACCAGTGTGTGTGCTCCAGTTATTCAGCATGTAATGAAGGAAAGATCCCTTAAACCGCATGCCACTAATGGAGAAGTATGTGGCAGTCTCAGCCTGGGCTCTGGGGGTGTGGCATGGCTGGAGCCCAGGCTAAGACTGCCACATACTTCTCCATTAGTGGCATGCGGTTTAAGGGATCTTTCCTTCATTACATGCTGATGTTTGGAGCCATTCCCGGCCAGCACTTCTAGCAGTTGGCGATAGATTGGAATCCTCAAGGATCCACCCACATTTGTACATATGCTTTAGTTAATCAATAGTTGACCAGCGTGTGTGCCCCAGTTAATAGTTGACCAGCGTGTGTGGTCCAGTTAATCAACAGTTGACCAGTGTGTTGGCTCCAGTTAATCAACAGTTGACCAGTGTGTATGCTCCAGTTAATCATTAGTTGACCAGTGTGTATGCTCCAGTTAATCCATAGTTGACCAGTGTGTATGCTCCAGTTAATCCATAGTTGACCAGTGTGTGTGCTCCAGTTAATCAATAGTTGACCAGTGTGTGTGTGTGTGCACCAGTTAATCCACAGTCCAGCAAGGACAATAAAGACATGAATGAGTGAGTTTGGGGTGAAGGAACTTGACTGGCATGCAGAGTCCTGACCTCAACTTGATAGAACACCTTTAGGATGAATTAGAGCGCAGACTGCGAGCCAAGCCTTCTCATCCAACATCAGTGCCTGACCTCACAAATGCACTTCTGGAAGAATGGTCAAACATTCCCATAGACACACTCCTAAACCTTGTGGACAGCCTTCCCAGAAGAGTTGTTATAGCTGCAAAGGGTGGGCCAACTCAATATTGAACCCTACGGACTAAGACTGGGATGCCATTACAGTTCATGTGCGTGTAAAGGCAGGCGACACAACATGGTGTAGCTAATGGCAAGACAATTATGAGTTCTACCATAAATTCAAACATTGAAAGAAAAATGAGACCTCATGTACACTTGTGGCCTTACAACCTAAAATGTAATTATATTCCCCCGACTTGGATTCATAGGTGCTAAGTAGAGCTGCCCAATGGCTGTACATGGGTGAATACTGGTACTTGTGTAAAGATATGCATGCATATGAATCTGGATAGAGGGGTAGATTTACTAAAGGAGAGTGTATAATTCAGTGCAGCAGTGCTTGGTAGCCAATCAGCTTCTAACTTCAGCATCTTCAATTAAGCTTTGACAAAAAAAAAACCTGGAAGCTGATTGGTTACTATGCAGAGCTGCACCAGATTGTTCACTCTCCAGACTGTCTGTATCCAGTGGCATCCAACCATCCATTGATCTCTATGGGAGGCTGCTCTCAGCAACTGTGCCTCTTCGGTGGGGAATTACACCCAAATTTTGTGTTGTACAGCTCCATGCATCTGTATGCATGAGACCCAAGACTAAACATGCTATTGTTCACTGGCACGCTGGTTGTCTTTTGGTTGTAACAATGACAAATAATGTGGAAAATGTTGCTGACTCTATGCTGCAGGGAGAGTTTTCCTAGTTTCCTGCACCAGATACAGTGCTCACCTACACAGGAAGTGAGGCAAAATCTATCCAAATTAAAAAAAAAATAGAGAAGAGAAGGATTATTATTGTCACCCCTAGGACCTAAAAACCATCAAGAGTTCTAGGTTACAAAGGTTGAGAAGGGTCACTTTATCTCTATATTTCTTTATGTTTAAATAGTCCTTGACCATTACCCAGCCTCTGTACCTACCTTTAGTGCCGGTTCACACTGGTGCAATGCAGGAACCCTGCGAATCCACTACTAAGTGCATTTCTAATCAAAGTGCACCTATTCTTTTTGCCCTGCTGTGCATTACTAACCTAATTCCCCTTGTACTTAACTTAGATGTGACCTCTGCTCTTTGTTTCCATTCCACCTCCATCCTCCGCCTTCGTATAATGTGCAGCAATTTCCAACTGGGTTCTAAAGGACCTTCTCATGAGTTCTGCTTTTAGTTTTAGGGTTTAAATGAACAGGTCTAGGGGGTTGGGGGTAAAGTATGTGGGTAGCGTAAAGGGGTACTTTTGGAGGTTAGGCTGTGTTGAATGACAGTTTTTAGTGCTGAAGCCCACTTGTTGAGATTCATCTGACGCAAGGTTCTTGACACCAACATACAACGTACAAGGCAGATTATTTTTGTACTGCAATACAATACTTGGGTCATTATCAATTCTCCATTGTCTGCCAGACTTTACATGAAATTATTGTTGATGTGACTGGGGGGTGGTCTGGTAACAGCAGTCCTGTCAGTGGACTAGGTTACCCAGGATCCCTAGAATATCTGGGCTACCATTGTACTGTTCCCAGATATGGTACAGGAGTTATCCATGGAACCATATCTGGAACCACAAAGAGTGCGTGGCCTTACAGTTTCAAGTGAAGTGTATTTCTGGTCAGGCTCTTTGGTTGGAGAAGTGACTGGAACCTGTATATAGTTAGAACTGGTGGGATAGAGTTGAGCCATGCCACTCCATCCTGGAAAGTTTTAATGATGCCTTGGCCGGGAATTCAATAAATAACCCAGACCTTGGGTGGCCTGTCCCTCAAGTTGATTGAAGGTACATCAAGCTGCTTCAAGGTGCATCAAGCTGCTTTAACTTGTATAGAGAAAAAGCTATTCTGTCATGAACAAAAGCTAATGTGCGCCGGCCACTAATTAGACAACAGGTTCACTTCAAAATAAAGACGCCTCAATGACTCTGGACTCCTAAAATCATAAATCTCCGCTCACAAACCTAGTTCCCCTTGTACTTACCTTATATGTGACCTCTGCTCTTTGTTTCCATTCCACCTCCATCCTCCGCCTTCGTATAATGTGCAGCAATTTCTGGCTGGGTTCTAAAGGACCTTCTCATGAGTTCTGCTTTTAGTTTTAGGGTTTAAATTAACAGGTCTAGGGGTTTGGGGGCAAAGTATGTGGGTAAGTTTGGAGGTTAGGGTGTGTTGGATAACAGTTGTTTTTAGTGCTGAAGCCCACTTGTTGAGATTCATCTGACGCAAGGTTCTTGACACCAACATACAACATACAAGGCAGATTTTTTTTGTACTGCAATACAATACTCGGGTCATTATCAATTCTCCATTGTCTGCCAGACTTTACATGAAATTATTGTTGATGTGACTGGGGGTTGGTCTGGTAACCACAGTCCTGTCAGTGGACTAGGTTTGCCAGGATCCCTAGAATATCTGGGCTACCGTTGTACTGTTCCTAGATATGGTACAGGACTTATCCATGGAACCAGATCTGGAACCACAAAGAGTGCGTGGCCTTACAGTTTCAAGTGAAGTGTATTCTTGGTAGGGCTCCTTGGTTGGAGAAGTGACTGGAACCTGTATATAGTTAGAACTGGTGGGATAGAGTTGAGCCATGCCACTCCATCCTGGAAAAGTTTTAATTTTGGCGCCTTGGCCAGGAATTCCATAAATAACCCAGACCTTGGGTGGCCTGCCCCTCAAGTTGATTGAAGGTGCATCAAGCTGCTTCAAGGCACATCAAGCTGCTTCAAGGCACATCAAGCTGCTTCAAGGTGCATCAAGCTGCTTTAACTTGTATAGAGAAAAAGCTATTCTATCATGAACAAAAGCTAATGTATGCCGGCCACTAATTAGACAACAGTATCACTTCAAAATAAAGACGCCTCAATGACTCTGGACTCCTAAAACCATAAATCTCCGCTCACAAACCTAGTTCCCCTTGTACTTACCTTATATGTGACTGCTCTTTGTTTCCATTCCACCTCCATCCTCCGCCTTTGTTTAATGTGCAGCAATTTCCGACTGGGTTCTAAAGGACCTTCCCATGAGTTCTGCTTTTAGTTTTAGGGTTTAAATGAACAGGTCTAGGGGGTTGGGGGTAAAGTATGTGGGTAGCCTAAAGGGGTAAGTTTGGATATTAGAGTGTGTTGGAGGACAGTTGTTTTTAGTGCTGAAGCCCACTTGTTGAGATTCATCTGACGCAAGGTTCTTGACCCCAACATACAACGTACAAGGAGTTCTTATATATGAGTGTTCTCATTTCACAATGGCCGATTTTTTTCTTTTTTGTACTGCAATACAATACTCGGGTCATTATCAATTCTTCATTGTCTGCCAGACTTTACATGAAATTATTGTTGATGCGTCATCAGGGTCATCCTTAGAAAGACGAAGATAATGATGGGAGAACATTCGATTTTATACAACTTGTGAATTTATATATAATAATATATAATTTCACCATATGTCAATAAATGCTTCTCAAAAACAGGTTTAATGATAATAATTGACCAGTTTTCCCTTTAAAAAAAAGCTTTTTAGCATGGAGCGACAGAGATTATGACAAATGAAACGCGATTGAAAAGGCGGATATAATCATGACCATTTCACTTTTAGCGGACGCTCTCGTTGTGGAGGATTAAAAGATCTGGAGATTTAAGATGCAAGTTGTTTTATACAAAGGGGCTGCTTATCCCATTTCTGAGTGGAGATTTATGGTTTTAGGGGTCCAGAGTCATTGAGGCGTCTTTATTTTGAAGTGAACCTGTTGTCTAATTAGTGGCCGGCGTACATTAGCTTTTGTTCAAGACAGAATAGCTTTTTCTCTATACAAGTTAAAGCAGCTTGATGCACCTTGAAGCAGCTTGATGCACCTTGAAGCAGCTTGATGCACCTTGAAGCAGCTTGATGTGCCTTGAAGCAGCTTGATGCACCTTGAAGCAGCTTGATGTGCCTTGAGGCAGCTTAATGCACCTTCAAGCAACTGGAGGGGCAGGCCACCCAAGGTCTGGGTTATTTATCTAATTCCCGGCCAAGGAACCAAAATTAAAACCTTTCCAGGATGGAGTGGCATGGCTCAACTCTATCCCACCAGTTCTATCTATATACAGGCTCCAGTCACTTCTCCAACCAAAGAGCCCGTCCAAGAATACACTTCAATTGAAACTGTAAGGCCACGCACTCTTTGTGGTTCCAGATCTGGTTCCATGGATAAGTCCTGTACCATATCTGGGGACAGAACAACGGTAACCCAGATATTCTAGGGATCCTGGCAAACCTAGTCCACCGACAGGACTGCCGTTACCAGACCAAACCCCAGTCACATCAACAATAATTTCATGTAAAGTCTGGCAGACAATAGAGAATTGATAATGACCCGAGTATTGCAGTACAAAATAAAAATCGGCCATTGTGAAATGAGAACTCTCAACCAAAGGGCCTGACCAGGAGTACACTTCACTTGAAACTGTAAGGGCACAAACTCTTTGTGGTTCCAGATCTGGTTCCATGGAGAAGTCCTGTACCATATTTGGGGATGGTACAATGGTAGCCCAGATATTCTAGGGATCCTGAATAACCTAATCCACAGACAGGGCTGCTGTTACCAGACCATTCCCCAGTCCTGACCTGAGCCAGCTGCTACAGCACTCCAAGGTATAGGATACGCTCTCTCTACCTTCTAGAGACCTCTGAGGATTGGGGCTTGACCCTCGAAACACGTTAGCCGTTCCTGGATGCTATGAGGTCTTCCCATGCCATCAGTCGAGTATGGTGGATTCGGAGGCAGTCTCATCTTTATCTTTAGATATGCTTGTGCATTTGTGAGTATCCTCGTTATATATATGTTTATTAAAATTGAGTTATGGTAATGTACTAGTTTGGTGCACCCTCTCCTTTGTTGTTTTGAGACCTACCCCTGTACCCCACTGGGGTGACACAATAATTCTTGCCTTTTAAAATTCTTTACTGAAAATTATTCAAATTTTTGGCAACAAGAAAGTCCATTTGACTAGTATCTACATCATTTGTATAAACTTTGACCGTGTTGGGCCCTGTCACGGTGTAAAAAGAGGTTATTGGCACTGAAACCAATGATGGGACACTATTCCTCCCACTGACACCAATGACGGGCACTATTTCTCCCACTGACACCAATGATGGGACACTATTCCTCCCACTGACGCCAATGATGGGGCACTATTTCTCCCACTGACACCAATGATGGGACACTATTCCTCCCACTGATACCAATGATGGGGCACTCTTCCTCCCACTGACACCAATGATGGGGCACTATTCCTCCCACTGACACCAATGATGGGGCACTATTCCTCCCACTGACACCAATGATGGGGCACTATTCCTCCCACTGATACCAATGATGGGGCACTATTCCTCCCACTGATACCAATGATGGGGCACTATTCCCCCCACTAGCACCAATGATGGAGCACTATTCCTCCCACTGACACCAATGATGGAGCACTATTCCTCCCACTGACACCAATGATGGGACACTATTCCTCCCATTGATACCAATGATGGAGCACTATTCCTCCCACTGACACCAATGATGGAGCACTATTCCTCCCACTGACACCAATGATGGGGCACTATTCCTCCCATTGATACCAATGATGGGGCACTATTCCTCCCACTGATACCAATGATGGGGCACCATTCCTCCCACTGACACCAATGATGGGACACTATTCCTCCCACTGATACCAATGATGGGACACTATTGATCTTTTATTGAAAAGAATCAAGCAACATATTTTATACAAAAGTAAAAAACATAACTATAGTACAATATTCCAACAGAAAACAAAGGAATACACATCCATGTGCAGAATATATACAATATATACATAATCCACTTCCAACATTTTTAGAAAACTATTTACATAAAGCAGCAGAGAGGGCCTAAGAGGCACAACCCATCACCTATGTATGCAGCCATTTATCAAAAACTGAGCATTAAGAAAAAATCTAGGGTGATAAGAGACAGAAAGCCACACCCAGGACAGAGACTCCTGGCAGTCAGGGAGGCTTGAAACCCCTCCACGCCTTCAACCAAGCCCTCTGACCCCACTTGTCTCTCTCAAGCGCCCGAATCTTCCCCACCTCATGCAGAATGTCACACACCACCACCTGAACAGGAAGGATTTTACGCCGAAGGGTGACCTGACACCGTGCGTTCCAGGTGTAATAACGGACTACTAAGCTAACTAAAAAAAGTGTATCCAAACAAAAGCCCCCACCGGTATTGAATGCTCCGTACACCCACTCAGCATAACCCAGCCTGGAGAGGAAAGGAACACCGAGGGCCCGCCCCACCTGTTTGTATACCTCTATGTTAAAAGGGCAACGAAGCAGAAAATGGTCCATAGTCTCCTCCTCACCTGTACATTCCTCCCGAGGACAACCACGATCCATCCCACTGCGGAATTTCAAATTGCCCCGAACATAGAGCCTCCCGTGGAAGCACAACCAGGCCAGATCCCTGAATTTAAGGGGGACTCTAGCCAAATTAATCAGTCTTAACCCTTCCCTCAAAATTGGGCCTGGGCAATCCCTTAAGGCCAGTGGGTCATGAAAGACTTCGCTCAAGACTCGGTTCATAAGGACTTTCCTCGGAGCGGATCTGAGATCTTCAGCCGACAGTCGCCACTGCCGCAGTAACTTCAGACACGGAGCGACATAGGCTGGGAGCTGACCACGATGACCCCTGAGATTCTTCACTTGGCCACCTTCTTCCCAAAGTCGCAGAAAAGGCCTAAACCAAGATCTAAACATGCCTGCCCATCCAGGAGGTTCCACTGCAAGCATACTACCAATGTTAAACTTGAGAAATAGCAGTGAAAAGAAAAGAACGGGGTTGACCATACCTAAGCCACCCTCCCTCCTGGATAGATAGGTGACATTCCTCTTGATGGGGTTCAGTCTGTTCCCCCATAGCATCTGGAAGAACACACTATAGATCCTAGCATAGAGAGACACTGGCAAGATGCAGACAGGGCTGACATACAAGAAGATCGGTATCAGGTAAGTCTTAATCAGATCAACCCTTTCCCTCAGAGATAACTTCCATCTCTTCCAGCTGACCACCTTAGTATTGGCAACTTCCAGCCTGCCTTCCCAGTTTTTGAGGCCATAATCGCCAGGTCCAAATTCAATGCCTAATATCTTAATTTTTTCCTGGGGCACTGGAAAGGTGTCCGGGAGATCAAACCCCTCACCTTCCTTTCCCATCCAAAAAACTTCACTCTTTTCCTGATTGATCTTGGAGCCTGATGCTTCAGAGTACCGTGATGTCAGAGAGACCACCTCCTCCGCTTCATCTGTCCCAGTGACAATCACTGACACATCATCCGCATAGGCAACAACCCTCAAAGGCGGCTCACCCGGGATTCCCACTGGTACCCCACACAACATGCTGCTCTCTAGCCTCCTGATGAAGGGGTCGATTGCAAACACATAGAGCAGGGGACTCAGGGGACAACCCTGGCGCACCCCAGAACCAACCTCAAAGGACTGTCCAACCCAACCATTAACAAGAGGGAAGCTTTCTGCCCCCTTATACAAGACTTTTAACCAATTGACAAAACCACCCGGCAGACCGTACTTACTAAAGAGCAACCACAGGTACTCATGGTTGACACGATCGAAAGCCTTTGCCTGATCCAATGCCAGTAAATACTTTCCCCAGCCTGCAGCCCTGCACTGCTCCAAGGCCTCCCGGACAGCTAAAACCGCTGTGAAGGTGCTCCTACCCTGGATCGAACAGTGCTGATGGCGAGAAAGCAAAGACTCTGCTACTGCCGATAGGCGCCAGAAAAGTATCTTCGCCAGCACCTTTCTATCGACATTGAGAAGGCTGATGGGGCGCCAATTCTCAATCATCGAAGGATCTTTACCTTTTGAAAGAAGAATCACAGCTGAGTGTCTCATGGAAGGGGGAAGCACCCCCTCAGCAAGACAACTGTTAAAAATCTCTACCAAATGTGGGGCCAGAATAGACTTAAAGGCTTTGTAAAACTCAGCCGTCAGACCATCCGGTCCAGGTGACTTTTTGATGGCAAGCTGTTCAATTGCCCTCGTCACCTCTTCAACTGTGATCTCTTCTGTCAAATTCATCAAAGGGACATCTCCACCATTTAGACCTGGAGTAGAGTCCAAAAAGCTTTCCATCTTGCCCCGGTCAAGCTCTTTCCTCCCAAGAAGTTCAGCATAAAAAGACCTCACGACCTCCAGGATCCCTGACCTGGACTTTGTCAAGGAACCTGTACTATCCTTAAGGCCAACGACCATCTTAACAGCTACACCCTGTTTGCAGTTCTGGTAAGGGTCAGGCGAGTGGTATTTCCCATAGTCCCGCTCCAGAACCAAAGAGGTATGCCGGTCATATTGACACTTCCTGAGGAGGATTTTCACTTCAGAGATTGCCCCAGGATCTCCTCCTCTCGAGACAAGAATATCCAGCTTCCTCCGCAAACGTTGGTAGGTCATGTATCTATTAAACTGTTTTTTATTGGCTAGGCCCCTGAAGAATCCAGCAATCCTCTTTTTGGTCAGCTCCCACCACTCAGCCTTGCTGCTACAAAAGTCCAGGATGGTCACCTGTGCCTGAAAGAATTCCTCAAAGGATTGTCTAACATGTTCTTCCTCAAGGAGAGTCGAATTTAATCTCCAGATGCCTTTGCCCCTCTGAGGGAAGTCTGAAGCATTCAAGACCACAGATAGCATACAGTGATCAGAGAACTCCACTGCCTGCACCACTGGGGGTGAGAAAGCAGAGGCCTCCTTCAAAAAAAACCTATCTATCCTACTCTGACTATTACCACGATGAAATGTGAACCCTGTGTCATCCGGAAGGTGCTTAATGTGCACATCCACAAGACCAGCATCCCTAACCATACTATTTAAAAAAACGCTATCATATCCCAGCCTGTCATTGAAGTCCTTCCTGTCCTTGGGCCTAGTCACTGTATTAAAGTCACCTCCAAAAACCACTTGCCGGGATGTAAAAAGAAATGGCTTGATCCTTGTAAAAAGGCATTTCCTGTCCCACTTTGTGTGCGGCCCATAAATATTAATTAGGCGCTGGTCCTGCCCTCCCACAAGGACGTCTAAGACCATACATCTCCCAATCTCCACCTCAATAACCCGCCGGACAGTTACCATGCCGGTTTTAAACAACACCGCCACCCCGCCGTAAGGCTCGGCCGCAAGAGACCAGTAAGATGGACCATACCTCCACTCTCTCTTGGCCATATGAATATCTGCCAAGGAGGTGAGCCTAGTCTCCTGCAAAAATAAAATTTCAGCATCTAATTGGCTGAACAAAAAGAAGGCCATAGAACGAGCTCTTACCGACTTAATACTGGCGACATTTATTGTCACCACTTTTAACGGAGGGGGAACCGCCATTTGGGTTATTGGGTGGATTGCTTCTTAGCTCCCCTCTGCTGCTCATCACCAGAAGCCTCTCTTTTTCTTGAGGCCTCCTCCAACTCCATTTCTGAGTCTGAATTTTGTTCAGAGGAAGCTCCAGATGAGGAAATATCCCAAGCGGAAGCCCTAGAACGGTTGGGGACAGACACTGGGGCTTCCTGTCCCTGTTCCGTCCTCACCGCCTGTCTCTTCCGCCTCACAACCCTCCTTCTCTCCTCCAGGTACTGCAGGTCGGACTCCGAGATGTTTTCATCTCTTGTTTTTTTCTTCAAAGTCTTCGCAGAAGACTTCTTAACAGAAGAAGCAGCAGCACCCTTTTTGGCACATGCCACCGCTCCAGGTGGGGGGGGACCTTCCCTTAAGTCAGACCTAGGAGACTCATGGGGTAAGACTGACTCGGGGGGCACAGACTTAGAAGGTTCTGACACAAGAGGAGTGGGTACAGTAGGCTGGGGGGACACAGAGACAGCCACAGAAGGAATACCTACAGACACAGGAGGGTTGGCCACAGAAACTGGGGAGGGATCCTGAACAGGACCTGGGGGGTCAGTCACCGCAGAGGAGGATGGTACACCAGGGGCCTCATCCTCCATCCTGTCCAGCCTCAACAGTTCATCTACTACCTCCTTCTCCATATTGTGCCAGGCCTCCGGACATCGGCTGTAGGGGTGGCCAAGGCGCAGGCACAGGTTGCACCTTATCGCCTGGGTGCAGTCTCTGGCCACATGACCCTGTCCCCGACATACCGAACATATTAAGGCTGAACAGGAGGAGCTAAAATGCCCCTTTTCTCCACAGCGGTGACACAGCTTTGGCTGACCAGGATAAAAAACAGTCATCCTATCCCTCCCTATGAAAGCCGAGGAGGGCAGGTGACGGACAACATTCCCATCCCTGGCCAACCTGACCGTTACTGACCAACCCCCAGTCCAGATGCCACGTTCATCAAGGATTTTATTTGGCTTTGTCAAAACCTCACCATAGTTCCTTAACCAGACCTCCAAGTCCCGAGCAGGAACACTCTCGTTAGTGAGGATGATGGTTATTTTTTTAACCGTTGATCTTTGTGAAACAGCAACTGGTGCCAGATCTTCCCATTCGGGTCTTGACCTGCACCGAGCCTCATATCGTTCCCAGAACAGGTCAAGACCCTCTGGCCTGGTGAAGCTGATTGTGTACTCCCGGCTCCCAGCTACATGTATTAGGGCATAAAGGTCATTCGCCCCAAAGCCCATCTCCAAAATCATATCCACCACCACACGCCGTGCTGGAGAGACTGCACCACCTTCCCATTTAAGTATAACGACATTACGTCTTGGACCCCCAGCAGAAGCCAGAGACCCAAGACCTGAACCAGGGGCGCTCAAAGTGGCAGTTTGTGGTGTAAATCTCTGCCTGGAAGCAGGGTTCCTCATTGGCTGCAGCCCTGGCTTAATAACATTACCAGGTGCAGAGCGTACCACCTGAGCAAAAGAGGGCTTATCAGGGCCAAGACCCCACACTGATGTAACTTTAGCCGGTACATTACTATCCTTATTATTAATTGCTTGTACTGAGCCAGCAGGATTGTCCATTGCACACATATTGGCAGCATTATCCATAACACCTGAAATAGAAGAATCGTTAAAATCACCATTCATTATCACAGTTTCTGCTGTAGTACCACAAGTGGCCTGATGCTGCAGTGTAGAGTCCTGAACAATAGCTGTGACTGGACAAACAGCATTGGGCTCAGCAAAAGGGGGGTTAATGGGTTGTTCAGGCTCTTGTAGTTCCTTTGCTGCAATGTCATTTTTTAAACGCAGTTTTTCCTGCAAGGAAACATCAGCAGCTGAAGTATTGCTGGATATGAAATTACCAGCCTGGGTGTCATTGGGCAAAACATCAGCATTAGCCAAGGTGTTAAATGGCACAAAAATAGTTTTATCAGTAACTTGTGACTTGCTAGGCTTTACCTTATCAGGCACATTATCAGGTATGTTCTCCTCACCAAACACCAGCTGATCCGCCTGTAATGGAGACTCCACTGCCTGGATCACTGTCAGCATGCCTCCTGAGCCCTGAGAAGACAACGGGCTGCTCACCTCACCTTGGGGGGGCAGGGGTTCAGAAATGGGGGACTCCTCCTCCACCTCCATCTTTGCCATCCTTGCGAATCTGCGGTCATTGCAGAACTTTTCCTTAAAGGGCCCCTCTCTGCTTTCCATCATGGCCACAATGGTTTCCTGGTGTTGAACCCGGACCTTTGCCAACTGGATTTCCGAATCCATAGATCCACGGCTGCGGCTGTGCAAACCTTCACGTTGCTTTCGCAGACGCTTCAACTCTGCTCTCAATTTGTAGAGCTGGTCTCTCTCCCTATTCAGGACCTTGATCCCGGCCACCACTCGCTCCCGAATGGACTCGGTATCCTCATCCTCACCAGGGGCAGAGAGATCCCCAGCCATGGCTTGTCCAGGAGCAGGTATGTCATTCATCAGCCCAGGGGATGACTGAGAGCTTCCAGCAGGAGAGGCCCTGCTGGCCTGCATGGCCTCCCCAGATAGGGGCCAGCAGGGTTGGGAGAGATTTTACCAGACTCCCCTCTCAAACAGATCACCTGGAGCAGCTCCAGACACACAGCCAGAGAACCTTCCTGCAGCCACACCCGAAGCTGAATGATGGGAAACGACTCCTCCCACTGACAGCAATGATGGGGCACTATTCCTCCCACTGACACCAATGATGGGGCACTATTCCTCCCACTGACACCAATGATGGGACACTATTCCTCCCACTGATACCAATGATGGGACACTATTCCTCCCACTGATACCAATGATGGGACACTATTCCTCCCACTGACACCAATGATGGGGCACTATTGGTTTCAGTGGGAGCCCAGCTCTCCAGGACATTCTTCAGCAGTAAAGATTTTCCATGGTGCTCTAATCTTAGCAGTCCAAACACCTGAGGTCTCAGACCCAGACCTCTTTTCTGGCAAAGACCCTCCCTAGGCAGCTAAAGAAAGGAGAACAGGGAGCGCCTCTAAGTGCAATATTTTATTGAACATGACATTGTCAAGTGTCGACAAAGGAGCGCGTATGCTCTGTTTGAGCCTCGAGCATGCTTTAAAACACGTTGTGTTTCCCTGGGTATCGATGACGTCACGCGCCAGCTGGCACTGTGGTCCACACAGCGAGCACTGGAACCACTTCTTCCTCGCTGGACATCACACGCCAGACTGCGGCTCCATATCCCTCTGGTTGGACACATGGATCCCCCCACTGATGGGGCATCACCATAGATGAGCTTATTCTTCTCATACTTCATGTGAGTTGTCATTTGGCTTTCACATTCATGTTCAATAAAATATTGCACATAGAGGCGCTCTCCTGTTCTCCTTTCTTTATTTACTCCAGAGTCAGCTTCACTCCTGAGGAGAAGCTCTGCCCTAGTGTTTATTGTGTATTGATCACCTTACTTGATATGGACAATTTAAATGGACTATATCAGTGGTTCTCAACTCCAGTCCTCGGGACCCACCAACAGGCCAGGTTTGCAAAATAACTAAATTACATCACAGGTGATCTCATTTGCTGCAGTATTCTAGTCTGCATCTCCCCAATGTAATACTTAAAATCTGGCCTGTTAGTGTGCCCTGAGGCCCGGAGTTGAGAACCACTGGACCATATGGACATGCTTAGCTAATATAGCTAATATATTACTCATGCCTGAGCGCAAGCATTTTATGTTGCTCCCTAGGCAGCTGGTTTGGGAGGCACTGACCTTGACTACGCGGTCTCCTTTCCTGGCAGCAGTCTAGGAGGAAACAGAGTTTTTAGGTCACCCCAAATATTCATAGCCTTCCTCAGCATGAGCCACTAGCAATAAACCTCCAAGTGGTTGGACAGGGAGACATATATATTAATAATTCAGAAATATTATATCCTCCATTGCTGAGGATAACTCACCAACAGAAGGCAAAAGTAAATCCATAAAACTGAGCTTAGGGAAAACTCAATTAAAGCAGAACTGACAATTAGCGCTCATTCCATCTACAGCCCAGCAGCACTAACTTCAGCCTAGGGACACTACTGTATATGGCAGGGTCTCCGCATTGGGGTTTCATTTAGCAGCAGATTTGGATACACATGTTCTTTTTACAGTATTTTCTAGTCTTTAACCACTTAAGCCCCAGAGGATTTGGCTGCTCAAAGACCAGGGGCTATTTTGCGATTCGGCACTGCGTGACTTTAACAGACAATTTTGCGGTCGTGCGACGCTGTACCCAAATGAAATTGACCTCCATTTTTTCCCACAAACAGAGCTTTCTTTTGGTGATATTTGATCACCTGTGCGATTTTTACTTTTTGCGCTATAAACAAAAAAAGAGCGACAATTTTGAAAAAAATAACAATATTTTTCACATTTTTTTATATGAAATTCCCCCAAAAAAATTTCTAAAATCAAAATTTTTTAACATTTTAGGCCAATTTGTTTTCTGCTACATATGTTTGGTGAAAAAAATCGCAATAAGCGTATTTTGATTGGTTTGCGCAAAAGTTATTGCGTTTACTAACTACGGGAAAGATTTTTGTCATTTTTATTGTTTTTTTTTTTTAATTAGTAATATCGGTGATCTGCGATTTTTTTTGTGGGACTGCGACATTGCGGCGGACAGATCGGACCCTTGACTGACATTTTTGACACTTTTGGGGGGACCAGTGACATTACTACAGTAATCAGTGCTATACATATGCACTGTTACTGTAAAAGGCAGGGAAGGGGTTAACTTTATTAGAGAGCAAGGGGTTAAGTGTGTCCCTAGGGGCGTGCTTCTAACTGTAAAGGGGCGTGGCTTTTCATGTAACCACAGAGACATACGATCCTACATAGCAGGATCATATGATCTCTGCAGTTACACCAGGGAGAATGACAGGCGGCTTTGTTTACATCAGCCGCCTGCCTTTCTCCCTCTCTAGCGGGAGATCGCGAGTGACTGGCAGACATCGGAGCCGCCGGTCACTCGCGCGGGGATGCCTGTGAACGAGCGGGGGCGGGAGCGCGCCTCCGGCGGCGCGCGCTAGCCCCCTATTGATTTGCAGGCGAGTGATGTACCCATACCTCACTTTGCCTGCACGGGGCTGACCGCCGCAGTATATGTACTTGCGGCGGTCGGCAAGTGGTTAATTTAAAAAAAAAAGTACTTTCCTGTAATTCAGCCAATGCAACTTTTACATAATTAGTGCAGCCCCAGATATATTTCCCAAAATATTACCGTCAAAGACTGCAGAGCAAAAGGATGATCACATCAGGGAGATTTTTATGTAATATAATTAGGGGTGGTAAAAGCAAAAGTGGAGGTTTGCCTTTTACTTTAGGATAGCGCTATTCCCCTTTCGAAGCCACATTGTGACACATGCAGGCAAAAAGAATTGGTTTGCGTTAATTGTAAGCATAACATGCAGATAAGATCGAGTTAGATTTGTAAGGACACAAATTGGCATTTCGACAACTTTTTTGGTTTTGTTAAATTCAGAATAAAATTGCATGCACTTAGGAAAGCATTTGACACCCGCGCAGAAAACATAAATGTCAGTTAGATCAAGAGACTTTGCTCAGCAGTCAAATTATACCAGTAGAGGGATTTGTTTTAAAATGTAATATACAGTATCTCACCAAAGTAAGTACACCCCTCACATTTTTGTAAATATTTTATTCTATCTTTTCATGTGAAAACACTGAAGAAATGACACTTTGCTACAATGTAAAGTAGTGAGGGTACAGCTTGTATAACAGTGTAAATTTACTGTCCCTTCAACTCAACACACAGCCATTAATGTCTAAACCACTGGCAACAAAAGTGAGTACACCCCTAAGTGACAATGTCCAAATTGGGCCCAATTAGCCATTTTCCCTCCCCAGTGTCATGTGACTCGTTAGTGTTACAAGGTCTCAGGTGTGAATGGGGAGCAGGTGTGTTAAATTTGGTGTTATCGCTCTCACTCTCTCATACTGGTCACTGGAAGTTCAACATGGCACCTCATGGCAAAGAACTCTCTGAGGATCTGAAGAAAAAAGAACTGTTGCTCTTCATAAAGATGGCCTAGGTTATAAGAAGA
The DNA here is from genome assembly GCF_965119305.1 of Pelophylax lessonae. Lineage (NCBI taxonomy): Eukaryota > Metazoa > Chordata > Amphibia > Anura > Ranidae > Pelophylax > Pelophylax lessonae. The sequence goes on along the minus strand of NC_138770.1, from coordinate 679,374,033 downwards.
TTGCTGAGACCCTGAAACTGAGCTGCAGCATGGTGGCAAAGACCATACAGCGGTTTAACAGGACAGGTTCCACTCAGAAAAGGCCTCTGCATGGCCTCTGCATGGTCGACCAAAGAAGTTGAGTGCACGTGCTCAGCGTCATATCCAGAGGTTGTCCCCTCAAAATAACTCAACACACAGCCATTAATGTCTAAACCGCTGGCAACAAAAGTGAGTACACCCCTAAGTGAAAATGTCCAAATAGGGCCCAAAGTGTCAATATTTTGTGTGGCCACCATTATTTTCCAGTGCCATGTTGAACTTCCAGTGACCAGTATGAGAGAGTGAGAGCGATAACACCAAATTTAACACACCTGCTCCCTATTCACACCTGAGACCTTGTAACACTAATGAGTCACATGACACCGGGGAGGGAAAATGGCTAATTGGACCCAATTTGGACATTGTCACTTAGGGGTGTACTCACTTTTGTTGCCAGCAGTTTAGACATTAATGGCTGTGTGTTGAGTTATTTTGAGGGGACAGCAAATTTACACTCACTACTTTACATTGTAGCAAAGTGTAATTTCTTCAGTGTTGTCGCATGAAAAGATATAATAAGATATTTACAAAAATGTGAGGGGTGTACTGATTTTTGTGAGATACTGTATATATTTGATATTTTTTTTTTTTTAATATGACAGTTTTAAATCAGAATTAAGATTATTAATCACTTTTTAGCAATACAAAAACACTGCACATTCTGGAGTGTTACATCATTCAATATGTTCACAGAATTCAAAGTATAGCATTGTTCTTCAAAAAAACAAAAGCAGGTATATAGACCAGGTTAAACCTGACATGTTACTAATTATTACATCTCACAGTCAAAACTAAGACAGTAGTGACACATACACAGGGGCTGACTGGCAGCTTTCGGTCCAGGGGGCAAGTACAAACCAGCGGCCATGGTGCAGTGATTCAGCCCCCCTCCAACTCTCCCTCTTCCCATCCTCCTGAACCCCATTCCAGGCTGAAGCTTCGCTCCGGGCACTCTCTACTCACCGGCCCAATTCAGGTTCCCGACCTGGCCAGCAGGGGGCGGTTGCGGGGATTTGGGACAGCTCAGTTGGGGCTGGCTGGTGGAGAAAAGTCCCATGGATGTAAGAGAGAGGGGTAATGAGAGGATGAGAGAGAGAGAGAGCGAGAGAGAAAGGGGTAATGAGAGGATGAGAGAGAGAGAGAGAAGGGGATGAGAGAGAGGGCGAGAGAGAGAGAGAGAGGGGGGGAAATGAGAGGATGAGAGAGAGAGAGAGAGAGAGAGAGGGGGGATGAGAGAGAGAGAGAGAGAGAGAGAGAGGGGGATGAGAGAGAGAGGGGGGATGAGAGAGAGAAGAGGGGGTTGAGAAAGGGAGGAGGGGTTGAGAGAGGCGGTTCTAGCAACCAGTGGCCAATAGAGTCTCAGGTGGAGGGTGGGGGCAGCTTTTTTTGCTGCCCCCCTGCAAAGTGCTGCCCTAGGCCTGGGCCTTGTCGGCCTAAGCCAAAATACAGCACTGATTTAAGACATCATAGAAAACAAGAGAAAGGCGCACCGACCTCGTGCAATATCCCAAGATATTTATTGGAAAATTAAAAAACATGCCATACTTTATACTCACAAAACGTACTGTATGCTGAGACTAGATGAAGGCAAGCAAATGTGTGACCATGTGAAAAATGCTAAAAATGCTAAAAATCATAGAGCAGCTGTGTGCCATCAGAGAGAACATCAAAGATAACCATATTGTTGCCCTGCTCCTCTGCAACCAGACCCGAGCAGGATCTAAAGCTAGACTATGTCAAAGGAAAGTTAATTGATGAATATGACAGAAGGAAAGAGAACACGCACCATGATGACAAAGATGTACAAAGGCACAAAGCACAACGAAGAAAGAGTCAAAGCAGCCACAATGTAAGCTGCAGACACATCATGGAGTGGCACCTCTAAAGTGAAACAGAGCGGCAAGCCACATGGCTGGTGCATAGAGTCAGGAGCGACAAGCCACATGACTAGCGACGAAACCCTCTTTACCAACATTGATTACAGTGCAAAAGACAACGTTTTCCTAGCAAACGGGAAAAGCCTCACTGCAGAAGGTAAAGGCAGAAGAATCATACTTTGCACGATTTTCCAGCTGTTGCCGTTAGCAATCGTTGCGGTAACCCAGAGGCGAGTCCCGGACAGTGCCCCCAAATGTAGCACTGCTGCCTTGAGGACTGCTGAATTCTTCACCTTCGGGTCCCCCTCGGTGTAACGCTCCTGCGTTTTTAGTATAGGCTGGATTTGCAGCTGCAAAATCTCCACTCAGTAGTCATGTAGAGATGTGTTGAATACCAGATCCAACTCTCCAGGACTCATCACCGTGGGCCTGTCAGCTTCAACATACAGATATATACACACTCAATGAGATGTTCCTGGAGTGATAGGATGTATATGATAGTATGAAGGTGATGTGCTGAAGGGACAGGTGTGAACAGTGACAAGGATGGTAATCACTTGATAGGTTTGTATAGGAGAGTTCAAGATGGTATTTAGGAATGCAGATAGGTTAGTATCGAGTATGCTAACAGGTGGTGAGGACAGCAGATGACAAATACAGGATAGACTAACCCAGTGCAAGGATAGATAGTAGTAGACAGGAGAGCTAGCAATCTATGCAGCAGTGCAGATGATAGATGGTAGTAGGCTCAAGAGCTAGCAATCTATGTAACAGTGCAGATGATAGGATAGTATGGATAGGTAGTAACAGTCCTTAATGTGCATAGGTAGATAGTGCAATAAGGTTATGGAGGGTTCCCCTGCGGGGTACTTATCACTTGTAATGTTAGTAGTTTAGAGAGGTCCAGTAGATAAGGAATGATCCGGTAGCGAGATACAGGGATCAGTAGCGAGGTTCCGGTCTGCTCCAGGTAAAGGGAATAGCTGGAGGTTCCGATCGAGAGACAGGCTTGAAAGCATGTGGATAACAAGGCAGGAAGGTAGGGAGAGATAGCCATAAGTAGAAGCGGTATGCCAGGAGTGATCAGGTAGTGAGATACAAGATCAGTGAGTGAAACAAGTCCAGGTAGCGAGATACATGAGCGAGTAACATCAGGTAGGCTGCTTCTGACATGGCTTGATCGAACCAACCATGCGGTTGAACGAACAATGTGAGTGAGACCGCCGGCGGTTGAAATAGCCACTCTGCGGCGCTCAGCAGTGACATCATCGTTCTTAAAGGTATATGCGTACCACCTGAAGAGAAAGGTGGTACGCATTACAGAGAAAGTGGTGATTAAGGGTACCGGAGGTACCAGAATCTTACAGTACCCCCCCCTTAAGGCCGGCTACGGAAGGCCTATAGGACAGGTTTCTCTGGGTGTTTCGAGTGAAAGTTCCGTATAAGTCTAGGCGCATGAATATCAGAGGTATCTAGCCAGGTGTCGTCTTGGGGTCCATAGTTCTTCCATCTTATGAGATACTGGAGTCTTCCTCTATGGATGCGAGAATCCAAAATTTCCTTGATCTCATACTCTTCTCCGCCTTCAACTTGTATTGGAGGTGGAGGCAAGATGGTAGGCCTTATTCCTTGGTTAGGAACATGGGGCTTCAGTAGCGACACATGGAATATGGGATGGATCTTGAGATCTGCTGGTAGGGTGAGCTGTACTGCAGCTTTTCCGATAAGTTTTTTAATTGGGAAGGGTCCCAAAAATAAAGGTCCAAGCTTCTTGCTAGGGATTTTTAATCTTAAATTCTTTGTCGATAGCCAAACAAGGTCCCCAATAGCATACTGAGGAGAAGGTCTTCTACGAAGGTCGTAGTACTTTTTTTGTTGACTGTGAGCGTGTGATATAGTGGTATTGAGTAAACCCAAAGAGTCTTTTATTTGGGTAAGGTAATCCAAGGCTACTGGGTTACTCGATGGCAGGATGCGTGGTGGAAGAAGAGTGGGATGAAACCCATAGTTCAAGTAGAACGAAAGCAAATTCTGCTAGAGGAAGGAGATCCACGCAATCATCCTGCAAGTATGATATGTAGCAACGTAGATATTGCTCAATGCACTGGTTGACTCTTTCAGTCTGTCCGTTGGTCTGAGGATGGTAGGGAGAAGTGAGCTTTCGCTCAATGCGTAATATTTGACAAAGTGCTTGCCAAAATTTAGAGATGAATTGTGAACCACGGTCGGACAAAAGAGTTTTTGGAATTCCATGCAACTTAAACACATGTTTCATCAGTAGTTCTGCTGTTTGTTTAGATGAAGGTAGTCTACGGATAGCAATGAAATGTGCCATCTTTGTCAAGTGGTCCACTGACACTAGGATGGTATTAAATCCTTTAGAGGGTGGTAGTTCTACTATGAAATCTAAGGACACAACTTCCCATGGAACCTGGGGTATTGGTAGACTACAAAGTAGTCCAGATGGTTTTGTAGTGTCAATTTTGGACCTTGCACAGATGTCACATGAAGAAACAAATTTTTGTACAGACGTCTTCATATCAGGCCACCAAAACTGCCTGGTGAGCAAATTAAAGGTTTTCATTATACCCATATGTCCTGCCATGGGCACATCATGCGATAACTCCAAGATCTTGGTGCGCATAGTAGGGGGTATGTAGAGTTTGTCATTGTAATAGAGGAAGCCTTCTACATCAGTACTTAGTTGTGGTGGAGGTGAATCCATTCTTATACTGTGCAAAATCTCTTCCTTCAAGGAACGGACAACACCAATAATGCGTTCATAGGGTATTATGGGAATGGAAGGAATTTCGGCGCAGTTATCTTTGGTTAATCGTGATAGCGCATCCGCTTTTTTATTTTTGTCTGCAGGCGTGTAGGTCACTAGGAAATTAAATCTTAAAAAGAATAATGACCATCGTACCTGCCGGTGGGAGAGAGTCTTGTTAGTCTGGAGGTATTGAAGGTTTTTATGATCTGTATATATGAGTATTGGTAACTGGGTACCTTCGAGCAGATGTCGCCAATTCTCCAGTGCCAGTTTTATGGCAAGCAACTCCTTTTTACCCACTGGGTAATTCACCTCTGGGCTGCTTAGTGATTTTGAAAAGAAAGCAACTGGGTGGAGTGATGAAGTGTTTGTTGGTCGTTGGGAGAGAACTGCTACTACTGCCATATTTGATGCATCTACCTCTAGAACAGTGGTTCTTAACCTTGTTGGAGGTACTGAACCCCACCAGTTTCATATGCGCATTCACCGAACCCTTCTTAATTGGAAAAATAAAATATGATTTTTTCAAATTCAAAACATATGTATACAGTGGGTACGGAAAGTATTCAGACCCCCTAAATTTTTCACTCTTTGTTATATTGCAGCCATTTGCTAAAATCATTTAAGTTCATTCTTCTTCCTCATGAATGTACACATAGCACCCCATACTGACAGAAAAACACAGAATTGTTGACATTGTTGCAGATTTATTAAAAAAGAAAAACTGAAATATCACATGGTCCTAAGTATTCAGACCCTTTGCTCAGTATTTAGTAGAAGCCCCCTTTTGATCTAATACAGCCAGGAGTCTTTTTGGGAAAGATGCAACAAGTCTTTCACACCTGGATTTGGGGATCCTCTGCCATTCCTCCTTGCAGATCCTCTCCAGTTCTGTCAGGTTGGATGGTAAACGTTGGTGGACAGCCATTTTTAGGTCTCTCCAGAGATGCTCAATTGGGTTTAAGTCAGGGCTCTGGCTGGGCCATTCAAGAACAGTCACGGAGTAGTTGTGAAGCCACTCCTTCGTTATTTTAGCTGTGTGCTTAGGGTCATTGTCTTGTTGGAAGGTAAACCTTCGGCCCAGTCTGAGGTCCAGAGCACTCTGGAGAAGGTTTTTGTCCAGGATATCCCTGTACTTGGCCGCATTCATCTTTCCCTCGATTGCAACCAGTTGTCCTGTCCCTGCAGCTGAAAAACACCCCCACAGCATGATGCTGCCACCACCATGCTTCACTGTTGGGACTGTATTGGACAGGTGATGAGCAGTGCCTGGTTTTCTCCACACATACCGCTTAGAATTAAGGCCAAAAAGTTCTATTTTGGTCTCATCAGACCAGAGAATCTTATTTCTCACCATCTTGGAGTCCTTCAGGTGTTTTTTAGCAAACTCCATGCGGGCTTTCATGTGTCTTACACTGAGGAGAGGCTTCCGTCGGGCCACTCTGCCATAAAGCCCCGACTGGTGGAGGGCTGCAGTGATGGTTGACTTTCTACAACTTTCTCCCATCTCCTGACTGCATCTCTGGAGCTCAGCCACAGTGATCTTTGGGTTCTTCTTTACCTCTCTCACCAAGGCTCTTCTCCCCCGATAGCTCAGTTTGGCCGGATGGCCAGCTCTAGGAAGGGTTCTGGTCGTCCCAAACGTCTTCCATTTGAGGATTATGGAGGCCACTGTGCTCTTAGGAACCTTAAGTGCAGCAGAAATCTTTTTGTAACCTTGGCCAGATCTGTGCCTTGCCACAATTCTGTCTCTGAGCTCTTCAGGCAATTCCTTTGACCTCATGATTCTCATTTGCTCTGACATGCATTGTGATCTGGAAGGTCTTATATAGACAGGTGTGTGGCTTTCCTAATCAAGTCCAATCAGTATAATCAAACACAGCTGGACTCAAATGAAGGTGTAGAACCATCTCAAGGATGATCAGAAGAAATGGAAAGCACCTGAGTTAAATATATGAGTGTCACAGCAAAGGGTCTGAATACTTAGGACCATGTGATATTTCAGTTTTTCTTTTTTAATAAATCTGCAACAATGTCAACAATTCTGTGTTTTTCTGTCAGTATGGGGTGCTATTTGTACATTCATGAGGAAGAAGAATGAACTTAAATGATTTTAGCAAATGGCTGCAATATAACAAAGAGTAAAAACCTTAAGGGGGTCTGAATACTTTCCGTACCCACTGTATATTTAGGACGGTATATATTAATACATAGGTGCACAAAATAAACAAAGCCATTAAAGAACAAAACCATTGCATTAACACTGACCGCTGACCATTTTCATTAACACTGACCGCTGACCATTTGCATTAATACTGAGCACTGACCATTTGCATTACCAACCAACTAACCAAAAAAAAAAGGCTCTCCTAACTTAAAAAAAAAAAATGCCATACCAATACTGCACACTCACTGTGTATAACTGTTATACACAGTGGGTGGGCGCCTTTCTAGTAAAACACTTCTCTGCAGAAAACACCACACCACCACATCTACCTACCTTAGTCCTTCTGATTCTTGGCTGCTGCGCTGGCTGGCCTAGTAGTGTGTGGCCTGTGGGTGCCTGCTCTGGCCTGGGTCTGGTGCCAGACTGGTGTCAGACTCACTCAGTGAGTCACTTGAGTGAGCCACCACTCACAAAGCCTCCTCCTAGGCCTAGGAGTTGGACCTCTCTCCCCTCTAGCCTCCGAGTCCCCACTCACTCCGCTCAGTCTGTCCTTGTCCTCGCCATCAGTGCACTGACTCAGTGTGTCAGTGTCACATAACATGTGAATCACTCCACCAGGTCCAGGCTCTGTACTGTGGGGATGTTGTGTGTTTCCATGATGACGGCGCGGAGCGGGAGCGGAAGGACACGCCCGAAATTGGAGAAATAGTCCCTGACAGCGAAGTGGTACTAGCGGAGGATGTGTGTATCATCACGAATCATATGAGTCCTCTGCCGAACCCCCGAAACTGACTCACCGAACCCCTGGGGTTCGATTGAACCCAGGTTAAGAACCACTGCTCTAGAATATATTGGAGGGATGGGTCTGGATGTCGTAGTATGGGAGCAGAAGTAAAGCTTGATTTTAACAAGCAGAAAGCTTGATTTGCTTCTTCTGACCATTTGAATGTTTTTTTTTATACTTGTCAGTTGTGTGAGAGGTCTCACAATAGCGGAAAAGTTCTTGATGAACTTCCTATAGAAGTTTGAGAATCCAAGGAATCGCTGTAGGGCCTTACGAGTTGTTGGTATAGGCCAGTCTAGAATACAGGATATCTTACTCATATCCATCTTAATTCCAGTTTTGGATATGAAGTATCCTAGAAATAATATTTCTTCTTTATGAAATAGACATTTTTTTAATTTCACATATAGTCTGTGTGAGAGCAGTCTGGACAACACAAGTCTTACATGTTTTATGTGTTCAGGCATAGATCGAGAATAAATAAGTATATCGTCTAGGTATACTACGACACAGACATCAAGTAAGTCTCTAAAGATGTCGTTTATGAATCTTTGGAAAGCTGCGGGAGCATTACATAGCCCGAATGGCATTACAAGGTATTCGAATAATCCGTATCTGGTTCTGAATGCTGTTTTCCACTCATCCCCGTCACGGATTCGGATTAGGTTGTATGCCCCTTTCAGGTCTAATTTGGTGAAATAAGTAGCCCCACGCACTTGTTCAATAAGTTCAGGGATGAGCGGCAAAGGATAGCGATCCTTTATCGTAATCGTGTTTAATTGCCTATAATCGATAATAGGCCTGAGACTGAAATCCTTATTGCGGACAAAGAAAAGTCCTGCAGCAGTGGAAGAAGTAGAGGGTCTAATGAACCCTTTTGTCAAATTCTCATCCAAGTATTCCTTGAGATGAGAAAGTTCATCCTGTGAAAGGGGATAAACATGACCGAAAGGCAATTTGCTGTTAGGGAGTAGATCGATAGTGCAATCGTAATCCCTATGGGGAGGCAACACTTGAGCATTTTTCTCAAGGAACACTTCGGACAGATCCTGATAGCATAGTGGTGCAATTTCATCTGACACCACAGACAGAATCTTCCCATAAGATGGGAGGTTACACGTATTCTCACAATAGTGAGAAGGAAAAACCAAAGTCCGTTTTTTCCAATCTATGATTGGTTGGTGAGTGTGTAACCAGGGAAGTCCCAAAATAATAGGAAAATGGGGTGAGGATAGTATGTCAAAGGTGATGGTCTCCACATGTGATTCGTTGGTAGTGGCAAGGAGTGTCTGTGTCTGGTTGGTGATTGGACCAGAAGACAGTGGAATACCATTAATGAAACTAACAGAAACAGGCTTAGATTTTGAAATAATAGGTATTTTATTTAAGGTAACAAAGCGTGTATCAATATAGTTTCCACAAGATTCAGTGTCGACCATAGCCTTGGTGGTGATCCTAGTTTGGTCCCACTGTAATATTAAATGAACAAAAAGATAGGGGTTAGAAAAGGAAGTCGTTAATCCTCCCAGCAAGACATGTGAACACTCACCCTCTTTTTTGCGGACAAGGGGACAGGTGCTTATCAAATGATCCGAGGATGCGCAGTACATGCAGAGATTTCTGGATGTTCTTCTAGCTCGTTCAGTAGTCGTTAAAGGTGGGCGTATGGTTCCTACATCCATGGGAGTAGGGTCAACGGCCGAAATCTGAGAAGGACTAGACAATGGCATTCCCATCTTTTCAGCCCTTCTTTCTCGCAGTCGTCTGTCGATGTTGATACTAAGTTGTATCAAGGCCTCCAAGGTGCCAGGTAAATCCGCTCGGGCGAGCTCGTCTTTAACAGCTTCCGATAACCCGAGTCTGAATTGAGTTCGCAAAGATGTGTCATTCCACCCTGAATCAAGGGTCCATCTTTTGAACTCAGATACAAAGTCTTCTACAGGTCTCCTTCCTTGTTTTAAGGCCCTCAACTGAATATCAGCAGTACTCTGCCTGTTGGGGTCATCATATAAACTAGCGAGTTCCGCTAGGAATAAAGAATAGGAGTTGAGAAGCTGATCATTTTTCTCAAAGAGAGAGTCTGCCCAGGCCCGTGGATCACCCGTTAAGTATGAGATAACGGTACAGACTTTAATTTGATCAGTAGGGTATGTACGAGGTTTTAAAAAAAAAAGCAATTGATATGCGTTTTTGAATTCACAAAATTTTTTCCGATCACCTGTAAACACTAGAGGAGGGTTTATTTTAGGTTCAGGAGGCTGAACAGCAGTAAACCGTGAGAGCTGGGTTACCTGCTGTGTCAGAGTCTGATTCTTTTCTTGTACGTCAGTCAGAGCAAGTATTAACGCTTTTACTTGTTGTGTTAATTGTGTCACTTGAGTGGGTAATTCTGCTGAATCCATTTTTAAGGTTCGTTCAATCTGTAACGCTCCTGCATTTTTAGTATAGGCTGGATTTGCAGCTGCAAAATCTCCACTCAGTAGTCATGTAGAGATGTGTTGAATACCAGATCCAACTCTCCAGGACTCATCACCGTGGGCCTGTCAGCTTCAACATACAGATATATACACACTCAATGAGATGTTCCTGGAGTGATGGGATGTATATGATAGTATGAAGGTGATGTGCTGAAGGGACAGGTGTGAACAGTAACAAGGATGGTAATCACTTGATAGGTTTGTATAGGAGAGTTCAAGATGGTATTTAGGAATGCAGATAGGTTAGTATCGAGTATGCTAACAGGTGGTGAGGACAGCAGATGACAAATACAGGATAGACTAACCCAGTGCAAGGATAGATAGTAGTAGACAGGAGAGCTAGCAATCTATGCAGCAGTGCAGATGATAGATGGTAGTAGGCTCAAGAGCTAGCAATCTATGTAACAGTGCAGATGATAGGATAGTATGGATAGGTAGTAACAGTCCTTAATGTGCATAGGTAGATAGTGCAATAAGGTTATGGAGGGTTCCCCTGCGGGGTACTTATCACTTGTAATGTTAGTAGTTTAGAGAGGTCCAGTAGATAAGGAATGATCCGGTAGCGAGATACAGGGATCAGTAGCGAGGTTCCGGTCTGCTCCAGGTAAAGGGAATAGCTGGAGGTTCCGATCGAGAGACAGGCTTGAAAGCATGTGGATAACAAGGCAGGAAGGTAGGGAGAGATAGCCTTAAGTAGAAGCGGTATGCCAGGAGTGATCAGGTAGTGAGATACAAGATCAGTGAGTGAAACAAGTCCAGGTAGCGAGATACATGAGCGAGTAACATCAGGTAGGCTGCTTCTGACATGGCTTGATCGAACCAACCATGCGGTTGAACGAACAATGTGAGTGAGACCGCCGGCGGTTGAAATAGCCGCTCTGCGGCGCTCAGCAGTGACATCATCGTTCTTAAAGGTATATGCGTACCACCTGAAGAGAAAGGTGGGACGCATTACAGAGAAAGTTGTGATTAAGGGTACCGGAGGTACCAGAATCTTACACTCGGTTACCATTAGCAACTGCAGCATGCACAATTTAACACTTTACTCCTCGGCTCAGTCAATGAACAGTCTAGGGCAGTGATGGAAAACTTATGGCACGTGTGCCACAGCTGGCACGCAGGGCCCTCTCTGTGGGCACGCCAGCTATACTGGGAAGCTGCCGCCGCTGATGCCTTGGCTCTCTAATCCTACCCCCCCCCCCCACACGGCAGGGGCCCTGTGACAAGGGGGCTGTCAGTTTATTTCCCCGCTCGCCTCCCTTCTGTCAAGCAGCGCTGGACAGGGACAGAGCGGCGCTTACATAGATTGCCGCCCACTCTGATTCCTCCTGCCTCCCCATTGCCTGCAGCCAATCACCAATGAGGAGGTTGACAAGTGCACCATGGGACATTTAGTCCCAGAAGACTATGGGGAGAGAGAAAGAAAGATCAAGATCATAAGAGAGATTGTGAGAAAGACTGGAGCAGCGCACTGTGAGCCTGGGACAGAGAGGCTGTGAGGATATCCCCCCTGGAGTGTCAGTTGCGGGCCCTGCCACGGGCAACCGAGAGTGAGTGGACATCTATTGGGATGTTGGGGTGTTGCTTTGTCGCTGGGATTGGTGAGAGGCCCCTGCGGCCATTATCTGTGGCTGTTATTAATTACAGTGTTGGCACTTTAAATAAAATAAGTTGGTTTTGTGTCCCAGTTTGGGCACTCGGGCTCCAAAAGGTTTGCCATCACTGGGCTAGGGGATGTAGTTGTGGTTTTTTTTTTGTTTTTTGTTTTTTAAATTAGGGATGGGAGAAGGGAAGAATGGGATACTTCAAATTTAACTATTCACAATGGATGAGGACTCGCACTGATGATGCAGCCAGGCTGCAGATTCACCTTTCCACTAGATTAATTTGGGTTAAGTCTCTGTATAGATGACATGTTTGGGTAGATTATTTTAAGGATACACTCCTAGTATCCCCTTTCACTAATAAGACTGACACCCATCCTCTGACTATCCTACACCGGGGTGGCCCCCCCCTCAGGTCAGGCCCCTAGACATGATCCCCTGTACTCACGATACTGTTTTCAAGGGTCTCCAGTGTCCCTACCCCTTCAGTCAGCTCTCCTGGACCTCTGGGTTCAGTTTAGTGCTGCAACGATGCGTCAACGTAATCGATTACGTCGACAACAGAAATACGTCGACGTGCGTGAAAGGTGTCGACGCGTCACACGTGACGTCACACACCCCCTGCTCATTCCGGCTGTTCTCCTCCTCCCCCTCCTCGGAGTGCACAAGACATGAAAAGACCGGGAGATAAGGTAATAACTCAGCTACAGTATGTCGGGGTCAGTGTTTGCTGCAACCCCTGCTGTGAGAAGATCCACAAAGTACACCATGCTGCTGCTGATGGCAGAGAGCCGTTTCCAGCAGAAATAACAGCTCGTCGGAGCTTGAAAGATTCATCATAGGCTGATGGACCTGTCTGTAGGTTCAACTGAGAACGTTTTTTCTTAGTTTCTGTTATAACATTTTGTAAATAAGGAATTCATCTTTCTCCTTCACTAATGGGCACTGATAGGCTTTACCCCGCTCTCACCTAATAAAGTATATGCACGCTATAGAGCTTTACCCTGCTCTCCTCTCATATAATAAAGTACACTATAGATCAGTGCCAGCAGCTTTGCTTGTATGCTATTTCACTCATATAATTTTATCTTTAGCGCAGAAATTTTTCCCTTTTTACATTTTATTTTTGCCACTTAATTTTTGTTATTCAAAGGATTAATTAGCTAATCAAAAAAGAACACTCAATTAAGCAAAAAAAATAAAATAAAAATAATCATTAGATTAGTCGACAGACAAAATAATCGTTAGTTGCAGCCCTAGTTCAGTTAATTTTCTCTGGTCCCCAGGCCGACCGCCTGTGATCACGTGCCACCACTACATAGGAGGAGGCAGCTACCACCCTCCCTCCGGGACTCTGCTCACCAGCCAAAGACCCCGCAGCACATGTGCTCCTGGCTTTTATATAATATCCCATAATGCACCGAGACAGCCAGCTTCTTCCAATCACCGGGACTGTATAAAAGCCTGTGTACCCATTGGTCAGGTTTCCTCCCACTGTCCAACATGCCTCCCTGTTGGACCAGTGTGAAACAATCTCTAGACTCAATGAATCACACACTGAGACTGAGCAGACCTAACTCACAGATCCGGCTCTCTGGTAGGCAGAAAGCAATATAGATTTCCCTGCTGCTCCTCTGATAGGCAGACAGAGCCAAAAACTATACTCTCTCACTAGCACCTACCTAGGAGGGGGCTACACTTGCAAACAAAAGTCTCACTGTTAAATTCTAGGGTGATGAATGCACAATTCACAATAATTTCATATTCATTTATGGCACAGGCGGCTGGGGAACAGAAGTCCAGAAGCTATTCAGGACATTATAAATAGAGGTTTATCAGAAGGGTTGACAATAGTGTCTTGCAAAGTTTTAATGAAATGCAAGTGCTATATAGAAACAAAAGCCACACGTGCTCCCCTTCCCCAGGCTTCTCAAAGAAAAACCACCCACCCCCTGCAGCTCATACAAATGATGTATGCGGTCCACCAGAGGGGTAACTAGAACCTTCAGGGCCCTGCTGCAAGAAACCATGAAGGGCCCTCCGTACCCCTGGCCGGGTCCCTTCCCTTCAAGCCTGGGGCTCTTCCCACTGATCCTGGGGCCCTTTACTCTCATTGCATTATTTTATATTTTTACAATGTGAGTGACTATGACTCTGTCCATTCAGAAAAGGAAGGAGCTGGTAAATTACATATTTACCGACCCCTTCCTGGTTCTCTATTGTGACACATCCCCTGCAGCAGCCGGCAGGAGAGGGAAGGGAGGAAGCTGGCAGCACAGTGTGGGGGGGGGGGCAGGGGAGCCCACAGGGGCACAGAGACAGCAGAACACAAGTGAACTGGATAGGAGGGGCAGTGGGGGCATCATCAGTGATGTATTTTGGTTTTGTGCTGCCCTAGGCAAGACTAAAATTGGGCACCCCCCCCCCCCCCATGTAAATTTTCCCCTTTTTTAACAGATGTGATTCCATCCAAAACTGATGGACTACAAGTCCCAGCATGAACCTCTGAGATCTCACAGGGGGTGAGAGGGGGCAAGAGAGAGAGAGAGGGGTGGGTGGGTGAGGGAGGGAGGGAAAGAGAGGGGGTATGAAAGAGAGAGAGGGTGGGTGAGGGAGGGAGAGAGGGTGGGTGAAGGGGGATGGAAGAGGGGGAAGAATCAAAGAGAGAGAGAGGGGGGGTGAGAGAGAGAGAGGGAGATGAGAGAGAGAGAGAGAGAGAGAGAGGGGGTGAGAGAGAGAGAGGGGGATGAGAGGGAGAGGGGGGATGAGAGAGAGAGGGGGGTCAGAGAGAGGGGGGAGAAAGTGGGGGATGAGAGAGAGAGTGAGAGGAGAGTGAGAGAGGGGGGATGATAGAGAAAGAGAGAGGGGGTGAGAGAGAGGGAGATGAGAGAGGCGGTTCTAGCAACTAGTGGCCAATAGAGTCTCAGGTGGAGGGGGGGGGGGGGCTTTTTTGCTGCCCCCCTGCAAAGTGCTGCCCTAGGCCTGGGCCTTGTTGGCCTAGGCCAAAATACAGCACTGGGCAGCATACAGAGGAACCAATCTCCTCCATTTTCCTCCTGCAGCTACAGAAGGAAACAGGAGGACAGTGTAACCCCTGTAGTTACGCCCCTGCGGTCCAATGAAAACGCCCACGTCCGGTGGGAACGGATATCTACTGACTTTCATTGATGACTATTCCAGGTACACAACTGCTTATCTGATGAAACATCAGAGAAACTTCAAGAGTTTATTGCCATGTCTAGCCACAAGTTCCAATGTAAACCAGGAATAATACGCACTGACAATGGGGGAAAATACATAAGCAAAGAAGTAGCCTCATACCTGAAAGACAAGGAATAGTAACACCAGACGACCACACCATACACTACTGAACAAAACAGTGTAGCAGAAAGGAAAAAACGCACTCTTATAGAAATGGCCGGGTACATGTTGTCGGATGCCAACCTACCTCACAAGTACCGGGGAAAAGCATTGATGACTGCAACCTACCTACAGAACAGACTACCCTCAAGAACCATTAAAAGCACTCTATTGGAAATGTGTCATGGATCAAAGCCTAGCAAAGTTACAATAAGATATAGTGTTTATTTTGAGGAGAGCCCATCACCAGAAACACCGATCCCTGAAAGCCAAAAACCAGAAAAAAAAAGGTTGACCAAAGCGAACCTGTGCAGGAGTCGGAATAAGAGGTGGAACTCACAGTGATTAAATCAAGTTCCCCACCAGACCCTGCTGAACTGTCTAAAATCAGAAGATCCACTTGGACTACAAAGGGGATACCACCTGACAAGCTGTCATACACTGTCCAAACACACAACGCACTTGGACCAACATCCTGGGCAGCAGTGCCGTATCCTGGCATAGGCCAACAAGACCCAGGCCTTGGGCGTCACTCTGCAGGGGGGCGGCAAAAAAGCTACTGCTACTGAGCAACAGTGTCTTCACACAGCGTGCGGGCGGCCCCGGAAGCTGGCTAAAACTGAGAGCCCAGGAAGGAGAAGACCTCCACCATCACCCTGACCTGAGCAGCAGTGGGTGCAGCATCCCTGATGCCTGCCAGAGTCTGCACTTCTTCTCCAACCTTCTCTCCACTCCCAGCTGTGACATCCAGGGCTGCTGATAGAAATCACGGGGCCCCGTACAGACTACCTGACAGGGCCCCCCAAGAAGATATTAAAGATATATTTCGCTAAAATTACAACAAAATCACTATTAGCAGACACGAATATAACATAACTCGCATAATTCCTGCTAAATCTAATAAAAAAAACTATGCTAATAAATAAAAATGAAGATGAGATGAAAAAAATATATAGTACAGGCTGGGCAGTTGGAGCTCAGTGATCAGAGAGACAGAGGGAGAGAAACAAAGTTACAAATAAACTCCTGAGCAGAGATAACATTAGAGCCAGTGCTGGGAGGGGGGCCACACAGGGAGGGGGATTAGTGAGGGACGACTGTCTCTTTCTCAGCAGATACAATCTTATAGCAGGGAGAGGAACAGAGATCAGATTCAGGTGCTGGAGGAAGATCTCTGTATTTGTTGTCCACCACTAATCCCCTCCCTGTGTGGGCCCCCCTGTGTGCTCGGGCCCCCTACAAGAGGGCTGGTGGTCCCCCCCTATCAGCAGCCCTGGTGACATCAACAGTAAATAGGCTGACTGAGGGCCCAGAAGACGAGAACAGGAGAGAGGTAGGTGCGCCACACACACCTACCCACAGACAGGGGGGCACAGGAGGGACTGCAGGCTGGGCTAGGGGGGTCTCTCATCCCCGTCACTCTCTTCCAGCCCTCCCTTACCCACCCCCCTCTCTCTCAAGCCCCCTCTCTTTTACCTCCCTCTCCCACATTCTCTCTCTCCTACACCCCTCTCGCTCTCTCACCCCCCCACTCCCTCTCTCCCACTTCCCTCTCTCTCTCTCTCACCCCCCTCTCTCTTTCCCACACCCCTCTCGCTCTCTCACCCCCCCTCTCTCCCACCTCCCCAGAAGACTAGAATGGGTAAGAGGTAGGTGCATCACACACACCTACCCACAAAAAGGGGCAAAGCAAGGACTGCGGGCAGAGCTAGGTGGTCTCCCATCCCCATCTCTCTCTTCCAGCCCTCCCTTACCCACCCCCCCTCTCTAATCCCCCCTCTCTCCCACTTCCCTCTCTCTCACTCACCCTCTCTCTCTCACCCCCCTCTCTCTCCCACCTCTCCTCTCTCTCTCTCCCCCCACCCTCTCCCTCTCATTCCCCCCTCTCTCTTTCACCCCCCTCACCCCCACTCTTGTAAAATCCCAGGGGTTCATGCTGGGACTTGTAGTCCTTCAATTTTGGAGGGAGTTACATCCATTAAACAGGGAGGGGTGGGGCAAATTTACATAGGAGGGGGCGCCCAGCTTAAAGCAGAGTTCCACCCTGGGAAAGCTTTTTTTAATAAAAATACCCCCGGGACAGTCAGGGCTAGTACATTCCACAATGGATAGTCTCTGATCTGTCCCGGGTTGCACTTACCTTTTAGAAGAAATACTTACCTTGAAAATGTATTGTCCAGCGCTGCCATCTCAGGTGTGGGCAGCTTGAAGCCAGCGCGATCCTCTTCTGCATCCTCTTCCGTCTTCTTCAGTCCCACGATGCACTGCACCGGCCCCGCCATCACTTCCGCTGCCGCAGCGTCATCCCTGCACAGCTTCTGGGCATGCCCAGAAGCTGTTTAGCAAGGTATGACGGCGCCTGCACCGGAACTGACGTCGGGGCCGGTGCAGGCGCATTGATTCCTGGGAGCGATGACGTTCAGCTCCCAGGAATCATTGCAAAGCCAGGAAGTGACGACTCACCGTGGCCGCCGAGGGGAGGAAGAGAAAGTAAGGTAAGTATATTTTCTTCTAAACCAGGTAAGTAAAAAAAAAAAAATTGCGATTATCCATTTGTTTTTCAGGTGACCCGGAGCGAGAAGATGGAGGTAAGTATAAATTTAGGGTGGAACTCCACTTTAAGTCTTGCCTAGGGCAGCACAAAATCAAAATACACCACTGAGCGGCAGTACATTGCAAGCGGGCAGTCACCAAGTGAGTAAATAAACTAAAAACAAAAGAAAACAGCCCCTGGAACGATTCTTGAGTCTTCATGAAAGCTGCAAAAATACCTGTTGCCTGGCTGTGAGTGTGAGGGACCCAAAAATCCAGTGGCCCTTATTACGGGGGTAGCGCTGCATGTGCAAAACTAAAGGGAAGGCTGGAGGTCAGATGGAAGGCAGGAGGTCAGATGGAAGGCTGGAGGTCAGATGGAAGGCTGGAGGTCAGATGGAAGGCTGGAGGTCAGATGGAAGGCAGGAGGTAAATTCTTTTGAGTAAACTTCGAAATATTCAAAGCACTAACAACATAAGCTAGTTCTCTTTTAAAAGGATTATCCAGTCAGTTGTTTTCATCCCCATAAAACATTAAAGATTTTGTTACTTTGTTGCCAAAATTCGGAGATCATGAACTGAAACAAAAGGAATCCGGCGAGTATCTCATCTCTCCATATCTCCTCCATACACACAACTCCCATATTTCAGGGTAATGAGCGGTTTGGAGGTGACCTCAGCCTATAACTCTTCCCCACTTTCATTTATTAGGAGCCGTACGGTTGGCTGTCAGAGCGCACTGGGCAGGGGCATTTATATGAGTGATAAATATTATCTATGGGGCAATTAACATTTCACGTGTAGGAAGTGGATGGGCGCTTTCTGCAAATAACCGAGCCGCCGAGTCCGCTTCCATTCTCGGCATCAAGATTGCCTGTCGTCGAGCAGAATGGATATCGGCAATAAAGGCACCACTACTAGGCGGCCCCAAGAATCGTCACGGTGCTGGCTGACGACCAGCGGTGGAAATTGATGATCTACACAATTACATTTTATTTACTGAGAGCCTGCTCGGACCATCTTTTAATTTCATGGTTGTAGCATCATCTGCAGTTCCTGTTTGGACTCCTTCTATAAAAGGCCCTCTTTACCTCGCCGTATATAATGTTTATATTCAATTACTGCCCTGAGATATGGCGAGGTTTGGTAATAACGGTCCGCAGTTTAATGGAGGTGATGACAAACTCATCCCTTACGGCCCATTCAGACCTGTCCACGCCAGAGCATGTGATAACATGTGTTGCTTTGAGGCAGCCCAACACCCAAATGGACACTATTCCTTCCACTGACACCAATGTTGGGGCATAATTCCTCTCACTGACACCAATGATGGATCACTATTGCTCCGACTGACACCAATGATGGGGTGCTATTCCTCCCAATGGCCCCAATTGTAGAGGACTATTCCTCCCACTGACGCCAATGATGGGGCACTATTCCTCACACTGACACCAATGATGGGGCACTATTCCTCCCACTGACACCAATGATGGGGCACTATTCCTCCTACTGACACCAATGATGGATCACTATTCCTCCCACTGATACCAATGATGGGGCACTATTCATCCCACTGACACCAATGATGGGGCACTATTCCTCCCAAAAGAACCAATGATGGAGCACTATTCATCCCACTGACACCAATGATGGGGCACTATTCCTCCCAATAGCACCAATGATGGGGCACTATTCATCCAATTGACACCAATGATGGGGCACTATTCATCCCACTGACACCAATGATGGGGAACTATTTCTCCCAATGACACCAATGATGGCACACTATTCCTCCCATTGATACCAATTATAGTGCACTATTCCTTCCACTGACCCCAATGATGGGGTGCTATTCCTTCCACTGATGGATCACTATAGCTCCCATTGACACCAATGATGGGGCACCATACCTCCCACTGACACCAATGACGGAGCACTATTCCTCCCACTGACACCAATGATGGATCACTATTTCTCCCACTGATACCAATGATGGGGCATTATTCCTCCCAATGGCACTAATTATGGGGCACTATTCCTCCCACTGACACCAATGATGGGGCACTATTCATCCCAATAGCACCAATGATGGGGCACTATTCCTTCCACTGACACCAATGATGGGGCACTATTCCTTCCACTGACACCAATGATAGGGCATTATACCTCCCACTAATCACTAATATCAAGGATGGAGCACTATTCCTCCCACTGACACCAATGATGGGATGATAATCCTTCAACTGATGGATCACTATTGCTCCCACTAACACCAATGATGGGGCACCATTCCTGCCAATGGCACCAATGATGGGGCACGAATCCTCCTAATGACACCAATGATGGGGCACTATTACTCCCAATGACACCAATGATGGGGCACTATTCCTCCCAATGGCACCAATGATGGGGCACTATTCCTCCCAATGACACCAATGATGGGGCACTATTCCTCCCAATGACACCAATGATGGGGCACTATTCCTCCCAATAGCACCAATGATGGGGCACTATTCATCCCACTGACACCAATGATGGGGCACTATTCCTCCCACTGACACCAATGAAGGCATACTATTCCTCCCACTGACACCAATGATGGGGTGCTAATCCTTCCACTGATGGATCACTATTGCTCCCACTGGCACCAATGATGGGGCACCATTCCTGCCAATGGTACCAATGATGGGGTACTATTCCTCCCAATGACACCATTGATGGGGCACCATTCATGCCAATGGTACCAATGATGGGGTACTATTCCTCCCAATTGCACCAATAATGGGGCGCTATTCCTCCCAATGACACCAATGATGGGGCACTATTCCTCCCAATGACACCAATGATGGGGCGCTATTCATCCTACTGACACCAATGATGAGGCACTATTCCTCCCACTGACACCAATGATGAGGCACTATTCCTCCCACTGACACCAATGATGGGGTACTATTTCTCCCACTGACACCAATGATGAGGCACTATTCCTCCCACTGACACCAATGATGAGGCACTATTAATCCCACTGACACCAATGATGGGACACTATTCCTCCCAATGGCACCAGTGATGGGGCACTATTCCTCCCACTGACACCAATGATGTCGCACTATTAATCCCACTGACACCAATGATGGGGCACTATTCCTCCCAATGGCACCAGTGACGGGGCACTATTCCTCCCCTTTGACATCAATGATAGGGTACTATCCACAAAAGAAGATTCACCTCCTTGAAAGGTCACTTAATGCAAGGAGTCTCAGAGTTATAAATGCCCGCACTGACTGAGGATGCCACGGCCAATGACATCATCGACCGGCGCGGATGCCACTCACCATGCATGCGCAAAGGAGGGCAAGCTTCAATTTTAGGACAAGCTTCAAGAAGCCCCACTTTGGACTCCCTGAGTTCTAGACGAGGCTTCTTGGAATAATACAATGTTAGGGTTTGTTCACACTTGCTTCAGAATGTGGCATTGGACACACTTTTTTTACAGCACCCTGAACACCAATCAGAGCTCCTGTCACTAAATAAAATGGTTCCTTACAGTCCTGGTCACATGTTGTGTTTGCTTCACTTTAAAAATCATCCCCCATGTCACTTTCTTCGCTCTTCAAAGCATTTCCAATGCCTCCAAAGTCTATGACAACGCTTGCTAACAGCACCTGAAGCTTTTCAGGGGCTTTTATTCACCGTTAGCTTCGCTTTGTCTTGGAGGTATTGCAGGTATGAGATATCCCAGGATGCACTGGGAAACCAAAAAGCAAATCAGAAAGACATCATCTGCAGTAACTTCGGGTTCATGTGTATATATTCTGGGAGTGTCCAGAGCCGATGTCACATCTGGTGTGCAGCATGAAGCAGCAGGAAGGTGATTGGGGTCCGGACTGGAGCAGAGCAACTAGCAGACGGCACAAGTAATGTACAACAAGGGAATGCTGTAGTGCAAGGTAAGCGGAGTCTGGATAGTGAGGACTGAGTGGCAGAGGATCAGCAGGGATGATGGACTTGAGCAGGAGAAACTAGCAGAATTCACACGTGGTGAGCAGTATGGGAGCAATATAGCAAGGGGTAAGCGGAGACTGGAAAGGGAGGAACATCATAAAACCAGAGGATCAGCAGAGCTGGGGGTTACTACTGAGTGGGGGGATTAGCAGAGCTGGGGTTTCTAATGAATGGGGCAAAAGCAGAGCTGGGGGTACTACTGAGTGGGGAATCAGCAGTGCTGGGGGTTACTACTTAGTAGGGGATCAGCAGAGCTGGAGGTTACTATTAAGTGGGTAATCAGCAAAGCTGGTGGTACTACTGAGTTGGGCATCAGCAGAGCTGGGGGTACTACTGAGTAGTGGATCAGCAGAGTTGGGGGTGCTACTGAGCAGGGGGATCAGCAGAGCTGGGGGTACTTCTGAGTGGGGGATTAGCAGAGCAGGGGTACTAATAAACGGGGATTAGTAGAGCCGGAGGTTACTACTGAATGGGGCAACAGCAGAGCTGGGGTTACTACTGAGCAGGGGATGAGCAGTGTTAGGGGTTACTACTACACGGGGGATCAGCAGAGCTGGAAGTTATCACTGAGTGGGGGGATCAGCAAATCTGGGTGTACTATTGAGTGGGGCGTCAGTAAAGCATGGGGTACTACTGAGTAGCAATTGTCCGTTAAAATAACACAGTGCCGAATCGCAAAATATTGCCTGGTCAGGAATGGGGTAAATTCTTCCGGTCTTAAAGCGGTTAAAAATACGCTCAGTGAGGATTTTTTTTGTCAAAGTCATGTAGCTAAATACATTTTGGCCTAAATATATGACAACAATTGAATATATTGGATATTTTTTAACTGTCAAAGTAGAAAAATATTGTTATTTTTTTCAAAATTTTCGCTCTTTGTTTTATTAATATCGCAAAAAATGAAAAGGGCAGAGGTGATCAAATACCACCAAAAGAAAGCTCTGTTTGTGGGAAAAAAAGGACGTAAATTTAGTTTGTGTACGGTGCTGCATGACTGCGCAATTGTCAGTTAAAGTCGCGCAGTGCCAAGTTGCAAAAAGTGGCCTGGACGTAAAGCAGGAAAATCCTCCGGTGGTAAAGTGGTTAAGAATGTTATATAGCAGAATGTGAAAAATATTGTTTTTTTTTTTTTTCAGAATTGTCGCTCTTTTTTTGTTGATAGCGCAAAAAATAAAAATCGCACAGGTGATCAAATACCACCAAAAGAAAGCTCTGTTTGTGGAAAAAAAAAAAAGGACATCAGTTTTATTTGGGTAGAATGTCGTACGACCGCGCAATTGTCCGTTAAAGTAACACAGTGCCAAATCGCAAAATATAGCCTGGTCATTAAGGGGTAAAATCTTCCGGTCCAGAAGTGGTTAAGCCCCGGTTCACACTTGTGCGTGTGCGGGGTTCGCATGTAATGTCGGAGCGCACTGCTCCGACATTACATGCGATCGGCTGTGCGGTGCGAGTTTAGCCATACAAACTGTATGGCTAAATTCGCATCGCACCCGCAGCAAACACGCACAGGAGGCATTTTTGCAGCCGCATCAGGATCGGATCGCACAGCAGTTCACACTTGTGCGATCCGATCCTGTGCGAACTGCACGATCGCACTGCGATATGCGATCAAACTGGGGGTGTAGTTAAGATTACATTGACACCCCCAGCGGATCGCATATGGCAGTGTGAACTGCCAGGGGTGCGTGTGCGATGCGGGAACAGGCTGCGAATTCGCAGCCTTCCCGCATCGCATAAATGTGAACCGAGCCTGAAGCTTCAAAAAAGCATCACCGAAGCATCAAAAACACATAAAAAAAAGCATGTTGAAGCGGTAGGCACTTAACCACTTAAGCCCCGGAAGATTTTACCCCCTTCCTGGCCAGGACATATTTTGCGATTCGGCACTGCGTGAATTTAATGGACAATTGCGCAGTCGTGCGACGCTGTACCCAAATGAAATTTACGTCCTTTTTTTCCCACAAACAGAGCTTTCTTTTGGTGGTATTTGATCACCTGTGCAATTTTTACTTTTTGCGCTTTAAACAAAAAAAGAGCGACAATTCTGAAAAAATAACAATATTTTTCAAATTTTTTCTACATGAAATTCCCAAAAAAAAAAAAATTAAAAATCAAACTTTTTTAACATTTTTGGCCAATTTGTTTTCTGCTACATATTTTTGGTAAAAAAAAAAAAAAATCGCAATAAGCGTATTTTGATTGGTTTGCACAAAAGTTATTGCGTTTACTAACTAAGGGAAAGATTTCTGTCCTTCTTGGTGTTTTTTTTTTTTAACGAGTAATAGCGGCGATCTGTGATTTTTTTTCTGGGACTGCGACATTGCGGCCGACAGATCGGACCCCTGACTGACATTTTTGACACTTTTGGGGGGACCAGTGACAGTAATCAGTGCTATACATATTTACTGTTACTGTAAAAATGACACTGGCAGGGAAGGGGTTAACTTTATTGGTGATCAAGGGGTTAAGTGTGTCCCTAGGGGCGTGCTTCTAACTGTAAAGGGGTGTGGCTAGTGGTGTAACAAAAGAGACATACAATCCTACATAGCAGGACCGTATGATCTCTGTTCTTACACAGGGGAGAATGATAGGCGGCTTTGTTTACATCAGCCACCTGCCTTTCTCCCTCTCCACGGGGAGATCGCGAGTGACCGGCGGACATCGGGTCCGCCGGTCACACGCGCGGACATCTTAGGGAACGAGCGGGGGCAGGAGCGCGTCTCCGGAGGTGCGCGCTCGCCCCCTAGAGGCTCACAGGCTAGTGACGTAGTCCTACGCCACTTTGCCTGTATGGGGCTGACCGCCACCGTAAATAGTCGTGCGGCAGTTGGCAAGCGGTTAAATGTGTGTTCAAGTCAAAGCAACTCTAAATGTGGCCTTACGCCCACTAGAAATTTCGGCGTGCTTCCGGCTGTTTTTCTTTGGATGTGTTGACAATTCGGGGTGCGGAACAGCCCCTGCTCGGGGTCAGTTGAAGGAGCAATCCACTATATAGGACTTATGAGCAGCAGGAAACTTTTCCTCGCCTCCATCAATGAGCCCCCGGGATCCAGGCAGCCGGTAAAAGTAACAAAACAAAAAAGTTGAGAAATATTTTGTTATCCTAACGAGCTTTTCTGACGGCTTCCCGTTCTTGTTATCTCCCCATAGGTCAGCCTGGAGACTGTGCCAGTAATTGGCAGTAAATAGGGGATTGGGGGACCCTCAGTTTAGTATTTCTCAGCAGAACGGACTTGGCTCTTTAATTGGGTACAGTCCAAAAAAACATTGATATGTGCACCTTGTACCGCTCTACTCCTAAGTACCAATTATATCAAATGGAAGATGATGGCAGAATGACAGCTGGCAAACCGGTCCCTCACCCGGCCGCTCCATCACTCGGGAGTATTGATTGTATGGTTTGGCTCTTGTTAGATATTACCACTTCTATCTCCGTCTCGTCCCTCCATAACGCGTTCCGTCACCTCGGGTCAGCCATGGAAAGGAAGATCTATGATTAGTTATGACAGAAGATCAGACACCTATGTGGCTGTAATACTCGCAGGACACCTGCACCCCCGGTGACTTCTCCCTGCACTTTCTTTTTTTTTATGCATTTTCAATTAAATTTTCCATTTGATATATTTTACTGGTTGAGATAATGCGGATACATTTCTACAGAACATTACAGCGTGAACTAATCTAATTCTCAGCCTGGGAAGAGGTGTACTATCTGGGGTGGACTGAGCCAGGGGGCAACTGCCACCCGGGCCTCACTGATGCCCCATAAAAAGGGCAAACCGCTTCTGCTGCAGATGTGCCTAAAGGCTTCCTGGTAAGAAGAAGTAAAGGGTACACGTTGGTGTCCTACAGAGTGCAAAGAATAGGTTGCTGCACCCCCCCCCCCCCCAGCACTGATGTTGTATGCCGTGTCCGGAAAGAGGGCAGCTCTGTGCCCCACTGGAGGCTCCCCCAGCACAGATGTTGTATGCCGTGTTCAAGCAGGGGCCAGTTCTGTGCCCCACTGGAAGCTCCCCCCCCAGCACTGATGTTGTATGCCGTGTCTGGAAAGAGGGCAGTTCTGTGCCCCACTGGAGGCTCCCCCCCTCCCCCAGCACAGATGTTGTATGCCGTGTTCGAGCAGGGGCCAGTTCTGTGCCCCACTGGAAGCTCCCCCCCAGCACGGATGTTGTATGCCGTGTCCAAGCAGAGGGCAGTTCTGTGCCCCACTGGAAGCTCCCCCCCCTGCACGGATGTTGTATGCCGTGTCTGAGCAGAGGAAAGTTCTGTGCCCCACTGGAGGCTCTCCTCCCCCCCTCCCCCAGCTCTGATGTTGTATGTCGTGTGCGAGCAGAGGGCAGTTCTGTGCCCCACTGGAGGCTCTACCCCCCCCAGCACGGATGTTGTATGCCGTGTCCGAGCAGAGGGCAGTTCTGTGCCCCACTGGAAGCTCCCCCCCCCAACACGGATGTTGTATGCCGTGTCCGAGCAGAGGGCAGTTCTGTGCCCCACTGGAAGCTCCCCCCCCCCAGCACGGATGTTGTATGCCGTGTGCGAGCAGAGGGCAGTTCTGTGCCCCACCGGAGGCTCCCCCCCCCCAGCACTGATGTTGTATGCCGTGTCTAAGCAGAGGCCAGTTCTGTGCACCACTGGAGGCTCTCCTCGCCCCGCCCCCCACACAGCACTGATGTTGTATGCCGTGTCTGTGCAGAGGCCAGTTCTGTGCCCCGCCGGAGGCTCTCCCTCCAGCATGGTTGTTATATGCCGTGTCCGAGCAGAGGCTCCTTACACAGGTCTCCAATGAATATCTGTCAACCAGGGGCTGACTGGCAACTTTCGGCCCAGGGGGCAACTACAAACCAGAAGCCCATGGTGCAGCAACTCGGCCCCACCCTTTTTTGAAGCCTATTAGAGCCTCTGGCTCTAATCACGTGCTTCAAAAAAAAAAAAAAAAAAAACACACTGGAATCCATGCGTCCGGCGCCCTGCATATAGATTAGGGGGCCAGACGCATGGATAGGGGGGGTGGGGGGATGGGCCGCCCCTGCACTGAACAGTACATGCATTATACATTCCCGCTTATTCCTAACATGCCAAGTTTGCTGTTACACCAATATGTAAGATATAATATAATGCATAGTTGTGGTAATATATTTATATTTGGTTAATATACTGCCATCTTGTGGTTATTTTGGTTGTTGCACTTGCCTTTCTGTCTTTCCCTTCCGTTTTCCATCTTGTCCCCTCCCGTTAATGATGTATTTCCTCTTTTTTATGCTTGTGGTAATAGAGATGGCCACATCTGTCTAGGCCTTTCACACAATCTGCTTGTATCTGGGAACACATTACCATGTTTTGACCTGCAGATACCATCCTTCAATCATCTGCCACATTTTGTTGTCTGCCATACCTACTGCCTGCAATAAAACCTACATGGATGGACAGAAACGGTGTCTGGTGAGTTCAGCTATCTGATAGTGATTGTCCTTGGTGATTGCATCTGCTTATACAGGCCAGGAATAGGTCTCAGCAAGGGATACGTCACTATTATGTAGCACCCTCCTAGGTAGGTGCTAGGTAGGTAAAGCCTAGTGTCTCCATCTGCTTATCAGGGGAGCCTGATTGTTAGTTTTGCCTGTTGCATGTGTCCATGTGTGATTCATCTGGCCTGAGGGAGTGTCCCCACTGTATCCAATAGGGGAGCCTGTTGGTCAGTGGAGGAAACCCAGACAGTGACACACAGGCTTTTGTAACTATCTCAGTGGGTTGGCACAAACAGTGGTGCATCCTGGGATATGCTATAAAAGCTAAGGGCATGTGTGGCAGGGTGTCTTTGGGTGAAAAGCCAGGTCCCAGGAGGAGGGTGACGGCTGTCTCTACTCCTATTTGCTGTGGATGGTGGTCACAGACGGTCGGCCCTGTGGACCAGGAGTGTGGTGCTGAATCCAGAGGCCAAGGAAAGCTGACTGGTGGAGTAGACGGCAGAGCAACTCAGAAAAAACAGTGTCTGTAAGTACAGGGAAGCTTGCCAAGGGGTGTGCCAGGAAGGGGACTACTCCAGTGGATAGAGTCAGTGGACGGTGTCAGCACATGCAGGCAGTGAAAGTAAAGGGGGTGCCAAGTTAGAACCCTGAAGAGAATGATTTAAACAGGAACTTTCTTCATTATCTTCACTTCAATGGCAAGGTGAAGCAGCGGCCTTGCCGCACACTACAGCTAGTTGTCCTCAAGATTGTGCATAGTTCATAGTTGGAGTATCCCACTCATCCCTTCTCCTATCCCAGTTCTTAAAAAAAAAAAACACAAAAAACCAAAATCCCCTGGATTTATTATTGACTGGGCCAAGGACATTCAATGCTGTTCGTCTGCTACCAGTTGCTAAGGGTAACCCAGGGGAATCCAGAAAGTGTAAATCTCAGCAGTCCTCTAGGGGACAGTGCTACAATTACAACAATTGGAGTCAGAATACAAAGGAAAGAGCCAGTTGCAGATTATAACATAAATCCCATGTGACTGCACAAGGGTTCTATCATCTATGGCCACCCAACAACCAAAAAGGACCATTGTGGGAACCATAAAGAGCAGAAATGAAGAGGTGGCATCACTGGAAGGAGTGGCAACTGGAGCCAAGACTGACTGGCATGCCAAGAACAAGAGCCAGTTGCTGGTTATTATATAAACCCTGCATGAATGTGCAAGAGTTCCATGATCTATGGTTGCCCAACAACCAAACAAGAGCCTCATGAGACATATAAAGAGCAGCATGGAGGATAATGGCATCACTGGAGGGAGTGGCAACTGGAGCCAAGACTTGTCACTGACTGGCATTCCAAGAACAAGAACCAGTTGCTGGTTAATGTATAAATCCTGTGTGAATGTGCAAGAGTTCCATGATCTATGGCCCCACAACAACCTACCAAAACGAAGCATCTTGGAGACATGGAGAAGCAGCATGGAAGATGGTGGCATCATCAGAAGGTGTGGCAGCTGGTGCTGAGATTTGTCACTGACTGGCATGTCAAAAATAGAGCAAGTTACTGGGTAAGATATAAATCCTGTGTGAATAGGCAAGAGTTCCATTATCTATGGCTGCCCAACAACCAAAAAAAGCATAATGAGATATATAAAGAGCAGCATGGAGGATAATGGCATCACTGGAGTCCTGTCCCTGACTTTCATACCAAAGAACCAGTTGCCAGTGGTAGATGTAAATCCTATGTGTATGTACAAGAGTTCCATTATCTACCAACAAATAAGGAACATTGTGGGACCTGGAAGAAACAGTGAGGAAGATGGTGGTGCCTTCGGATGGAGTGGAAATTGGAGCTGAGACCTGTCACTGACTGGCATGCCAAGAATAGAGTCAGTTGTTGGTAGGGATGTACATTTTGTGTGAATGTGCAAGAGTTCCATCATGCATGGCCGCCTACCAACCAAAAAGGAGCATTGTGGGAAGCAGTGAGGAAGATAGTGGCATCGCTGGATGAAGTGGCAACTGGAGCTGAGACCCGTCACTTCTGGAGGACAGCATACGCCATGAATATGTGAAAATAGAAAATAAATGACTAGAAAATAAAAGAATACAATAAAAAAGATTAGAAAATAATGGAATTGGAAAAAAAAGAATAGATTAGAATGAATATAGCCGTCTTCCAAAAGAATAGAAAATAAAGAAAAAGAAAAGAATAGAAAAGAAAAATAAAAAAAAAGATTTGAATAGGATAGAACATAATAGAAAATAGTAGAATAGAAAGTAAAGAAAAATAATAGAAAAGAATGGAAAAAAAAAAGAAGAAGCATAGAAAAGAGAAATAGAATAGATTTGAATAGGATAGAATAAAATAGAACGATTATAGCCGTCTTCCGAAATTAGAATTTCAAAAAGAAAAGAACAGAATAAAAACAGAATAGAAAAAAAAATATAATAAAATAGAATAGCAAATAAAGTAATAAATAAAAAAAAGAATAGAATAGATTTGAATGGAATAGAATAAAATAGAAAGAATATAGCTGTCTTCCAAAATATGAATTTAGAAAATAGAATAAAAAAAAAGGATCGAGTACAACAGAATAGAATAGAAAAGAATAGAAAATAAAAGAATAGAGAATGAAATAAAAATAGAATAGATTTGAATAGGATAGAATAAAATATAAAGAATATAGCCGTCTTCTGAAATTCAAATTTAAAAAAGAATAGAAAAGAATAAAATAGAATAGAAAATAAAGTAAGAAAATAAACAAGAATGGAATAGAATAGATTTGAATAGAATAAAATAGAAAAAATATAGTGGTCTTCCAAATTTAGAATTTCGAAAAACAGAATAGAATAGAAAAGAATAGAATACAGCAGAACAGAAAATAAAAATATAATAAAATAGAAAAGAAAATAGAATAAAAAATAATAGATTAGAAAAACATTAGAATAGATTAGAACAGAATTAGTCTAGCTATCTTCCAAAACTGGAATTTCAAAAAGAATAGAATAGACTTAAACAGAATATAATAGGATAGAAAAGAAAAGTGTAAAGCAGAACAGAATAGAATAAAAAGAATAGAAAATAAAGGAATAGAATAGAAAAGAATAGAATAAAATAGAAAGAAAACCATCTTCAGAAATTTGAATTTCGAATAGATTAGAACTTCACAATAAATTTGGATGGATTTGATATTTTATATTGGAATTTGATTTGAATAATTTAAACCCATTTGAAAAATTTGGATCCGGTTAAAAACAAATGAATGAAACAAATTTCCCTACATTGCAACAAAACTAAATTAGCAACCTAACAAATCGTTTCGAAAAGGAAACAAATGGTTTCGTTCTGCACATGTCTAATGGTGAACAATGGCGTATCGTCGCACTGAGAGCTCCGCCTTCCTCTGTTTAGCTCCTGATGGTGAAGGTCACCTGACTGCAGGAAGAACTTTAAGATGCAATTCTGCAGAGTTTTCATTGTCTGCAATACCAAACCAACCAAAATAAACCGAATCCGTATCACAAATCTTCACAGTTGTGCTCCTGGGAGGCATTTCATTTTCCCTTTAAACCAATACGCAGTCTGTATGTCATTTTCCCTTTAAACCAATACTCGGTCTGTCCAATGAAACGCCCGGCTCCTCAGAGAGTTTATGTAGCGAGTGAAATCTCAGTGATTTTAAGCAATACGGACTCTCGCTTGGAAACCGAATGAGAATTAGACGCCGAGGTAGAACAGTCCCCAGTCCAAGTCCGTCCCCAGTCCAAGTCTGTCCCCGGTTTTGTCCCCGGATTCAGGGCTGGATTAATGTAGACAGGGTATCCCATGCTGGCTGAGAAACAGCCTGGTGGCTCAGATGCAGACGCCCCCTGCTGGACGATCTCACTGCTGCTCCTGCTGCTGTTCATTGGAGGAGAGGCAGAGCCAAAAATTGACTTTGTGGAGGGCTGAGACCGGGAAGTGAGTAGATGAGGGGGGGTCTGTTTGTACACAGGTGAGGGCAGTGGGGGAGGAGGGGTCAGAGCTGATGCCGCTGCATGGAGAGATGGAGAGTTTAGCTGTTGTGGGGGAAGGGCTAAGAGGTGGCTGCAGAGATAATCTGTGAGAGAAGGGTGCAGAGGTGAACTATGGAAGGGGGGGCAGAGGAGTCCTCTGTGCATAGAAAACCTCTGAACTCTGTACTCTATGCCTAACACCCTCCTATTTATTATGTAGTCCTGTGCCCAGCACCCTGTGTATTATGCAGTCCTGTGCCCAGTGCTCTGTCTAATATGTAGTCCTGTGCCCAGCACCCTGTGTATTATGCATTCCTGTGCCCAGTGCTCTGTGTATTATGCAATCCTGTGCCCATCGCTCTGTGCATTATGCAGTCCTGTGCCCAGCGCTCTGTGTATTATGCAGTCCTGTGCCCAGCGCTCTGTGCATTATGCAGTCCTGTGCCCAGCGCTCTGTGTATTATGCAATCCTGTGCCCAGCGCTCTGTGTATTATGCAGTCCTGTGCCCAGCGCTCTGTGTATTATGCAGTCCTGTGCCCAGCGCTCTTTGTATTATGCAGTCCTGTGCCCAGCGCTATGTGCATTATGCAGTCCTGTGCCCAGCGCTCTGTGTATCATGCAGTCCTGTGCCCAGCGCTCTGTGCAATATGCAGTCCTGTGCCCAGCGCTCTGTGCATTATGCAGTCCTGTGCCCAGCGCTCTGTGAATTATGTAGTCCTGTGCCCAGCGCTCTGAGTATTATGTAGTCCTGTGCCCTGCGCTCTGTGTATTATGTAGTCTTGTGCCCAGCGCTCTGTGTATTATGTAGTCCTGTGCCCTGCGCTCTGTGTATTATGTAGTCTTGTGCCCAGCGCTCTGTGTATTATGTAGTCCTGTGCCCAGCTCTCTGAGTATTATGTAGTCCTGTGCCCAGCGCTCTGTGTATTATGTAGTCCTGTGCCAAGCGCTCTGTTTATTATGCAGTCCTGTGCCCAGTGCTCTGTGTATTATGTAGTCCTGTGCCCAGCGCTCTGTGTATTATGCAATCCTGTGCCCAGCGCTCTGAGTATCATGTAGTCCTGTGCCCAGCGCTCTGTGTATTATGTAGTTTTGTGCCCAGCACTCTGTTTATTATGCAGTCCTGTGCCCAGTGCTCTGTGTATTATGTAGTCCTGTGCCCAGCGCTCTGTGTATTATGCAATCCTGTGCCCAGCGCTCTGTGTATTATGCAATCCTGTGCCCAGTGCTCTGTGTATTATGCAGTCCTGTGCCCTGCGCTCTGTGTATTAAGTAGTCTTGTGCCCAGCGCTCTGTGTATTATGTAGTCCTGTGCCCAGCACTCTGTGTATTATGTAGTTTTGTGCCCAGCGCTCTGTTTATTATGCAGTCCTGTGCCCAGCGCTCTGTGTATTATGTAGTCTTGTGCCCAGCGCATGTGGGTTTAGCGCAGTTTTTTACCCACACAACAGCCACTAAAGACTGTTGGATTTACTCATAGGGGCAATGTTTAGGACACTGATAGGCAGTGATGGGCACCGATGTGCTGCACCCATTTCACCCATTGGAGCATTTCTTTTTGGGGAATAGGCACAAATTCTCACAAACACACTCCAACATCTTGGAAAAAGTCTTTCCAGAAGAGTAGAGGATGTTATAACTAAAAAAGAAACAGATACAATGTGTCCTCAAGACAGAAAAAAAAAATGGCCATGGTGGGGGGGGGGGGGGACCTCTATATTAATGGCTTTGGGGGGGAAGCAAATCCATAATAGTGGTCATTGGAGGCCACGGCCATGGTTTTGGAATGGGGTGTCCTCTTATAGGTGTGATAGTCAGGTATTCACAAACATTTGGCCATAAAGCGTAAAATATCTCCTTTAACTCATCGGGAGTAAAAAGCTTTTATTATTGTTGCAATTAAAGTCGCCATTAAAATAATTTATCTGTCCATGTTTTCATAAGATAAGCCAATATCAAGCTTTACTTTAGATTAAGTGGAAGTAATTTCCCATGACAAGTTAATAAAACAGAAAATGGATATCAAAAATAAGGGAAAAAACACTTAGAAATTCCATTATCTTTTCTAATTAAAGTTCTGTCAATAGAAAATGATGTGTACTCTTAAATAGTCTTCGGAGAGATGTCATATTATCAATTCCATTTCCAGATCAAGCTTAGATCATCTCAATTCCCCCGGGTTCGCAAATTAGTGGAATGGCCGGCTTCTGCAGAGTCAGGTCCCGGGCCCAGGCGGAGTGACTTTTATTACCCAGCGCAGGCGACGCAACGCGTTTGGAAGGGCCATCAAGCCATGAATTAATAGAAGGCTTAAATATCAAATTAGAGGATTGGAGTCATGAAAATATGTGTACCTAGCATGGGCAGGTGACAGCAGGGCCGGTGCTAGACTATTTTTTGCCCAAGGCAAGACCAGCTATTTGTAACCCCCCCCCCCCAAAAAAAATAAAAAATTAACTTAAATTTTTTTAACCACTTAAGCCCCGGAAGATTTTACCCCCTTCCACAGGGAGCCAATTTTCTGTCCCCAACCAGCCCAAAGTGACCCCTCAAGAGAAAAATCAAAATAATTAACCAGGATTTGCCCCCTTTATGACCAGGCCATTTTCTGCGATTCAGCACTGCGTTACTTTAACCACTTAAGCCCCGGAGGATTTGGCTGCTGAAAGAGGTAGCCAGGGGTATTTTGCGATTCGGCACTGCGTGACTTTAACGGACAATTGCGCAGTCATGCGACGCTGTACCTAAACAAATTTGACGTCCTTTTTTTCCCACAAACAGAGCTTTCTTTTGGTGGTATTTGATCACCTGTGCGATTTTTTGATCACGCGCTATAAACAAAAAAAGAGCGTCAATTTTGCAAAGATAATAATATTTTTCACATTTTTTTATATGAAATTCCCCCCCCCAAAAAAAGTAAAAATCTAAATTTTTTAACATTTTTGGCCAATTTGTTTTATGCTACATATGTTTGGTAAAAAAAAAATCGCAAAAAAGCGTATTTTGATTGGTTTGCGCAAAAGTTATTGCGTTTACTAACTAAGGGAAAGATTTTTGTCATTTTTGTTGTTTTTTTTTTTTTTAACGAGTAATGGCGGCGATCTGCGATTTTTTTTTTTGCGGGACTGCGACATTGCGGCGGACAGATCGGACCCTTGACTGACATTTTTGACACTTTTGGGGGTACCAGTGACATTACTATAGTAATCAGTGCTATATATATGCACTGTTACTGTAAAAATGACACTGGCAGGGAAGGGGTTAACTTTATTGGGGAAGGAGGGGTTAAGTATGTTCCTAGGGGCGTGTTTCTAACTGTGATTGGATGTGGCTACTGGTGTAAGAACAGAGATCAACGGTCCTACATAGTAGAACCGTGCGATCTCCATTTTTACACAGGGGAGAATGAAAGCCGCCTGCCTTTCTCCCTTCGCGGCGAACGATCGCGAGTGACCGGCGGACATCAGGTCCGCCGGTCACACGCACTGACTTGTTAGGGAACGAGCCGGGGTGCTATTGGCTCACAAGCTAGTGACAGGCTAGTGACGTACCGGTACGTCACTTTGCCTAGCCGGCCACCGGTTAAAATAAAACAACATGGTAGTTAAGGTGCGGGAGGCCGTGGCGTCCTTAACAACCGATAAGTCATCAGCTGTCAGCGGGTTTCCCTGCTGACAGCTGAATGTAAAGAAAAGAATTGCCGGCATTAAAAAAAATCATGGAAAATAATAGCTCCCCCCCACAAATTCATACCACCCCCTTCAGGTCTAGTATGGATTTTAAAGGGGAACCCCATGCCAATATTTTTTTCTTTAAATGGCATGCAACACAGCAGGCAAGGAAATGAGGGGAACAGGCGAGTGAACCATACCAGGCCACATGCCCGCAACATGGGAGGGGTGCTGTAGGGTAGAGGGGCTCCCCCCCTGCCCCAATCCACCCTCCCTCCCTAATGTTGAGGGCATGTGGTCTGGTATGGTTCAGGAGGAGCTTTCTCGTCCCTCCCCTTTTCTGGCCTGCCGGGCTGCATACTCGGATAAGGGTCTGGTATGGATTTTGGGAGGGACCCCACGCCACTTTAAAAAAATAAATAAATTAGCCTGGGGGTTTCCCTAAAATCTATATCAGACCCAAAGGGCCTGGTATGGATTGGGGGGTGAACCCAAGTCGTTATTTTCCATAGTTTAATGCCGGCAATTTTTTTCTTTACATTCAGCTGCCGCTCTTTAACAACCATGGCAGTCACTGGATGTTAGGCTCCATTCACACCTGAGCGTATAGTTTTCAGGCGGTTTTTTTTTGGGGCATTTTTTGCAGGTTTTTGGAGGCAAAAACCCCTGACCAAAAACCCCTGTAATCAGCCAAAAAAGAAGCTCATGTACTTTTTTGAGCTTCAGGCAACAATGTGCTCATATGTGAACAGGGGGCCATTGAAATGAATGGGATTTTTCTTGTTGGGCGTTTTGGAACTTCAGAGATGAGCGTTTTAGAAGCTGAAAAATGCTCAGGTGTGAACAGGGCCTAAAGAACCTGGCGACCGCCGGCGTTAAATTAACACCAGGTTACATTAATAAAATACTGCATCATACTGCTTTGTAATTGGAGCCCTGTTTGGAGAGGTCAGCGGAGTGTTAGGGAAGCCAACGGAGAGTAGGGAAACCAGCGGCAATGGTGGTAACGCCGGCCCTGGATGACAGGTACAATGGTATTGAGACCTTGAAGGTCTATTAGAACTCCAGTGTCTCCCTTGCCTTCCAATGCAGCTATTCAAACACAGATTGTGCTTGAATAGCTGCATCCTTAGCTATTCTAGCCAAGGAATGACAGATTGGACATGGTGCTTCTGGGGTCATTATTTGCAGGGGGGGATTAGGGAACCGATGTTCTCTGGGTTCCTCCTTCTTTCACTAGGGAAGATGTTTCCTGCAGTCCCGGGGTCCCTGAAGGAACGGGAAGGCCAGGATCCACTGCAGGTGCTGCTGGTGGGGAGGTTGGCAACCTTTGAGTGCCCCATAAAAGAGCCGTTAGATCAATTTTGTTTAAAGCCCTTCACCAGCTCCTAAAGCCGGTTCCAAGCAGCAGCAGCTGTGAGCTTAAATTGCCCCCATACAAAACTAGCCGAGAATAGCTTGTATAAGATCTGGAACATTTATTAAACAAACTCACACCGAATATATACCCCACCAGGTCAGGTGCCTGATTACATTATCATATGCAGATGAAATTGTATACAGAAATATAATTAACATAACTAAGGAACAACCAGCACAAACAGTATTCTACTTTCCCACTAGCAACTAATAGATGACAGTGATTTAATTACCTTGAGCTAATTAACTAGCAGACTTGCCATCTTCGAGCTCCTGAAGTACAATACACATTATTATAAGTGTAAACACATCCCCACAGTAGACAATAGATGAGTTAATTAGCACAATCAACAATGTGTGGAAGACAGGTGGTTGAGCTGATGACATTAGCATCTGCCATGAGTCTGACTGTGCGGAGCAGTCCCCTATTGGCAATAGGCAGCTAGGATTTTAACATGGATCCTAGGCCTAGAGCACGTGTCAAACCCAAGGCCGTGGGCCGAATCTGGCCCTTCAGGCAATTTCAGGTGGCCCTCACACCTCTCCTAGAGCTGCAGTAGAGTTCCAGCCCTCCTTTCGGCCTCCTCCAAACCCTGCACTTTCTGCTTCTTAGCTCTGCCCCCAGCTTTACATAAGGGGTGCACTTTGATGTAAGGGAGGGTGGGGGGAGGGGGCTCTTGACATCTGATGTATGGGTGGGTTGGGATACTCTGGACAGCTAATATTACAGATACAACAGATCATAGTGCTGAAGCGGTCCTCAATGAAGTTGAGCTTGATGCCCCTGGCCTAGAGTCGCAGAGTCTGTGTGTCTTGGGAAGATGTGGGGGGCTTAAATCCAAAGTAACATTACTCCAAGGGTCCCCCAGCATACACCCCACAAAGAGCAGTGTTCCCTCACAAGCCAGGGCCCATAGTCAGTAGGCAAGATGCTAGCCTGAGGTCCCCTCCAAAAGCCTCTGTCCTTAGTGAGTTTGTCACATTGACCCTCCCGGTCGGTATCAGTTAGGACAAGATTGTCCGCCACACTATCACAGTCACATTATAAGTCGCTGATCACCGCTATTACCAGTGTAGTGTCTGTAGCTGCATAAATTCCAGTATACAGTGTATATATCATCGTTTAAAGGTGCTGTTTTTACCGCCATCCCCGCAAACTGCAAGTGTAAATGAGCCTGTTAAGCATTAAACGTTAACCACTTCCTCACCGCTGGATGTCATATGATGTCCCGGGCTTTGAGTGGGGATATCTGAATGATGGATGCAGCTGCAAGCATCATTCAGGTATAATTTTTTTTAGCCGGCGATTCCCTGAAGCATAAGAACAATCAAAGCAGATGTTCAGCCGCTTGATCGCTCTTACAGGCGGCGAGGGGACAACACGCCTCCATCCGGTGCTTCTACCGGCTCGCCCGTTCGATCAGCGAGCCAGAGAAGAAATCGCCCCCCGACGGAAGTGTACCATAAAGACTACGAGGACCAGATGGTCCCTGCAAGTCTCTATGACTCTCGGAGGATCCGGTGCGACGTGATGACGTCATGCCCAGCCTGGCAGTTTCCAATACTGCACTGATCTTGGCTGAATAGCTGAGATCGTTTTTTTTTTTTTTTTTTTTTTCAGGCTTTCCAGCCTGTAGGAGAGATGTGAGGTCCCCTTGACCACAGATCTCCCCATAAAGAGGACCTGTCATTCACTATTTCTATTACAAGGGATTTTTACATTCGTTGTAATAGGAATAAAAGTGATAAAAAAAAAAGGGAAAGTGTAAAAAAAAAAAAAAAATAAATAAAATAAACAATGAAAAAAAATGTTAAAGTGCCCCCGTCTCCGCGCGCTCACACGCGTTCGGCGCGGCCACATATGTAAACGGCATTCAGTCCATACATGTGAGGTATCACTGCAAACGCTAGAGCGAGAGCAATAATTCCAAGACCTCCTCTGTAACTCTAAACTGGTAACCTGTAAAAAATTTTAAAGCATGGCCTATAGAGATTTTTAAGTACCGTAGTTTCGCGTCATTCCACGAGTGTGCGCCATTTTAAAGCGTGACATGTTAGGTATCTATTTACTCGGCGTAACATCATCTTTCACATTATCCCAAAAAATTGGGCTAACATTAGTGTTTTTCTTTATTTTAATTCATAAAAGTTTTTAAAAAAAAAAAAAAGCATTTGAAAAATTTCTGCGCAAATACCGTGTGACATAAAAAGATGCAATGACCGCCATTTTATTCCCTAGGGTCTCTGATAACAAAAAAAGATATAATGTTTGGGGGTTCTGAGTAATTTTCTAGCCAAAAAAATGATAATTTTTACATGTAGGAGCGAAGTGCCAGAAATCGCACGGTATGGAAGTGGTTAAGCAAGCGCCTGAGCTGGTGGCCATTCGGCGCAGTTCGGTCGGATACTTTATCACCCCCCCGGATAACGGATGATATAAATGTGTAGAGTGAACGCTGATCCCTGCCAAGCCGTCATTTCTCCGACTTCCATTCAAGTCTCCTCTAATATCATCTTTAAGCCGCTAAATAGCGGCGGAAATCCGTCCTCCCATCTGCAGCTCATAAACCGTATCGGAGGATGGATGAGGACACGTTATAAATCAGCCGATTGGCCGTTTCCTTCACTCATTTCCCTCCTTCAGTCTCAGATGGAATCCGGCCGCAGCGATTAGAATATTTTCCAGCATCTCGTATTCAGCCACAAAGTACATTTTTCTGTGATTTGTGGGCCGAGCCGCGCCAAACTTATTGCCGGAGGCGGACGTCGGGGGCCGTAAATCTGCTACCTTTGTGGTAATAAGTCAGAAGTATATATTTTTTACTGGATTTCACATTAAAAATTACACCGAGCACTAAACCGCCATTTACTACAGGACTAAATAAACAGCTCATTACGTCGTAATTCAGCGAGCGATTCTCCGCTCTGGGCCGTAAACTCCGCCGAGATTGCGAGGAAAAATGGCCGCCGTTCTCTGCAGATTACCTGTAACGATTAGAGGGTGAAAAGTCAGCAGAATATTGCACAGAGGTGGGGGGAGGGGGCCCTTTTACAAGACCTAATATTGCAGAACTGACAGTCCTATTTGCATCATTCCCAGCCGACCATGACCCAGCGACCGGAGAAGACCTAGTGCTGGAAATAACGTACAGCGCATCCGGAAAATATTCACAGAGCTTCACTTTTTCCACATTTTGTTATTTTATAGCCTTATTCCAAAATGGATAAACCACTTGCCAACAGCCTACCACAGATACAGTATCTGACAAAAGTAAGTACACCCCTCACATTTTTGTAAATATTTTATTATATATTTTCATGTGACAACACTGAAGAAATTACACTTTTTTTCAGATTCTCAGAGAGTTCAATGCCATGAGGTGTTGAACTTCCAGTGACCAGTATGAGAGAGTGAGAGTGATAACACCAAATTTACCACACCTGCTCCCCATTCACACCTGAGACCTTGTAACACTAACGAGTCACATGACACCAGGGAGGGGAAATGGCTAATTGGGCCCAATTTGGACATTGTCGCTTAGGGGTGTACTCACTTTTGTTACCAGCGGTTTAGACATTAATGGCTGTGTGTTGAGTTATTTTGAGGGGACAGCAAATTTACACTGTTATACAAGCTGTACACTCACTACTTTACATTGTAGCAAAGTCTCATTTCTTCAGTGTTGTCACATGAAAAGATAGAATAAAATATTTACAAAAATGTGAGGGGTGTACTTACTTTTGTGAGATACCGTATACTGCGGCTATCTGGCTCTGAAGCAGGAACCGGCGTATGGATACGTCTATTCGCGGGAGCGCTCCCACTAGGCAGCGGTGAAGCCGATGCATCGGGCCGGGGGCTGTGGGCAACGATTGTCGCCGGCCACCCACGATCGCTCCCCGCTGCGAGAGAATGACGGTCAGCTCTTATAAACACAGCCGACCGTTCTTCTCTCTGGAATGAACACAGAGCGCCTGTGTTCCTCCTATTTAGGATCACAGATCTCTGTGTTCATTTCAAAAGTCCCTCCCCCATACAGTTAGAAAGCACTCCCTAGGCTCACACTTAACCCTTTGATCGCCCCTCGGTTAACCCCTTCCCTGTCAGTGTCATTATTACAGTAACAGTGCATAATTTTAGCACTGATTACTGTAGTGATGTCACTGGTCCCCCCAAAAGTGTCATAAATGTCAGTTAGGGGTCCGATCTTTCTGACGCAATGTCGCAGTCCCGCTAAAAATTGCAGATCACCGCCATTACTAATAAATAATAATTAAAAATGACATAAATCTTTCCCCCTAGTTTGTAGTTGCAATAACTTTTGCGCAAATCAATCAAAATGCGCTTATTGGGATTTTTTTTTTACCAAAAATATGTAGCAGAAAACAAATTGGCCTAAAAGGATGAAAATTTTTTATTTTTTTAAATTGTTTTTTGGGAATGTTATTTAGCAGTAATTGGAAAATATTGTTTTTTTTTTTTTTTTTTCAGAATTGTCGCTTTTTTTTTTTGTTCAAATACTTTTATTGATTTTCATTAATAGAAATACAACATACCAAAAAGATATTAAGTAGTAACTGTCAGGCCCCGTTCACATAGGGGCGATCCGACTTCAGCTGGCGACCTCCGAGGTCGCGGTGCGAGCAGCGCGCCGCGACCTCGGAGCGGCCGCCACAGACTTCATAACATTGAAGTCTATGGCGGTCGCCTCCTGGTCGCCCCAAAGAAGCTCCGGACCCTTTTTCTAAGTCGGAGCGACTTGTGTCGCTCCTGTTAGAACGGGTCCGCAGCTTCTCTATGGCAGGCGACCTGCGGCGACCTGTGAGGCGACCAGGTCGCCTCA
Organism: Pelophylax lessonae; assembly: GCF_965119305.1. NCBI lineage: Eukaryota > Metazoa > Chordata > Amphibia > Anura > Ranidae > Pelophylax > Pelophylax lessonae. Next base: position 679,332,990 of record NC_138770.1, on the reverse strand, counting down.
CAGGTCGCCTCTATGTGAACAGGGGCTTACAGTTACAAATAAATAGAGGAAGAAAAAAACAGAACAAAAACCAAATAAGATCGAGATATGTACGCATAGCGGAGTCCGGGCCTGCCCAAAAGGAATGTCAAGGCACGGTTTTGTCCACACCCCCTGGAACACCCCTTTGGGCTCAATCTGTCGCTATTTTTTTTTGTTTATAGAGCAAAAAATAAAAATCGCAGAGGTGATCAAATACCACCAAAAGAAAGCTCTATTTGTGGGGAAAACAGGACATCAATTTTATTTGGGTACAGCGTCGCACGACTGCGCAATTGTCCGTTAACATAATGCAGTGCCAAATCGCAAAAAAATTTTGAAAAAAAAAACAATATTTTTTACTTTCTGCTATATAACATTCCCAAAAAAAAAATTAAAAAAATCAATTTTTTTTTACATTTTAGGCCAATTTGCTTTCTGCTACATATTTTTTGGTAAAAAAAAAAAAAAAAAATCACAATAAGCGTATTTTGATTGGTTTGCGCAAAAGTTATTGCGTCTACTAACTACAGGAAAGATTTATGTCATTTTTATTGTTTTTTTTTTTTTTTATACTAGTAATGGCGGCGATCTGCGATTTTTTGTGGGACTTTTGTTAGACCCCTAACTGACATTTTTGACACTTTTGGGGGGACCAGTGACATTACTACAGTAATCAGTGCTAAATATATGCACTGTCACTGTAATAATGACACTGGCAGGGAAGGGGTTAATACTATTGGTGATGGTCACGATTGGCCACGCCCACGGCGACTAGCTAACCGAGACGTGGTTTCATGACTGGGGAGTATAAGGGAATAAGGGAAATTCCTACTGAGTAATAAGACTGGCTGTGACACTTTCACAGCCCGCACTGCCTTTGGTCACCACTAGAGGGAGACTCTACTCCAATCCAGCTGGCTGACCACACACAGGCAGACACAAAGCTTACATACAATCTGGTGCACTGTAAGGGTTGGGGAGCAGTCTAGCAATTATCACACACTACTAGGATTCCTTCAGCTATCCTACAAGCTAGAACCCCAGTGTTAATCACCCACTGTCCACACACCCACACACCACAAACGATAGCCTGCCACCACCCAACAGTTTGTCCGCAGACTGGTCTGCTGGGCCACCACACACACACAGATCTCTGTCTAGTTTACAATCTGCATGCAATCTGCCAACACGCAGTGCAATTTCATACAGATTGGCATGTAGCTTAGACCAAGCAATTAGGCACTAAAATGCAACAATTTCTCTAGAGATATGAGTCCTAGCTTAGTACACAGAAGTCACTTATTCATTTTATAATTTAATATCCGAAAGTGGGCAGTGCAGAAGAAATATATACAAAGCAAAAGGAGTTACAAAAAATACAAAAAGACACACAATTGGCAATTTGCTATGAAAATAAAAAGGAATAAAAACAGAAATAAAACTTTACCGAAGCTTATCCCTTGGTAGAAGCATACCGGAAACCGTGTGGGGACTCCCCAGTTTAGAACTGGCTTCATGGAAGAACAATGTCCATATATCAGGTTCCCCAATTTATTGGAATATGAATGTGGGCTGGACTTTAGCCCTTGACCAATCAACCCCAGGGGGTTGTCCCCGTCCCAGCCCACAGGAGGTTTCGTGTTCTGAACTGACCAGAGTCGAATTGACCACAGAACGGCGCTGACCGCTGAGTCGGGCATAGGAATTCTGACACCAGCACATCGGTCTGATCGCGACAGTACCAAACACTGCCTGCCTGCTGCAATCAGGCACCATATAACGGTTTTGTGCGTTTCTCTAGGATTCTACACACGCTACAATTACAGATTTACATGTACTTGTAGCCCAACACGTGAGCCATAAGAAGGAATTATTTTTTCATCTCTCTGCCACTAATATTTTAGCTTTTATGAGAGATAAAATACATTCTTTTGATCTGAAGATACCAATCAAAGCTTGCAGACTGTTTGGAGCCTATCATCGTCCCCTGCAGATCCTCATAGCCAAGATGACTAGCAGTTTTCTTTGAGGCTTCAGGAAGGTGACAATTTTTGTTTACTTGCATGGGAGACTTTTATTGGCATCTAGGTGTCACCTCTATCCTAGAGACTGGTCCTGTCCTTTTCAAATGCTAATAACAGGACATATACGTATGACTGATTACTGAATACTGTCTTTAATAACCCAAAATGACACTACATCTACAATTATACTACTTTTACAGATCACTTCATATCTCGCTAAGGCACAACTACCCTACTCTTACATTTATGTTACAGTGATCAAGGGGTTAAATGTAAGTCTAGGGGAGTGATTCTAACTATGGGGGGGTTGGGCTTTTAAAATGACCATAGAGATCTGTGATCCTATATAGCAGGATCGCATGGTCTCTATGATCATGTCAGGGAGAATGACAGACGGCTGTGTTTACATCAGCCGTCTGTCCTTCTCTGTCGGGGGGGGGGGGGGAGATCGTCGACGTCAGACGGCAATCGGAGCCGCCTGGCATCCGCACTGGCTTCCCCGCTGACGATTGGGGGTGGGAGCACACCTCTGGCAGCGTGCATTTGCCCCCTAGTGGCCTCCCAGGCAGATGACGCCTATTAACTTGATTTTGCCCGGGAGGGCCACACCGCCGATGTAAAAAGGCAAGTGGTTAAATACACGGTGGATAAAAACACAGCCTGCAGCATTCGATCATATGAAAGCTGGCTTGGGGGCGTGGTCATGACATGCGTCAGAACCAGGGCCATTTTTAATACTGATTGGACCCTGGGCAAACATTTTCTTAAGCATTCTTAAATCCCCTTATCAACTATTTGCGGGCAGTGCGGGCTCAAGGGGCAGCTGCTTTGGGCCCCACAACAATGACTAGACCCGGGGCAGCTGCCCCTTTTGCCCTGCATTAAAGGCAGCCCTGGTCAGAACGAGGAAGTGTCGTCACACCAGCCCTGCTGTGCGTTCTACGAGATCCGGAAGCACAGGAATCCACTGGCGCAGCAGACCACTGACCCCGAGCCTGGTTTGATCAGCCTGCTATACCAGACGTGTGTTCCCCCAACCTACAAGGCTGCTTGATCGGATAAGGCTCTGGTATGGATTTTGGAGGAGGGGGACCCCACACGTTTTTTTTTTTTTTTTTTACATTTTGCCGTGGTATGGATTCGGGGGGAACCCGCACTTTTTTTTTCCCTGAATTTTCCATTACTGGCATTCTTTTGTTTACATTTCAGCTCTCATTGGGGAATCCCGCTGACAGCTGAAGAGTTATCGGTTGCTAAGGACGCGGCGGCCAGCTTCCCCGCCCGCTCCCTAACAACCAGCTATTCTTCACACAGAATTCAAAAATTTCAAAAGGTTCAAAAATTCTGAACTTCTTAGAAAATGAATAAACAAAACTAAATTTAACAAAAACTAAACAAATTCCGAAATGAATTAACGAAAACGAATTAACAAAACAAATTAACAAAACAAATTAACGAAAAAAAATTAATGAAGCAAATTAACGAAACAAATTAACGAAACAAATTAATGAAACGAATTAACAAAACAAATTAACGAAACAAATTAATGAAACGAATTAACGAAACAAATTAACGAAACAAATTAACGAAACAAATTAATTAAATGAATTAACGAAACAAATTAACAAAACTAATTAACAAAACATAAATAGTAACACAACAAATCAATCCGAAAACTACCAAAATCTAACAAAACACATTTTTCTGTTTCTGCACATGTCTACTGGTAGGGTTACTGAGTAAAAATAAAGGAGGAAAAAAAAAAAGCCTAAAAAAAGAAAAGGAAAGCAGCCGCCACATCAATGAATGTGTATTGTGCAGTAAAATATTTTTTTGGTTTTAGGTATAACACCGCTTTAATTAAAGCTAAGTGGCACAAGATGCAGACCTCAGTATATAAGAACCCGCCTGCTATAGGCGGAGACAACCCTACTCCTCCCATAGATGCAGCAATCAGATAATAAACAATGAATGCATAAACACAACAACATTGACAGATATAACAAAAATTTACTAGAAACAGCTGCTGAGAAAAATGTGCCGGCCATCATTCCTAATAACTTGTGTAGAGGGTTCAAAACTTTCGATATGGAAAATAAATAAGGCTGCAGGTTAAAGTGGAACTTCACTCTCACAATCAACATGAACTATTTGTAATTCTTATGCTGCCAGCATTAGTACATAAATAGGAAGATTTATTATAGTTATTTTATACATTATTTTTTTTTTTTTAAATACATTTCTTCAATTACTTCCTGGTTTCTGGCCTAGGCCAAAATTATGTCATAAATCCAAGGAATCTTCATGGGGGAGGGGCTTTCTTAGCTAAGTACATCCTTTTGCCTGCCTAGCTAAGGGCAGATGGATTCCAGGCAGTAAATGCTACCCGAATCATCTGCCATTACTCAAAATGGCCGCAGCTAGAAATGCTAGGCAGGTGTTTTTCAAAGTGATTCCTCAACAAAATAAAACAAGAAGACATGGGTGGAATGGGGGAGGGTTTGCTTTGAGTATTAAAAATTAATTATTTTAATTATTAATTAAATTATTAATTATTAATTAATTATTTAATTTTTTAGAACTGTTTTCAGGTTTTTATTGCTGTCTTTGCCCCCTTTAGCGAGATTCATTCTTTGTATTTGTCATGTTTACCATTATCATTGAAAGTAAAAGAAAATCCCAAATTTGTTGTTGTTGCTAGAACAGGAATAGAGGGGAAATCTTCCTATGGGGACACCCCAGGATTCCCTCACTGTGGAGGGATTTCTTCTCACTTCCTGTTTGGCTATGGGACAGGAAGTGTAGGGAAATCTCCCCAATGGGGACATAGATTGCAAAAATAAAACTGGAAGATGTTTTTAAACTGCTCTTACTATATCTAAAAAAAAAAAGCAATTTTGCTTTTAGTGACACTTTAAGGGAAATATTCACTTCTATCCCCTTATTTCTGGAGTAAATAATACATTAAATAACTCACCGATTTTTCTCCATTGTTGGCGAAGCTTCAACAACAGAAATTGGCACGTTTTCTGGCTGTAGACGGAGGATATATCTCCCGGTCTTCTGCAGGAACACGGCTACCTCCACTCTGCAGCCGGCGCTGTTACTGCGCAGCCAGGGGCTCATCACTGTAGGACTGCGATCCCCGCCAGAATTGAAGAACAAAAAGTGACCTAAAAAACCAACACAGGGAGGAAGTCATTACTGAATAATAATAAATAATTTATTGGGGAAATACAAATCATTTTACTTGTACTATTATATTTATTATTATTACTATACATTATTTATTATTATGATTATTATCATCATTATTATCATACATGATACAAATCAATTTAACACAAGAGAGACAGGTGGGCCTTGATTGTGAGAGCTTACAAACAAAGGCAGTGCGCAAATCTAGTATGGTGATAGCAGGTGTTGTAAACAAGCCAGGCGTTGTAAAAAATAATAAATAAATTATATGAGAAATACAAATGATTTTACTTGTATTAATATATTTTATTATTATTATACATTATTATTATTATTATTATTATTATTATTATTATATTATTACTATACATGATACGATTTATTACAATATAATTTAAGACAAAAGGAACAGGTGGGCCTTGATCATGAGAGTTTACAATCAAAAGGCAAATCCAAAACAGTGATAGCAGGTGTTGTAAATAATAATAAATTACTTATATGGGAAATAAACATTATTTTACTTGTATTGTTATATTTTGTATTATGATTATCATTTATTATTATTATTATTCACATTATTATTATTATTATTATTATTAGTAGTAGTATTACTATATTTTATATCATTGTTGTTTTTATTATTATTAGTAGCAGTATTATCATATTTTAAATTATTGTTGTTGCTGTTATTATTATTAATATTATTCATTATTATTATTATTATTAGAATAATTGTATAATAATAATACATATTATTAACAAATTAAGAATTTAGTATTCTGTATTCTTATTATTATTACTAGTATTAGAATTACCATTTTTTATATTATTATTGTCATTATTATTATAATATTATTATTATACATGATACAATTCAATACAATTCAAGACAGGAGGGTCTTGATCGTGAGCCCTGACAATCGAAAGGCAGTGCGCAAATCCAGTATAGTGATAGTAGGTCTTGTAAACAAGGAAATTACGTAGAACATTATATATATATATATATTTTTTTTCTTTAGCAGAGACCCTAGAGAATAAAATGGCGGTCGCAATTTTTGGGGAAAAATACAGTTTAACCTCTTCTGGACTGGAAGGATTTACCCCTCTTAATGACCAGGCCATTTTTTGAGATACGGCACTGCGTTACTTTAACTGAAAATTGCGCGGTCGTGCGACGCTGTACCCAAATACAATTGATGTCCTTTTTTCGACACAAATAGAGCTTTCTTTTGCTGGTATTTGATCACCTGTGTTGTTTTTATTTTTTGCACTATAAACAAAAAAAGAGCGACAATTCTGATAAAAAAAAACCAAAACAATATTTTTTACTTTCTGCTATAAAACACGTCCAATAAAAAAAATGGTGAAAAATCGAATTTTCATCATCAATTTAGGCCAATATGTATTCTGCTACATGTACACAATAAGTGTATATTGATTGGTTTGCATAAAAGTTATCGTGTCTAAAAACTAGGAGATATTTTTATGGAATTTATTTTGTGGTTCTAAAGGCATAAATTCTCTGGATTAACCACTTAAGCCCCGGAAGATTTTACCCCCTTCCTGACCAGGGGGTTTTTTGCGATTTTTTACTGCGTGACTTTAACGGACAATTGCGCGGTCGTGCGATGCTGTACCTAAACGAATTTCACATCCTTTTTTCCCCACAAACAGAACTTTCTTTTGGTGGTATTTGATCACCTGTGCAAATTTTTGATCATGCGCTATAAACAAAAAAGAGCGTAAATTTTGCAAAAATAACAATATTTTTCACTATTTTTAATATGAAATTCCCCCCCAAAAAATGTAAAAATCAAAATTTTTTAACATTTTCGGCCAATTTGTTTTATGCTACATATGTTTGGTAAAAAAAAAATAGCAAAAAGCGTATTTTGATTGGTTTGCGCAAAAGTTATCGCGTTTACTAACAAAGGGAAAGATTTTTGTCATTTTTGGTGGTTTTTTTTTAACGAGTAATGGCGGCGATCTGCGATTTTTTTGCGGGACTGCGACATTGCGGCGGACAGATCGGACCCTTGACTGACATTTTTGACACTTTTGGGGGTACCAGTGACATTACTACAGTAATCAGTGCTATACATATGCACTGGTACTGTAAAAATGACACTGGCAGGGAAGGGGTTAACTGTGTTGGAGAGGGAGGGGTTAAGTGTGTCCTAGGGGCGTGTTTCTAACTGTGATTGGACAGGTCTACTATTGTAAAAACAGAGATCAACGGTTCTACATAGTAGAACCGTCTGATCTCCATTTTTACACAGGGGAGAATGACAGGCGGCTTGTTTACATAAGCCGCCTGCCTTTCTCCCGCTCTACCGACGATTGTAGTGTGACTGGCGGACATCGGGTCCGCTGGTCACACACGCGGACTCCTCTGTGAACGAGCCGGGGCGGGCGCGCGCCTCAGCGGGCACGCGCTCACCCGCTATTGGCTCAAAAGCCGGTCACAGGCTAGCGACGTAGATCTACGTCACTCTGCCTGGCCGGGGCTGACTGCCGCAGTAAATATACTGTGCGCAGTCGGCAAGCGGTTAAGGTAAAAAAATCCTTCTGTGCACAGGATCCACCCCCAGCCCCCCTTATATATACCTGAGCCTGATCTCGATCCAGCAATGTGCACAAGAGCAGTGGCTCTCTCCTCTCTCTCCTCACTGGCTATAGAGGCAGCAGCTGGAACCATTAGCTGCTGCTGCTGTCAATCACAATCTGTAAGGAGAGAGCAGGGGGCGCTGCGTGCGTCAGTGGATCGGGATGGAGCGTGCATGAGTGCCTCCTTAGCAAGTGGCTTGTTATAGGGGCACTCATAAGGTGGGAGAAGCTGGAAGTGCCAGCGGGGGACCTGAGAAGAGGAGAATCAGGGAAGATCTGTACAAAACCATTACACAGAGCAGGCAGGTAAGTAGCAATAACATGTTTGTTATTAAAGAAAAAAATCCTTAACGTCACTTTCAGTGTTTTATGTCTTACTGCGTGCACTGACATGCATTTGCAATGACTTAAATGGAAACCGCATCAAGCAAAAAGTTGTGAATCCGGGGATCGTTTACACCACTTCGTAATAAAATCACACAGAAAAGAGCGTTTAACAAGTTAAAGCAGTGCGTTTTTTTAACAACTTGCCTCTTTATGACATTCGTTGTTTACAAATGAAAATCTGTATTTTTTGCTAGGAAATTACTTAAAACTGTATATATATATATATATATATTTTTTTTTTTTTTTTTTTTTTTTTTTAACAGACCCTAGAGAATAAAATGGCGGTCAAATTTTTTTTTTAGAAAATACAGTTTAATGAAATAAAATAAATAAAAAACAGAAAACTTAGCTCAATTGTTTTGTATAATGTGAAAGATGATGTTTGGCCAAGTAATAAGATACCTAACATGTCAGGCTTTAATCACTTCTGGACCGGAAGGTTTTACCCTCTTAATGTCCAGGCCAATGTTTTGCGATACGCCACTGCGTTATTTTAACTGACAATTGCGCAGTCGTGCGACACTGTACCCAAATAGAATTAATGACCTTTTTTAGTGCGATGCTGTACCCAAATAAAATTGAGGCTTTTTTTCCTCCACAAAAAGAGCTTTCTTTTGGTGGTATTTAATCACCTCTTTTTTTTTTTTTTTTTTTGCGCTATAAACAAAAAAAGAGTGACAATTCTGGAAAAAAAAAAAACAATATTTTTTACTTTCTGCGATAGAACATTCCCAATAAAAAAAAAAAATTTTAAATCAAAATTTTTCATACTTGTAGGCCAATTTGTTTTCTGCTACACATTTTTGGTAAAAAAAAATCCCAATAAGTGTATATTGATTGGTTTGCGCAAAAGTTATCGCGTCTACAAACTAGGGGAAAGATTTATGTCATTTTTCTTTATTTATTTTTTACTAGTAATAGCGGTGATCAGCGATTTGACTGCGACATTGCGGCGGACACCTAACTGACATTTTTGACACTTTTGCTATGTCGCGGTCCCGCTAAAAATCGCAGATCACCGCCATTAATAGTAAAAAAATAAATAAATAAATAAAAATGACAAAAATCAGTGCAAAAAATACCCACTGTTACTGTACTAATGACACTGGCAGGGAAGGGGTTAACACCAGGGGCGATCAAAGGGTTAAATGTGTCCCTAGGGAGTGCTTTCTAACTGTGTGGGGGATGGGCTTGCTGCATGAACACAGAGACCTGTGTTCCTAAATAAGAGGATCCCTGTGTTCATTACTGACAGAACAGTTGTTTGCCGTGTTTACAATGGCAGACTGCCGTTCTGTCTCCACGGGGAGCCATTATCCCTACTTTTTCTCAGTAAAACTGCGGTGGTTGGTTGTTAAGAGGTTAATGAAATTAAAAAAAAACAGAAAACTTACCCAAATTGTTTTGTATAATGTGAAATATGATGTTATGCCTAGTAATAAGATACCAAACATGTCACGCTTTAAAGGGTAACGCCACTTTTGCTGGGAAAAAAATCAGCAAATAAAGAAAAAACAAATATAGCGTATATAATTGTGACACAAATCATATTGTAATTGAATGCTATTAAAAATTCCCTTTCCTTTTTAATCTGAAGCTGTTGTAGTTTTCTAAAAATACAATATGGCCGCTTGGAGCTTTTCTGTACACAGAATGTATACTAACCCCCCCCCAGAAACATAATTTCTTACTTGTGTGATTGGCTCACCAATTTTCCCAGAAGTCTGCACTAAGATACAAGTCAGATTTCTGGCATCCCCTGCAACAAAAATTTCATTTTTGGTGAGATACTCCCAATAGGAACACGCCTAAAGGGATGCAGGCCCAGCAGATTTCCTCATTAGAGCCCTGCACAGCTGATAGATAATTATGAAACCACTCCCATTAGACCCACTCAGCACAGAGGAACAAACAATGATTTCTTCAGAATAACAAAAGGTAGAAATCTGCAACAAAGTTTGTTATAATCCCTGCAATGTACAGAGATCACCCAGAGGGGAATGTTTTTTTCCCAACAAAATCTCCATAGGCCTATAAAAGTGATCTTGCAGTGAATTAGCCGCTGTGATCACTTTTATCTGAATGCAGATCACCTGACTGAAAAAAAGGTACCGGGGTTATAGATGCTAGCTGCAGCCATATCCCCAGTATTTAATGTCAAAGTAGTGACGTACATTTACAGGTAGGCGGTCGGCAAGTGGTTAGGCCACACCCATGATCACAATATAGTTTTCCAATAATGATCGGCGCATCGCCTTAATGCTCGCTGACACATCTTTTCTGGGTTGCATTGCATAGAATTGTGAGTGTTCTGTTTGCAATTTCCTGTAATACAGGTGAAGTGTGTGTGTAGAATTGCTTAGCGCAGTCAGAGATCAATACTTTCTTCACTGGCACTATGCTGGAAATGGACATTTATGTGCCTCCTGTGACGGCTCTACACATTCCCACATGCGGCCTGTTGGGAAAACAACCGGCATGGAGACTGACTGATGACTCCAGGAAGGAATAATCTGTCTTCACAGAACATTGAAGTGACTCAGGTGAGAGTAAATCTACCACCCACTGGGGGGGGGGGGGTTAATGCTGCGTGTTCTGCTCCTTCTTCCATGCCTGCGATGGGACTAAAAAGCCATATTTTACCTGGCCCAGTGAGGTGTGCAATGTCATCAATGTACCGCCATTAACCAAGACAGACGCATGTTCCGCATCACAACTCCGCACACTGCAATGGAACTCAGCTGAAGGGAAGAGCCAAGAGAATGAGCAACTCTGAGTCGTTACTGATTATTCATGAGAGAAGGTGCCCGGACCAAGAGAACATTCTTCTATCTATCTATCTATCTATCTATCTATCTATCTATCTATCTATCTATCTATCTATCTATCTATCTATCTATCTATCTATCTATCTATCTATCTATCTATCTATCTATCTATCTATCTATCTATCTATCTATCTATCTATCTATCTAGCTTTTCTTTACCTATATTTTATCTATTGTGAAAAGTTGGGTTCTTTAGCTCACTGGTAGCACCAAAGGAGCGAGTTTATTTCATGCCAAATTAATAAAAAATAATAGTTTTCAGAGCTTTCCTGTCCACTTTAATTTGAAGAAAGCAAAAAAAGTTCATACAGGTATATCATCCCACACAGTGTAGGGGGGCAGGGATAGCAGGAGAATGGGAGGGCAGTGGGGTACATAGGGGGAACAGCCGAGTGGACAGAGGGGCAGTGGGGTGTATAGAGATGAGCATTGCTCAGTGGAGATGAATAACTGGCTCTTGCTGTCCCAGATTGCAGGTTGCTGGGGAGTCCCTCTGCTAAATCTGTCCTGTCCAATCTTCTCGAGGAACCTTCTACTCGGCTTCTCAGACTTACCCCAACCATCCCTCTCCCCATCATAACTGACTCCCGCAGGGTCCCCCCTGGGTGGTCTGGGCATCCTTTCTTTTCTGGGGCTGTCCTGGGAGGTGACTGTCTCTGTTGGGGCCCCATCCTCCATATAGAGGACTCAGGACCTCCTTCCTCCTGCTGGTGATCCCTCTAGAGATATAAAGAATTATATATAGGAATTTAGGACGTTCTTCCTCCTGCTGGTGATCCCTCTAGTGATATAAAGATCTATATAGAGGAATCAGGACCTCCTTGATCCTGCCAGTTACTCCCCTAGCGATATAAAGATCTATATAGAGGAATCGGGCCTCCTTCTGGTGATCCCTTTCGTGATACAAAGATCTATTTAGAGGAATTGGGACCTACCTCCTCCTTCTAGTGACTTTCTAGTGATAAAAAGATCTATATATAGGAATCAGGACCTCCTTCCTCCTGTCTGTGATCCCTCTAGTGATATAAAGATCTATATAGAGGAATCAGGACCTCCTTCTGGTGACCCCCTCTAGTGATATAAAGATCTATATAAAGGAATCAGGACCGCCTTCCTCCTGCTGGTGACCCCTCTAATGATATAAAGATCTCTATAGAAGAATAAGAACCATTGGCTGCATGAGGTCTATAGATACTTTTATTACTTTATAATTATAACGTATAATTACTTTTTTAGTTAGCACAAAGTTTATTGATGACTAAGATGGTTAGGAAGGTTCTTAGATTACCATGTGACTGAAGAATCTGTTTCCCAATGGTGGTTTCATACCTCTTTAACTAGAGCAAGTCCTGGATTGCTAACAGAGGAAATGAATTGTACCTTCAGTAAATACAAGCATAATCATGACCTTCATACAACATAAACACAAGCTAACAAAGGCATTCATTACAAGAGCATTACACAGAAGTACAGCACCATAAACCAAACACACTGGAGTGTGACCAGATGGAGAGGATCCGGACAGGTTATTAGGACTCTGCTACAAACCGCGCAGCCTTCCCCTTCTCTCCAAACACAGCCTATAAAATGGATGAATTCTGCAGCCAACAATACCCGTCTCTCTATCTGCCGCTCTACTTTGTATCGAATGAGCCATTTCTGTTGTCTATAAACATAATTTTGTGCAGCTGCCATTGGCTCTGGACCAGAGGAACTGAATTTTCACATCAAATGTGGTGCTAAAACTGTACTACAGTCAATTTCCTCCTCTCCGGCATCGTCTGCCCACTCATGTGGACAGAATAACAATCAGAAAAAGTTTCAAATGGCCGAGGATAGGAGTGAAAAGCTTGTCAGATACAACATGGGCTCTTGTCATTATACAAAAAAAAAAAAAAAATCAAAAACAGTAGATAAAGTCAGAAAAGCAAAAAAAAAAAGAAATAAATAAATATATAAAATAGGTCGCACAATGTTTTCATTTTTCTCAAATTGTTAAAATTTAGGCTGGATTTAAAGTTCAAAGCAATGCCTTTTTAAAAATTCAAAGTTTTCAAAATACCAATACCCTTCTCCAGGGCTGTCCTTTACATCATCCTCCCCCGCTGATCAGTCCTCTTCTGCTTTGAATGACACTCAGCCGCATGTAGTCCACTTCCTGTGAGCCCAGTTGGTCATGGACATGCCCCTTGAGGGTGCATCATCACCCTTACCAGGGCTCACAGGAGAAGGTTGCTTATGAATGTAATTTTATGCAGTACTGATGGCTTCTCAGAAGAAGGAGAAGGACCATATGCATCATGTGACTGGCCAGCGGTGGGGTTGCCACCTGTCCAGGATTCACATGGACAGTCCAGGTTTTGAATCCAATTATTTAGACCAGTCTGAGGCTCCCCATGCTCCAGGAGACCCATATGGCCTCCCTCTCACACCTGGACAGAAGGGGCAGCGAGGGCGGCCTTTAATAGAACGGATCTGCTGTATTTCCTTACTGCAACAGCTGAAAGGACGCTTCTCCTCCTCTCCCTTCCATCATCATTAAGTGGCTCCAACAGGAAAATACAGCGGATCGGTCGTGTAAATGACACCCCCATCCCCGCTGCACCCCTCCTGTCCAGGTTTCACTTCTTTCTGCTTTTCCCCACAACGCTTCCGGCTTCCCTCCTCTCCCCTCTCACTGACTGCTGCTGGGGATGTTTCAGGATGGAGAGTGGGGGTCAGGGAATGGGGCCAGTAAATATGTCATTTACTGACCCCTTTCTTTTTCTAAATGAACAAAGTGAGCAATCGGTACTGATCGCTCCTGTGTCCATTAATAACTGAAGCATAGTAAACTGTGTTTCTGATGCTTCAGTTTATGAATGAACAGGAAACCACTCAGCAAAGAGCACTTCTCATTCATTCCCTGTCCAGTGCAGCTGAGGCTGCGGAGAAAAGAGACTAGGGAATCTCTGTCCTCAGTCCCTTTCTCTGTCTCAAAAGTGAGACATCAGGGGTCTTTTTAGACCGTCCACTGCCCTCCTGACACTGTACACTGCTCTACTGACTGAACACTTTTAAGGTAGACTAAGTTTATATGTTATTTTTTTTTTTCACCTAAGCATAATTTATGGGTACAAGAATGTTTTTGTTTTATTTAACCATGCCCATTTAAGCCCCTTCCAGTGTTTGGCCACACCCGCTGTTCATCGGGGTGCACTACCCGCGCCACATTACTACTCTCCTTTGGGCACCCAAAGGTGTCCCAAGCCTTTTACAATCCTATAGTGCATACTACAAAAACATTGCCCTGTGCTGCAAAAATGTTCAGGTTTGGCTTGAAGAAAAGGTGGCAGCCCTAGCCAAAGGAAACCTGGAATTTAGGTGTATTTTGGCCCTACATTTAAAAAAGGAGGTGTAGGTAGGGGTGCTTGCAGAATATATATATATATATTTTTTTTTTCTGCTTGCTTGGTTTAGGGTCACTTAGAAAGAATTGAAGTCAGTGGATATGTATGACTCAACTAGAATTTTCAGAAGCAACCTCAATATTTCTCTCTGGACATTACAGAGCTTGACCATTAATACAGCTCCTACCTAAGGATGAGGGTTAGGATTAGGAAAGTATTAGGGTAAGGATCGGGTATTGGGGTTAGGGTAGAGTAAAGAGAGGGCTAGGGTTAAATAGGGTTAGAGTTAGGGGGCTAGGGTAGGGTTAAGGTGTTAGGGTTAGGGGGTTAGCTTAGGGTAGCAATAGGATTAGGCTAGGTTAAGGGAATTAGGTTTAAGGTAGGGATAGGATCAGGAGAGGGTTAGGGGATTAGGGTTTGGGTAGGCATAGGACTATAGTTAGGGGGTTAGGGGCTAGGGTTAGGATAGGGTTATGGGGTTAAGGAAGATTAGATAGGGTTAGAGTTAGGGGACTAGGGTATGGTTAGGGTGTAAGGGTTAGGGGGTTATCTTAGGGTAGGAATAGGATTATGTGAGGTTAAGGGAATTTGGTTTAAGGTAGGGATAGGATTAGGAGAGGGTTAGGGAATCAGGTTTACGGTAGGGATAGGATTAGGTGAAGGTTAGGGAACTAGGTTTATGGTAGGGATAGGATTAGGTGAGGGTTAGGGTAATAGGGTTAGGGTAGGCAAAGGACTAGGGCGTAGGGAGTTAGGGGCTAGGGTTATGGGGTTAGGAAAGGTTTCAATAGGGTTAGAGTTAGGGGACAAGGGTAGGGTTTGGGTGTTAGGGGGTTAGTTTAGGGTAGGAAGAAGATTAGGTGAGGTTAAGGGAATTAGGTTTAAGGTAGGGATAGGCAGGGCCGGCCTTAGGTGATCATGCGCCCTGTGCGAGCTAATCCCGTGGCGCCCCCCCCCGCGCGAATTTTCTTGCACCTTTTTTGCACTTTATTTGACTTTTCTTTTTTATGATCACTAATAACTTAGCCCCCCTTACATAAGAGCCCCCCTTACATCAGAGACCCCCCACACAGAGCCCCCTTACATCAGAGACCCCACACACAGAGCCCCCCTCACATCAGAGACCCCCGACACAAAGCCCCCCTCACATCAGAGACCCCCGACACAAAGCCCCCCTCACATCATAGACCCCCCACACAAAGCCCCCCTCACATCAGAGACCCCCGACACAAAGCCCCCTCACATCAGAGACCCCCCACACAGAGCCCCCCTCACATCAGAGACCCCACACACAAAGCCCCCCTCACATCAGAGACCCCACACACAAAGCCCCCCTCACATCAGAGACCCCCGACACAAAGCCCCCCTCACATCAGAGACCCCCCACACAGAGCCCCCCTTACATCAGAGGCCCCGACACAAAGCCCCACTCACATCAGAGACCCCACACACAGAGCCCCCCTCACATCAGAGACCCCACACAGAAAGCCCCCCTCACATCAGAGACCCCCGACACAAAGCCCCCCTCACATCAGACACATTACACACAAAGCCCCCCTCACATCAGAGACCCCCGACACAAAGCCCCCCTCACATCAGAGACCCCCCACACAGAGCCCCCCTCACATCAGAGACCCAACACACAAAGCCCCCCTCACATCAGAGACCCCACACACAAAGTCCCCCTCACATCAGAGACCCCCGACACAAAGCCCCCCTCACATCAGAGACCCCCCACACAGAGCCCCCCTCACATCAGAGACCCCCGACACAAAGCCCCCCTCACATCAGAGACCCCCCACACAGAGCCCCCCTCACATCAGAGACCCCACACACAAAGCCCCCCTCACATCAGAGACCCCCGACACAAGGCCCCCCTCACATCAGAGACCCCCCACACAGAGCCCCCCTCACATCAGAGACCCCACACACAAAGCCCCCCTCACATCAGAGACCCCCCACACAGAGCCCCCCTCACATCAGAGACCCCCGACACAAAGCCCCCCTCACATCAGAGACCCCCGACACAAAGCCCCCCTTACATCAGACCCCCCCCTCCCCACGGAGCCCCCCACATCAGAGAGCCCCCCGCACATCAGAGACCTCCCACACAAAGCCCCCCTAACATCAGAGACCCCCCTACACACACACAAAGCCCCCCTCACATCCTCACATCAGAGACCCCCCCACAAAAAGCCCCCCTTACATCAGACCCCCCCTCCCCACGGAGCCCCCCACATCAGAGAGCCCCCCCTTACATCACAGACCCCCCACAAAAAGCCCCCCCCACACAGAGCCCCCCACACATAGCCCCCCACATCAGAGAGCCCCCCCTTACATCACAGACCCCCACACATTTTTTGAAGGAGAGAGATGTCACTTTCTTTACGTTGTCTGCACCTTTTTTTTTTCTTTAAACTTCCCGCCCACACATCCCCGGGAGTGTGGGTGGGCGGGAGGAGGAGGAGAAGGGGCGGGGCGAGGAGGAGCTGACGATCTCTCCTCCCTCCCTGCACTGACGCCAGAGGAGAGATCGTCAGCTCCTCCTCGCCCCGCCCCTTCTCCTCCTCCCGCCCGCCCACACTCCCGGGGATGTGTGGGCACTGGGCAGGAAGTCAGCGTGGATTCCGTGGAAGGATCGGAGGCTGAGCTGTGTGAGAGATACACAGCTCGCCTCACTGCAGCAATAGGTGATCGAGGCACGGCTGCACAGCGGGAGGTAAGCGGCGGCCGCGGCCTGTGTTAACCCTGTCCAGGCCGCAGTCGCCGCTCACCTCCCGCTGTGCAGCCGTGCCTCGATCACCTATTGCTGCAGTGAGGCGAGCTGTGTGTCTCTCACACAGCTCAGCCTGATCCTCTGCGAGCTGTGATGGCCGCACGGCGCCCTTGTTGCCCATGCGCCCTGTGCGGCCGCACAGCTCGCACACCCCAAAGGCCGGCCCTGGGGATAGGATTAGGTGAGGGTTAGGGATTTAGGTTTATGGTAGGAAAAGGATTAAGGGAGGGTTAGGGAATTAGGGTCAGGGTAGGCATAGGACTATAGTTAGGGGGTTAGGGGTTAGGGTTAGGATAGGGTTATGGGGTTAAGGAAGATTAGATAGGGTTAGAGTTAGGGGACTAGGGTATGGTTAGGGTGTAAGGGTTAGGGGGTTATCTTAGGGTAGGAATAGGATTATGTGAGGTTAAGGGAATTCGGTTTAAGGTAGGGATAGGATTAGGAGAGGGTTAGAGAAGTAGGTTTAAGGTAGGGATAGGATTAGGCGAAGGTTAGGGAACTAGGTTTATGGTAGAAATAGGATTAGGTGAGGGTTAGGGTAATAGGGTTAGGGTAGGCAAAGGACTAGGGCGTAGGGGGTTAGGGGCTAGGGTTATGGGGTTAGGAAAGGTTTCGATAGGGTTAGAGTTAGGGGACAAGGGTAGGGTTTGGGTGTTAGTGTTAGGGGGTTAGTTTAGGGTAGGAATAAGATTAGGTGAGGTTAAGGGAATTAGGTTTAAGGTAGGGATAGGATTAGGTGAGGGTTAGGGATTTAGGTTTATGGTAGGAATAGGATTAAGGGAGGGTTAGAGGATTAGGGTTAGGATAGACATAGGACTAGGGTTAGGTAGTTAGGAGCTAGGGTTAGGATAGGGTTATGGGGTTAGTTAAGGTAAGACAGGGTTAGAGTTAGGGGACTAGGGTAGGGATAGGGTGTTAGGGTTAGGCAGGGTTAGGGGATTAGGTTCGGGTAGGGATAGGATAAGGAGAGGTTTAGGGTTAGGGATTTGAAGTCGGGCTAGGGTTTGACTGTTGGGCTAGAGGTTTGGGGTTAAGTTAGGGTTAGGTTGAGTCAATTGGAATTGTGTATAGGTCTACACAAAATAACACAATGTCGAAGTGAAAAACAGTCTACACAGGTTTACCAACAATGGGAGGGTTAGTGCTGGAGTCACAGGGAAGGTTAGTGTTGAGGTACAGGGAAGGTTAGTGTTAGGTTACAGGGAGGGTTAGTGCTGAGGTAACAGGGAAGGTTAGTGTGGAGGTTACAGGGAAGGTTAGTGTTAGGGTTACAGGGAAGGTTAGTGTTGGGGTTACAGGGAGGACTAGTGTTGGGGTTAAAGGGAGGACTAGTGTTGGGGTTAAAGGGAGGGTTAGCATTAGGGTCACAGGGAAGGTTAGTGTTGGGGTTACAGGGAGGGTTAGTGTTGGGGTTACAGGGAGGGTTAGTGTTTAGGTTATATGATGGTACTCACTGTCACTGGGAGTGAAAGACAGATACTTAATGGACACTGAGAAAATGGTTTGGATAACTTCAAATGGGAGAGTAATATTTATCAACAATATCTCTTAAGAATTATGAAGATTTAATCCCACTTTACACTGTGAGACCTATAGCCTGTTGCCATGAAGTCTGTGACTCCTAAATAATCAAAGCAATGCTTAGATGTGTATTCCATGTACTTCAATGTAGGAGATGCACAGACTGTCACTGGCAGTCTTTTCCTATTGTCTGTAGATTGAGGTGTGACGTGTATTGTGTTAAGTCTGTCTGTTCCATTGTTAAATGTTAATGACCTCACATGGTTTCTGTCCAGGTGGCTAGATAATTAGTTCAGGTAAATATATTTCTGTATACAATTTCATCTGCGTATGATAATGTAATCAGGCAACCCCTTACCTGTGTGTGGTAATTTGATCAGGAGGGGGAGGTCCATGGTGTATATAAATTCTGTGTGACTGTTCAATAAACAGGAGATTCCAGTACAAGCTAAGTTGTCGGCTAGCTTTGTATGAGGGCGGCTGAGAAAATCTGGTATATATGTTCACGACTGGGAGGAAGCTGTATACTGATGGAAGTCAACAAGTACAGTGTGGGTTGAGGTCCTGTTACAGGTTACAGGGAGGGTTAGTGTTGAGGTTACAGGAAAGGTTAGTGTTGGGGTTACAGGGAAGGTTAGTGTTAGGGTCACAGGGAAGGTTAGCGTTAGGGTCACAGGGAAGGTTAGCGTTAGGGTCACAGGGAGGGTTAGTGTTAGGGTTACAGGGAAGGTTAGTGTCAGGGTTACAGGGAGAGTTAGTGTTAGGGTTACATGGAGGGTTAGTGTTGAGGTTACAGGAAGGGCTAGTGTTGGGGTCACAGGGAAGGTTAGTGTTAGGGTCACAGGGAAGGTTAGCGTTGGGATCACAGGGAGGGTTAGTGTTGGGATTACAGGGAATGTTAGTGTCAAGGTTACAGGTAGAGTTAGTGTTAGGGTTACAGGGAGGGTTAGTGTTGGGGTTACAGGGAAGGTTAGTGTCAGGGTTACAGGGAGGTTTCATGTTGGGGTTACAGGGATTGTTAGTGTTGGGGTTACAGGGAGGGTTAGTGTTAGGCTTACAGGGTGGGTTCGTGTTAGGTTTGTGTCGAACTGGGGCTTTTGTATGCTTATAGGTTTCCATCTGAATAGAAGATGGTTAAATGTATCTGTCAAAAAAAAATTCTGAATGACCTCAAAAGCATCTCAAACTGATTTCATAAACTAGGCCATTAGATTTACAGAAACCATTAAGGTTTAAGCATGGGTAAAGCTAGCCATATACTGGGTACATTTAAGCCAATACCTGCTGAATAATAAGAATTTCAACTCGAGCCAATTTAATTTGTGTGCTTACAAGAAGCATTCTAAATGAAGGAGAGAGCAGAGTGACAGAGAGATGAACTCATCACTGTGCTGCTTCTCCCTTCACTGTCCATTCAGAGGCCAGGCGGAGTTCAAAGGAAGTGGGTTGAATGATACTGGCCACCAGACTGAGGACATCCAGTGGCAGAAAAAAGTACTGTGGGGGAAATCTCTGGATTGGTGGTAAATATTGCAGCAAAAAATAGTTTATTTTATCAAGATATCTACTTTTATCTTGTTATTTTAAACAGAAGTTCTGCATTAATGCACCTATAACATTGGTCTCCAAACGGTAGCCTGGGGTCCAGATGTGGGCCTTTGCTTTTATCCATCCATTTACCCCAACAATGGGGCATAATTACTCCCCGCTGACTCCAACAAAGGGGCACAATTATTCATAATGACACTAATGATGGGGCACCATTCCTCCCACTGGTGGGACCAATGATGGGGCACTATTCCTCCCACTGACACCAATGATGGGGCACTATTCTTCCCACTGACATCAATGATAAGCATATTTGAGGATTCCCCTTGGGGTGGGACTTTGAAGGTCACTCAAAAATATACAAAAAATATTGAATATATATGAGTTTTATTACAAAAATGGTAAAAGGTAAACATACACAAATAACAGTGAAAACTAATAAAATTATTGGCAAAACTGATATTGGTATGAAGGTGTACAAATCACTCAACCAATTATTCCATGCAAGATCCGACGTTTCAAGGTGAGAACCTCTTCTTCAGGGATTTTTTGGGAATAATTTTATCTGTAAGTATTGGAGAGATATATCAAAGCAAACAAGCAGTTGTCGATAATATAAAATACAGTAACAAAATATTGGTATGAACATGTTTTTTGAGTATAGGCATACACTCATTATAGAACAACATTGTAAGTAAAAAAATCGTTGTATACACTTACATGGTTGAAGGACGCATGAACACCACAATTGTTTTGCTACAGATTAAAAACATGGAACATTAAAGTGGAGTTCCACCCTATTTTTATACTTACCTCCATCTTCTCGCTCCGGGTCACCTGAAAAAGAAATGGATAATCGCATATTTTTTTTTTTTTTACTTACCTCGTAGCGAACAAAATATACTTACCTTACTTCCTTCTTCCTCCTTCCTCGGCCGCGGCCCGTCGTCACTTCCTGGCTCTGCAATGATTCCTGGGAGCTGGACGTCATAGCTCCCAGGAATCATTGCGCCTGCACCGGCCCCGACGTCAGTTCCGGGTCGCGCGCGTCATCCCCTTCTAAACAGCTTCTGGGCATGCCCAGAAGCTGTGGAGGGGTGACGCGCGCGACCCGGAAGTGACGTCGGGGCCGGCGCAGAGCATCGTGGGACCACAGAAGGCGGAAGAAGACGCCGAAGAGGACGCGCTGGCTTCAAGCTGCCCACATCTGAGATGGCAGCGCTGGACAAGACGTTTGCAAGGTAAGTATTTCGTCTTGCAGGTAAGTGCAACCCGGGACAGATCAGAGGCTAGCCATTGTGGAATGCACTAGCCCTGACTGTCCCGGGGGTATTAAAAAAAAAAAAAACAAATCCAGGGTGGAACTCCGCTTTAACGACACCCACAGAGATCATCGTCAGCCTTGTCTATAAGAGGAAGGTTTGGTACTTGGAGTCGGTCCAAAAAGGGATGTCAGTAAGCATGTGATAGTGGAGAGTGTGCAGACCAGAGGGGGCCCAAATTGCTCCAGCTGGAGTCCAAATTAGCCCAGCCAAGGGGGCGGGGGTCAGTCACAGTAATGCTGTAGATAGCAAGGAAATACAAATAATAAATAAAAAAAGATAAAATACAAAATATTTGTTTTATCTAGGTGCAATGTACAGAGAGTACAATGACGCAACAAAACCAAAAATATGCACGTATATAAAAATACTACATATATATAAGGCGATAGCCTGATGGGTGTGCGTCAAATAAATGCACATATAGCGTCTCACTAGGATCAAGCATGGTTTATAACACTGCTACAAAAAGAAGGAGCCAGTGCATAGAGTAAGTTGGAGCCTATGCTCTACCAATTTTATGACTATGAGGGATAACCAGTGAAACTGGATGTGTAAAGATGAAAATATAGTCATGACATAAATTAAATGTGCATATTTGCATATGAGGACAAATAGGTAAATCCCTTTGAGGTGATAAGAACTGACCTTAAGACAGCAAACTCCGAGGCAAACTTCCTCCCAGCAGTGGATGTACACAGTACTCCATGCTGGGAGTGGTGCCTATATAGGAGCGCAGTCCGGTGAAGGCAATCAAGCTGATTGCATCTCCGCCCCCCGGTGGCCCTGGGCTCCCTGAGCGGCGCCCGCCAGACCCGCCCATAACCACGCCCCGATGACCACAGGAAGTGCGTCACCGGAACGAAAGGCCAGAGGCGTGGCCGGCGGGCGTCTCCCACCGGCACGGGATGTGACGTCGCTGAAACGCAAGAGTGCGTGCAGCGGCGTATCCCGGAAGTGGGGAGGACATCCGGAGATGTCAGCAGGGAAGGTCCCCACCGCCAGGAATCTCTGGGTCCTGTATAACAGACCCGGACCCCGTGCCGGGTTGGAGCAGAGGGTCCCCGAGGATGCACAAAAACATATCTGTATGAAAAAGTGTCAATCAACAAATGCTTGATCGGATCCATCCCAGCCCCAGAGGAGGCGATTGGAACAAGCGCCTCCTCCAAATGGAGCTGAGATGGATCCATTTTTGCCTCGGAGTTTGCTGTCTTAAGGTCAGTTCTTATCACCTCAAAGGGATTTACCTATTTGTCCTCATATGCAAATATGCACATTTAATTTATGTCATGACTATATTTTCATCTTTACACATCCAGTTTCACTGGTTATCCCTCATAGTCATAAAATTGGTAGAGCATAGGCTCCAACTTACTCTATGCACTGGCTCCTTCTTTTTGTAGCAGTGTTATAAACCATGCTTGATCCTAGTGAGACGCTATATGTGCATTTATTTGACGCACACCCATCAGGCTATCGCCTTATATATATGTAGTATTTTTATATACGTGCATATTTTTGGTTTTGTTGCGTCATTGTACTCTCTGTACATTGCACCTAGATAAAACAAATATTTTGTATTTTATCTTTTTTTATTTATTATTTGTATTTCCTTGCCATCTACAGCATTACTGTGACTGACCCCCGCCCCCTTGGCTGGGCTAATTTGGACTCCAGCTGGAGCAATTTGGGCCCCCTCTGGTCTGCACACTCTCCACTATCACATGCTTACTGACATCCCTTTTTGGACCGACTCCAAGTACCAAACCTTCCTTTCATAGACAAGGCTGACGATGATCTCTGTGGGTGTCGTTAATGTTCCATGTTTTTAATCTGTGGCAAAACAATTGTGGTGTTCATGCGTCCTTCAACCATGTAAGTGTATACAACGATTTTTTTACTTACAATGTTGTTCTATAATGAGTGTATGCCTATACTCAAAAAACATGTTCATACCAATATTTTGTTACTGTATTTTATATTATCGACAACTGCTTGTTTGCTTTGATAAATCTCTCCAATACTTACAGATAAAATTATTCCCAAAAAATCCCTGAAGAAGAGGTTCTCACCTTGAAACGTCGGATCTTGCATGGAATAATTGGTTGAGTGATTTGTACACCTTCATACCAATATCAGTTTTGCCAATAATTTTATTAGTTTTCACTGTTATTTGTGTATGTTTACCTTTTACCATTTTTGTAATAAAACTCATATATATTCAATATTTTTTGTATATTTTTGAGTGACCTTCAAAGTTCCTCCCCAAGGGGAATCCTCAAATATGCTTCTCATATCGGGATGTGGCACTCATATTTAGGAACACAGCGGGAGCACACCTCTATACTGACATCAATGATGGTATACCATTCCTCTCACCGGGACCAATAATGGGGCACCGTTCCTCCCACTGACCCCAATGATGGGACACAATTTCACCCACTGATACCAATGATGGGGCACTATTCCTCCTACTGATACCAATGATGGGGCACCGTTCCTCCCACTGACACCAATGATGGGGCACTATTTCTCTCACTGACACCAATGATGGGGCACCGTTCCTCCCACTGACACCAATGATGGGGCACTATTTCTCCCACTGACACCAATGATGGGGCACTATTCCTCCCACTGACACCAATGATGGGGCACTATTCCTCCCACTGACACCAATGATAGGACACTATTCTTCCCACTGACACCAATGATGGGGCACTATCCCTCCCACTGATACCAATGATGGGGCACTATCCCTCCCACTGATACCAATGATGGGGCACTATTCCTCCCACTGACACCAATGATGGGGCACTATTCCTCCCACTGACACCAATGTTGGGGCACTATTCCTCCCACTGACACCAATGATGGGGCACTATTCCTCCCACTGACACCAATGATGGGGCACTATTCCTCCCACTGACACCAATGATGGGGCACTATTCCTCCCACTGACACCAATGATGGGGCACTATTCCTCCCACTGACACCAATGATGGGGCACTATTCCTCCCACTGACACCAATGATGGGGCACTATTCCTCCCACTGACACCAATGATAGGACACTATTCCTCCCACTGACATCAACAATGGGGCACTAATTGCTCCAACTTATGCCGGGACATTTTCTACTCCCACTGACCACAGTCCGGCTCCCCTACAGTCTGAAGGACAGCAAAGTTTGGGGACCCCTGTCCTATACTATTATACTATTGTTTGATATCAGAGACGGGGAAAGGTGGGGGATACACAGTTGAGGGTCTCAGTATTTATATTGGAGAATTAAAACAAATGAAAAGCAGGTATAGTGCCAAAAATAGAAGTCCCACCATGCTGAATAAATGTGCGTTCTGAAAGTCCTGGATTTATCTCCACGCGGGATTTGATTGCTACAACAAGGGCCACCAGGGGCCTCATTTAGCTGTAAACAAATCTCCAACAGAAAAACTGAATAAAATTTACAGAAAAAAAAAAAAAAAAAACGCAGACACGCCAAGTACTATAAATAATTGCACAAATTATAGCGAAAAAAAAAAAATGGATGAATAAACGAATCGATGAGAAAGCCTCTGGCCAAAAAATGCATTAAAAGTCCGACGCTCACAAATATCAGAACTGCGCTCCAGCTGCAGCTCACCCACCCACTTCGGGGTCATAATCATAAAAAGCGGGTCTAAACCCGAAACCAAAAATAGAATATATTGCAGCTGACCAGTCCTCAGATGTGGTGGCTGCAGTACTTTTCCCTTTTCAGGCTTCTTCCCCTTTATTATCACCTGATGACCCCACCAGTAACATGGCTCCTGCATACCTCCAAACTTTCTGAGATGGGAATGAGGGACACCTATTAGCAAAAGTATATAAGCCTAGGACACACCCCCTGTCACACCCCCTTAACAGCTTGCCGACCGCCCTCCGCATATATACTGCGGCAGGCTGGCTCGGCTGGGTACATCGGTTAGTGGGAGTGGTGCTTGGGTGCTGCCCCCACTAGGCAGCAGAAATGCCAATCCACAGGGCCAGCTGCCACGATTGCTACCGAGCACCCGCGATCTTTCCCCGCTGAGAGAGAACGACAGTCAGCTGTTTAAACACAGCCGACCGTTCTTCTCTCTGAAACGATCACAGAGCTGCTGTGGTCCTTCTATATAGGAACACAGGTCTCTATGATCATTTCACAAGCCCATCCCCCCACAGTTAGAAAACACTCCCCTAGGCTCACACTTATCCCTTTGATCACTCCTAGGTTAACCCCTTCCCTGCCAGTGTCATTATTACAGAAACAGTGCATTTTTAGCACTGATTACTGTAGTGATGTCACTGGTCCTCCCCAAAAGTGTCAAAAAATGTCAGTTAGGGGTCCGATCTGTCCGCCACAATGTCACAGTCGAACTAAAAATCGCAGATCGTCGCCATTACTAGTAAAAAAAAAAAAAAATGAATAAATAAAAATTACATACTGTAAATATTTCCCCTAGTTTGTAGATGCAATAATTTTTGTGCAAACCAATCAAAATACGCTTATTGGGATTTTTTGTCTTTTTACCAAAAATATGTAGCAGAAAACAAATTGGCCTAAAAAGATGAAAAATTCTGATTTTACATTTTTTTTTTTTTTGGAGGGGGGGGAATGTTATATAGCAAAAAGTGAAAAATATTGTTTTTTTTTTTCAGAATTGTTGCTCTTGTTTTTTTTATAGCGCAAAAAAATACAAATCTGCACAGGTGATCAATTACCACCAAAAGAAAGCTCTATTTGTGGGGGAAAAAGGACATAAATTTTATTTGGGTACAGCATCGCACGACCGCGCAATTGTGAGTTAAAGTAATGCAGTGCCGAATTGCAAAAAATGGCCTGGTCATTAACCACTTACCGCATATCGACGTAGGGCTACGTCGGTAAACTTTGCAGGGTTATACCGGGATAATGCCTCTAGCTAGAGACATCATCCCGGTACCGTGGTTTGAAGCCGACGGTCGGCTTTCCGTCGGTACCGACCGATGCGGCTCGGGGGCCGCTCGATCGTTACCCGGGGGGGCGGGAGGGGACGTCCCCCCCCTCCCGCCGCCTTCCGTGGCTTTGCTCGGGGCTCCCGTCCCACCGGGAGCCCCGAGCACCCAGCCGGCACGTCCGCCGGCTGGATGGAGTCCCGATGAATGCCGGAAACGGCTTTGATCGGGTCTCCGATGACGTAACCCGGAGGCGGCGTCCATGACGTCACTTCTGGGTTACTGTGCTGCAAAAGGCTGCAGTTTTAAAAAAATGGCTGTATGCAAAAATGCCGTTTTTGGCGTTTTGCATACAGGGAAGTGTAGTGAAGGGGTTTGGGGTCTTTTAGACCCTCGATCCCTCCATAAAGTGTACCTGTCACACATATTGCTGTCACAAGGGATGTTTACATTGCTTGTGACAGCAATAAAAGTGATCAGATTTTTTCTTTTTTTTTAAAAACCTGTAAAAAAGTTGAAAAAAAATAAAAAATAAATAGGAAAAAAAAAATTTAGCCGCCCCCGTCACCGTTAGCTCGCGCACAAAAAAAAACGTATACGCAAGTTGAGCCGCGAATGAAATCGCTGTTCAAACCCCACATGTGAGGTATCGCCGCGATCGCCAGAGCGTGGGCAATAATTTAAAAAAAAGAGCTACACTCTACCTCTAAACTGGTAACCGTTAAATAAATTTAAAGCGTTGCAGATTGAGATCTCTATTGACCGTAGTTTGTCGCCATCCCACCGGGGGGGCGCAATTTTAAAGCGTAACATGTTGGGTATCTATTTACTCGGCGTGACATCATCTTTCACAATATACAAAAAAAATGGGCTAACTTTACTGTTTAGTATTTTTTAAATGCAGTGAAATGTGATTTTTCAAATTTTTTCCAAAAAAATGCCGTTTTAAAGACCGCTGCGCAAATACCGCGTGACAAAAAATATTGCAATGACCGACATTTTATTCTCCAGAGTCTTTGCTAAAAAAATATATATAATGTTTGGGGGTTCTAAGTAGTTTTCTAGGAAAAAATACTGGTTTTAACTTGTAAACAAAAAGTGTCCGAAATAGGGCTGGGGCTTAAGTGGTTAAGGGGGGAAATCTTCCGGTCCAGAAGTGGTTAATGGATTATTATGAAAAAAAAATATTAGTTAACCACTTCAGCTCCCTTAATGACCAGGCCATTTTTTGCGATTCGGCACTGTGTTACTTTAACTGATAATTGCGCGGTCGTGCGTCGCTGTACCCAAATAAGATTGATGTCCTTTTTTCCCACAAATAGAGCTTTCTTTTGGTGGTGTTTGATCACATTTGGGGTTTTTTATTTTTTGCACTATAAACAAAAATTGACCGACAATTTAAAAAAAAAACAAAATAAAAACAATATTTTTTCATTTCTGCTATAAAACACATCCAATGAAAAATATAAAAACTCAAATTTCTTCATCAATTTAGGCCAATATGTATTAATTTAAAATTAATTTAAAATTAATTTAAAGGGTAACTCCACTTTCTTGGGGAAAAAAAATCAGTAAATAAAGAAAAAACAATATAGCGTATACGATTGTGACACAAATCACATTGTAATTGAATGTTATTAGAAATTTCCTTTCCTTTTCAAACTGCAGCTGTTGTAATTTTCTGAAAATACAATATGGCCGCCTGGAGCTGTTCTGTACACAGAATGTATACTGACCACACCCCCAGAAACATAATTTCCTGCTTGTGTGATTGGCTCACCAATTTTCCCAGAAGTCTGCACTAAGATACAAGTCAGATTTCTGGCATCCCCTGCAACAAAAATGTCATTTTGGTGAGATACTCCCAATAGGAACACGTCTCAAGGGATGCAGGCCAAGTAGCTTTCCTCATTAGAGCCCTGCAGCTGCCACAGCTGATAGATAACTATGAAACCACTCCCATTAGACCCACTCAGCACAGAGGAACAAAGAATGATTTCTTCAGAATAACAAAATGTAGGAATCTGCGACAAAGTTTGTTACAATCCCTGCAATGTACAGAGATCACCCAGAGGGGGATGTTTTTTTTTTTTTTACGCTTTAAAGTGTAGCTTTGCCTGAAACCTGTGTTTGATAAACGGCAAACATCGTGTGAAATAAAAAAATTGCAACAGCCTCCATTTTATTCTACAGGACCTCTGCTTTCAGAAAATGTATAATGTTTGGGGGGTTCTAAGTAATTTTCTAGGAAACAAACCTGATTTCTACATGTGTGTGAAAAATGTACAAATTGCCCCCGGTAGGCAAGGAGTTAAGGAAATTTCCCCTGAGCAGATCATTGAGAATTGAGATTTTCTGCTTCACTGAAATTAGGAATTTTACAATAAAAATAATTTCATCAGAAATCACACCTCTCGTCCCTTTTGTCAACAGAGAAATCATCACTGCACCATACATAATCCAATCTTTAATATTTTTGATCTGCCCCACTCTCCAGCTTGCGGACCCCTGTGCTTGCGCGGCATTGACATCTCCTACGTTTTGCTGTCGTTGGCAGATTTCCCCAGGTAAGTCTCGGTTGTACGAGCCATTAAGCAGCAGATAATAGGTGATAATTAGATTAGAAACATTCCCATCCTTTGGGATCTCAGAGGATCCATCTGCATGTTTATTCAATCAGAAATTCGCCCTAATCAACTTTTAGAAGGCACTTTTGTGACTCGGCATGTTATATTCACTGATGTTCAGAGGTCTCTGACTGGGATAGCCCTTATCCGAAGAAGTTCCAAAAAGCAGATTCCAGAAAATTTCCAGAAACAGAGAGCTGGTGCTCTCCTATAAGAACATCAAAGTACACACATAAGGTCATCATCAGTGCATAGCTGCCAACCGTCCCGATTTGTCCAGGACACTCACGGATTTTTAAGACCTGTCTTAACACGACCTTGTCTCAGGCTCCATCCCAGAAATCAAGGCCAGTCATGGAAAGAAGGATTCAGAAACATTCCGGGCAAGCAGAAGCAGCTTGTGTACTCACTGCAGTGCTGTGCTGCCAGGCGGGGTCACCATGAACATATGTGGCAGGGAATCTGTTGCCAACAGTCCAGATTTCTCCGGGACACTAACCGATTTTTAAGTTGTGTCCCATCACAACCTTGTCCTGAGCTCTGTCCTGGAAATCAAGGCCAATAACGGACAGTCAGATTCAGAGAAATTCCGGGCAAGCAGAAGCAGCTTGTGTACTCACTGCAGCACTGTACAGCCAGGCGGGGTCACTGTGAACATATGTGGCAGGCATCTGATCTCTCCTTACCCCCCATTAGTATAGTTGACAACAGTCCCAATTTCTCCGGGACACTCACGGATTTTTAAGTTGTGTTCCATCACAACCTTGTCCCGGGCTCTGTCCTGGAAATGAAGGCCAATAACGGACAGTTGGATTCAGAGAAATTCCAGGTAAGCAGAAGCAGTTTTTGTACTCACTGCAGCACTGTACTGCCAGGCGGGGTCACTGTGAACATATGTGGCAGCCATCTGATCCCTCCTTACCCCCCCCCCCCCATTAGCATATTTGACAACAGTCCAGATTTGTCAGGGACACTCATGGATTTTTAAGCCCTGTTCCATCACAACCTTGACCCGGGCTCTGTCCCAGAAATTAAGGCCAATAACGCACAGTTGGATTCAGAGAAATTCTGGGCAAGCAAAAGTCGCTTGTGTACTCACTGCATCACTGTACTGCCAGGCGGGGTCACTGTGAACATATGTGGCAGGCATCTGATCCCTGCTTACCCCCCCCCATTAGCATAGTTGACAACAATCCCAATTTCTCCGGGACACTCACGGATTTTTAAGTTGTGTTCCATCACAACCTTGACCCGGGCTCTGTCCTGGAAATGAAGGCCAATAACGTACAGTTGGATTCAGAGACATTCCAGGCAAGCAGAAGCACCTTGTGTACTCACTGCAGCACTGTACTGCCAGGCGGGGTCACTGTGAACATATGCGGCAGCCATCTGATCCCTCCTTACCCCCCTCCATTAGCATATTTGACAACAGTCCCAATTTCTCCGGGACACTCATGGATTTTTAAGTCCTGTTCCATCACAACCCTGTCCCGGGCTCTGCCCCTGAAATCAAGGCCAATCACGGACAGTCAGATTCAGAGACATTCCGAGGAAGAAGAAGCAGCTTTTGTGCTCATTGCAGTGCTGTGCTGCCAGGCGGGATCACCATGAACATCTGCGGCAGTGGATATGATCTGTCCCTACCTCCTACCCCCATTAGCATAGTTGCCAACAGTCCTGATTTCTCCGGGACACTTACCGATTTTTAAGTCGTGTCCCATCACAACCTTGTCCCGGGGTCTGTCCCGCATATGTTTACAGTAACCCTACCTGGCAGTACAGCGCTGCAGTGAGTACACAAGCTTCTTCTCTGAATCCAACTGTCCATTATTGGCCTTGATTTCTAGGACAGAGCTCGTGTGGCAGGCATCTGATCCCTCCTAACCCCCCCCCCCCCCCCATTAGCATAGTTGACAACAGTCCAGGTTTGTCTGGGACACTCACGGATTTTTAAGCCGTGTCCCATCACAACTTTGCCCCGGGCTCTGTCCCGGAAATCAAGGCCAGTCAAGGATAGTCTGAATCAGAGACATTCAGAGGAAGAAGAAGCAGCTTGTGTGCTCATTGCAGAGCTGTGCAGCCAGGCGGGGTCACCATGAACACATGCGAAGGGGGATCTGATCCCTCCTTACCTCCTCCAGCTATTTCATCTAAGGCTGAAGGCTACATCCGAATCTCCGCATACCCAAAAGTTTGCCTGATTTTAGATTCGGACCGCAATGAATTGCACACGTCTAGTCATGAAGACATTCCAATCAGTCCTCCCACCCGCTGCCTAATCCCCAGTGACCCATCAAATCCAAAAAATCCGGCCTCTCCCACCTGTCTATGTACTCACCTGTCATAGAGACAATGAAAGTGCCAGACAAGACAACATAAACTAATTAAATTGATTAAATGTATCTCCACCAGAAAAATGAAAAAGGAGGTTGTGCATACTAAAATAAATTGTAACAACCTTTCCTGATGACTTAATATTTCATGGCCTTTGTATTCCCCTAGTAATTACCTGTAAATTCTGTAAGCTCCGTACGTGTGCAACTAATTCTGGTGCCGGGCCGACAGCGCTCCATGTCTCTAAACTAATTGTATAGAAGCTCCTCCAGCAAATTATTAATTTGCATCATCTGTGATGCTCCCACCAACGCACATGCTTACTAATGTTCCTCCCTTTGGCCCCTGCAGCTCCTCTCCTCCTTCCTTCAGAACCTGCTTCTCCTTTCCTTCTCCCTTCAGCCCCTGAAGCTCTTCTCAACCTTCTTTCAGCCACAGCTTGCTCCTTTGCTCCTCTGTTCAGCTCCTGGAGCTCTCCTCCTCATACTTTCATCTTCCGCAGCTCCCCTCCTCCTCTCTGTCCCTGCAGCTCCTCTCCTCCTCCCTTCAGCCCCTGCAGTTTTTCTCCTCCTTCTTTCAGCCCCTGCAGCTCCTCTCCTCCTCTCTTTAGCAACTGCAGTTCTCCTCTTTCTTTCAATCCCTGCAGTTCATCTTCTCCTCACTTCAGCCCCTGCAGTTCTTCTCCTCCATCTTTAAGCTTCTGCAGTTTTCTCCTTCTTTCAGCTCCCGCAGCTCCTCTCCTCCTCGCTTCAGCCCCCGCTGTTTTTCTCCTCCTTCTTTCAGCCCCAGCTTGCTCCTTTGCTCCTCTGTTCAGCTCCTGGAGCTCTCCTCCTCATGCTTTCATCTTCCGCAGCTCCTCTCCTCCTCTCTTCAGCCCCTGCAGCTCCTCTCCTCTCTTCAGCCCCTGCAGCTCCTTTCCTTCTCTCTTCAGCCCCTGCAGCTCCTCTCCTCCTCTCTTCAGCACCTGCAGTTCTTCTCCTCCTTCTTTCAATCCCTGCAGCTTATCTCCTCCTCTCTTCAGCCCCTGCAGTTCTTCTCCTCCTTTCAGCTCCTGCAGTTTTTCTCCTCCTTCTTTCAGCTCCTGCAGTATTTCTCCTCCTTCTTTCAGCCCCTGCAGCTCCTCTCCTCCTCCCTTCAGCCCATGCAGTTTTGCTCCTCCTTCTTTCAGCCCCTGCAGCTTCTCTCCTCCTCTCTTTAGCACCTGCAGTTCTTCTCCTCTTTATTTCAATCACTGCAGTTCATCTCCTCCTCCCTTCAGCCCCTGCAGTTCTTCTCCTCCATCTTTCAGCTTCTGCAGTTTTTCTCCTACTTCTTTCAGCTCCCACAGCTCCTCTCCTCCTCCCTTCCGCCCCCGCTGTTTTTCTCCTCCTTCTTTCAGCCTCTTCAGCTCCTCTCCTCCTACCTTCAGCCCATGCAGTTCATCTTCTCCTCCCTTCAGCCCCTGCAGTTCTTCTCCATCTTTCAGCTCCTGCAGTTTTTCTCCTCCTTCTCTCAGACCCTGAAGCTCCTCTCCTCCTCCCTTCAGCCCCTGCAGCTCCTCTCTTCCTCCCTTCAGCCCCTGCAGCTCCTCTCTTGCTCCCTTCAGCCCCCGTGGTTCTTCTTCTCCTTCCTTCATCTCCTGCAGCTCCTCTCCTCCTCCCCTCAGCCCCTGCAGTTCTTTTAGTCTTTCTTTCAGCCCCTGCAGCTCATCTTCTCCTCCCTTCAGCCCCTGCAGTTCTTTTAGTCTTTCTTTCAGCCCCTGCAGCTCATCTTCTCCTCCCTTCAGCCCCTGCAGTTCTTCTCTTCCATCCTTTAGCTCCTGCAGTTTTTCCTCCTCCTCCTTCTTTTAGCCCCTGCAGCTCCTCTCCTCCCTTCAGGCCCCACAGTTCTTATCCTTCTTCCTTCATCTCCTCTCCTCCTCCCATCACCCGCTGCAGTTCTTCTCCTCCTTCCTTCATCTCCTGCTGCTCCTCTCCTCCTCCCTTCAGCCCCTGCAGTTCTTCTAGTCCTTCTTTCAGCCCCTACAGCTCCTCTCCTCTTCCCTTCAGCTCCATTCCTCCTTCCTTTAACACCTGCATTTTCCCTGCTATTCCTTTCGGACCCTGCAGTTTCTTCTCCTCCTCCCTTCTGCTCATGAAGCCCCTCTCCTCCTCTTCTTAGCACCTGTAATGGCGGCAATAAGCGATTCTTAGTGGGACTGCGACATTGTGGCGGACAGATCGGTCCCTGACATTTTTGGGGGGACCAGTGACATTACTACAGTAATCAGTGATATAAAAATATGCACTGTCACTGTACTAATGACACTGCTATGCAAGGGGTTAACACCAGGGGCAATCAAAGGATTAAATGTGTCCCTAGGGGGTGCTTTCTAACTGTGTGGGGGGATGGGCTTTCTGCATGAACACAGAGACCCCTGTTCCTAAATAAGAGAATCCCTGTGTTCATTACTGACAGAACAGCGGTCTGCTGTGTTTACAATGGCAGACCACTTTTCTGTCTCCACGAGGAGCGACTGCGGGTGCCCGGCGGCAATCGGGTTCACTGGACCCACTGATTGGCCTTCTCTGTGGCGAATGGGCGTGGGCGCCCCCGCTAGCGGTCCGACCAAGCAACATACAGTTACGTCATTTTGCGGGTCAGAGCCGACATGCCGCAACAGTCTTTAAGTGGTTAACTGACAATTGTGCGGTCGTGTGACGCTGTACCCAAATACAATTTATATAATTTTTTCCCCCACAAATAGAACTTTCTTTTGGTGATATTTGATCACCTCTGCGTTTTTTTTAATTGTTTGCACTATAAACAAACAAATACCAACAGTTTTGAAAAAAATATATATTTATATATTTTTATATATATAAATATATATATATATATATATATATATATATATATATATTTTTTTTTTTTTTTTTTTTTTTTTTTTACTTTCTGCTATAAAACATATCCAATAAAAAAATGTAAAAAAAAAAAAATCTAATTTCTTCATCAGTCTAGGCAAATATTTATTCTGCTGCATATTTTTGATAAAATAAAAATCCCAATAAGTGTATATTGATTGGTTTGCGCAAAAGTTATCATGTCTACAAACTGTGGGATATATTTATGGACTTTTTATTCATGTATTTTTTTATACTAGTAATGGCGGCGATCAGCGACTTATAGCGGGACACAAAGGACACTAACTGACACTTTTGACACTTTTTGAGGACCAGTGACACTAATACAGTGATCAGTGCTAAAAATATGCACTGTCACTGTACTAACAATGGCAGGGAAGGGGATAACATCAGGGGTGATCAAAGGGTAAAATGTGTGCCTAAAATGTGGTTGGTTACTGTGTGGGAGGGGCTTGTGCTATGGGAAGGCATGGATCCATGTCCCTACTTTGCAGGAACACAGGATCCATGCCTTCCCTACTGACAGAACGGCGATCTGCCTTGTTTACATAGGCAGGCCAGCAGGCCACCATTCTGCTTGTGTTCCAAATCAGTAGATCCCAGCCGACATCGAGTCCGATGGACCCGCTGATTGTCTCCCGCTGTGTCCAATTAGAGTGAGAGTGGGTCCTTGGCGGCACGCGTGCGCCCTCCCCTCACGCAGTAGGTACATGATCCTGCGCAGGAAAGCCGCCTCACAATTGCGGGGTCGTGCGACGCTGTACCCAAATAAAACTGATGCCCTTTTTTCCACCACAAATAGAGCTTTCTTTTGGTGGTATTTGATCACCTCTGCGATTTTTATAAACAAAAAAATCCAATAAAAAACAATATTTTTTACCTCTCTAAAACACATCCAATAAAAAAAAAAAAAAAAAGAATTAATTTCCTTCATAAATGTAGGCCAATATGTATTCTGCTACATGGTTTTGGTAAAAATAAAATCCCAATAAGCGTATTAATAATAATTCATAATAGTAATAAGCTTAAAGTTAAAGCGTCTACAAACCATTGGACGTATACTAGAATTTTTATATATATTTATTTATTTTTATACTAGTAATGGCGGCGACCAGCGACTTATAGCAGGATTGAAATATTGTGGTGGGCAATCCGACACTGACTGACACTTTGTGGGAACCAGTGACAGCAATGCAGTTATCAGTGCTAAAAATATGCACTGTCACTGTACTAATGACACTGGCTGGGAAGGGGTTAAACAATAGGGCCGATCAAAGGGTTAACTGTGTGACACGCCAGTGTTTTTGTGTACTGCGAGGTGCCTTTCACTAAGGGACGTGCTGGATTTTATTAAACAAGGCCAAAGCCAATATTAATACATCTTGGTGTGTCTAGTGTTCTTTGTATGTTTGGAGTTTATGCGGCCTACCGTCCCGTGTTACATCACTTCCACTTTTATTGCCACAGTGCAGTGTTCCAAAATGATAACGACCCCAAACTCACCTCCAAGAGGTCCAAGAGGAGACCAAGATATAAACGTATTGGGTTCAGATGGTGTCAAGCGTGTGTGGCGGCAACCAGGTGAGGAGTACAAAGACAAGTGTGTCTGCCTACAGTCAGGCATGGTGGTGGAAGTGTCATGGTCTGGGGCTGAATGAGTGCTGCCGGCACTGGGGAGCTACAGTTCATTGAGGGAACCATGAATGCCAACATGAACTGTGACATACTGAAGCAGAGCATGATCCCCTCCCTTCAGAGACTGGGCTGCAGGGCAGTATTCCAACATGATAACGACCCCAAACACACCTCCAAGACGACCACTGCCTTGCTAAAGAAGCTGAGGGTAAAGGTGATGGACTGGCCAAGCATGTCTCCAGACCTAAACCCTATTGAGCATCTGTGGGGCATCCTCAAATGGAAGGTGGAGGAGCGCAAGGTCTCTAACATCCACCAGCTCTGTGATGTCATCATGGAGGAGTGGAAGAGGACTCCAGTGACAACCTGTGAAGCTCTGGTGAACTCCATGCCCAAGAGGGTTAAGGTAGTGCTGGAAAATAATGGTGGCCACACAAAATATTGACACTTTGGGACCGATTTGGACATTTTCAGTTAGGGGTGTACTCACTTTTGTTGCCAGCGGTTTAGACATTAATGGCTGTGTGTTGAGTTATTTTGAGGGGACAGCAAATTTACACTGTTAGTCCCGGTTCACACTAAGGCGACCTGTGAGGCGACCTGGTCGCCTCACAGGTCGCCGTAGGTCGCCTCCCATAGGGAAGCTGCGGACCCGTTCTAATAGGAGCGACACAAGTTGCTCCGACTTAGAAAAAGGGTCCAGGGCTTCTTTGGGGCGACCAGGAGGCGACCGCTATAGACTTCAATGTTATGAAGTCCGTGGCGCCTGCTCCGAGGTCGCGGTGCGAAGTAGCGTCGCCTTTATGTGAACGGGGCCTTATACAAGCTGTACACTCACTACTTTACATTGTAGCAAAGTCTCATTTCTTCAGTGTTGTCACATGAAAAGATAGAATAAAATATTTACAGAAATGTGAGGAGTGTACTTACTTCTCTGAGATACTGTATGTATAAGACCCGGTTCACACTAGCGCGACTTGTCAGGCAACTTGGTCGCCTGACAAGCCTCGGTCGGTCGCATGCCATAGATTAGCACAGGACCCGTTCTAATAGGAGCGACACAAGTCGCTCCGACTTAGAAAAAGGGTCATGTACTACTTTGGGGCGACCTGGAGGTGACTTGCATTGACTTCAATTATATGAAGTCCGTGCATGTCGCGCCGAGGTTACGGTGCACACTTCACAGGTCGCCCCAGCAAGTTGTGTCGCCCCTGTGTGAATGGGCTCTAAACCTAAAATAACACTCACACTACAAAAAGGTGCCCAGTGTTGGGATTTAGTGCCGATTCAAACTGGGTCAATGCGGGAATCCTGCGGATCAACTGCGGGTTCCCGCATCACACTCAACTCCCCATATGCGAACTGCTGGGAGTGTCAATAGAAAGTTAACCACTTTAGCTCTGGAAGATTTTCCCCCTTAATGACCAGGCCATTTTTTGTAATTCGGTGCTGCATTACTTTAACTGACAATTGTGCCGTCCTGCGAC
Organism: Pelophylax lessonae; assembly: GCF_965119305.1. Lineage (NCBI taxonomy): Eukaryota > Metazoa > Chordata > Amphibia > Anura > Ranidae > Pelophylax > Pelophylax lessonae. Next base: position 679,295,446 of record NC_138770.1, on the reverse strand, counting down.
GCTGTACCCAAATACAATTGATGTCCTTTTTTTCCCCACAACTAGAGCTTTCTTTTGGTGCTATTTGATCACCTGTGCGATTTTTAGATTTTGGGCAATAAACAAAAAAATAGCGACAATTTTGAAAAAAAAAACCAATATTTTACTTTCTGCTATAAAACATTCCCAATAAAAAAAATTTACAAAATCAAATTACTTTATCAGTTTAGGCCAATTTGTATTCTGCTACATATTTTTGGTAAAAAGAAAAATCACAAAAAGCGTATTTTAATTGGTTTGTGCAAAAGTTAGTGTTTACAAACTGTGGGATAGATTTTTGGACTTTTTTTTTTTCTTTTTTGTTTTGTTTTTATTAGTAATGGCGGCGATCAGCGATTTTTAGCGGGACTGCGACATAGCGGTGGACAAATCTGACACAAAGTGACACTGTTTGGGACCAGTGACATTAATACAGTGATCAGTGCTAAATAATATGCACTGTTACTGTATAAATGACACTGGCAGGGAAGGGGTTAATACTGGGGGTGATTAAGGGGTTGTGTGAGCCTATTTGTGCTTACTAACTGTGGGTTGGGGGGGGCTCTGTGACAGGCACACAGAGATCGGTGATTCAGCATAGATGAGACACACAATCTCACTGTGCCTGTCTGACAGGAGAGCCGCCTGCTTTGTTTACATAGTCAGGCGTCTCTCCTGTCAGTTTCCCCGAAGATTATGGTAGGCTGGCGGCGATCCCTCCCGCTCCTCCCGCTGTCTGGTGTCTAATCACATCGGGAGCGTGGCTCCGGCGGCGCCCGCGCGCCACCAAGACTGCATGCACATAATCACGTACATGTACGTGATTATGCGCAGCCGAGCCACCCTGCCGCAGCAAATCTGCATGGGACGGTCGGCAAGTGGTTAATGACAGCTTCCCAGATAAGTTTGCATATCGCAGTGCAAATTGTCAACTCGGACAGGAATCGGATTGCATAGGTGTGAACACTCCGACTCAGGTGCGGACCAAAAAAAGGGTCCTGCGCGACTTTGGTCCGAATGCGATGCAAATTTAGCCATACTGTATGGCTGAATTTGCATCGCACAGACATCGCATGTGATTTGCAGAGCAGTGTGGTGCTTGATCAACTACTTCCTGAACACCCGCCGCAGTTTTACTGCGGCAGGCAGCCCCTCCTGTGCGAACCGATGAAGACCTACGTTGGTCGCGTGCCTGCAGCTAGGGGGCGAGCCCGCGCCGCCGGTGGTGTGCTCCTGCCCCCACTCGTTAGCAGGGACTCCGACGCACGGGGCCGGTGGCTCTGATTGCCGCCTGACACCCGCGATCGCTCCCCGATGAGAGAGAAGGACGGTCGGATGTTGTAAACGCAACTGATCGTTCTTCTCCCTGGAATGATCACAGAGCTCATGTGATCCTTCTATATATGATCACAGGTCTCTATGGTCATTTTATAAGCCCAACCCCCATACAGTTAGAAAACACTCCCCTAGGCTCACATTTAACCCCTTTATCACCCACTGAGTTAACCCCTTCCCTGCCAGTGTCATTATTACAGTGACAGTACATATGTTTAGCACTGATTACTGTAGTAATGTCACTGGTCCCCCAAAAGTGTCAAAAAATGTCAGTTAGGGGTCCGATCTGTCCGCCGCAATTTCGCAGTCCGCTAACAAAAAATCACTGATCGCCGCCATTACTAGTAAAAAAAAAACAATAAAAATGACATAAATCTCTCCTCTAGTTTGTAAACAAGATAACTTTTGCACAAAACAATCAAAATACACTTATTGCGATTTTTTTTTTTTTTACCAAAAATATGTAGCAGAATACAAATTGGAATATAGATTTTTACATTTTTTTTTTGGGAACGTTATATAGCAGAATGTGAAAGATTAGAATTGTCGCTCTTTTTTTTATTTATAGCGCAAAAAATAAAAATCTATCTTTTGATCCACTTTTGTATTCAGGATTTTGTGTCAGCTGCTTTTCATTTTATTTTAATTAGTGTCACTGTCAGTTTTAAGCTAAGTGCAGCAATATCCCTTATATATATATATTCATAGCTAATTGTTTTTTTTTTTTTACTAAAAATTTATAGCAGAATACAAATTGGAATTTTGATTTTTACAATAAAAATGACATAAATCTTTCCTCTAGTTTGTAGACGCGATACCTTTTTGCGCAAACCAATCATAATTATTGTGATTTTTTTTTTTTACCAAAAATATGTAGCAGAAAACAAATTGGCCTAAAATGATGAAAACATTTCAATTTAATTTTTTTGTTTTTGGGAATGTTATATAGCAGAAAGTGAAAAATATTGTTTTTTTTCCCCGGAAATGTCGCTCTTTTTTTGTTTATAGCGAAAAAAAATAAAAATCGCAGAGGTGATCAAATACCACCAAAAGAAACAATTTCTGGGGAAAAAAGGACATCAATATTATTTGGGTACAGCGTCGCACGACCGCGCAATTTTCCGTTAAAGTAATGCAGTGACGAATTGCAAAAAATGGCCTGGTCATTAAGGGGGAAAATCTTCCGGTCCAGAAGTGATAATAACTTTTCTTTGCAAAGTTTCACCAGCAGCAGCAATTGAATTGTTCTGAGTTTAAAATTGCAAATGAAGACTAATTTCCTTCCAATTTGAATGAATCTCAGCAAGCGCTTCTTTGTAGAGCTGCGAAGGGCCAGGACTATCGTGTTTTAATTAAGTGCTAATGACCCATGAATGATGCGGACCTTTGAAGGAATTCAGGGCGGGGTGGCGTCTTATCAACATTCAGACACAAACAAGTCATTAGGATGCCGCGCATATACGCCACCGACCCTCTTGACTCCCCGCCGCCATCACGCCCTGCACTCCATATATTAAGCGAGTCATTCAATAAAAATGAAATGTAATAAAAAGCGAGAGAACGTGAAAAAAAGGACAAAAAAAATAACAAGATACGATTCTGCGACGGGCTCTGCAAGCTAATGAGATGCAAGTGGCACAATTACTGCGCGGTGTTCGGGATACGTAAGAATATCATTATGCTGGAAAAGGCCAGCGGCTCGCTGAAGGAAATCTCTAAAATTAGAGAGCCGTTCAATTTTTTTTAGTTTCAGGCCATGCTTACCCTTCTTGTTCGCTTCTTCTGTTCCTACCGCTTGAAAGCGCTGATCCGTTTTTGTGGGGCCCAATGTACGTAGTGGAGTTTTGTGTTTGTAAATGAATTCCTCCCAGGTGTCGGAGCTCCGAAGAGGAACATTTTGTGGTTTCAAAAACTTCAGGTAAAGGTTATGTGTTCTGTCCCGCTAAGGCTCCTTTCACACTTGTGTGACCTGAAAGTCGCAGAACCCACCAACAGCATCTGTTTTCAGAGGGTGGAATGTGGCCTAGCTGGTCTGGTGCTGTCAGGGAAATGGCCGTACTCGTGATGGGCACACCGGCAGAAGACTGGCGAATGGGCGTACGTTTGCCGCAGCGCGTGTACGCGCATGCGCAATGGCGCACGCATGACGTCTTGATGCAATCACTTGCTGGCCTATATAAGACCTCTGCTCAGCCCATCAAATTGCTGGATTGTCCTCAGCCTTCCTGTGTCTTGTACATCTGCTAAACCTACCTTGGAATTCCTGTTGTGACCCGGCTTGTTCCTGACCAGTCTGCTCTCCTCCCCTCATGCTTGTCTCACCTACCTGGCTCCTGTTTTTCTCTACTGTGTTTGAACTTGGCTTAGCCTACCTACTGCGACCTATCTGCCTGCTCGACAGTGTATGACCTCGGCTTGTTGCACAAATCCTGCCATTGCCTTATCCCTGCCTTCCTGTTGTCACTTTGGCTATAGTTCCTGTTTTCGCTACCTGCCTGTGCCCTCAGACTGACTAAAGGTGTTTGACTCTCAGCCTGCTTCTATACTGGATTCCTAGCTGCCCCAGACTCCAGAAGGACTTCTGCCTGGCATCCTTCAGGGGACCACCGGTCTACTCCACTGACCCTGTTGGCAACCAGTGCTTCTTTGGGCGCTACACCTCCTGTCCCAGCCTCAGGGGTGTACCGCACTCAGCCACAAGGGGAGCCCTCTCTGCATTTCAGCCTTGGATCAGGTACGTGAAGGTGCCAAAGAGGAGGAGGCTCCATAGCAGAATTGCATGTCCCTAGCCTGTCCCTACTCATCAGGAACCATTCCCTGCCGCTAATAATTTCCCTCACAGATGGGTGCTCTTTCCCTACTTTTACCACTGCATGAAAACACAACAAAATCTGGGGGACGGAGCTTATAAAGTCTCTGCTGACCCAAGATGGCCACCTGAGGTCACCTGGATGCAGTGACAGGACAAGGTCATCCAGTGCCCAGGAAGAAGATGCCAAACTGTGCCCCCCTTTCCCTTAGGGTTGGGGGTCAGGACACCCCTATCCCTGCAATAAACCATTGTGCTAAGGGCAGCCACCCCTTCTGCCTACCCCTTGTCCCGGCCCTGCCTGGAATCAGCGCGGCCAATCGGAAGGGACCAGGAAACCATGGCGAAACCAGGTTTCTCCTGATTTCCTCTCCAGGCTGTGGTACCGCACAAGCTGAGCACCACCCACAGTGGAGAAAGCGGACTGCACCTGCCTACAAGGCAGACCCTGGTCCTGAATATTTATGAGGTCTCAGCCAGTCTCTGGGGGGAAGGTACCCAGTAGGTGGCTGAGAAGGAGCTAAAAAGTCTGAGGCTTGGAACAGCAAGGTTCTTGATCTGGAGGAGGAGACCTCAGCCTGGAAGGGCTGCTGCCCTTCTGAGCAAGTCAGCTGAAGCATGCAGAGAATTCGCTGAGGTCCCAGCTATGCTATACACAGGGGATGGTGGGGTTATTGCAGAAAGTTCATTGAGGTCCCAGCTCAATGGAGCTTGGGGGTCCTAATTTCTTGGAAGTGGTTCAGAGTCAAGTAAAGGGGGTGCACTAAGGATCGGGTCTGGAGATTTACGGTACAGTGTCTTGCCAATATTGGACAGGAGGTATCCAAGGTTGTGGGAACACAGTTAGTAGAGGCCTGGAAGTGGGAACCTAGTAACTTTGTGTGACTGTGTCAGTGTTGCTTTTGAAAGCCACCATACATCCCGCAGAAACCACCTCTTGTGGTTGAGAATTCCACAATCTTGTAGCCCTAACAGTAAAGAACCCCCCACATTGCCTGAGGTTAAAACGCTTCTCCTCTAATCGCATTGTATGTCCTCGAGTCCTCATGCAATCCCTTCGACTGAACAGCTTATTTTCTAAGCTGAGATCCCCATTGAGATATTTAAAAATTGCTATCATGTCCCCCCTCAGGCGTCTCTTCTCCAGGGAGAATAAATCAAGCGATTGCAGACGCTCTTCATAATTAAGGTCCTCCAATCCCCTAATCAGTTTAGTTGCCCTTCTCTGGACTCTCTCCAGCTCCAACACATCCCTCCTGAGGACTGGCGACCAGAACTGGACAGAATACTCCAGATGTGGTCGGACCAGAGTTTTATAAAGTGGAAGGATTATAGTCTTATCTCTGGAATACATCCCTTTCTTTATGCATGCTAATAATCTGCCGGCTTTGGCAGCTGCCGCTTGACATTGCATGCTGTTGCCTAATCTATCATCAACCAAGACTCCCAGATCTTTCTCCATTTTTGATTCCCCCAAGGGTTCCCCTCCTAACGTGTATTGTGATTTTATGTTTTTAGTCCCCAAGTGCAAAACCTTACACTTCTCCACATTAAACCTCATTAGCCATGTCGTTGCCCACTCTGTTATTTTGTCCAGGTCATTCTGTGGGATATCTGCTTCATGCTGTGCAGTTATTGCCCTGCCCAATTTTGTGTCATCTGCAAAAACTGATATAGAACTCCTGATCCCGTCCTCAATGCTGTTTAAGAATAAATTGAACAAGGTTGGTTCCAGGACTGAGCCTTGAGGCACCCTGCTTGCCACCTCAGACCAGTCTGCGCTGTTTATTACCACCCTTTGGACACGCCCTTTTAGCCAGTTCCGTATCCAAGAGCAGACCCTGCTGTCGATACCTGCAGACCTTATTTTATAACTGGGGAACTGTATCAAACGCCTTAGCGAAATCTAAGTACACCACATCCACTGGTCTGCCCCTATCTAGCTCACAGCTCACCTCCTCGTAGAATGTTAGGAGAGTGGTGAAAATACCTAGAACTAAAAACCCGCATGTGAACACACACTTAAGGTTATGATTTAAGTCCAAGCCCCGAAGGGGTAGGACCTCTACCCTGATCCCCCAGGGTGCAAGGCTCCTGACAGGGACAAAGGGTCACATGGTCTGCCTAGCCAGAATGCCCTGCCAGACCCTGTTCTTCTAGGCCAGCCGAAGACAACCCCGAATACTTGGTCGAGGCACTCTCCCGAAGAGAGACCCCCCCAGAGGCAGGGGAGGAAGGAACCTGAGGGCCACACATCCTCCCCCTAGTCATCAGGGTAAGCCAGAGGACTCACACCCTTCATCCGTGAGAAAAACACCCACAAAAGTGAAAGAGTGACAAAATGTGGGAGAAAAATAAATATGAAATAAAAAAAAGTGGCCGTGCCGAATATGCACTGGCTAGGCCCTGAGGCCTGGTAGACAAAAATTGCCCCAGACTTAGACTTAGCCAAAAGGTCAGGACCTAAAAGGCGCAGTGCAGAAAGAAAAGCATTTGGTGACTGTGATCATGTGCCTTTTCACACCGTGGGGTCCCACACCCAAGTATTACTAAGAGCACCCCTAGGGCGATCACTCCCAGGGGGCACAGACCTTCTGCCCTCCCAGCCCCTGGCCAGACAGGGTAGAACATTCAAATCAGCTTTCCCCCGAGAAATTACTCCCATGCTTCAACGTCCCGTGAGCTCCCCGGTTTTTGTTCCAGCCGGTACTAACTTTCCAAGCCCCCATCACTCCAGCACCTTTGCATAGCCACCACCCAACCTTGGTCAGGTCAGATGACAGCACAGCGCTATTGTACTCCAGCTGGATCACTGATAAGAACAGATACTATACTTCATCTTAGCCAAAAGGCCGAGAGTCCTTCAAATGGTTTGTGCACCAAATTCTGGAAAATCCCCAAGGCTTCCCAGCACCCAATACAAGTTTACCAGCAATAAGACCTACAAAGACACCCATTGCTTGGTTATTGTGAGACTTTCCAAATGTGCCTGGCTGCCTGGGGACCCAGAAGGCAATAGAACCTGGGACAAATCAGCCGGACCAAAAACTGAAGAATATAAGAACAGAAAGGACAGGTCCTCTCTTAGGAAGTTTTCTAATTATTTGATTTGGAAGTTACTGAGCAATGCATGGCTCTTTGTGCTAACAAGATTCAACTTGCAAAACAATTGGGTTATAAAATAAGCCATTGCAGAGAGTCAACAAACAAAGAAAAGAATTACAGCTCGGGACCCAAATGACTCAAAACTTCTTTTATGCAAATGCAGCTTTTTAACAAGACGCAGATGCAGAAACTCTTATTTGTGATGTTCATTAAGCAATGTATTCGCAGCCCAAATCTTTCTACAATTACCAAGGCAGGTACACAGCAATCGAACTGCATTTGCTAATTGGGTTTTATTCTCTGCATGGAAACCTCGGACTTGGCACAAAGTCTGCTAAGTGTAAAACAAGAGAAATTTAACTTTTCAGAGGATAATGTGCATCACAATGATGGGCTATGGTAGAGCAGATGATAGGCATAGGAGAAAGCAGGTTAAGTCCTGGACTAAATTCCAACTGCTGTACCATCACGTAGGACTTTTTTCATGTACACTACAAAGCCAAAAGTATGTAAACCCCTCTAATTATGGTGATCAGGTGTCTCCAGTGAAGGGCCCTGCTAATCCTTCATCATGGAGGAGCCGACATTCATTCTGGAGAATGCCAAGATAAATCCCGGAACCCCCATCTCTGGATATCAGAGTCTCTCTATATCTATCTATCTACACTATATTACCAAAAGTATTGGGACGGCTGCCTTTACACACACATGGAGTTTAATGGCATCCTGGTCTTAGTCCGTAGAGTTCAATATCGAGTTGGCCCACCCATATCTGGCACCCCCCCCCCCCCCCCAACTTTAAAATGTAAAAACACCCACAAAAATTTGTAATGTTTTCAAGAATATTTATTGCACACATTTCACAGCCCCCCCATCACAGTGCCCCTTGCAGTCTGCCCCCCCCCGTCTCTCTAATCACAGTTCCCCCTTTTGCACTTTCTGCCTTCCCTGACATTGTAGGCAATTGTGCTCTTCCAACCTTGTGGTAATATTTTGATTTTCCAAATCAATGGGCATTAATATACTGTAGAGTTGCTCCCTCCTCATGGCCATTAATATAGAGTTGCCTCCTCCCCCCATGGACATTATTATGGAGTCTCCCACCTTGGCCAATAATATGGATTTTCCCTCACCATGGCCAATAATATGGAGTTGCCCACCCTTGCAACTATAGAATCCCGCTCTTCTGGGAAGATGTTCCACAAGATTTTGGAGGGGATCTACAGTAATCAGCATCTTGATATGCCACACCTGTGAGGTGGATGGATTATCTCGGCAAAGGAGAAGCGATCACTAACACAGATTTAGACAGATTTGTGAACAATATTTGAGAGAAATCTGCCTTTTGTGTACATAGAAGAATTGATTCTTCACAAAAAATTACAGTTTTATATCTTTATGTTTGTAGCCTGAAATGTGGCAAAGTTCAAGAGGGCCGAATACTTTTGCAAGGCACTGTACATATTAATGGGCATGGTTCTGGAATAGGATGTCCAATGACCTCATATAGGTGTGATGGTCAGGAGTCCACAAATGTCTAGCCTGAAAAGTCAGAACTCAGACACTGAAGATAAATATGGGCGAAATATAATTCTTTGAGGGGGGGTCTGAGCAGTTTGACAATTTAGCAATGGTGATATGGATCTCTGGTGCCCGATATGCGGCCTGCTGGCCCTCTGAGTGCCGCCCACAGGCTACCGGGCACCATACAGATAGCAAACTAGCATCAGAGTGGCAGCTAACTTTCACTGCTATGGACCGCCAATACACTTATTACACTCACTGACACCTGTGCTGGGGGTTATTATTATTTCCACTGACATCAATGCTGGGGGTTATTATTACACTCACTGACACCATTTCTGGGGGTTATTATTATTTCCACTGACATCAATGCTGGGGGTTATTATTACACTCACTGACACCATTTCTGGGGGTTATTATTATTTCCACTGACATCAATGCTGGGGGTTTTTATTATATTTACTGACACCATTGCTGGTTGTTATTATTGCACTCACTGACACCAATGCTGGGGGATGTTTTACACTCACTGACACCAATGCTGGGGGATGTTTTACACTCACTGACACCAATGCTGGGGGTTGTTATTACACTCTGTATGCTATATGGCATTATAGGTCTATGCGATTTGGTAAACACAAACATAGTTATTACACTCACCTCACTGACACCAATGCTGGGGTTAATATTGCACTCATTGACATTAATGCTGGGGGTTATTATTACACTCACTGACACCAATGCTGGGGGTTATTATTACACTCACTGACACCAATGTTGAGGGTTATTATCACACTCACTGACACCAATGTTGGGGGTTATTATTACACTCACTGACACCAATGTTGGGGGTTATTATTACACTCACTGACACCAATGTTGGGGGTTATTATTACACTCACTGACACCTGTGCTGGGGGTTATCATTATTTCCACTGACATCAATGCTGGGGGTTTTTATTATATTTACTGACACCATTGCTGGTTGTTATTATTGCACTCACTGACACCAATGCTGGGGGTTGTTATTACACTCTGTATGCTATATGGCATTATAGGTCTATGCGATTTGGTAAGCACATACATTGTTATTACACTCACCTCACTGACACCAATGTTGGGGTTATTATTGCACTCATTGACATTAATGTTGGGGGTTATTATTACACTCACTGACACCAATGCTGAGGGTTATTATTACACTCACTGACACCAATGCTGAGGGTTATTATTACACTCACTGACACCAATGTTGAGGGTTATTATTACACTCACTGACACCAATGTTGGGGTTATTATTGCACTCATTGACATTAATGTTGGGGGTTATTATTACACTCACTGACACCAATGCTGAGGGTTATTATTACACTCACTGACACCAATGTTGAGGGTTATTATTACACTCACTGACATCAATGTTGAGGGTTATTATTACACTCACTGACACCAATGTTGAGGGTTATTATTACACTCACTGACACCAATGTTGAGGGTTATTATTACACTCACTGACACCTGTGCTGGGGGTTATTATTACACTCACTGACATCAATGCTGGGGGTTTTTATTATATTTACTGACACCATTGCTGGTTGTTATTATTGCACTCACTGACACCAATGCTGGGGTTATTATTGCACTCATTGACATTAATGCTGGGGGTTATTTTTACACTCACTGACACCAGTGCTGGGGGTTATTATTATACACACTGACACAGAATGTTGGGGGTTAATATTACACTGACTGACACCAATGCTGGGGATTATAACACTCACCTCAATGACACCAATGCTGAGGTTTTTTTTTATTACACTCACTGACACCAATGCTGGGGGGTTATTATTACACTCCAGTCACTGACACCAATGCTGGGGGTTATTATTACACTCCAGTCACTGACACCAATGCTGGGGGGGGGGTTATTATACTCACTGACACCAATGCTGGTTGTTATTATTACACTCACTGACACCAATGCTGGGGGTTATTATTTCACTCACTGACACCTATGTTGAGGGTTGTTATTACACTCACTGATACCAATGCTGGGGGTTATTATTTCACTCACTGACACCAATGTTGGGGGTTATTGTACTCCACCTTCTTCACCATGCATTGTGTTATGCAGCAGAAGCAAAAGTTTTGGCTTTCAGGTGCAAAATTTAGCTGCTATTTTGGGACCCTCTGGAAGATGTTGGGGGGCCACACCTAAGGCCCTCAATAATTTTCAAGATAACCACCACTGATTTAGATACCTGAATGTCTGGTTCTCTTTAAGAGCCCCTATTTCACATGCAGGGCCGCTCGCCAGACGGCGATAAGTGCGCCATTTTACGATTTATTAGCGCTCGCCGCCTCTGCACCATCTGTATCATATACTCACGCCAACCGTGAATTTTCATGTTTTATTATAACAATAACTAACAGAGTCTTCCGCAATGTCAGAACCGGAGGTGTTCTCACTTCAGAACCCCATGACGCGATTTACGACGCTGGGGTTTGATTTGTTCCATTAGACTCGGGAGATGGCGGGATCCGAGATGTAAAGAGGAACAATAAATCCCCCCATCGTTACAGAGCGCTCCGTGTCTTATGAAGGTTGGGCTGGATATATGGCGGTGTCACATTGGCGGTCGTCTCCTGCCGGTGACAGGTAATTAACACATTTGTCATCGCTCGGCCGATGAGTTTGTTCCCAGGTCAGACCAAAGAAAACAAAAACTAATTTATGAAACAAAACTACCCCCCCAATCAAGTATATATATGTATTTTTTTTTTTTTTTTTGTAGCCGGTGCCTAATGTATTATGTAGCAGATACCTAATGTATAGCATATGGTTTTCAAGGTAATATTTTTACAGAATGTAAGAGGCTCAGTGATAAAGTTGAACTCCGGGAAAAACAAAATTCTTCTAAACCCATCGGTCATGTGTCTTCTTCTTCAACCTCGGTGAGCTTTGTGTATTTCTTCCAGATCTGTGCAGTAATCCAGTGTGAGACTTCCTGTGATAAAGACCAATCAGGGCCGGTGCTAGACTATTTTACGCCCTAGGCAAGACCAGCTACTTGCGCCCCCCCCCAAAAAAAAATAAAAAGGGAAGGGGTTAAAAACTTTCCTATGTCCTTCCCAGTGACCCTGATCTGTTGGTTCCTCCATTCCTCCATGTAATTCTGTCATACCCAGTAACCCCCATATTCCTCCATGTCACACCTGGGGACCCTGATGTCCCTCTATGTCACACCCAGGGACTTTGATGTTTTTCCATGTCACATTCTGGGACCCCAATATTCCTCCATGTCTTGCTGTCATACCCACTGACCCCGATGTTCCTCCATGTGGCACCCAGGGACCCCTGTGTTCCTCCATGTAATGCTGTCATACCCAGTGACCCCAATGTTCCTATATGTCACCCCAGGGGCCCCTGATGTTCCTCCATGTCATACCTGGAGAGACCCTGATGTTTTTCCATGTCACACCTGGGGACCCTGATGTTCCTCCATGTCACACCTGGGGACCCTGATGTTCCTCCATGTCACACCTGGGGACCTCAATCCCCCATGGCACACCTGGTGACCCTAAACCCCTGTTACACCCGGTGACCCCTATCCCCCATGTCACACCTGGGGACTCTGATTCCCCATGGCACACCTGGTGACCCCAATTCCCTTTCACACCAGGGATCCTCCATGTCACACCCAGGGACCCTGATCCCCTGTTCTGGGGACACTCACTGGGCAGTATGAAGAGAGTGGCCTTCACTCTCCTCTTCTTCACTGTAATTCCTTTTCCCAGGATGCTCCTCTCCTGGACCACAGTGCTCACCACAGCTCCAACAGGCTCCTGGTGGAGGAAGAAGCCGCAGTCAGAGAGCTCCGCACATCCTTCATTATCAAACTCCTCAGACCATTACGGTGCCTCGTCGTTTCTGCCCCAGTAAAGGTGCCGCCCTCCAGTGCCGAGCTCCGGCTCAGGTTCAGCTCTCCTCCGCTCCCTGCTTAATACCGACCCAGGGAAATGACGGCTGCCCACCAGCTCAGTGCAGAGAATCACTTCCTGCCCGGGGTTTAGGCCACTCAGCTCCAGCTGAAGAGGATCATCATGCAGGCAGCACTCCGGTGGGCTCGCTATCTGCCTTCTGGGGCCCCCCCAAAGCCAAGGCTTGGTAGTTCTGCCACTGCCCCAGACACCTGGCATCTTCCTCTGTCCCTTCTTCCTTCCCCATTGCCGCCCCTTCCCTCAGCCCACAAGGATCATTAATAACGGAGAGAGAGTGCAAACTCCTGGCTGTGCCCCTAGGTGGCAATGCGCCCTAGGCGGCTGCCTAGTTTGCCTAGTGGAAGCACCGGCCCTGAGACCAATCACTGCTGCTCTCTCTCCTTGTGCAGGGAGACTGGTCTTGTCTCCGCCCCCTCCTGTAGGTCTCTGTAGTGAGCAGAGCCTGCTGGGCTCCTCCCACTACACTGCTCTCTCTCCCTTGGTGACTGGTCTTGTCTCCGCCCCCAGCCTGTATTTTTCTGTAATCATCCTATAGTGGGTGGAGATTGCAGGGCTCCTCCCACAGCTCTGCTCTCTCTCCCTGTGTAGGGTGATTGCTTGTCTCCGCCCCTCCTGTATTTTTCTGTACTTAGCCTATAATGGGCAGAGATTGCTGGACTCCTCCCACAGCTCTGCTCTCTCTCCCTGTGTAGGGTGATTGTTCTTGTCTCTGCCCCCCCCCTCCTGTATTTTTCTTGTATACAGCTTATAATGGTTGCTGGGCTCCTCCCACAGTTCTACTTTCTCTCTCTATGCAGGGTGAATGGTCTTGTCTCCGCCCCTCCTGTATTTTATTGAAATCACCCTATAGTGGGTGGAGTTTGCTGGGCTCCTCCCACATGTCTGCTCTCTCTCTCTATGAAGGGTGACAGGCTTTGTCTCTGCCCCCTCCTGTATTTTTCTGTAACCAGCCTATAGTGAGTGGAGATTGCTGTACTCCTCCCACAGCTCTGCTCTCTCTCTCTATGCAGGGTGACTGGTCTTGTCTCCGCCCCTCCTTTATTTTCCTGTACTCAGCCTATAGTGGGTGGAGGTTGCTGGACTCCTCCCACAGCTCTGCTTTCTCTGTCTATGCAGGATGACTGGTCTTGTCTACGCCCTCTCCTATATTTTTCTGTACTCAGCCTATAGTGGGTGAAGATTGCTGGGCTCCTCCCACAACTCTGCTCTCTCTCCCAATGCAGGGTGACTGGTCTTATCTCCGCCCCCTCCTGTATGTTTCTGTAATCAGCCTAAAGTGGGTGGAGATTGCTGAGCTCCTCCCACAACTCTGCTCTCTCACCCTGTGCAGTATGGCCAATCTGGTCTCCGCCCCTCCTGTATATGTGTAAAGCGCTGCATAAATTAACAGTGCCATTTAAGTACCTGTAATAAATAAGAAGGAAGCTACAAAGACACTCATTTATATAACGTCCATCTAAATGTACAGGTACAACGACCACCACCCTCCCCCACAGGGTGACAAAATAATTACCAGTGTATGGCCGGCTCTACTGCTCATCTTTCATCTGTTCTACACAGAGAAATAAAACCCCCAACCCAGGTGATCAGTCATTTTTATGAAGCTGCAGACATACATCTTCCTGCCCATAATTTCTAGATTATTATTTTCCACACAATGCCCTGTGCTAAGGCTGCATTGATCTAGGTCCTCCCTTTGACAGCTGCTGACTGTAAAGCCCACCTGGCAAGGACAACTCCAGTCCTAGTAATGATCAGGGACCAGTCAAAGTGGTTCTGGATCACGTGATTTCCATGTAAGCGATGACATATTGAAACTAAAAGCCTCAGCTTTCAGAGGCCACTTCAGCCTGTAGATGGCAGTGTGCTACTTCTGTTTAATACTGTATTGTGTGATACAATTACAGTATTAAAAATAAATAAATTAACCACTTAAGGACCGGAAGGTTTTACCTCCCCCCATGATCAGATCATTTTTTGCGATACGGCACTGCGTTACTTTAACTGACAATTGCGCAGTCATGAGACGCTGTACCCAAATAAAATGTATGTCCTTTTTTTTCCCACAAATAGAGCTTTCTTTTGGTGGTAATTGATCATCTCAGTTGTTTTATTTTTTTGCGCTATAAACAAAAAAGTTTGACAATAAAAAAAAAAAAAAAAAAAGCTATATAAAAATGTTATATATATATATATATTACTTTCTGCTATAAGACACATGCAATAAAAAAAACCTAATTTTTTTCATCAATTTAGGCCAATTTGCATTCTGCTACATATTTTTGGTAAAAAAAAAAAAAAACGAACAAACAAACAAAAAAATCCAATAAGTGTATTTTGATTGGTTTGCGCAAAAGTTATCACGTCTACAAACTAGGCAAAACATTTATGTCATTTTTATTTACTTTATTTTTTTACGATCAGCGATTTTTAGCGGGACTGCGACATTGCGGTGGACAGATTGGACATCTAACTGACATTTTTTGAGGGGACCAGTGACATTACTACAGTAATCAGTGCTAAAAATATACACTGTTACTGCACTAATGCCACTGGCAGGGAAGGGGTTAACATCAGGGGCAATCAAAAGGGTTAAATGTGTGTCTAGGGAGTGCTTTCTAACTGTGCGGGGGATGAACTCACTAGATGAACATACTACGGCAGCTGGTCGGCAAGTGGTTACAAAGAAAATTTATATATATATATATATATATATATCAACCTGTAGATGGCAGTGTACTTCTTCTGCGTAATACTGTATTGTGTAATATAGTATTAAAAAAATACATTAATTAAAAGTATATTTTATATATATATATATATACATACACATAATATATTACCAAAAGTATTGGTACGCCTGCCTTTACACGCACATGAACTTTAATGGCATCCCAGTCCATAGGGTTCAATATTGGGTTGGCCCACCCTTTGCAGCTATAACAGCTTCAACTCTTCTGGGAAGGCTGTCCACAAGGTTTAGGAGTGTCTATGGGAATGTTTGACCATTCTTCCAGAAGCGCATTTGTGAGGTCAGGCACTGATGTTGGATGAGAAGGCCTGGCTCGCAGTCTCCGCTCTAATTCATTCCAAAGGTGTTCTATCAGGTTGAGGTCAGGACAGTCAAGCTCCTCCACCCCAAACTCGCTCATCCATGCCTTTATGGACCTTGCTTTGTACACTGGTCCAAATCATTTGGTGGAGGAGGGATTATGGTGTGGGGTTGGCCCCTTAGTTTTAGTGAAGGGGAACTCTTAAGGCGTCAGCATACCAAGACATTTTGGACAATTTCATGCTCCGAACTTTGTGGGAACAGTTTGGGGATGGTCCCTGCCTGTTCCAACATGACTGCGCACCAGTGCACAAAGCAAGGTCCATAAAGACATGGATGAGTGAGTTTGGGGTGGAGGAACTTGACTGGCCTGCACAGAGTTCCTGCCTCAACCTGATAGAACACCTTTGGGATGAATTAGAGCGGAGACTGTGAGCCAGACCTTCTCGTTTAACATCAGTGCCTGACCTCACAAATGCGCTTCAGGAAGAATGGTGAAACATTCCCATAGACACTCCTAAACCTTGTGGACGGCCTTCCCAGAAGAGTTGAAGCTGTTATAGCTGCAAAGGGTGGACCAAATCAATATAGAACCCTACGGACTAAGACTGGGATGTCATTAAAGTTTATGTGCGTGGAAAGGCAGGCGTCCCAATACTTATGACAATATAGTGTAGGTGTATTATTCTTTTGCTTAGTACTGTATTTTATGATACAATTATCATATTAAAAAATACATTCACTTAAAATATACTTTTATTATCCCAGTAATGACAGCTGGCTTCCAGGTTTGGACCTGAACTTTGTTCCTAACAAATCTAAGCCCGTCCCCAATGTTGGCCCTTAATTTGTCCTGGATATGTTGGCTTCAATACCATCACAGGAAGAGGTCAAAATGCTTATCGCTGCACAGGAATCTGGAACAGAGAAGTCCACCCCATCAGCTTGGGTTAGTCATCAATGAGCAGACAAGTGTGGTTTGCTACACTGATTGACACTGATTGACAAGCTCTGCACTGACCTCCCCTCATCCTCTATGAATGTGGTAATAGTTTAAAGGAGTTGTAAAGTCAGACGGTGCATTCCATGTATTAGGATAAAAAGCCTCCTATGTGCAGCAGCCATCCTCATCCCCCTAATATTTACCTGAGTCCTCTCTCTGTCCAGCGATGTCCGCAAGTCCCTCGGCCGTCCCAGGACTCTCCCTCCTGATTGGCTGAGATACACCCACGGCGCCATTGGCTCCCGCGGCTGTCAATCAAAGTCAGTGAGCCAATCAGGAGAAAGATGGGGCGGGGCCGAACGACAGCTCCGTGTCTGAATGGACAAACAGAGCTGCAGCTCAGTTCGAGTGCCCCCATAGCAAGCGGCTTGCTGTGGGGGCACTCAATAGGAGGGAGGGGCCAGGAGAAGGAATGAGGGACCCAAGAAGAAGAGGATCAGGGTTGCTGTGTGCAAAATCAACTGCACAGAGGTGGTAATTATAACATGTTTGATATTTATTTATTTCTTTTAAAAGACTTTAAAATCACTTTAAAGCTCTGCCCCCCCCCCCCCAAAAAAAAATAAATAAAAAGTTAGCAGCTGCACATACTGTAGCTGCTGACTTTTAACATTAGGACACTTACCTGTCCTGGAATCCAGCGATGTCGGCACCCCAGCCGATGTTCTCATCGGCTGTTGGGTGCTGCTGCCACCATTGCTGGTAAGGGAACCCGGCAGTGAAGCCTTGCAACTTCATGGCCTGGTCCCTACTGAGCATGGGCGAAGCGTGCTGCACTCAGTAATTGGCCTGGAAGCAGAGGGAGGAGGAGGGGGCCCGAACCTCTGATATACCTCGCCGCGGCGAGGTCCGACAAAAGTGGGTCAAAAACAGGTACCCCCTCCACCCTGAAAGGTGCCAAATGTGGCATCAGAGGGGGAGGAGCAGAGGCATAACTAGAACCTTCAGGGCCCTGGTGCAAGAAACCATGAAGGGCCCCCCCGGACCCCTGGCCGGGGCCCTTCCCTTTCATCCTGGGGCTCTTCCCAATTATCCTGGGGCCCTTTATTCTCGTTGCGGGGCCCTTTATTACAGTGTCGCAGTGGGACCCTTTCACAAGTTCTGCAGTGGGCCCCCTTCTTGCCATCTTGGGGCCTCCCCACGGTGGTGGAATGCCAGGGCCCGGTCGCCAATGTGACCTTTGCGATCCTGGAAGTTCTCCCACTGGTGTCAGTCGTTTTTATTTTTTGGTATTTTAATTGTATTATTTTTTAAGCTTTTATCTTATTTTTTTACAATGTGACTGACTATGACTCTGTCCATTCAGAAAAGGAAGGAGCTGTTAAATTACATATTTACCGACCCCTTCCTGGTTCTCTATTGTGACACATCCCCTGCAGCAGCCGGCAGAAGAGGGGAGGGAGGAAGCCGGAAGCACAGTAGGGGGGGGGGGGGGCGCCAGGGGGCACACAGGGGCCCAGAGACAGCAGAACACAAGTGAACTGGATAGGAGGAGTGGCGGGGGCAGCATACAGAGGAACCAATCTCCTCCATTTTCCTCCTGCAGCTACAGGAGGAAAAAGGAGGAGGACAGAGATTTCTCTACATGCTGCCCCCACCGCCCCTCCTATCCAGGTGTACAGGGGAGCCGCGCAGACCCCCTGGAGTGTGAGGCCTGGTTGCAATTGCAACCCCTGTAGCTACGCCCCTGGGGAGGAGACAGATAAGTGGAAGTTCCACCCCTGCAATCCCTGTAGTTACGCCCCTGGGGAGGAGACAGATAAGTGGAAGTTCCACCCCTGCAACCCCTGTAGTTACGCCCCTGGGGAGGAGACAGATAAGTGGAAGTTCCACCCCTGCAATCCCTGTAGTTACGCCCCTGGGGAGGAGACAGATAAGTGGAAGTTCCACCTCTGCAACCCCTGTAGTGACGCCCCTGGGGAGGAGACAGATAAGTGGAAGTTCCACCTCTGCAACCCCTGTAGTTACGCCCCTGAGGAGGAGACAGATAAGTGGAAGTTCCACCCCTGAAACCCCTGTAGTTACACCCCTGGGGTGGAAACAGATAAGTGGAAGTTCCACCTCTGCAATCCCTGAAGTTATGCCCCTGGGGAGGAGACAGATAAGTGGAAGTTCCACCCGTGCAATCCCTGTAGTTACGCCCCTGGGGAGGAGACAGATAAGTGGAAGTTCCACCCCTGCAACCCCTGTAGTTACACCCCTGGGGAGGAGACAGATAAGTGGAAGTTCCAACCCTGCAATCCCTGTAGTTACGCCCCTGGGGAGGAGACAGATAAGTGGAAGTTCCACCCCTGCAATCCCTGTAGTGACGCCCCTGGGGAGGAGACAGATAAGTGGAAGTTCCACCCCTGAAACCCCTGTAGTTACACCCCTGGGGAGGAGACAGATAAGTGGAAGTTCCACCCTTGCAACCCCTGTAGTTACGCCCCTGGGGAGGAGACAGATAAGTGGAAGTTCCACCCCTGCAACCCCTGTAGTTACGCCCCTGGGGAGGAGACAGATAAGTGGAAGTTCCTCCCCTGCAACCCCTGTAGTTACACCCCTGGGGAGGAGACAGTTAAGTGGAAGTTCCACCCCTGCAACCCCTGTAGTTACACCCCTGAGGAGGAGACAGATAAGTGGAAGTTCCACCCCTGCAACCCCTGTAGTTACGCCCCTGGGGAGGAGACAGATAAGCGGAAGTTCCACCCCTGCAATCCCTGTAGTTACGCCCCTGGGGAGGAGACAGATAAGCGGAAGTTCCACCCCTGCAACCCCTGTAGTTACGCCCCTGGGGAGGAGACAGTTAAGTGGAAGTTCCACCCCTGCAACCCCTGTAGTTACGCCCCTGGGGAGGAGACAGATAAGTGGAAGTTCCACTTTTAAGTGGAACTCCGCTTTAAGCTCCAGAACAGAAGCAGGTAGGAATTTAAAGTACAATTTGGTAAAACTCTTGCTCTATACTTGATGTAGTTCATTTATTTATTTTTCTAGATTTACCCTTTAAGCTTCCAGAATGTAGAAAGTGAAAATGCTCTTTTCCAACAGGAAGCCCCCCTGCAATTTTTTTTTTTTTTCTCTCTCCAATCTGCAGCCGGCCGCCGTCTCCATAACGCCGTCCACCTCTATGTGTGTTCTTTCACCTTTACATAATACCCTACAAAAGTCTAATCACACGAGGACTATGAATCGGCTCTGAAATTACAATCGGGGGATTAGATGGAAGGGAAGAAATATCGGTAAATTCTAAAGGTCAGACTTTGGCCCCGCCGCTGAGGATGAACGGAGGAAAATTCTCCCGTATTGCATTATATGATCATTACACACATCCATGAAATGCCTTTTCCTTACATTACCATGCAGCGCTGTGCATTAGAAGCTCGCCTATTGTACTGCCGGCCGGATTCCTATTACCGGCTCCATCAATTATACTTTTGTAACAATGTCAACACCGAGCTGGAGGGACGGGGAGAGAATACAGGGCGCCGGGGCTCGGCCATATTCCTTCGCAGGTTGTTTGCGCAGAGTGTTTGTCGGGATTTGTGATGAATTCAAAAGAAGATCTTATTATTAGATTCACACGCCGCGTCTTCTGCCCCTTCTTTGTTTATGAGGAAAATAAATGAGAGAGAAAAGTAAATAAAAGAACAAGGAGAGGACGCTGAGCGGGGGCGGGGCAGAGAGAGACATCAGGGAGAGAGAATGAGAGGGATATAGAGAAAAGAAACATAATGAGAGACAGAAGAGAGGAGAAAGAGAAGAGAGAGACAGAAACGTAAAAAAGAGAGAGAGGGAGAGGAAAGATGAGAAAAAGGAGAGAGAGTGAGAGGGGAGAGAGAGGGAGAGAAGAAAGAGAGGAAGAGAAGAGAGGGAGAGAAATAGTAGAGAGAGGGAGAGAGGGAGAGAAGGGAGAGAGGGAGAGGAGAGAGAAGGGAGATAGGAAGAGGAGAGAGAGAGAGAGAGAGAGAGGAAGAGGAGAGAGGGAGAGAAGGGAGAGAGGGAGAGGAGAGAGAGAGAGAGGAAGAGGAGAGAGGGAGAGAAGGGAGAGAGGAAGAGAGGAAGAGGAGAGAGCGGGAGAGGGAGAGAAGGGAGAGAGGAAGAGGAGAGGAAGAGGAGAGAGGGAGAGAAGGGAGAGAGGAAGAGAGGAAGAGGAGAGAGGGAGAGAGGAAGAGGAGAGAGGGAGAGGAGGGAGAGAGGAAGAGGGAGAGGAGGGAGAGGAGAGAGGAAGAGGAGAGAGGGAGAGAAGGGAGAGAGAAAGAGGAGAGAGGGAGAGGGGGGAGAGGGAGAGGGGAGAGAGAGAGGGGAGAGAAGGGAGAGGAGAGAGGGAGAGGAATAGTAGAGAGAGGGAGAGGGGGGAGAGGGAGAGAGAGAGGGGAGAGAAGAGAGAGAGGGAGAGGGGGAGAGGGAGAGGGGAGAGAGAGAGGTGAGAGGAGAGAAGGGAGAGGAGAGAGAGAGGTAGAGGGGGGAGAGGGAGAGGGGAGAGAGAGGGGGGAGAGGAGAGAGAGACAGGGGAGAGGAGAGAGGGAGAGGAGAGAGATACAGGGGAGAGGAGAGAAGGGAGAGGAGAGAGGGAGAAGAGAGAGAGGGGGTAGAGGAGAGAAGAGAGAGGGAGGGAGAGGAGGGAGAGACGAGAGAGGGAGAGAGGAAGAGGAGAGAGAATGAGAGGGATATAGAGAAAGGACAGGGAGAGAGAGGAAGATAAAGAAAGAGGGACAGAAGAGAGAGGAGAAAGAGGAGAGAGGGAGAGGAGAGAGAGGGAGAGAGAGAAGAGAGTAAAGAAAAGAGGGTAGAGCGAGAGAGAGAGAGAGAGAGGGGGGGCAGTCCTTCGAAATCAGGGACAGTCCTTATAAAATCAGGGACAGTCCTTAGAAATCAAGGAAGGTACCTTGAAATCAGGGACAGTCCTTCTAAATCAGGGACAGTCCTTTGAAATCAGGGACAGTCCCTCGACCTCAGGGACAGTCCCTCAACCTCAAGGACAGTCCATCTAAATTAGGGACAGTCTTTCGAAATCAGGGACAGTCCCTCGACATCAGGGACAGTCCCTCAACCTCAGGGTTGGTCCTTTGAAATCAGGAACAGTCCCTCAAAATCAGGGACGGTCCTTCGAAATCAGGGAAGGTACCTTGAAATCAAGGATAGTTCCTCAAAATAATGGACAGTCCCCTGAAATCAGGGACAGTCCTTCAAAATCAGCGACAGTCCCTGAAAATCAGGGACAGTCCCTTCAAATTAGGGACAGTCTTTCAAAATAAGGGACAGTCCCTCAAAATCAGGGACAGTCCCTTTAAATTAGGGACAGTCCATCAAAATAAGGGACAGTCCCTTAAATCAGGGACAGTTCCTCGAAATCTGGGAAGGTATCTTGAAATCAGGGACAGTCCTTTAAAATCAGGAACAATTAGGAGCGATGCAATATTCATAATATGGAACAGCAAACAAGTAAAACATAAAACTGTCACATAAAGAAATCTTTTCAGCAATTTGTAAAAGAGATGGGAAATGTTTTCTTGCTGAAAACGCACAATGCCTGGCCTCCGGTCACCTGCATTGTGCGCAGGGATTATGTGAGATTTGACCCTTTAGTGTTCGGGGATAATTATCCGCTACAAATATTTATTCATAGAATTTATATTTCCTTTCTGAATCGTGAATAATTATATGAAATGTTTCTGAGGTTCCGAACCGCTTCCGACCGCTTACAGATGGCTCTCATCAGTACGTTCCGGTACTGCGATGATTGCAGCTATTGAAGGGAGACTCAGCGTGATCGCTCTTCCTCTGGAGGGTGTCGGGTTTGTTTGTACCGTACACTTCTGAGAGCGCTCTACCCATCTCCGAAATCTCATGGAAGGATTACCGGGCCAATGCCGGTCCAAAAGTTATTTTACCTTTTTTTTTTTTGTTTTAAATGTGCATCTTTAATTAACCACATGCCCTCCGGAAGATTTACACATCCATGTGCAGAATATATACAATATATACATAATCCACTTCCAACATTTTTAGAAAACTATTTACATAAAGCAGCAGAGAGGGCCTAAGAGGCACAACCCATCACCTATGTATGCAGCCATTTATCAAAAACTGAGCATTAAGAAAAAATCTAGGGTGATAAGAGACAGAAAGCCACACCCGGGAAAGAGACTCCTGGCAGTCAGGGAGGCTTGAAACCCCTCCACGCCTTCAACCAAGCCCTCTGACCCCACTTGTCTATCTCAAGCGCCCAAATCTTCCCCACCTCATGCAGAATGTCACACACCACCACCTGAACAGGAAGGATTTTACGCCAAAGGGTGACCTGACACCGTGCGTTCCAGGTGTAATAACGGACTATTAAGCTAACTAAAAAAAGTGTATCCAAACAAAAGCCCCCACCAGTATTGAATGCTCCGTACACCCACTCAGCATAACCCAGCCTGGAGAGGAAAGGAACACCGAGGGCCCGCCCAACCTGTTTGTATCCTCTATGTTAAAAGGGCAACGAAGCAGAAAATGGTCCATAGTCTCCTCCTCACCTGTACATTCCTCCCGAGGACAACCACAATCCATCCCACTGCAGAATTTCAAATTGCCCCGAACATAGAGCCTCCCGTGGAAGCACAACCAGGCCAGATCCCTGAATTTAAGGGGGACTCTAGCCAAATGAATCAGTCTTAACCCTTCCCTCAAAATTGGGCCTGGGCAATCCCTTAAGGCCAGTGGGTCATGAAAGACTTTGCTCAAGACTCGGCTCATAAGGACTTTCCTCGGAGCAGATCTGAGATCTTCAGCCGACAGTCGCCACTCCCGCCGCAACTTCAGACACAGAGAGACATAGGCTGGAAGCTGACCACGATGACCCCTGAGATTCTGCACTTGGCCACCTTCTTCCCAAAGTCGCAGAAAAGGCCTAAACCAAGATCTAAACATGCCTGCCCATCCAGGAGGCTCCACTGCAAGCATACTACCAATGTTACACTTGAGAAATAGCAGTGAAAAAAAAAGAACGGGGTTGACCATACCTAAGCCACCCTCCCTCCGGGATAGATAGGTGACATTCCTCTTGATGAGGTTCAGTCTGTTCCCCCACATTATCTGTAAGAACACACTATAGATCCTAGCATAGAGAGACACTGGCAAGATGCAGACAGGGCTGACATACAAGAAGATCGGTATCAGGTAAGTCTTAATCAGATCAACCCTTTCCCTCAGAGATAACTTCCATCTCTTCCAGCTGACCACCTTAGTATTGGCAACTTCCAGCCTGCCTTCCCAGTTTTTGAGGCTATAATCGCCAGGTCCAGATTCAATGCCTAATATCTTGATTTTTCCCTGGGGCACTGGAAAGGTGTCCAGGAGATCAAACCCCTCACCTTCCTTTCCCATCCAAAAAACGTCACTCTTTTCCTGATTGATCTTGGAGCCTGATGCTTCAGAGTACCGTGATGTTAAAGAGACCACCTCCTCCACTTCATCTGTCCCAGTGACAATCACTGACACATCATCCGCATAGGCAACAACCCTCAAAGGCGGCTCACCCGGGATTCCCACTGGTACCCCACACAACATGCTGCTCTCTAGCCTCCTGATGAAGGGGTCGATTGCAAACACATAGAGCAGGGGACTCAGGGGACAACCCTGGCGCACCCCAGAGCCAACCTCAAAGGACTGTCCAACCCAACCATTAACAAGAGGGAAGCTTTCTGCCCCCTTATACAAGACTTTTAGCCAATCGACAAAACCACCCGGCAGACCGTATTTATTAAAGAGCAATCACAGGTATTCATGGTTGACACAATCGAAAGCCTTTACCTGATCCAATGCCAGTAAATACTTTCCCCAGCCTGCAGCCCTGCACTGCTCCAAGGCCTCCCGGACAGCTAAAAGCTACTCATAATCCCCAAAACATTATACCTTTTTTTTTTTTTGTTTAGAGACCCTAGGGAATAAAATGGCGATTGTTGCAATTTTTTATGTCACATGGTATTTGCGCAGCGGTTTTGCAAAGCCAATTTTTTTGGAAAAAAATACACTTTAATGAATTAAATGAAAAAAAAAATAAAACATGTTTACCCCAATTTTTTTTGTATATTGTGAAAGATAATATTACGCTAAGTAAATAAATACCCTACATGTCACGCCTTAAAATTGCGCACACTCGTGGAATGGTGACAAACTACTTAAAAATCTCCATAGGCGATGTTTTAAAATTTTTTACAGGTTACCAGTTTAGAGTTACAGAGGAGATCTACTGAAATAATTATTGCTCTCGCTGTAACGTTCGTGGCGATACCTCACCGGTGTGGGGCGGACACTGTTTATATATGCGTGCGCAACTTACGTATGTGTTCGCTTCTGCGTGCGAGCTCGGAGGGATGGGGAGCTTTACATTTTTTTTTTCTTATTTATTTATTTTCTTGTTTTTACATTGTTCCCCTTCATTTTTTTTTTTTTCTGGTTTACTTTTAGGCCCCTTTCACACATACGGACCGTTCGTCCGATTTTCATTCCTACGTTGACGGATTTAAAACGGACATCAATGCATTTCTATGGAAAAACTGATGTAAATGGATGATCATTAATTTACATCCGATTTCATCCGCATCCGTCATCATCCATTTTTTTTTTTGAATGGATGAAAGCCCTATTTTTCATCTGTTAAAAAAACGGATCAGACAAAAAACGGATGAAAACAGCTGAAAAACTGATGACAATGGATGACAACGGATGACAAAGGATGAAAAATAGATGACAACGGATGACAAGGGATGAAAAATAGATGGAAAACGGATGGAAACAGATGGCAATGGATGACAAAGGATAACAAATTGGATAACAACGGATGACAATGGATTAAAAAAGGATGAAACTAGATGAAAAAGGATGAAAATGGATGACAACGGATGACAAAGGATGAAAAATAAAAGACAACAGATGAAAACGGTTGACAAAGGAGGACGAAGGATGAAAAATGGATGACAACGGATGAAAACGGAGAAAAACGGATGAAATAGATGAAAAACGGATGACAATCAACGAAAACGTATGACAAAGGATGACAAAGATGAAAAACGGATGACTCTGGATGAAAACAGATGACAAAGGATAAAAAATGGATGGCAAACGATGAAAAATGGAAGACAACAGATGAAAAATGGAAGACAACGGATGACAAACTATGAAAAATGGAAGAAAACATATGAAAAAAGATGACAAAAGATGAAAAAATGGATGACAACGGATGAAAAAGAATGAAAAATGGATGGCAATGGATGAAAGCGGAGGAAAATGGATGAAAATGGATGAAATAGATGAAAAATGGATGACAAACAAATGAAAACGGATGACAATGAATGAAAACGGATGACAAAGATGAAAAATGGATGAAAACGGATGAAAAACGGATGACACTGGATGAAAACGGATGACAACGGATGACAAAGGATAAAAAATGGATGACAACAGGTGACAAACTGATGACAATGGATGAAAAATGAAAGACAACAGATGAAAACGGGTGACCACAGATGAAAAATGGATGAAAATGGATGAAAAATTGATGAAAACGGATGGAAAACGGACGTGAAACTGATGTTGACTGAAAAAAACTGATGACCAAAAAACTTGACTGAACTGAATTAAATGAATGGTCCGGATGTGTGGAAGGGGTCTAATTCCTATTAGAAGGAATGTAGACATGCCCTAGAAAACAGGATGTCAGATCCTCTTTATGGAGAGATCCGGAGTCAAAAGACCCAAAATCTCCCCTTTACCTTTAAAAGCAAAAGATTAAAAAAAATATATAGATATATATATATATATATATATACTGTATATATACTGTATATATATATATATATATATATATATATATATATATATATATTTTTTTTTTTACGTTTTTTTAAAAAAAAAAATGTTTTTTTTGGAAGCAAGGTCATGACATTGCTCCGGTCCTCCAAGGCAATAGAGGCGATAAGAGATGATCTGGTCTTTTATCACCTCTGTGACCAGCTGACTGCACCATCGGATCGTCTCTCAGGCACACCGGTGAAAACGGTAAGCGCCAAAAACACCAGCGTCCGCTCCCAACGCTTCTGAAAGTGATCCAGCGGCTAATGACTTGCTCGGAACGCTTTCATTAGAAAGCCAGTCGCCGGCTGAAAGAAAAAAAATAAATATCGGTGTTATGGTGATATCTTCAGCCATAATCTTGGTAAACCGTTTGCAAACCGCAACATATACACATATATATATATACATATACATATTACGGTCAGCAATTGGTTAAAGAGAAGCTGGGCGGTATTCCCTCCTATTAGCAGTTTTTATCACTGGTTACTTTTTCTCTTTAATTTCCATCACCATCCTTCTCTAATCTCCTAAATGAAGTTAGTTCTGGGTGAGTAAATGACGCACACTCCAGGAATCTTTGTGATTTCAAGCAAAATTCATTTATTCACGCACAATTGATTTGAAACAATCACCACACTGAGATATGTATTAAATCTTTTCTGTATAATTGAATGATGCGATTCCTAAGCCGTAGCCTGTATATGGGTATATAACGAGCTGAGTCGGGAAAAACGCACATCAGCTGACTTCATCCTCAAACTTCAACAGAAGGCAAAAAAAAAAAGAAGAAAACTTGTGGCAAATGAGAAGAATTCCTTCCTGACCCCATAGTGACCGCCATAAAAAAGGGGGTTAAGTGCAGCCGGTAAATTAAGTATTGAAGGCGTCACCATTTTTCTAGGTAAATCTTTTTCTATTGACATAAAATTTTCAGCACATGTCAGTAACAACCCGTGCAATCCATTCATACAGAGACACTAAAACAAATAAGTTCAGAAATGAAGTCATGTGAAATAAAATAGAATGACGCGGGGAAAACTATTGAACACGCTAACTAAAATGTATTTAACCACTTTAAGACTGGAAGGATTTGTCCCCTTAATGACCAGGCCCTATTTTGCGATTCAGCACTGCGTTAAATTAATGGACAATTGCACGGTCGTGCGACGCTGTACCCAAACTAAAATTATTTTTTCCCCACAAATAGAGCTTTCTTTTGGTGGTATTTGATCACCTGTGCGATTTTTTTTTTTTTTTTTGCGTTATAAACAAAAAAAGAGCGACAATTCTAAAAAAAAAAAAAAAAATATGTAAAAATCAAAATTTTTTAACATTTTAGGCCAATTTGTTTTCTGCTACATAGAAAAAAAAATCGCAATAAGCGTATTTTGATTGGTTTGCGCAAAAGTTATCGCATCTACAAACTAGGGGAAAGATTTATGTCATTTTTATTGTAGTTTTTTTTTTTTTACTAGTAATTGCGGCGATCTGCAATTTTTAGCGGGACTGCGACATTGCGGTGGACAGATCAGACCCCTAACTGACTTTTTGGACACTTTTGGGGGGACCAGTGACATTACTACAGTAATCAATGCTAAAAATATGCACTGTTACTGTAATAATGACACTGGCAGGGGAGGGGTTAATTTTATTGGTGATCAAGGCTTTAATTGTATGCCTGGTGCTTACTGACGTGTGTGGGGGGAGGTGACTGAGTGACACAGGGACAGATCGCAGGTCCTGCCTGTCACAGAGGAGATCCGCCCGCTTTGTTTACACAAGCGGGCGGATATCCACACTCGATCCCAGACGATCGGGGAAGAGCGGCGGTGATCACCGCCTCTCCTCCCCTGGCCCGACTCCCGCTGTGACTGAATACATCGGGAGCAAGCCTCCGGCGGCGCGCCACCCACAAGGGGAGGAGTCCAGTGACGTAGGTCTACGTCGCTGGATGGAATCGAGCCACTTTGCCGCAGTACCAGCTCAGTGAGCGGTCGGCAAGTGGTTAAAGCAGGACCCTGGCAGACAATCTGACACTGACACTTTGTGGGAACCAGTAACACTAATACAGTGATCTATGCTAAAAATATGCACTGTCACTGTACTAATGACGCTGGCTGGGAAGGGGTTAAACATCAGGGACAATTAAAAGGTTAAATGTGTGCCTTGCCAGTGTTTTTGTGTATACTGTGTGTTGCTTTCACTGAGGGATGTGCTTTGCAGGGAAAGAAAATCCATCAATTCCCCCGTCAGAATGAAGCCCTGCCTTGTTTACATAGGCAGAGCTTCATCCTGTGTGTATTTTCGACGATCGGCGGGTGCCACCAGAGATCTATTTGATGTGCTTCTGCTGTGACAAATCACAGCAGAAGCGTCGCACATGTGTGCCCCCTTCCCAGAAGTTCAGAATAACGTATATATACGTGATGCTGCACAGCACGGCCAACCTGTAGCAATATATCTGCTATGGGGCAGTTGGCAAGTGGTTATTGACAAAATCTTTCATTTAGCGGCAATAGTGTGGGGGCAGGGCATCATTGTCATCACAGGATATCATCTGCAGCAGAGAAACATTGTCAGTCTAATGGTCCTCATGAATGATTAAGCATTTATTTTGCTGGACAGTTGTGACTTCTTTTTCATTTCTGGTAAAAAATGAATTCCAAGCAGAAGCAATGTGTCGTCATAGAGACCCTGACGAAGGAGGGGTGCAGGCTGTCTGACATTCACAGAAGGCTACAGAATGTTTATGGAAATGACACCGTTGACCAGAGCAATGTCATCAAGTGTCATCTCCGTAAACAATCTGTAGCCTTCTGTGGATGTCGGAAGATCTGCACCCCTCCTTCATCAAGAACTCAATGGTGGCATGGTGCTTCTGCTTGGAATCCAATATTTTTCAGCAATGAGAAAGAAGAAGAGTTACTACAGAGCCGAGTTTTTTAACCAGGGTTCCATGGAAGCCCAAGATTTCTCCAGAGGTTGGTAGGGGTTCCTTGAGCGATGAGCAATCTCTTCCTCTTAGATAAGTTCCCTCTGACACCAATTATATGTTTAACCATCTGTAAGGGGGTAATTCCTCCCTAGGGAGCAGTCTTCCCACTGACCATCACACTGATGTATCATGAGTTGTAGATATAGTCATTTTTAGCAAAGGTTCCCGGAAAGTTATTTTAAGGGAAAAGCAACTAGAAAGTTATTTCAATGGTTCCTCTATGTTAAAAGGGTTGAGGAAGGCTGCTCTAGAGGAAGAGTTACTATAGAGGAAAAGTTACTATAGAGGAAGAGTTGCTCTAGAGGAAGAGTTTTTATAGAGGAAGAGCTTCTATAGAGGAAGAGTTACTATAGAGGAAGAGTTTCTATAGAGGAAGAGTTGCTATAGAGGAAGAGTTACTATGGAGGAAGAGTTACTATGGAAGAAGAGTTACTATGGAGGAAGAGTTACTATGGAGGAAGAGTTACTCTAGAGGAAGAGTTACTCTAGAGGAAGAGTTTCTATAGAGGAAGAGTTACTATGGAGGAAGAGTTACTATAGAGGAAGAGTTACTATAGAGGAAGAGTTACTATAGAGGAAGAGTTTCTATAGAGGAAGAGTTACTATAGAGGAAGAGTTTCTATAGAGGAAGAGTTACTATAGAGGAAGAGTTACTATAGAGGAAGAGTTACTATAGAGGAAGAGTTTGTATAGAGGAAGAGTTTGTATAGAGGAAGAGTTTGTATAGAGGAAGAGTTACTATAGAGGAAGAGTTTGTATAGAAGAAGAGTTTCTATAGAGGAAGAGTTACTATAGAGGAAGAGTTTGTATAGAAGAAGAGTTTCTATAGAGGAAGAGTTTCTATAGAGGAAGAGTTTCTATAGAGGAAGAGTTACTATAGAGGAAGAGTTTCTATAGAGGAAGAGTTTCTATAGAGGAAGAGTTACTATAGAGGAAGAGTTACTATAGAGGAAGATATTGAAAGGGGATATATGGAAAAAATGGGGAGGGAAGGGGATTGGACAATAGGGGAAAAGAAGGGGGAGTGGGACTTTATATGAGACCCGTGCAATAGAGTCTCCATCCCTAATATGATAAACATAGAACATGGGGAACACATGGTGTTCAAACTAAAAACGTGGGACTTTGTATGAGGTGTGGCCAGTGTACACATAATGATATAATAGTAATACATATACAACTGCTGGTAAGCATAAAGAGGCATTTGATTAATAATCACGTGTTTATTAACAAGTTCTATAGCACTTAAACATCAGTAATATGGATCTACATTGGTTCAAAGGGGATGTATACAATGTACAAAAAAATATAATGGTAAGACCATAATAAATGATACAGACATATACAGAATATACCAACAGACACAAGTTAGAATTGTAAATGGTGGTTGGATGCATGGTGAAATTAGCAAACAGTTCAATGGCCTCTTGGGCTCTACGCGTTTCGTGAAAGGAATTTCACTTCATCAGGAGCTGGCACATTTGGGTTTCTAAAAAATATGGCATAATTAATGTTGCATCCAATCAGGGGTTACACTCAGAGGTTGGATGTTGAATATGAAAAATTACTTACAAGGAAATATAAAAACTATCAAAGGGGCTGTTGGCCACCCAGGAATACGTCCATGAAGGGAACTGAGGGGGTGAATACTCCGCACAGGGCAAAAGCGCAAAGGTCCACAGGCAATGTGTGAAAATCCATTAGGTCAGATAGATATAGAGGAAGAGCTTCTATAGAGGAAGAGTTACTAAAGAGGAAGAGTTTCTATAGAGGAAGAGTTACTATAGAGGAAGTGTTACTATAGAGAAGAGTATAGAGAAGAGTTTTTATAGAGAGAGAGTTAATATAGAGGAAGAGTTACTATAGAGGTAGAGTTTCTATAGAGGAAGAGTTACTATAGAGGAAGTGTTACTATAGAGGAAGAGTTACTATAGAGAAGAGTATAGAGAAGAGTTTTTATAGAGAGAGAGTTAATATAGAGGAAGAGTTACTATAGAGGTAGAGTTTCTATAGAGGAAGAGTTTCTCTAGAATGAGAAAGAGTTGCTATAGAGGAAGAGTTTCTATAAAAGGAAGAGTAACTATAGAGGACTTAATAAAGAGTAAGAGTTACTATAAACTAAGAGTTGCTATAGACTAGAGGACGAGTTACTATCGAGGAAGAGTTACTATCGAGGAAGAGTTACTATCGAGGAAGAGTTACTATCGAGGAAGAGTTACTATAGAGAAGGAGTTTTTTTTAGAGGAAGTGTTTCTATAGAGGAAGAGTTTCTTTAGAGGAAGAGTTTCTATAGAGGAAGAGTTACTATGTCGGAAGATTTGCTATTGAGGAATAGTTTCTATAGAGGAAGAGTTGCTATAGAAGAAGAGTTGCTATAGAGGAAGATTTTCTATAGAGAAAGAGTTTTGATAGACAAAGAGTTGCTGTAGAGGAAGAGGTACTATAGACAAAGAGTTAGTATAGTGAAGGAGTTTCTATAGAGGAAGAGTTAATATAGAAGAAGAGTTCTTATAAAGGAAGACTTACTATAGAGGAAGTGTTTCTATAGAGGAAGAGTTGCCATAGAGAAAGAGTTACTATAGAGGAAGAGTTACTATAGAGGAAGAGTTCCTATAAAGGAAGAATTATTATAGAGGAAGAGTTGCTATAGAGGAAGAATTTATATAGAAGAAGAGTTGCTATAGAGGAAGAGTTTCTATAGATTGAGGAAGAGTTACGAAAGAGGAAGAGTTACTATAGAGGAAGAGTTCCTATAAAGGAAGAATTATTATAGAGGAAGAATTACTATAGAGGAAGAGTTGCTATAGAGGAAGAGTTACTATAGATTGAGGAAAAGTTACGAAAGAGGAAGAGTTACGATAGAGGAAGAGTTGCTATAGAGGAAGAGTTGGTATAGAAGAAGGGTTTCTATAGAGGTAGAATTTCTATAGAGGAAGATTTGCTATAGAGGAAGAGTTTCTATAGAAGAAGATTTACTATGGCGGAAGAGTTGCTATAGAGGAATCATTTCTAAAAAGGAAGAGTTTTTATAGAGGAAGAGTTTCTATAGAGGAAGAGTTTCTATAGAGAGAGAGTTTCTATAGAGGAAGAGTTTCTAAAGACTGAGGAAGAGTTGCTATAGAGGAAGAGTTTCTATAGAGGAAGAGTTCCAGGAATCATCAAACTGCGGCCCTCCAGCTGTTGTGGAACTACACATCCCATGAGGCATTGTAAAACTCTGACATTCCCAGACATGACTAGGGATGATTGGAATTGTAGTTCCTGAACAACTGAAGGGCCATAGTTTGAAGACCCCTGCTATGGAGGAAGAGTTACTATAGAGGAAGAGCTGCTATAGAGGAAGAGTTTCTATAGAGGAAGAGTTACTATAGAGGAAGAGTTTCTATAGAGGAAGAGCTTCTATAGAGAAAGAGTTTCTATAGAGAAAGAGTTACTATAGAGGAAGAGTTACTATAGAGCAGTGATGGGGAACCTTGGCACCCCAGATGTTTTGGAACCACATTTCCCATGATGCTCAGCTACACTACAGAGGGCATGAGCATCATGGGAAATGTAGTTCCAAAACATCTGGGGTGCCAAGGTTCACCATCACTGCTATAGAGGAAGAATTTCTATAGAGGTAGAATTTCTATAGAGGAATAGTTGCTATAGAGAAATATTTTCTACAAAGGTGGAGTTTTTACAGAGGAAGAGTTTCTATAGAAGAAGAGTTATTGTACCAACATGTGAAATTTGAACAATCTATGTAAGTTCATAAAAAAGTAATGCCCACTTATGCACCTCGTACATACTAGTATTCGTCTACTTTGGTACATTTTCCCCATAATACTTTCTATGACCAGCTGACCACTCCAATTAGAGATCTAAATGGCTTCTCCGGTCTTCTTCATAGCCGATCCACACACTCCCTCATCGCCCCCTCCCCCTCCTTCTAGCAATCTCCATCCCTCTTATAAAAGCAATTTTCCTGCCAACTAACTACCCTCACACTAAATTAAATGGTTCCATAAAAAACCTGGAATCCGCTATAATGGACCATGTGCCATAAAATCTTACATTTGGGGGAAAGCACAGGTTATAAAGAATTGATTCTGGTTATTGATAATGGTAATGGCCCACAAGGATATCTTTCAGAGGGGGAAAAAAACGGCCAATTCATCACTCACTGTAATTGTCTTTCAAATGCTGAGATTCATTTGCTTTCGGGACGAGTCTGTAACATGTCGAGTTTAAAAAAAAAATAAAAAATTCCTTTACTTTATGGACACAAGTCACTTCATCACCGACAATCTGGCTCTTCAATCTTATCAACGTACCTTGTGATTGTCACTGACATGAATAATGTGCAGTCATTTTCTCATGATGCACTTTTTTTTTTTCTTATTATCAGTCCCGTTCTGTTTAGGAGATGATTTGATGGAGAGTATATAATCTGAACCTATGAATTAAATGCTCAGTTTCAGTCTTAGCTCTGCAGAACTGTGTTTGTTCTGGGATGACGGGCATATTTGGAGGAAATTAAAATCTAAAGGAGCGAAGGTGCTTAACCCCTTGGCGCCGAGGGTACGCAAATATGCGGCTCCACTAGACTGGACATTTTTTCCCGTGGGGCCGCATATTTGTGTATCTGTCTTATTACTAGGAGCACACCACATGGCACGTTCCCAGCACAGAGACCAGTGTCTTGCCGAGGGCCCTGGGCTCCGTACTTACGTTCTGGACCTGGAACTCCTAATTCCGGATCACCTGATAGCTGTGATAGCCTATGATTGGCTACCACAGTGATCAGTTCTCTATCAGAATGGAGGAGAGAGATACATTGTATCTCTCTCACTCCTTACAGAGAAAGAGAGAGAGAGAGATACAATGTATCTCTCTCCTCCATTCTCTCCTCCTCCTTACAGAGAGAGAGAAAAAATAACTGTGTAAAAAAAAAAAAATAATAATAATAATAATAAATAAATAAATAAAATAAGAAAAAAATACAAAAATAGTTAGATAAAGTTTTGATCTAGGTCCATGCCAGGGTTAGTGTTTGGGCCAAGGTCAGGGTCAGTATTCTTATGGGCAGGATTTATTTATTTTTTTAATTAGTATCAGTTAGTGTCTGTGCATGAATGCTGGGCTGTACTACGGGTACAAACAACTAACATACACATATGTGGTATCCAGGGGCGTAGATAAGGGGGGGGGGTCAGGGGGGTCCAATCACCCCCCTTCCCTCGAGCATCGGTCAGTTTCACAGCAGCTAGGGGAGGGTAGCCTATCAGCTGCAGGAGCCGCACTGCCACTGGGAAGACCACCTGTCTCATCCACAAGGCTGACAGGCAGGGCCCGGCTGACATTGAAGCCATGTTTACTATTTGCTTCATTAACAGATGTGCCTGCTGGGGGTGCTGTATTTACTGTATATATATATATATATATATACACACACACACATTATAATATATGGAGGATAAAAATTAAACAAAAACCAATACCTAATATATAGAAGGTGTTCTCAGACTAAAATATTTATGGATGTAAAGTGCAATTGGTCAATCAATACAATCGCAAATCAATAAATATACATGTATATCTTATGTAAACATTTAAAGTGCAAAGTAGTGCAAGAAAAATGGTGCAATAAAACACACACAGTGCGCACGCCCCCAAGAGATATATATATATATATATATATATGAGTTGTATAATAATGATTATATAAAAATAATTATATAAAAATAATTATATAAAAGTGGCCATTTGGAGGATCTGGCCTGTGAACCAACGAAAATGGGTGTAATCCTGTGTTGAAAAATATATTATAAAATATTCCTCAGTGAAAAGTGCAAGTTTAACCACTTTACTACCGCTTACGGGAATACTACTGAGGCAGAGTGGCTCGTTCCCGTCCAGTCACGTAGTATTAACGTGACTGGACTCCTCCCCTTCTGGGCGGCGCTTGCGCGCCGCCGGAGGCTCGCTCCCGCTGTTTTCATTCACAGCGGGAGTCGGGCCAGGGGAGGAGCAGCGGCGATCGCCGCTGCTCTTACCCGATCGTCGGGGATCGAGTCTGGAGATCCGCCCGCTGTGTGTAAACACAGCGGGCGGATCTCCATAGTGACAGGGAGTGACAGATCGGACTGTTCAGCATAGCTGGACATCCGATCTGTCCATGAATCACATAGTCACCTCCCCCCCTACACGTCAGTAAGCACCAGGCATACATTAACCCCTCCCTCTCCAATAAAATTAACCCCTTCCCTGCCAGTGTCATTTTTACAGTAACAGTGCATATATATAGCACTGATTACTGCAGTAATGTCACTGGTACCCCCAAAAGTGTCAAAAATGTCAGTCAGGGGTCCGGTCTGTCCGCCGCAATGTCGCAGTCCCGCAAAAAAAATCGCAGATCGCCGCCATTACGCGTTAAAAAAAAACCACCAAAAATGACAGAAATCTTTCCCTTTGTTAGTAAACGCAATAACTTTTGCGCAAACCAATCAAAATACGCTTATTGCGATTTTTTTTACCAAACATATGTAGCATAAAACAAATTGGCAAAAAACTTTTAAAAAAATTGGTTTTTACATCTTTTTTGGGGGGAATTTCATATAAAAAAATGTGAAAAATATTGTTATTTTTTCAAAATAAACGCTCTTTTTTTGTTTATAGCGCAAAAAGTAAAAATCGCACAGGTGATCAAATACCACCAAAAGAAAGCTCTGTTTGTGGGAGAAAAAGGACGTAAATTTCGTTTGGGTACGGCGTCGCACGACCGCGCAATTGTCAGTTGAAGTCGCACAGCGCCGAATCGCAAAAAGTGGCCTGGACGGAAGACAGCAAAATCCTCCGGTTGTAAAGTGGATAATGAAGAAACAGGGTAAAGTGCAATTGCTGTAGTGAAAAGAAATAAAATAATCTAAGTGCAATGTGATATAAAAACGATCACAAATAATATAATATGACAAATAAATAAACTGGAAAAGTGCTTATATGTGCAATAAATTTAAATCGGAAATTGCTAATCTGAGAACCCACAGAGGTGAAGAAATTATCAATTAATCTGTATCTGTGAGAAAAAAAGGGAGGTTCAATCGATCAAATAGATTGAAAAAGTTAATTAATTAAAAGGAATTGGGAAAAATGTCCATAAAAGTCCAATAAACGGTGAACTGTGGCGATATTCTACTCCGTGAGTGGTTATTTAGTGGTGCTCCAATAGTTCAAGTGCCGGGTGTGGAGACAGTGCTTCCCTTTTTATTCCCAATTTCTCCCGCACTCACCAGATAATCACACCCCTGCAGGGGTAGCAAGCATATAGGACCAGGATCCACTATCCGGTCTTGGGGTGCTCACATATGCTGATCCTCCTGGTGTTATACTCTCTGAGCCATATAGAGCATGGATATCATATGCCAGAATGTGTTCATAGGGAAAATGTCCAGGGCATCATAGAGGAAAAAGGAGCCTCATATAGTGATGTATCGTTTTGAAAGCTATCTTTATTGGTAGGTAGGTGGTGGTATCACTGCGATTGTCAGGAGTGGTAGAATTTATTGTGGGTTGTTCTTTGGTGGAAGGTTATTGTATTAGCAAGAAATATACAGCTAAATTAAAAAAACAAAAATAAAAAAAAAAAACAGATTTTTTTACTATTTTGGGCCAGTTTTTTTTATGATAACAATAAAAAAAAAAAAAAATCCGGAGATATGTATTACCATTTACCACCATGAGAAAGCCCAATTATTGTCCTGTATTAAAAATGTGATATAATCCACCTGGATGCACAAAGTAGTTGTGGTGATCTGTACGGTTTTACTAACACGTCAAAGTTGCAAAATTGTGCTTAGATATTAACATTTGTTTTACCCTTAGGTGCAAAGGGGTTAAAGTGTATGTCCAGGCAAAAGTTTTGGATAGAGTGGGGTAAAGTTAGAGAGAGAATATCTCACTGTTCTGGCTGACCTATACTATATTACCAAAAGTATTGGGACACCTGCTTTTACACTCACAGAAACTTTGTTGGCATCCCAGCTTTAGTCCGTAGGGTTCAATATTGAGTTGGCCCCCCCTTTGCAGTTATGACAGCTTCAACTCTTCTGGAAAGATTTCATATGGTTTAGGAGGTCATTTGTGAGGTCAGGCACTGATGTTGGATGAGAAGGCCTGGCTACCAGTCTGTGCTCTAATTCATCCCAAAGGTGTTCTATCGGGTTGAGGTCAGGACTCTGTGCAGGCCAGTCAAGTTCCTCCACCCCAAACTCGCTCATCCATGTCTTTATGGACCTTGCTTTGTGCACTGGTGCGCAGTCATGTTGGAACAGGAAGGGGCCATCCCTAAACTCTTATCACAAAGTTGGGAGCATGAAATTGCCCAAAATGTCTTGGTATGCTGACGCCTTAAGAGTTCCCTTCACTGGAACTAAGGGGCCAAGCCCAACGCCTGGAAAAGAACCCCACACCATAATCCCCCCTCCACCAAATAATTTGGACTAGTCAAAAAAAAAAAAAATTCGACCAATTAGAATTTTGTGTAAAGAATAGCTGGTTGTTAAGTAGTGGGACGGGAAGTC
This sequence comes from Pelophylax lessonae, assembly GCF_965119305.1. Taxonomy (NCBI): domain Eukaryota; kingdom Metazoa; phylum Chordata; class Amphibia; order Anura; family Ranidae; genus Pelophylax; species Pelophylax lessonae. The sequence continues at coordinate 679,257,226 of NC_138770.1, read as the reverse complement.
CTTGACAACTGATGACTCATCAGCTGTCAGCATGCTTCCCCAATGACAGCTGAAATATAAACAAAAGAATGGCAGCAATAGAGAATTTAAAAAAAAAAAAAAAAAAACAGTGCGGGGCCCCTCCCCCAATCCATACCAGGCCCTTCGAGTCCAGTATGGTTTTTAAAGGTAACTCCATGACAAAATATTTTTAAAAAAATGACGTGGGGTCCCCCCCAAAATCCATACCAGTCCCTTACCTGAGCATGCAGGAAAGGGGGGGTGCTTTGGAGTGGGGGCTCTGGGGGCTCTGTTGATGGGGACAAGGGCCTCTTCCCTACAACCCTGTGTGGATCTGCGGGTGGGGGGCTTATCAGAATCTGGATGCCCCCTTTAACAAGACCCCCAGATGCCGCCCCCCCCCCATGTGAATGAGTATGGGGTACATAATACCCAAATCTATTCACCTGAAGGGCTTGGTATGGATTGGGGGGGGGGGGGGGTCCACGCTGAGTTGTTTTTCCGGAATTTTCTATTCTTTTGTTTACATTTCATATGTCAGTGAGGAAGCCCGCTGACAGCTGATGAGTCATCAGTTGTTAAGGACGCAACGGTGGCTGCTTAAAGTGGTTGTAAACCCACCTTTATAACTTTTACCTATAGCTATAAGGCTTAGGTACTGCAAATATCTCCTAAATTTCCACCGTTTAGGAGATATTTACATTGAATGCAGCCGATGACGTCATCGATGCATGCGCTCTGAAGAAACGGCTGTCCGTTCCATTTCTTCAGAGCCCTGTGCCGTGACCGGTGGCTCCCACGCGCATGCGCGAGAGTGACGTCACGCAGCTCCGGCCAGTAATACAGCCGGAGTCCACAGACCCAGAAGGAAGATAGGCAAAGATGGATGCGGCCGCCTTCGGGGATAACGCAGGCTTCGTTTGCTGGTAAGTGTCACATAATGTGCTACTATACGATGCATACTAGCACATTATGCATTTACTTTTCAGGGAAGAAAAAAAGAGTTTACTTCCTCTTTAACAATCAGCTATTCCTCACTTAGAATTCAAATCGGTGGATCATTTTTCGACTGATCCAAATTCTAATCATTCCAAAAATTTTGAAAATGTATAAACATAACAAAATTTAACAAAAACAAAACTAAACAAATTCTGAAAACAAATCAAAGACATAAAATTAGTAACATAACTAATCTATCCGAAACTAAACAAATTTTTCCGTTCTGCACATGTCTAAAAATACTCCAGCATACCTGCCCCCCACCCCTTTAGACCCTTTCATTAGGAGGAATTATTTCTATAACCCCCTATAGCAGGGGTGTCAAACTCAATTTCATGTCGGGCCGCATCAGCATTATGGTTGCCCTCAAAGGGCCGGTTATATATGTAAGATTAGATGTCCAGAGCACCCCATGCCCCCTTACATGGGATGTCAAGAACACCCCCCCACCACCATCAGAAGTCAAGAGTCACCCACCCTTCCTTACATCACAATGCACCCCTTACCTTGTGCTGATGCCAGGAAGAAGATGCGGGTGGATCTGGGAAGAAGTGCAGGGTCTGGAGGAGAACCAGAGGGCTAGAGTCAGCGTCCAGATTTTGCTGAATGCTGAGATCAGGGTGGGCAGAGGCAAGGTGGTGTTGCGGCTACACAGAGAGGTGCAGGATCTGCAGGAGGAGTTCTGAACTCTCTGCTGCAGACTGCGAAGTAGTGTGGGGGGGGGGGGGGTTGTTCAAAGATGAGCCTTTCTGCAGCTGCACAGAGGAGTGCAGGATCTGGCAAAGGAGTTCTGTCCTCTCAAGGTGGGGGCAGAGACAAGGGGGATGCCGCAGCTGCAGGAGAGGTGCGAGGGCCACATAAAATGGCCTGGGGGGCCGCATTCGGCCCGCGGGCCTTGTGTTTGACACCTGTGCCCTATAGGATGAGGAAAAAGCTGTTGCATTTGGTAGCTTGGGTTCTCATTTACCATTGAAACTACCAAGGACACAGAGTCACCTTTCTGAGGGCCAGTGACTCTGCTGTATCAGATGGGACTTTTCTGCAGGTAATCCAGATTTAGCACTAATCCTAAAACCAGGTGAATGATACATGATTTTTATCTTTAGAACAATAAATCCAATTGCACATTTACCAAAAATACACAGCGTTTCCCTTTTTAAAACAACCCCGCTTTTGTTTGATGCTTTAGTATGACCGCACCTATAGCTCCATGTACAATATAGAGCCAGACGGAACAAATAATGGGCTCTAATTGGCCAGATATAGTAACAAGTGATTAGCATCTGTTTGCTGTAAAGTGAACTAATAAAATCTTATTTCTGGACATTGTATCATCGGCAGATAAATGCAAATTAAAAACATGCTAATACAATTCTGGTGATTATGTCTGAATTAAAACTCCATCTGTTCTGCCTCCAGAAAAAGGAAGATACATTAGTATAGTTCCCGGCGATCATTGAAGAAAATGTTACACAAGTTTTAGCAGTTAAGGTGTCCAACTATCTATGTACGGCGAAAATCTTATCCTCAGATGAGGCAACTTCTGAAAAGTTCGATGAGTTGTGGTTTGGGCCAAACTTTTTGAAAAAGAGGTGTTTTAGACATGAAGGCTGCGATTCTTTAATAATTGGGTCTTTGGAGACAGACTGGAACTGAATGTTCAGCTGGCCATATACTGTACGGTTCCTGAGGAAACAGGCTGAGATTCGGTCAGTGGGTGCCACTTCCAGCTCGACATCCCTTGTTTAACCACTTAAGCCCCGGAAGATTTTCCCCCCTTCCTGACCAGGCCCTATTTTGCGATTTGGCACTGCGTGACTTTAACGGACAATTGCGCGGTCGTGTGACGCTGTACCCAAATGATATTGACGTCCTTTTTTTCCCACAAACAGAGCTTTCTTTTGGTGGTATTTGATCACCTGTGCGATTTTTTGATCATGCGCTATAAACAAAGAAAGAGCAGCAATTTTGCAAAAATAGCAATATTTTTCAAATTTTTTTTATATGAAATTCCCAAAAAAAAAAGTAAAAATCAAAATTTTTTAACATTTTAGGCCAATTTGTTTTCTGCTACCTATGTTTGGTAAAAAAAAAATTGCAATAAGCGTATTTTGATTGGTTTGCACAAAAGTTATTGGGTTTACTAAGGGAAAGATTTTTGTCATTTGTATTGTTTTTTTTTTTTTTACGAGTAATGGCGATCTGCAATTTTTTTTGCAGGACTGCGACATTGCGGCGGACAGATCGGACCCCTGACTGACATTTTTGACACTTTTGGGGGTACCAGTGACATTACTACAGTAATCAGTGCTATACATATGCACTGTTACTGTACTAATGACACTGGCAGGGAAGGGGTTAACTTTATTGGAGAAGGAGGGGTTAAGTGTGTCCCTAGGGCAGTGATGGCAAACCTTGGCACCCCAGATGTTTTGTAACTACATTTTCCTTGATGCCCAACTACACTCTAGAGTGCATGAGCATCATGGGAAATGTAGTTCCAGAACATCTGGGGCGCCAAGGTTCACCATCACTGCCCTAGGGGCGTGCTTCTAACTGTAAAGGGATGTGGCTGTTTGTGTAACTACAGAGATATACGATCCTACATAGCAGGACCGTATGATCTCTGCACTTACACAGGGGAGAATGACAGACGGCTTTGTTTACATTAGCCGCCTGCCTTTCTCCCTGTGTACCGGACGATCGCGAGTGATGTCCGCCGGTCACACATGCGGGGATATTAGGGAGCGAGCCTCCTATTGGCTCGCAGGCAAGTGATGTACACATACGTCACTTTGCCTGCACGGGGCTGACCGCCGCAGTATGTGTACTTGCGGCGGTCGGCAAGCGGTTAAAAAATATTAAAGCGGAGTTCCACCCAAAAGTGGAACTTTCGCTTTAAGTGCTCCTGACCCCCTGACATTCCACATTTGACATGACACTTATTTTTTTTGGGGGGGGGAACGGGAACCTAGATTTGACCTAGATTGACTCGAGCAGAAGTTCTCTTCTCCTCCTTCCCTGCAATCTTCTGGGACACGTCACAGGTCCTAGAAGATTGCCCAGCCACTAAGGAAGCACAGCGTGACTAATATGGAGTTGCTCACTTTTGCAGCTATAGAATCTGCTCTCCTGCAACTATCTATGTATGGCAAAAATGTTATCCTCAGAGATGAGGGAACTTCTGAAAAACTTTGACGAGTTGTGGTTTGGCCAACTTTTTGAAAAAGTGGTGTTTTAGACATGGAGACTACGATTCTGTAATAATTGGGTCTTGGGAGACAGACTGGAACTGAATGTTCAGCTGGCCATATACTGTACTGTTCCTGAGGAAACAGGCTGGGATTCGGTCAGTAGGTGCCACTTCCAGCCCGACACCCCTCATTTGAAAAATATTAAGGGAGCTGGGTAGAAAATTGTCTACCAAAAAGCAGTGCATTCAACTAGTTGGACTATCTTTAGGTGGCCAGCATTAGTTAACTGAATAGGTATATCTAGAGCTACTGTTTGTTATCTATCTATCTATCTATCTATCTATCTATCTATCTATCTATCTATCTATCTATCTATCTATCTATCTATCTATCTATCTATCTATCTATCTATCTATCTATCTATCTATCTATCTATCTATCTATCTATCTATCTATCTATCTATCTATCTATCTATCTATCTATCTATCTATCTATCTATCTATCCTTATGTCACTCTGTCTGTCTATCTATATGTACAAGCATTTGTGGATACCTGACCATTACCCCTATATGAACTTGTTGGACATCCCATTCCAAACCTATGGTCATTAATATACTGTAGAGTTGTCCACCAAGACCATTAAAATTGAGTTGCCCTCTCCCCCTATGGAGTCTCCCACCTTGGCCAATAATATTGACTTGCCCCCACGATGGCCAATAATATGGAGCAGTGGCGGCCCGTCCATTGGGGGCGCATGGGCACCCCATCCATGCGTTCAGCCCCCTAATCTACATGCAGGACGCTAAACGCTTGGATTCCATTGTGTTTTTTTTTTTTCAACCATGTGATTAGAGGCTCTAATAGGCTTCAAAAAAGGGTGGGCTCAGGGCCCAGTGAGCCCACCCTGTTGTGTGACAATAGTGAATAAATATTCACTATTATCACACTGATTCTCCCCCCAGCCAATCAGGAAGTGGGTCCTGAGGCCCGTTTCCCAATTGGCCGAAAGGAGAAGCCATGCTATTGGCCAAAGAGGGGGAGGAGGGAGGAGTAACAGGGGAAGCTCCGCCGCTGCTGGGGGAAGCCTCCACCGCCACTGCCTGCCCTCCACGTCAGTCCAGGGTGATTGAGCCGGCGACAGGGGCGGGGTGTGGTGGTATGGTGTGGGGGCTGGAGCTGGTGTGGTCAGGGGGGTATGGTGTGGTCCTTCTGCCACCCCGGGCACATGGAGCACCAGCCGCCACTGATATGGAGTTATGCACCCTTGCAGCTATAGAATCCTTTCCACAAGATTTTGGAGGGGTTCCACAGTAAATTGTGCCCATTTGTGAGGTCAGGTACTGACACTCAATGAGAAGACCTGGCTCACAATCAGTGTTTTAATTCTGTGCAAGATGCTCCAGTTCCTCCACACCAAACTGGTCAAAAGATGTCTTTATGGAGTTGGCTTTGTACACAAGGGACAGTCTGCTGGAACAGAAAAGAGTCTTCACCAAACTGTTACCACAAGGATGGAAGAGCACAATTGTCTACAATGTCTTTGTATGTTTTAGAATTACCAGTACCCTTCACTGGAGACAAATTAACTCATTGTAGACAATTGTGCTCTTCCAACTTTGTGGTAACAGTTTGGGGAAGACCCATGACTGTCCCCTGTGTACAAAGCCAGCTCCATAAAGACATGGTTTGACCAGTTTGGTGTGAAGGAACTCAAGTCGCCTGTTGATCCCTGACCTCATCCCTACTGAGATGAACTGGACCTTTTTACTTTCCTTGCCCACTTAGCTAAAAGGACATTTTGTAAGGTCATGTACTGATGTTGGATGAGAAGACCCGACTCAAAATCGACTTTCCAATTCATCCCAAATGTGTTTAGTAAGGATGAGGTCAGGGCTCTGTGAAGGACACTCAAGTTCCTCCACACCAAACTGGTCAAACCATGTATTTGTCTTTGAAAATAAAAATGAAGCTATAGAATTTGTGTCCATTTAGTCAAAAGAGCATTCAGGTCAAGGCTCTGTGCAGGACACTTGGGTTCCTTCACACCAAACTGATCCAAACTGGTCAAACCATGTCTTTATGGAGCTGACCCAGCCTGGTCAAACTATGTCCTTATAGAATCTGGTCCAAAGTGGCCAACACACGTCTTGATGGATCTAGTCCACACTGGTCAAACCATGTCTTTATGGAGCTGTCCCAGTCTGGTCAAACCATGTCTTTATAGAATCTGGTCCAAATTGGTCAACACATGTCTTTATGGATCTAGTCTACACTGGTCAATCCATGTCTTTATTAAGCTGGCTTTGTTCACAGGGGCACAGTCATATTGGAATAAAAAAGGGTCTTCACCAAACTGTTACCACGAGATTGGAGAAGCACAATTGTCTACAATGTCTTTGTATGATGTAGTTTTAACATGGAGACACTTGGATCCAAAATTTGGAGGGGGATCTACATACTGACCATATGGGAGATGTAATGGGCAGGAGACCACATACCATAGTGTATCTGGTATTCTGATAACTATAAACAGGTAATACGTATAATAATAGTATTTAGTATATTTATTTTTTTCATATTTTCTAATTTATAATTTGCTCTATATGTACACGAAGACCAAGCAACTCAGAAAATGTAGTGATGGTGGATGGGGACAAACTCTGCAAAGGGGCCCAACAGTTATACCTTCTGAATGTGAACGGCCTGCATGGAGAAAAATAATAAATTCATATGAAATCTGAAAAAGAAAGCAATGAATCTGCTGGATACAGTGATATAAATTACCCGCATACAGTTATCGGAACAGCGAATATTTCCCAATTCATCCCAATGGATGAGGTAAGGATGAGGTTGGGGCTCTGTGAAGGACACTCAAGTTCCTCCACACCAAACTGGTAAAAACCATATCTTTGTCTTTGAAAATAAAAATGAATCTATAGAATTTTGTGTCAATTTAGTCAAAAGAGCATTTGTGAGGTCAGGTACAGATGTTGAATAAGAAGACCTGGATCACCTTTGGTGTTCCAGTTCATCTCAAAGGTGTTCAGTAGGGTTGAGGTCAAGGCTCTGTGCAGGACTCTTGGGTTTCTTCACACCAAACTGATCCAAACTGGTCAAACCATGTCTTTATGGATCTAGTCAACACTGGTTAAACCACACGTCTTTATAGAATCTGGTCCAAACTGGTCAACACGTGTCTTTATGGATCTAGTCCACACTGGTCAAACCATGTCTTTATGGAGCTGACCCAGCCTGGTCAAACTATGTCTTTAAAGAATCAGGTCCAAACTGGTCAACACATGTCTTTATGCATCTAGTCCACACTGGTCATACCATGTCTTTATGGATCTAGTCCACACTGGTCAAACCATGTCTTTATGGAGCTGGCTTTGTACACAGGGGCACAGTCATATTGGAATAAAAAAGTTTCTTCACCAAACTGTTACCACAAGATTGGAGAAGCACGATTGTCTACAATGTCTTTGTATGATGTCGTTTTAACATAGAGACCCTTGGATCCAAAATTTGGATAAGGATCCACATACTGACCATATGGGAGATGTAATGGGCAGGAGACCACATACCATAGTGCAGCCCTCAAATTTTCCACTCGCCTGCTCGCATTTTGTGAGTGGAAAATTATGTTTGGCGAGCTCTGGGGAAGAGAGGAGAGGAAAGCCGGATAATGTCAGAGCGGCGGATCATCCCGCTGTACCAGCTTTAGTTGTAATTGCCGGGTGCTCGCCGACACACACAGTCCCTCCTCCTAGCCCGGCTTCTTTGATAGACAGAAGACCTGGCCAACCAGGACGTGCGACGTCAATCAAAGAAGCCGGGCTAGGAGGCGGGACTGTGTATGTCGGCGAGCGCCCGGCAATTACAAGCTGTTACAGCGGGATGATCCGCCGCTCTGACATTATGCGGCCAGCAGTACTGATGGAGGGGGTAAGCCGATCATCTCATGTTAAGGCCAGAGCCGGGGGATGGACGGCTGCCCTGGGCATCTGTAGTATGGGAGGTGGAGGGGGCCTGTCAATAGCGGTCGTCAGATCAGGACTTCTTCTCACCTTAAATAGTCGGAGTGGTGGTGGAGAGGAGAAGCCTATTCCTAAACCTTTGCACGGACAGCTGGTGGGAGAGATGCGGCTGCAGAAGGGGAAGAAGATTGCGGCTCAGGAAGGACACTGGATGTCAGATCGGGACTATACAGAGTTTGTTATCCCCTCTCCTCCGAGTCAAAGCAAGCAATGTGGAAAGGGGGCGGGTAACAAACTCTGTACAGTATAGTCCGATCTGACATCCAGTGTCCTTCCTGAGCCGCAATCTTCTTCCCCTTCTGCAGCCGCATCTCTCCCGCCAGCTGTCCATGCAAAGCTTTAGGAATAGGAATCGGCTTCTCTTAGGCTCCTCCTCCGCTTTGACATATGAAGAGGAGAAGGAGCCTCAGAAGAGGAGGATCACAGAGCGATGTGCCGTGCTGTATCTGAGGTCTGCATGCTGGAGGAAAGGGAGAACTACACTGGGGGCACAAATCTTATCCTGTCACCTCCCAAATTCCCATCTCAGCACAATCCCCCCCCCCTCCTAGCACAACCCCCCCATCTCAGCACAACCCCCCCCCCCTCCTAGCACAACCCCCCCAATCTCAGCACAGCCCCCCCCCCCATATTGATCCCACCTAGAAGTAATCATCTTCTCCCCACCTCTCCTAGTACAAATTCTCTTATCCCCCCCCCCCCCCCAAGGACAATCCCCCAAAAAGTATTTGTACTGGGAGGGGTGGGGAGAAGATGATTACTTCTAGGTGGGATCGATATGGGGGGGAGGGGGGTTGTGCTGGGATGGGGAATTTGAGAGGTGACAATATAACATTTCTTCTAGCAGGGGAATTGTGGGGGGGGGGGTGCTAGGAGGAGTGATTCGTGCTGGGGGAGGGGGTGAGGATTTGTGCCAGGAGTGGGGATTTGGGGATCGTCCTTGAAGAGATTATTGGAATGGGGTGGGGGGATGGATTTGTGCCAGAACAGGAAGTCTCGGGGCTGTTAAAAGGGGGTATTCGGGGGGGGGGGGGGTTGTGCCAGTAGGAATAATGGGGGTTTTTTGTGCTAGGGGAAAATTTTGATGGGGGGAGGATTTGACGGGTAGGATTTGTTCTAGGAGGTGAAATTTGGGGGGGGGGGGGGGTACTAGGAGGGTGTTATGGGGAGTTCCAGACCCTTGATGGGCACTGATTAGGCTGCACTGATGGGCACTGAAAACGTTGTTGTTAATATTTATTTTTGTAACTTCTGCATTAATGCAAAAACATTTAACAGTGTAATTTTATGAGATAATTTATGAGGGCGTGTTTAGGGGCGGAATTAGGGGCGGGGCAGGGTAGGAGTTGGTTGGCGAGTAACCCTTCAGGCCTGGCTAGTAGCTCAGGACTTTAAATTTTGAGCCCTGCCATAGTGTATCTGATATTCAGATAACTATGAACAGGTAACACATATAATAATAGTATTTAGTATATTTTATTTTTTTCATATTTTTTAATTTATAATTTGCTCTATATGTACATGAAGACCAAGCAACTCAGCAAATGTAGTGACGGTGGATGGGGACAAACTCTAACAATGCAAAGGGGCCCAACAGTTATACCTTCTGAATGTGAACGGCCTGCCTGGAGAAAAATAATAAATTCATATGAAATCTGAAAAAGAAAGCAATGAATCTGCTGGATACAGTTACATAAATTACCCGCATACAGTTATCGGAAAACAGCGAATATTTCCCAATAGTGGTCTGTTAATAGGAGATCTATGGCCGTTGGAAGCCCTGGAGTGCAAGCCTTTACAACTTGTTGTTGGTCATCTGAAGAGCGATTCATTTGCCTGCCAATTATGTGCAGAAAATAAAAGTGGGATGTTTATCATATTGACGTAAAGCGCTCCATCTTTGATTAGGCGCAGGAATGTCTGATTGCTGTAAAATGATTTGCAGGCGTTCTGCCTCTGAGCTGTCAAAGCTTTGATACAAAGAAAAATTGCATTGTTCATCAGAAAATTCCAGCTTTAATCCGTGACCTTACCGACTGTCACAATGACCCGCTCCGCACGAAGGAAAATTCAATAACGCCTCCCCTGGTTATATCCCCGGGGACAAGATGCAGAGTGTATACTGTATATGTATTGATGGGAAACGACAGACACTAAAACTGATCAGACTTCCTCTAATGTTGCACTCCTACTCCAATTTACAATCTTTAATATCAATAGTGCCGGCCATTTAAACCGTCGCTTTGCATCATGAAGACGATCACTCATGGAGTTGCTGGTCTTTAGCGGTGAAGAGGGTCTATAAAACAGTTCATAAGTGGATTTAAATGGCAAGCAAACTTTTTAACAGCTGAACATGCTATGCAGTGTTCCTGCACATGTAACTGCACATGGGGGGGGGGGGGGGGGGGGGCAAGACTTTTCCTGCACATGGGGCAGACTGGCAACTTTCAGCCCAGGGGCAAGTACAAACCAGAGGCCCATGGTGCAGCGACTCAGCCCCGCTCCCACTGTCCCTCTTCCTCTTCCTGTCCTCCTCCTGACCCCCATTCCAGGCTGAAGCTCTGCTCCCAGGGCTCTCTATTCACCGGCTGAATCCTGGTTCCCAACCTGGCCAGCAGGGGGCGGTTGGGGGAGCTGGGACAGCTTGGTTGGGGCTGGCCAGGGGAGGAGAGTCTCCAATGGGGCATTAAACTGGCCTCTGCTCAGACACATTTTACACCAGGCATGTCCAACCTGTGGCCCGGGCGCCGCATGCGGCCCGGAACCGCAGGCAATGCGGCCCACTGCCCCCTGACAATTTTATTTTTTTTTGCTGGGTAGGAAGGAAGTTGAGTCAGGGGCACGGCCACAGCGGCTTCCAACTAACTGTAGGCAGAGGCTGCCTCTGGGGGGATCATTCACTAGTTGTGTTAAATATTTTCTGGGGGGGAGGGGGGCGCGGCAGCTCGGGAAGGGCACAGTGCCGTTTTATTACTTGTATACCTTAACTATAGTATATATTTTATATGCGACCCGAGAACATTTCTCTACACTCAGTGTGGCCCAGAGAAGCCAAAAGTTTGGACACCCATGCTTTACACCATTCATGTTGGGGGAGAGGGGGGGGGGCTGCGCTCTGTCCTTGTCTTCAACCTGCACTCGGTAGGTCAGCGGCAGGGACTTTTTACTTCTCTCCAGGAATCCTTTAGGCATGTCTGTAGCAGAAGCAGTGCAGCCTTTTTACAGGGCATCAGAGCGGCCCAAGGGCCAATTGCCCCTCTGCCCCCTGGCCCAGTCCTCACCTGCACAGGGGGCCAATTTTCTGAGTCTGTCCATAACCAGCCCAAAGTGACCCCTCAAGAAAAAAATCAAAACAATCAGTTCTGGACCGGAAGGATTTTCCCCTTAACCACTTTTGGACTGGAAGGATTTGCCCCCTTAATGACCAGGCCATTTTTTTTGCGATTCGGCACTGCGTTACTTTAATGGAAAATTGCGCGGTCGTGCGACGCTGTACCCAAATAAAATTGATGTCCTTTTTATCCCACAAATAGAGCTTTCTTTTGGTGGTATTTGATCACCTCTGTGGATTTTTATTTTTTGCGCTATAAACAAAAAAAGAGCGACAATTCTGAAAAAAATATATATATATTTTTCACATTCTGCTATATAACATTCCCCACGAAAAATTAAAAAATCTAAATTTTGTATCCTTATAGGCCAATTTGTATTCTGATATGTATTTTTGGTGTAAAAAAAAATCGCAATAAGCGTATTTTGATTGGTTTGCGCAAATGTTATCGTGTTTACAAACTAGGGGAAAGATTTATGTCATTTTTATTTATTTATTTTTTTTTTTACTAGTAATGGCGGCGATCTGCAATTTTTTCCAGGACTGCGACATTGTGGCGGACAGATTGGACCCCTAACTGACATTTTTCACACTTTTGGGGGGACCAGTGACATTACTACAGTAATCAGTGCTAAAAATATGCACTGTTACTGTAATAATGACACTGGCAGGGAAGGGGATAACCCAGGGGCGAACAAAGGGTTAAGTGAGAGCCTAGGGGAGTGTTTCTAACTGTATGGGAGTGGGGCTTGTGAAATGACCATAGAGACCTGTGATCCTATATAGAAGGAGGAGCTCTGTGATCATTCCAGAGAGAAGAACGGTCGGCTGTGTTTACAACAGCTGACCATCCTTCTCTCTCAGCGGGGATCGATCGCGGGAGCCTGGCGGCAACTGCGGCCACCGGTCCCGTGGATCGGCATCTCCGCTGCCTAGTAGGGGGCGTGCGCTCACCCCCCAGTGCCACACGCAGGCTACATTTTTTTCGCGCAGCCAAGCCAGCCTGCCGCAGTAAATCTGCAGGGGGCAGTCAGCAAGTGGTTAAAGTATTATTGAATTTTAGGTTTAAACTTTAAATGTTAAACTCCTTTACATTTGCTTCAAAATGTGGCATTGGACGCTTTTTTAAAGCACTCTGAATGCCAATCAAAGCTCCTGTCACTAAATAAAATGGTTCCTTACAGTCCTGGTCCCACGTTGTGTTTTCTTTGCTTCAAAAATTATCCCCCATGTCACTTTCTTGGTGCTTCAAAACTCTCCAAAGCCTCCATAGAAGTCTATGACAATGCTCGCTAACAGCCCCTGAAGCTTTTATTCATCTTTAGCTTCACTTTGTTTTGGCGGTATTGGAGGTGTGAGATATCCCAGGATGCACTGGAAAACCAACAAGTGAACCAAAAAGACATCAACAGCAGTCACTTCCGGTTCATGTGTATATATTCTGCGAGTGTGGTGCAGACGTCACATCTGGTGTGCAGCATGGAGCAGCAGGAAGGTGAGCGGGGTCCGGACTGGAGTGGAGCAACTAGCAGACGGCACACATGGTGCACAACATGGGAACAATATAGCAGAAGAGGAGCAGAGAGAGAGGACTGAGAGGTAAAGGATTAGCAGAGCTGGAGGACCGGAGCAGGAGAAACCAGCTATGCCACAATGGTGCGTAAAATGGAAGCAATATAGTGGGAGGTGAGCAGGGGCCAGAGTGAGAGGAGGATCAGCAAACCAGAGGATCAGCAGAGCTGGGGTCACTACTGAGTGGAGGATCAGCAGAGCTGGCAGTTACTACTGAGTGAGGGGATCAGGAGTGCTAGAGTTGGTACTGAGTGGGGAATCAGCAGATCTGGGAGTTACTACTGAGTGGGGACTAAGTAGAGCTGGGGGTTATGACTGAGTGGGACATCAGCAGAGGTGGGGCTACTACTGAGCAGGGGATCTGCTGAACAAGGTTACTAATAAGCTGGAACTGTGCTGAACGAGAGTACAAATGAGCTGGGGATCTGCTGAACAGGAGTACTAATAAGTGGGGGATCTGCTGAACCGGCGTACTAATAAGCTGGGGATCTGCTGAACATGAGTACTAATGAGCTTGGGATCTGCTGAAAAGGAGTACTAATAAGTTGGGGATCTACTGAGCAGGAGTACTAATAAGCTGGGGATCTGCTGAAAAGGAGTACTAATAAGTTGGGGATCTGCTGAACAGGTGTACTAATAAGTTGGGGATCTGCTGAACAGGAGTACTAATGAGCTGGTGACAGAGATTGTTAATAAATGCAGAAATTTTATTTCCCTGACAATGAACCCAACAAACGAAGGAGGACATATTTTTGTGATGGTAATTTAGTGGTAATTATCAGACGATGATTGTAAGTTGGGGATCTGCTGAACAGGAGTACTAATGAGCTGGGGATCTGCTGAACAGAAGTACTAATGAGCTGGGGATCTGCTGAACAGGAGTACTAATGAGCTGGGGGTCTGCTGAACAGGAGTACTAATGAGCTGGGGATCTGCTGAACAGGAGTACTAATGAGCTGGGCATCTGCTGAACAGGAGTACTAACGAGCTGGGGATCTTCTGAACAAGAGTACTAATGAGCTGGGGATCTGCTGAACAGAAGTACTAATGAGCTGGGCATCTGCTGAACAGGAGTACTAACGAGCTGGGGGATCTTCTGAACAAGAGTACTAATGAGCTGGGGATCTGCTGAACAGAAGTACTAATGAGCTGGGGGTCTGCTGAACAGGTGTACTAATAAGTTGGGGATCTTCTGAACAGGAGTACTAATGAGCTGGGGATCTGCTGAACAAGAGTACTAATGATCTGGGGATCTGCTGAACAGGTGTACTAATGAGCTGGGGATCTGCTGAACAAGAGTACTAATGAGCTGGGGGTCTGCTGAACAGGAATACTAATAAGCTGGGGATCTGCTGAACAGAAGTACTAATGAGCTGGGGATCTGCTGAACAGAAGTACTAATGAGCTGGGGATCTGCTGAGCAGGAGTACTAATAAGCTGGGGGTCTGTTGAACAGGAGTACTAATGAGCTGGGGGTCTGTTGAACAGGAGTACTAATGAGCTGGGGGTCTGTTGAACAGGAGTACTAATGAGCTGGGGATCTGCTGAACAGGAGTATTAATGAGCTGGGGATCTGCTGAGTGGGAGTACTAATGAGCTGGGCATTTGCCAAGCTTTATTAAAGAATCACAGAAGCATCAAAAACACATTAAAAAGCATTTTGCAGTGGTAGGCGCTTTAATATTTGTTAAGTCGAAGCAATTGTAAATTAGCCCTACATGTTACGTTTTTTTTTTTTTTTTAAAAAACACAACAACATTGTAACTTTAATGTTACTTTGATGAAGACAAAGCTGCAATACTTTGTATCTCTTTTAACTTTTTTTTTATCAGCTTTAAAAATGATTCTTTGGAATAAAGCGAGTGGTGTCTGGGCTTTATCGGTCCTTGAAGAGGACAACGAAGAACGTACATAGAAAGCAATGAAAAGTATTTATTGTGTTTTCTTTCTTTTATAGATATTAGTTTATCATTGTGAAAACCCAAAGGCGTGCTTTATACTTTCCTTCCATTGACTGGTGACAGAGATTGTTAATAAATGCAGAAATTTTATTTCCCTGACAATGAACCCAACAAACGAAGGAGGAGATATATTTGTGATGGTAATTTAGTGGTAATTATCAGAAGATGATTGTGGAATTTTGATGAATACAAAGCAGCAAATGAAAATGGTGAGGTGATCTGCCGGGTCTGGGGAGACTTCATTCTGGTTGACTGATTCTGGGGGGGAGGGGGGGGGGGGTTAAGGTGTTAGATGGTCATCTTGCAGAGTCGGGGTCCGGGGCCATAATTCCACTAAGAACACTCTCTGTATGGTCTGGCAAGGTTTTTAAGGCATTGCAGTACAGAACATTCACTTGTTACCTTTGGCTGAACTTTGGAAACTTGGAAAAGTTTCGAGTAGGTGGAAAAAAATGAGACTATTAAACTATAACCTGGACCCAGGGCAGGCCCTACCATGGGTCCCACTAGGTTAATTGGACCCAGACAGCACTTGGAGAGGGGCAGCATATTGGCTCCCAAGCAGGGCCGGTGCTACCACTAGGCGAACTAGGCAGCCGCCTAGGGCGCACTGCCACCTAGGGCGCAGCCATGGCCAGTGCCACATTTTTCTCCTGTCACAGGGGGGCAGTGTGTACAGGAAGGGGGGTGTAGGGTTAAAGGGGGGCAGTGTGTATAGGAAGGGGGGGTGTAGGGTTAAAAGGGGTATAGCAATAAAGGGGGGCAGTGTGGGCAGGAAGTGGGTGTAGCATTAAAGGAGGGCAGTGTGTGCAGGAAGGGAGATGTAGGGTTAAAGGAGGGCAGTGTGTACAAGAAGAGGGGTGTAGGATTCAAGAGGGCAGTGTATACAGGAAGGGGAGTGTAGGGTTAAAGGGGGGCATTATGTGTAGGAAAGGGGGCAATATGTACAGTTTTGTTTTTTGTTTTTTTTTGGGGGGGGGGGGGCGCAATTAGCTGGTCTTGTCTAGGGCGCAAAATAGTCTAGCACTGGCCCTGCTCCCAAGATTTTTCTTCCAGCAGTTTTGTGTGTTATAAGTTTGTGGCGTAGTACAGGTGGCATTTCCCCATCTCATACTGCCGCCCGTAGTGCAAACTGATGAGTATATGGAGGCGGAGCCTCTCCTCCAGTGAAAGTCCCTCACGTGATCGTGGTGTGCACAATGGTGACAGAAATCAGCGCACTCCATCCCACACAGGGCAGGTTGGATCTTCTAGGGTGGTGGCAGACACAGGAGTGACAGGAGGACTGAGGACAGACAGTGGGTGTTTGGTGGACCATTCCGGGAGTGAATTATGGAAGAAGATAACAGTATATAAATAATATTTTCAAAATGTTATATTTATGGAAAATAATGTATGTGGGGGGGGGGGGGTCCTTTTGTTGGGTGTGATTTTTTTTTTTTTTTTTTTTGGGGGGGAGGGGGGGACCATTTTATTCTTGGACCTAGGCAGCACAATGTCTTGGGCCAGCCCTGCCTGGACCGGTGTTTCTCAACCAGGGTGTTGTCTGGGTTCCCCCTGGGTGCCGGAAGCGTGGGGATCCAGCTTGTCCTGGATCAGCATCATGACTTGTCATGGTGGTGGCCAGCTGGCTACCAACACCATGACAAGCAATGATGTTCTAGGGCAGGACAGTGTGTTGAAGTATTGGAGGTTGGCCAACCAGCCCCATGGCAATGCATGAAGCTTATCCAGGGCAGGCAGTATGCAAGGCCACCCCCAGCATTTAGGAGAAGATGGAAGTCTGCCTTCTCCAGACCTCCTCCAACTCCTGCCCTCTGTCGTGCTGTTGGAAAGAAAAGGTAGGGATCTGATGTGAAGTGGGGACTGTGTGATTGGGGGGCTCAATGATGGTGGGACTGTATTATTGACTGGCTCAGTTATAGGGGGACTGTGTGACTGGGGTCTCTGTGATGGACGGACTGTGTAATTGGGGGGCTCAGTGATGGTGGGACTTTGTGATAAGGGGGCTCAATGATGGGGGTACTGTGTTATTTGGGGGCTCAATAATAGGCAGACTGTGTGACTAGGCAGCTCTATGATGGGGGGCTGTGTGATTGGAGGGACTGCATGACTGGGGTCTCTGTGATGGTGGGGCTGTGTGATTGGGGGACTCAGTAATAGGGAAACTGTTTTACTGTGGGGCTCTGTGATAGGTGTCTGTGTGATTGGTGGGCCCAGTGATGGGGGACTGTGCGACTGGGGGGCTCTGTGATATGGGGTCTGTGTGGTTGAGGGGCTCTGTAATTGGGCACACTGTGTGACTGGGGGCTCTGTGATTGGGGGGGCTCAGTGACAGATCCTTGTGCCTCCCCAGTCACATAGCCCCCCCATCAATGATCCCCCCGATCACACAGTACCCCTGTCACTGAGCCCCCCCAATAACAAAGTCTGCCCATCACAGAATCTCCCTGATAGGGGGACTGTGTGACTGTGGGGCTCTGTGATGGGCGGTTTGTGTGATGGGGAGGGGGCTCAGTGATTGGGGGGACTGTGTGACTGAGGGGGCTCTGTGATGGGAGGAATGTGTGATTGGAAGGCTCAGTGAAGGGGGGGCTGTGTGACTGGGGGGGTCTGTGATGGGAGGACTAAGTGACTGGGGGGCTTTGTGATGGGAGGACTAAGTGACTGGGGGGCTCTGTGATGAGTGGACTGTATGACTGTGGGGCTTTGTGATGGGTTGATTGTGTGATTTGAAGGCTCAATCATGGGTGTACTGTGTGATTGGGGGGGGACTAGGTGACTAGGGGGCTCAGTGATGGGGGGACTGTGTGACTGGGGGGCTCAGCGATGGGCAGACTGTGTGACTGGGGGGACTTTGTGATGAGTGGACTGTTTGACTGGGGGGCACTGTGATGGGTGGACTGTGTGAATGGAAGGCTCAGTGATGGGTGGACTGTGTGGTTGGGGGGACTGTGTGACTGGGGGGCTCTGTGATGGGTTGACTGTGTGATTGTAAGGCTCAATTATTGGTGGACTGTGTGATTGGGGGGACTACGTGACTGGGGGGCTCAGTGATGGGGGGACTGTGTGACTGGGGGGCTCAGTGATGGGGGGTCTGTGTGACTGGGGGGCTCTGTGATGGGTTGACTGTGTGATTGTAAGGTTCAATTACGGATGGACTGTGTGATTGGGGGGACTATGTGACTGGGGGGCTCAGTGATGGGGAGACTGTGTGACTGGGGGGCTCTGTGATGGGGGCTCTGATGTGTTAGGGGAACCCATGATGTGATGAAGGGACCATTTACGATGTAATATCTTGGTTTGTATAGGCATCTGTTGCACACAAAGAGGATTAATATCCTTTAGCCCTCGTTCACATTGGTCCGTTTTGACTTGTCAAATTGGAGCCAATTGCCGGCAATGGCACCATCTGAATCGGTGCGACGCTGACTTTGCAGCACACTGATTACCAAAAGTAGTTCCTGCACTACTTTTGGTGACTTTGGGGGGTGATTTTAATAGACTGAACCCGCACAGATGTCTGTGAAATCGCCCCCAAAGTCGGACTTAAAATCGTGAGAGTTCAGCTGAACGGGCCTCAGTGTGATCCTGGGCTGAAGGCCATATTCCTGCCCAGTGTTCAGCTGAACGGGCCTCAGTGTGATCCTGGGCTGAAGGCCATATTCCTGCACGGTGTTCAGCTGAACGGCCTCAGTGTGATCCTGGGCTGAAGGCCATATTCCTGCCCGGTGTTCAGCTGAACGGGCCTCAGTGTGATCCTGGGCTGAAGGCCATATTCCTGCCCGGTGTTCAGCTGAACGGGCCTCAGTGTGAACCTGGGCTGAAGGCCATATTCCTGCATGGAGTTCAGCTGAACGGCCTCAGTGTGATCCTGGGCTGAAGGTCATATTCCTGCCCGGTGTTTAGCTGAATGGGCCTCAGCGTGATCCTGGGCTGAAGGCCATATTCCTGCACGGTGTTCAGCTGAACGGGCCTCAGTGTGATCCTGGGCTGAAGGCCATATTCCTGCCCGGTGTTCAGCTAAACGGGCCTCAGTGTGATCCTGGGCTGAAGGCCATAGTCCTGCCCGGTGTTCAGCTGAACGGCCTCAGTGTGATCCTGGGCTGAAGGCCATATTCCTGCCCGGTGTTCAGCTGAACGGCCTCAGTGTGATCCTGGGCTGAAGGCCATATTCCTGCATGGAGTTCAGCTGAACGGGCCTCAGTGTGATCCTGGGCTGAAGGCCATATTCCTGCATGGAGTTCAGCTGAACGGGCCTCAGTGTGATCCTGGGCTGAAGGCCATATTCCTGCATGGAGTTCAGCTGAACGGCCTCAGTGTGATCCTAGCCTGAAGGCCATATTCCTGCCCGGTGTTCAGCTGAACGGGCCTCAGTGTGATCCTGGGCTGAAGGCCATATTCCTGCCCGGTGTTCAGCTGAACGGGCCTCAGTGTGATCCTAGGCTGAAGGCCATATTCCTGCCCGGTGTTCAGCTGAACGGGCCTCAGTGTGATCCTGGGCTGAAGGCCATATTCCTGCCCGGTGTTCAGCTGAACGGGCCTCAGTGTGAACCTGGGCTGAAGGCCATATTCCTGCATGGAGTTCAGCTGAACGGCCTCAGTGTGATCCTGGGCTGAAGGTCATATTCCTGCCCGGTGTTCAGCTGAATGGCCTCAGTGTGATCCTGGGCTGAAGGCCATATTCCTGCCCGGTGTTCAGATGAACGGCCTCAGTGTGATCCTGGGCTGAAGGCCATATTCCTGCCCGGTGTTTAGCTGAACGGGCCTCAGTGTGATCCTAGGCTGAAGGCCATATTCCTGCCCGGTGTTCAGCTGAACGGGCCTCAGTGTGATCCTGGGCTGAAGGCCATATTCCTGCCCGGTGTTCAGCTGAACGGGCCTCAGTGTGAACCTGGGCTGAAGGCCATATTCCTGCATGGAGTTCAGCTGAACGGCCTCAGTGTGATCCTGGGCTGAAGGCCATATTCCTGCCCGGTGTTCAGCTGAACGTCCTCAGTGTGATCCTGGGCTGAAGGCCATATTCCTGCCCGGTGTTCAGCTGAACGGGCCTCAGTGTGATCCTGGGCTGAAGGCCATATTCCTGCCCGGTGTTCAGCTGAATGGCCTCAGTGTGATCCTGGGCTGAAGGCCATATTCCTGCCCGGTGTTCAGCTGAACGGGCCTCAGTGTGATCCTGGGCTGAAGGCCATATTCCTGCCCGGTGTTCAGCTGAACGGGCCTCAGTGTGATCCTGGGCTGAAGGCCATATTCCTGCCCGGTGTTCAGATGAACGGCCTCAGTGTGATCCTGGGCTGAAGGCCATATTCCTGCACGGTGTTCAGCTGAACGGCCTCAGTGTGATCCTGGGCTGAAGGCCATATTCCTGCATGGAGTTCAGCTGAACGGGCCTCAGTGTGATCCTGGGCTGAAGGCCATATTCCTGCCCGGTGTTCAGCTGAACGGGCCTCAGTGTGAACCTGGGCTGAAGGCCATATTCCTGCATGGAGTTCAGCTGAACGGCCTCAGTGTGATCCTGGGCTGAAGGTCATATTCCTGCCCGGTGTTTAGCTGAATGGGCCTCAGCGTGATCCTGGGCTGAAGGCCATATTCCTGCACGGTGTTCAGCTGAACGGGCCTCAGTGTGATCCTGGGCTGAAGGCCATATTCCTGCCTGGTGTTCAGCTAAACGGGCCTCAGTGTGATCCTGGGCTGAAGGCCATAGTCCTGCCCGGTGTTCAGCTGAACGGCCTCAGTGTGATCCTGGGCTGAAGGCCATATTCCTGCACGGTGTTCAGCTGAACGGGCCTCAGTGTGATCCTGGGCTGAAGGCCATATTCCTGCACGGTGTTCAGCTGAACGGCCTCAGTGTGATCCTGGGCTGAAGGCCATATTCCTGCATGGAGTTCAGCTGAACGGGCCTCAGTGTGATCCTGGGCTGAAGGCCATATTCCTGCATGGAGTTCAGCTGAACGGGCCTCAGTGTGATCCTGGGCTGAAGGCCATATTCCTGCATGGAGTTCAGCTGAACGGCCTCAGTGTGATCCTAGGCTGAAGGCCATATTCCTGCCCGGTGTTCAGCTGAACGGGCCTCAGTGTGATCCTGGGCTGAAGGCCATATTCCTGCCCGGTGTTCAGCTGAACGGGCCTCAGTGTGATCCTAGGCTGAAGGCCATATTCCTGCCCGGTGTTCAGCTGAACGGGCCTCAGTGTGATCCTGGGCTGAAGGCCATATTCCTGCCCGGTGTTCAGCTGAACGGGCCTCAGTGTGAACCTGGGCTGAAGGCCATATTCCTGCATGGAGTTCAGCTGAACGGCCTCAGTGTGATCCTGGGCTGAAGGTCATATTCCTGCCCGGTGTTCAGCTGAATGGCCTCAGTGTGATCCTGGGCTGAAGGCCATATTCCTGCCCGGTGTTCAGATGAACGGCCTCAGTGTGATCCTGGGCTGAAGGCCATATTCCTGCCCGGTGTTTAGCTGAACGGGCCTCAGTGTGATCCTAGGCTGAAGGCCATATTCCTGCCCGGTGTTCAGCTGAACGGGCCTCAGTGTGATCCTGGGCTGAAGGCCATATTCCTGCCCGGTGTTCAGCTGAACGGGCCTCAGTGTGAACCTGGGCTGAAGGCCATATTCCTGCATGGAGTTCAGCTGAACGGCCTCAGTGTGATCCTGGGCTGAAGGCCATATTCCTGCCCGGTGTTCAGCTGAACGTCCTCAGTGTGATCCTGGGCTGAAGGCCATATTCCTGCCCGGTGTTCAGCTGAACGGGCCTCAGTGTGATCCTGGGCTGAAGGCCATATTCCTGCCCGGTGTTCAGCTGAATGGCCTCAGTGTGATCCTGGGCTGAAGGCCATATTCCTGCCCGGTGTTCAGCTGAACGGGCCTCAGTGTGATCCTGGGCTGAAGGCCATATTCCTGCCCGGTGTTCAGCTGAACGGGCCTCAGTGTGATCCTGGGCTGAAGGCCATATTCCTGCCCGGTGTTCAGATGAACGGCCTCAGTGTGATCCTGGGCTGAAGGCCATATTCCTGCCCGGTGTTCAGCTGAACGGGCCTCAGTGTGATCCTAGGCTGAAGGCCATATTCCTGCCCGGTGTTCAGCTGAACGGGCCTCAGTGTGATCCTGGGCTGAAGGCCATATTCCTGCCCGGTGTTCAGCTGAACGGGCCTCAGTGTGAACCTGGGCTGAAGGCCATATTCCTGCATGGAGTTCAGCTGAACGGCCTCAGTGTGATCCTGGGCTGAAGGTCATATTCCTGCCCGGTGTTCAGCTGAATGGCCTCAGTGTGATCCTGGGCTGAAGGCCATATTCCTGCCCGGTGTTCAGATGAATGGCCTCAGTGTGATCCTGGGCTGAAGGCCATATTCCTGCCCGTTGTTCAGCTGAACGGGCCTCAGTGTGATCCTAGGCTGAAGGCCATATTCCTGCCCGGTGTTCAGCTGAACGGGCCTCAGTGTGATCCTGGGCTGAAGGCCATATTCCTGCCCAGGGTTCAGCTGAACGGGCCTCAGTGTGAACCTGGGCTGAAGGCCATATTCCTGCATGGAGTTCAGCTGAACGGGCCTCAGTGTGATCCTGGGCTGAAGGCCATATTCCTGCCCGGTGTTCAGCTGAACGGGCCTCAGTGTGATCCTGGGCTGAAGGCCATATTCCTGCCCGGTGTTCAGCTGAACGGGCCTCAGCGTGATCCTGGGCTGAAGGCCATATTCCTGCACGGTGTTCAGCTGAACGGGCCTCAGCGTGATCCTGGGCTGAAGGCCATATTCCTGCACGGTGTTCAGCTGAACGGGCCTCAGTGTGATCCTGGGCTGAAGGCCATATTCCTGCCCAGTGTTCAGCTGAACGGGCCTCAGCATGATCCTGGGCTGAAGGCCATATTCCTGCCCAGTGTTCAGCTGAACGGGCCTCAGTGTGATCCTGGGCTGAAGGCCATATTCCTGCCCGGTGTTCAGCTGAACGGGCCTCAGTGTGATCCTGGGCTGAAGGCCATATTCCTGCCCGGTGTTCAGCTAAACGGGCCTCAGTGTGATCCTGGGCTGAAGGTCATATTCCTGCCCGCTGTTCAGCTGAACGGCCTCAGTGTGATCCTGGGCTGAAGGTCATATTCCTGCCCGCTGTTCAGCTGAACGGCCTCAGTGTGATCCTGGGCTGAAGGCCATATTCCTGCCCGGTGTTCAGCTGAACGGCCTCAGTGTGATCCTGGGCTGAAGGTCATATTCCTGCCCGCTGTTCAGCTGAACGGCCTCAGTGTGATCCTGGGCTGAAGGCCATATTCCTGCCCGGTGTTCAGCTGAACGGCCTCAGTGTGATCCTGGGCTGAAGGCCATATTCCTGCCCGGTGTTCAGCTGAACGGCCTCAGTGTGATCCTGGGCTGAAGGTCATATTCCTGCCCGGTGTTCAGCTGAACGGACTCAGTGTGAACCTGGGCTGAAGGCCATATTCCTGCCCGGTGTTCAGCTAAACGGGCCTCAGTGTGATCCTGGGCTGAAGGCCATATTCTTGCCCGGAGTTCAGCTGAACTCTGCTAAAAATGTGTTTTTACCCATGGCCTGTGCCCCCGGAGGAGAGATTTCCCATGACGCTTCGACAGGAAGAGCCGGGAAATCTCCCCAACAGTCCTCGAGATGGCAATAGAAACCTGCCAGAGTCTCTTACCCTTGGGCACTCTATCCAGAACGGCATTAGAAGTTTTAGCCGGAGTTTATCTTTAGGATTCTCTTTATGATTTTGATAAATGAGGTAGATCACCTCCTGAGCTGTCACACCCGGCTGATCATTTCACATCACCGCCAGAAATGTTCTTTGTAATTAATTTGTATTTGACTTTCTCTCTTTTTTTTTTTTTCTGGTCGGTCACGCTTCGATTGTCGTTATTTAACTGTGATGGCGGCTTTGCTTGGCTGCGGTTTCATTAACGCCTTCCAGAGACAACAGGTTTTGCGGACGGTGAAATGCTGTCAGGTGTAGAGAACTCGGCTACAAGAAGTGCGCACACCGGGGTCAGAGAGCGCCCGACGCTCCATGTGGTTGATGTGCGCCAGTGTGGGCTCGAAGGGATTAAAGCAAGCAGTCAGGGAGCAATGCAACACCTCAATCCGAACGCCGATCGCTTTTCAAAGAGCAATACACATGTGAACGAACCCTAAAACTACCCTGGCAACCCCCCCCCCCCCCCATAAATGTGTTTTATTACCTTATGATCCTGCCAGTGGATCTGTTGTTTTTTCTCCTTCCTGTATCAGGGTGACAACGCTGCTGTGTGATTTCACTGCATAGCAAGCAGCGTTGTCACCCTGATACAGGAAGTGTAAAAATAACAGATCTACTCAGTGTTAATGTGAGTAGATGTGTGATGTAGGAGCGCAAGACTAAGAGGGCGACCAGTGTTTAACCACTTTTGGACCGGAAGATTTCCTCCCTTCTTACATCTCGATCCCTATCTGAGTCCCCATTACATGAAGGTCCCCATCAAAATCCTCCTTACATCAGAGTCCTCTTCAACCAGTTCAACCACTTCTGGACCGGAAGATTTGCCCCCTTAATGACCAGGCCATTTTTTGCAAATCGGCACTGCGTTATTTAAATGGACAATTGCGCGGTCGTGCGACGCTGTACCCAAATAGCATTGATGTCTTTTTTTTCCCCCACAAACAGAGTTTTCTTTTGGTGGTATTTGATCACCTGTGCGATTTTTATTTTTTGCACTATAAACAAAAAAAGAGCGACAATTCTGAAAAAAAAAAAATATATATATATTTTTCACTTTCTGCTATATAACATTTCCCAATAAAAAAAAAAAAAGAAAAACATTTATAAATCAAATTTGCTCATCATTTTACGCCAATTTGTATTCTGCTACATATTTTTGGTAAAAAAAAATCACAATAAGAGTATATACAAACTAGGGGAAAGATTTATGTAATTTTTTATTTATTATTTTATTTTTACTAGTAATGGCGGCGATCTGCGACATTGCGGCGGACAGATCGGACCCCTAACTGACACTTTGGGGGGGGGGGGGGACCAGTGACATTACTACAGTAATCAGTGCTTAAAAATATGCACTGTTACTTTAATAATGACACTGGAAGGGAAGGGGTTAACCCAGGGGCGATCAAAGGGTTCAGTGTGAGGTCGCGTGCGGGGAAGCCGATGCACACCGCTGGGGGCTCCAATTGACGCCTGACACCCGCGATCGCTCCCCGCTGAGAGAGGACGGTCGGATGTTGTAAACACATCTGACCGTTCTTCTCCCTGGAATGATCACAGAGCGCCTGTGATCCTTCTATATAGGAACACAGGTCTCTATGATCATTTCACAAGCCACGCCCCCCCCCACAGTTAGAAACACTCCCCTAGGCTTACATTTAACCCTTTGATCACCCCTGGTGTTAACCCCTTCCCTGCCAGTGTCATTATTACAGTAACAGTGCATATTTTTAGCTCTGATTACTGTAGTAATGTCACTGGTCCCCCCCCAAAAGTGTCAAAAATGTCAGTTAGGGGTCCGATCTGTCCGCCGCAAAATCGCAGATCGCCGCCATTACTAGTAAAAAAAAAAAAAACAATAAAAATGACATAAATCCTTCCCCTAGTTTGTAGACGCGATAACTTTTGCGCAAATCAATCAAAATACGCTTATTGTGATTTTTTTTTTACCAAAAATATGTAGCAGAAAACAAATTGGCCTAAAATGTTAAAAATTTTGATTTTTAATTTTTTTTTTGGCAATGTTATATAGCAGGATGTGAAAAATGTGGGTTTTTTTTTCAGAATTGTCGCTCTTTTTTTGTTTATAGCGCAAAAAATAAAAATTGCAGAGGTGATCAAATACCACCAAAAGAAATCTCTATTTGTGGGAAAAAAAAGACATCAATTTTATTTGGGTACAGCGTCGCACGGCCGCGCAATTGTCCGTTAAAATAATGCAGTGCCAAATCACAAAATAGGGCCTGGTCATTAAGGGGGAAAATCCTTCTATTCTTAAAGTGGATAAGTCCTCAGCCAGGGCTGGGCCCCGATGCCCGCGCACGGTCTGCGTTCCTGGTCATAGAGAGGATCGGTCTGGCTATAATGTAGCGATGTATTACAAGTCATGTCTCAGTTTTCTTGATGTAAAGCTCACCAGTGACTTCCGATAGCCGGTTCCTCCCAGCAGGCGAGTTATTATCTGCCGTATAGACGATCCTCGGGATCCCAGGGGGGGGTCGTGTAATCATAATGTATAAACACGTTATTTGCCTAATGTATTCCCGGACAGATTTGCCGCGTTGGAGCTCAGCGATGGTTGATGACTCCATAGCGGTAAACAAAGTGGCGTAATATTCAGATTATGATTCACAACCATGGAAGAGAACGGCGCTTTGATTGCTGACGGGGGGTTGGGGGGGTTCAATATTACAACATTAAGGACTGGGGAAGGGATAAGTATGGGTTTGCAGTACTCCTCACACATCAATTCCACAATAAAATGGTAAAGTGTAACAACAACTACAATCCCTCCATTTATCTCCGTCCCTGACGTCTGTAAAACAAAAACAAGAAATTAAATAAAACACAAAAAGTGGGGTGCCTACAGTGCAGCTAATGGCATCTTGGATACACCACGGCCACTGTGATAATGTGGAAGATCCTTCCAACCTCCACTGGAGGGCGCTGTGCAGGGCTGCTGTTAGAAATCATGGGGCCCCATACAGTAAGGTGACCAGATTTTTAAAATTAAATCCGGGGACATATATATATATATATATATATTTTTTTTAATGGCAAATGGCAAATGGCACAGGACTGCATAATACATAGAGTGCTGGGCACAGGACTGCATAATACACAGAGCGCTGGGCACAGGACTGCATAATACATAGAGCGCTGGGCACAGGACTGCATAATACATAGAGCGCTGGGTACAGGACTGCATAATATACAGAGCGCTGGGCACAGGACTGCATAATACACAGAGTGCTGGGCACAAGACTGCATAATACACAGAGTGCTGGGCACAAGACTGCATAATACACAGAGCGCTGGGCACAAGACTGCATAATACACAGAGTGCTGGGCACAAGACTGCATAATACACAGAGTGCTGGGCACAGGACTGCATAATACACAGAGCGCTGGGCACAGGACTGCATAATACATAGAGCGCTGGGTACAGGACTGCATAATATACAGAGCGCTGGGCACAAGACTGCATAATACACAGCGTGCTGGGCACAAGACTGCATAATACACAGAGTGCTGGGCACAAGACTGCATAATACACAGAGTGCTGGGCACAAGACTGCATAATATACAGAGCGCTGGGCACAGGACTTCACAATATACAGAGCACTGGGTACAGGACTACATAATACACAGAACGCTGGGCACACGACTACATAATACACAGAGCGCTGGGCACAGGACTGCATAATACACAGAGTGCTGAGCACAGTACTGCATAATACACAGGGTGCTGGGCACAGGACTACAAAAATACATAGAGCGCTGGGTACAGGACTGCATAATACACAGAGCGCTGGGCACAGGACTACAAAAATACATAGAGCGCTGGGTACAGGACTGCATAATACACAGAGCGCTGGGTACAGGACTGCATAATACACAGAGTGCTGAGCACAGGACTGCATATTACACAGAGCGCTGGCCACAGGACTGCATAATACACAGAGCGCTGGGCACAGGACTACATAATATACAGGAGGGTGTTAGGCATAGAGTGCAGAGTTCAGAGGTTTGCTATGCACAGAGGACACTTCTGCCCCCACATCCATAGCTCTCCTCTGCACCCTTCTCTCACAGATTATCTCTGCAGCCACCTCTTAGCCCTCCCCCCACAACAGCTAAACTCTCCATCTCTCCATGCAGCTGCATCAGCTCTGACCCCTCCTCCCACACTGCCCTCACTCACCTGTGTACAAACAAACCCCCCCCCACCCCCCGCCAACTGCTCACCTCCCTGTTTTTTTTTTTTGGCTCTGCCTCTCCTCCACTGAACAGCAGCAGGAGCGGCAGTGAGATCGTCCAGCAGGGGGCGTCAGCATCTGAGCCACCAGGCTGTTTCTCAGCCAGCATGGGGGCACGCACGCTGGTCTCTGCATTGAAAGGGGACATGTATGCTGGTCACTGCATTCTAAGGGGGCATGTATGCTGGTCACTGCATTCTAAGTCCCTCCTCTGCTCCCACCTCCTGATGGGGCTGAGAGAAAGGCATTTAATGCCCTGGTAAGCAAGTAGGAGTGGGGGTGTGGAATAGTAAAATCAATGTATTCATTTAGGCAGAAATGAGCTATAAAGCTGCCCTGGGACCCCCTTTTTAGCTGATGGGGCATGGGCCCCCTGTTTAGATGATAGGGCCTGGGCCCAGTACAACAGGACTGGTTGTACTGCCTTATCAGTGGCCCTGGCGCTGTGAATTCCACTGTACAACCTGACCGCCTCCCTTAAAAAAAAAAAAAAAAAATGCAATGAAAAGGTTCAAAGCCCAGTTTCAGACTGGGCCAGAGAAAATATTGGATCCTCCAGCAGTGGTGACTGGTAAAAAAAAAAAGAAGTGACACTCACACGATCTCCAGCACTGTCCCCTGCAGACTCACCGATACAGTGCTGCAACGTTGCTACTCTTCTAAACAAATTGATTCCCAGCACAATTCAACCACCTCCCGTGAGCCCAGGTCCTCCACCACAGCACTGGACTTATAGGAGAATGCTGCAGAGAGCAGCCTTCACGATCTTCTCTCCTGCGAGGGCAATCAGAGGATGAAGAGAACCGGTAACTAGAGCCTTCAGGAAACCAAGAAAGGCCCCCCTGGCCCCCGACCGGGGCCCTTCCCCCTGATCCCAGGGCCCTTTACTCCCATTGTGGGACCCTTTGTTAGGGTATCGCAGCAGACCACCTTCCTGCCATCTTGGGGGTCCCCAGTCGCAAGTGCGACCTTTGCCAATGGTAGTTCCACCATTGGTGTCAGTAGTTTTTATTTTTGTTGTTGTATTTTTTTATTTTTTAGCATTTTTTATTCTTTTTTTTTTTTAACCTCCCTGGCGGTATGATTCTGTCAGGAATTCTGTACCAAAAGCGGTACAATTTTTTTCACGGAAATTTGGCGTTATGTATTATAGGCCTACAATTCTTAGTAATTACTGACTTAAACCTGACCGAAACAAGACTCTAGTAGTCATCCCAGATGTGATAAATTTGAAACACAAACGCATGAATTATAATCTAATCAATAATATAATTTTATTATATAATATATAATATAATATATATATATATTATATTATATAATAAAATTATATTATTGATTCGATTATAATTCATGCGTTATATTATATATATATATATATATATATATATATATATATATATATATAGGTGTATATATATATGTGTGTGTGTGTGTGTGTGTGTGTGTGTATATATATATATATATATATATATATATATATATACATTATATACACATACGTGTGTATATATATACTTATATATACATATATATATATATATATATATACATACACACATATATATATATATATATATATATATACATACATATACATACACATACACGTATATATATATATATATATATATATATATATATATATATATATATATATATATATACATACACATATATATATATATATACACACATACATACATACATACATATATACTGTATATATATATATATAATAATATAAATGTTATGTGTGTGTTTGTGTTTTGTACAACGTTCAATGTTTGAATTTCCCTCCCTAGTTCCGCTCCCATGCAGCATTGCTGCTGCAGGGAACGGAACTAGGAAGTCATCAGACCGACGGAGGACGGACGAGCGGCGGGGATCTCAGACGGCTGGCGATCTCAGCAATGGGAGATCATCCCTGGATCGCCAGGAGAAGGTAAGAGACATCCCCTGCGCGCTCTGCTTATCCACCCCGAGCGTGACTCGGGGATACCGATCCTAGCACAGAAAATCCACCCCGAGTCACGCTCGGGGATACCGCTAGGAGGGTTAATTTTTTCATTTATTATGTTTTTACACATTTTTTAGGACCTCCTGTTGGGGGGGCATTGGTGAAATATTGGTTCCTCTATATGCTGCTGCCCCCACCGCCCTCCTATCCAGGCGGTGGGGGCAGCAGCATATGGAGCATGGAGTCCAGTTGCAATGGTGACCCCTGTATGTATGCCCCCTGGATAACGCCATTGAATCTGGCTGAAGACACCAGAAGAAAAGATACATGTACAGATTTTTTTGGTGGTTGCGTGGGGGGGGGGGGGGCACACAAGCCTAGAGTTGGGGTCAAATGTTAACATGTCCCTTCACTTGTACCTCCAATCCTGTGGTGACCAAGTGGTCGGCAGATGGAACCACAGAAAGCAGAGGGGGACCAGGTCATTGACCCTTCTGGAAGTATGTCGGATGCTGGAAATTGGGGTGGGGGGCTCCACTAGGGGATGGGGCTCGTGAGCCTAGAGTTGGGCTTCAATGTTAACCTGTCCCTTAATTTGTACCACCAATCCTGTGGTGACCAAGTAGCCGGCAGATGGAACCACAGCAAGCAGAGGGGGACCAGGCCATTGACCCTTCTGGAAGTATGTCGGATGCTGGAGATTGTTCAGCTTGTTTAGCTCTTCAAGACAGAAGAGACCTGTGGTGCAGGCAGGGGGGAGAGGTAAGTAATAGATAATTTGGTTGCTTGTGCACCAAATGCACGTGTCATGCAGATCATACGACATATTGTTTGGACCCGGAGACTAATCTGGAGATGTATTTTTAGGGGTATTATCAGTGGTGTATTTAGGTTTTGTGCTGCCCTAGGCCTGACTAAACTTGGGCACCCCTAATTTTAATATGACCCACCCGATCCTGTAAAGGCCACACCCTTTCCTGTTTATGACCCACCCTGTCATCTGTAAACCACAGACCACAACCAAAGTCTATCAGTGCCCATCAGTGAAGCCTCATCAGTTCCCATAAGTTCAGCTACATCAGTGCCAATCAGTGCAGCCTCATTACTGCCCATCATTGCAGTCTCATCAGTGCAGCATATCAGTGCAACCTCATCAGTGGCCACCAGTGCATCATATCAATGCCCATCAGTGCTGCCTTATCAGTGCATTCCTATTAGTCCAACTTATCAGTCCTGCCTCATCAGTGGCCATCAGTGCAGTCTATTAGTGCCCATCAGGGCAGCATATCAGTGCAGCCCCATCAGCTTTTTTTGCTGCCCCCCAGCAAAGTGCTGCCCTAGGCCTGGGCCTTGTTGGCCTAGGCCAAGATACAGCACTGGGTATTATATCTTTACTTTTTTTTTTTTTTTTCATTGGGTATTGGAATCTAGCAGAAAAAGAAATTGAACACTAATCTTAATGCTCACCACCTAAGCATAAACTCCCCCTCCTCTCAGTTTGAATCTGCCCCCTGCTGAAATCCCCCCTCCCAGCACAAATCTTTGTTCCTCAATCCCCACCAGCTCAAATCCTCTCCCCGTATGCTCCCAGCACAAATCCCCCCCCCCCCCAAAAAAAAAAACTATTGCCCCCCCTCATAGCACAAATCCTCAACCTCTCAATTTTGCCCTCCAAGCACAAATCTTCTCCCCCACTCCAAATGCTCCACCTCCAGCACAAGTCCTCTCCCCCAATCCCCCATTTTAGTACAGATCCCCCTAGCACATATACCCCCCCAAAAAATATTTCCTCTCTACCGTTTTTATTTTATCGCACAAACCCCCCAAATCCCCTCTCCTAGTACAAATCCTCTTCCCTCATCCCTCTTCCCAACACAAATCCCCCCCAAATCACCACACAAATTCCCCCAAATTACCCACAAATCCCCCCAAATGCACACCTCCCTACATTTGCCTTCCTAGAACAATTCTTACCCACTGTCACCCACCCAAATTCCCCTTCTCAAAATGAATCCTCCCCCCTCCCCCAATATCCCCTATCTCACATGATACCACAGTGCCCAGGGCAGCCGTCCCTCCTGCTCACCCCTTGTCCTGGTCCTGCTTTGGTCCCAATTTGGACATTGTCACTTAGGGGTGTACTCACTTTTGCTGCCAGCGGTTTAGACATTAATGGCTGTGTGTTGAGTTATTTTGAGGGGACAGCAAATTTACACTGTTATACAAGCTGTACACTCACTACTTTACATTGTAGCAAAGTGTAATTTCTTCAGTGTTGTCACATGAAAAGATAGAATAAAATATTTACAAAAATGTGAGGGGTGTACTCACTTTTGTGAGATACTGTATATAAATATACTTTATATACCTAAAAAAATGGGCTGACTTTAGTGTTTTGTTTTCTTTTAATTAATGAAAGTAAAAAGCAAATACCATGTCACATAAAATAAAAAATTGCAACGACTGCCGTTTTATTCCCTAGGGTCTCTGCTAAAAAAAAAATATATATATATATATATATATAATGTTTGGGGGTTCTGAGTAATTTTCTAGCAAAAAAAATTATGAGTTTTACGTGTAGGAGAGGAATGCCAGAATTGGCCTGGTATGGAAGCGGTTAAGGAGGGGGGTAGAGGCGAGGCGTAACTAGAACATTCAGGACCCGGTGCAAGAAACCATAAACCATGAAGGGCCCCCTGGACCCCCTGGCCAGGGCCCTTCCCTTCAAGCCTGGGGCTCTTCCCACTGATCCTGGGGCCCATTACTCTCATTGCGGGGTCCTTTATTACAGTCCCGCAGCGGGACCCTTTTTTACAAGTTCTGCTACAAGAAGAGTGCCAAGGCCCTGAAACTGAGCTGCAGCACTGTGGCTAAGATCATACAGCGGTTTAACAGAACAGGTTCCACTCAGAACCGGCCTCACCATGGTCGACCAAAGAAGTTGAGAGCACGTGCTCAGCGTCATATCCAGAGGTTGTCTTTGGGAAATAGACGTATGAGTGCTGCCAGGGCAGTATTCCAACATGACTAAAAATAAAAACAATTTCATGGGATCCTAGAACCATATAATACCCAATCAATATTGGGAATGGTACTTCCTGATGATATTATTACCGTTCGGTTAATTTAGACCGGGAGCTTCAGCAACTATATTCAATAGTCAAAACAAAAAAATCGTAGTCCCGCCGTTCCAACATGATAACGACCCCAAACACACCGCCAAGACAACCACTGCCTTGCTAAAGAAGCTGAGGGTAAAGGTGATGGACTGGCCAAGCATGTCTCCAGACCTAAACCCTATTGAGCATCTGTGGGACATCCTCAAACGGAAGGTGGAGGAGCGCAAGGTCTCTAACATCCACCAGCTCTGTGATGTCATCATGGAGGAGGGGAAGAGGACTCCAGTGGTAACCTGTGAAGCTCTGGTGAACTCCATGCCCAAGAGGGTTAAGGCAGTGCTGGAAAATAAAGGTGGCCACACAAAAAATTGACACTTTGGGTAGGGATGCACCAATCCGACTTTTTTGGTCCCGATCCTGATACCGATCTTTTGCTTTGTGAAATCGCCGATCCCAAATCCGATCCGGAAGTACTGTTTTGTGATCTTATAACAAAATAATACTTCCGGATCGGTATCGGCAGATACCCTATAACATTGTGCATTCAAAATCTAAAATGTCATGGGTTTAGTCTTTAAGAGCTGGTTCACATACAGGCGACCCGATTTGCCGGGGGGCGACCTGTGAAGTCGTGGTGCACAGCGCGCACCGTGACCTCGGAGCGACATGCAAGGACTTCATATCATTGAAGTCAATGCAGGTCGCTCCAGGTCGCCCCAAGGTAGTACAGTACCCTTTTTCTAAGTCGGAGCGACTTGTGTGGCTCCTATTAGAACGGGTCCTGTGCTAATCAATGGCAGGCGACTTGTCAGGCGACCAAGTCGCCTGACAAGTCGCCCCAGTTTGAACCGGCTCTAAGAGGTTAAACTTCTCTCCTTAGGCAGAGGAACGAAAAGATACATTGTAATCATTGTGTTTACTTAACTGGGAGAGTTGAAAGGCATTTGCAGGAGGCTCTTTTTTTTTCTTTGACAGCTGTTCTCTGCTCCCTCACAAGCTATAAAGAGCAAAACCGGATCGGCCCGTGGATCTGTTAATTTTACCAATCCCCCGATCCACAGGGGGGGGGACTGGGCCAGGGGGGCAATTGCCCCCTGGGCCACTCTGATGCCCCGTAAAAAGGCTGCACCGCCTCTTCCACAGACATGCCTAAAGGATTCCTGGTGAAGAGAAGTAAAAAGTCCCTGCCGCTGACCTACTGAGTGCGGGTTGAAGACAAGGACAGAGCACAGGCCTCCCCCCAGCATGGATGGTGTAAACTGTGTCTGAGCAGAGGCCGGTTCCATGCCCCACTGGAGACACTTCTCCCCCGGCCAGCCCCGAGCAAACTGTCCCAGCTCCCCCCAACCGCCCCCTGCTGGCCAGGTTGGGAACCCAGATTCAGCCGGTAAGTAGAAAGTACCTGGAGCAGAGCTTCAGCATGGAATGGGGGTCAGGAGGAGGACAGGAAGAGGGAGAACGGGGGGGGGGGAGGGGATGGGCGAGTCGCTGCACCATGGGCCTCTGGTTTGTACTTGCCCCCTGGGCCAAAAGTTGCCAGCCTGCCCCTGCCGATCCAGCTATTTTGCCCGTTACGGGGCCAATATCCGATCCGAATATCGGATCGGTGCATCCCTAACTTTGGGCCCAATGTGGACATTTTTTTTATTTAGGAGTGTACTCACTTTTGTTGCCAGCGGTTTAGACATTAATGGCTGTGTGTTGAGTTATTTTGAAGGGACAGCAAATTTACACTGTTAGGCCCCGTTCACATAGGGGCGACGCTACTTCGCACCGCGACCTCGGAGCGGCCGCCACGGACTTCATAACATTGAAGTCTATGGCGGTCGCCTCCTGGTCGCCCCAAAGAAGCTCCGGACCCTTTTTCTAAGTCGGAGCGACTTGTGTCGCTCCTATTAGAACGGGTCCGCAGCTTCCCTATGGGAGGCGATCTACGGCGACCTGTGAGGCGACCAGGTCGCCTCACAGGTCGCCTCAGTGTGAACCGGGACAAATACAAGCTGTACACTCACTACTTTACATTGTAGCAAAGTGTCATTTCTTCAGTGTGGTCACATGAAATGATAAAATAAAATAATTACAAAAATGTGAGGGGTGTACTTACTTTTTGAGATACTGTATATATTTATAATCACTGGATTGATTGGTGATCATTGATTGTCTTCCTGGAAGGAAACATTTCCTCTGATGTTCCGCCGACTTTCACTGTCACATTTAGGACGGGCAGCGTACCGGCGGCGCACCCCTGCCAACAGCCCGGCATACATATGTATGAAGACAACGTCTGATTTACACTCGTCAGATATGAAAGGCTCTTGTTTCAGAAGCTGGATCGTTGTCAGCGCTAACGAGGGCCACTTGATTTATCAAACCAACAAAATCACATTTACTGCAGCTGAAGGAGTATTTTTCTTCTGATTCTTTGGCGCAGTGTAATTAATTTTTTTTTTTTGTTCATGCACCGAGGTCCCAGCAGCCCTGCAGATGGCCCGGCCCGAGCGATGATGTCACAGCGTATTTGACTAATATAAGTAATTACAGCCTGGTAATATAAATAGAGATGTTTAAATCCACATTAATTAAGAAAACAAGCGTGCTGTGGCGTGGAGAAGTCACTTCGGATAGAAGATTTAAGCTGCTGCTACGTAAATGTTAATTGCTTTATGTAAAACAACTACTAATTACACCAAATATCATTAAAGCTGAACTCCGGGCTAAACAAATATTGTCTGAATACAAGAGGCATGTGTATTCTTCATAAATCTCGCTGAGCTTTGTGTATTCCCTCCAGATCTGTGCAATAATCCGACATCCCGTAATAAAGACCGCTCACTGCTGCTCTCTCTACTTGTGCAGAGTGACTGGTCTTGTCGCCGCCCCCTCCTGTAATGGGTGGAGCCTGCTGGGTACAGTGGCGGCTGGTGCTCCATGGGTCGGGGCGGATGGAACTAGCAGCCTGGGCGGATGGAACTAGCATTTTTTACAGGTCTATATCTCCGGAACCGTAGGTGGCAGGGACTTGAAATTTGGTGGGCCAGGGCACAGAGTTTCACCCCCCCCCCCCGGACCACACCAGCTCCAGCCCCCACACACCATACCCCCCCCCCCCGGTCACTCACCCTGGACTGACATGTTAAGAGGAGGCAGCGGTGGTGGCTTCCCCCTCAGTCTCCTCCATGGGTCGGGCTTCCCCTGTGTCTCCTCCCTCCTCCTCCTTGGCCAATAGCATGGCTTCTCCATTCGGCCAATCGTGAAGAGGGTCTCAGGACCCGCTTCCTGATTGCCAGGAGGAGAATCTGTGTAATATTAATTCGCTATTGTCACACAACTGGGTGGGCTCAGGGTGCAGTGCTCTGCACCCCGAGCCCACCCTTTTTTTAAAGCCTATTAGAGCCTCTGGCTCTAATCACGTGCTTCAAAAAAAAAAAAAAACCATTGGAATCCATGCATCCGGCGCCCTGCATGTAGATTAGGGGGCCGGATGCATGGATGGGGGGGTGGCACCCCTGTGCCCCCAATGGACGGGCCGCCACTGGCTGGGTCCCTCCCACAGCTCTGCTCAGGATATGTACAGTACAGCGATGATGTCACTGCTACTTTTACAAGGGTATATATGGGTTTGCAAAGGAATTTAGTTCACACAAAGTGTATATAAGTCTGTTGAAAAATACACTATATTACCAAAAGTATTGGGACGCCTGCCTTTACACACACATGAACTTTAATGGCATCCCAGTCTTAGTCCGTAGGGTTCAATATTGAGTTGGCCAACCCTTTGCAGCTATAACCGCTTAACTCTTCTGGGAAGGCTGTCCACAAGGTTTAGGAGTGTGTCTATGGGAATGTTTGACCATTCTTCCAGAAGCCCAATTGCCAGGGCAGGCACTGATGTGGGATGTAGACCAAACCAAAAAATTGGTGCAAAACACCTATCTCCTGCGCTCTGAGAGGAGATCTTCTAACCACATCCAGCCACACTCATGCGGCTACCAAAGACCTTCTACTTGGCTTTATTTGAGGCTCTAAGGAAGAGACAAACCCTTAAAAAGCGTAAGCCTAGCTTCAGAGGACGCTATACCTTGTGGTTCTGATGCGGATGGCACTACATCCATTTTGATATGCTTATACCAAGACTCTGTTTGTGAGTATTTTATTCAATAAAACCTTTATAGAGGATAATGCACTAGGCCGGTGCGCCCTTGTCTTTGTTTTTTGATTTTACTGATCTGGGATGAGAAGGCCTGGCTCACAGTCTCCCCTCTACGAGATGAGTGAGTTTGGGATGGAGAAACTTGACTTGCAAGAAGGCCTGGTTCACAGTCTCTGCTCTAATTTATCCCAAAGGTGTTCTATTAGGTTGAGGTCAGTCAAGTTCCTCCACCCCAAACCCACTCATCCATGTCTTTATGGACCTTGCTTTGTGCACTGGTCCAAATCATTTGGTGGAGGGGAGATTATGGTGTGGGGTTGTTTTTCAGGGGTTGGGCTTGGCCCCCTTAGTTCCAGTGAAGGGAACTCTTAAGGCTTCAGCATACCAAGACATTTTGGAAAATTTCATGCTCCCAACTTTGTGGGAACAGTTTGGGGATGGCCCCTTCCTGTTCCAACATGACTGCATACCAGTGCACAAAGCAAGGTCCATAAAGACATGGATGAGTGGGTTTGGGGTGGAGGAACTTGACTGGCCACCTCAACCCCATAGATTACCTTTGGGATGAATTAGAGCGGAGACTGCGGGCCAGGCCTTCTCGCCCAACATCAGTGCCTGACCTCACAAATGCGCTTCTGGAAGAATGGTCAAACATTCCCATAGACACTCCTAAACCTTGTGGACAGCCTTCCCAGAAGAGTTGAAGCTGTAATAGCTTTAAAGGGTGGGCCAACTCAATATTGAACCCTACGGACTAAGACTGGGATGCCATTAAAGTTCATGTGAGTGTAAAGGCAGGCGTCCCAATACTTTTGGTAATATAGTGTATATTTCAATGAATGTTCTGTGCCCGGAGTTCAGCTTTAAAGTATTAAAAATGTAATGCAACTCCAGGCAGTAAAATCAATGAGCAGAAGTGTTGCTAGTATTTGGAAAGACCAAGGGCACCTCTTTCAAGTTAAACAATGTGGAAGACAACTAGATGAAAGGTGAACATGGCCACAATATGTGGCATGGTTAAACAGAAGGCTGGGGGAAGGGCAGAAGTGGGAGTTTATGCTTCTTTTTCAGCTAAAATCTGGTTATTGGCAAAATGGGTTTGTAAAAGAACCGCCGACCCACATTGTACTTGTGGTCTTCCGTCAGTATACGGCTTCCTTGCAGTCATGAACATAGATACCAGATTTTCCCAGCCATCCCCATACAAGGCTAGCCAACAACTTAGCTAGTACAAGTTTTGGAACCTTCTCCTTAAGGTAGGAGACACAGGACACTGGACAGGGGAGTATAATACCTCTTCTATTACAGGGAATGGAGGGGAGGTAGGAGACATGGGATACCAGAGAGGGGGGTATAATACCTCTTCTATTACAGGGAATGGAGGGGACATAGGAGACTCAGGACACCAGAGAGGGGAGTATAATACCTCTTCTATTACAGGGAATGGAGGGGAGTTAAGAGACACAGGACACATGAGAGGGAGTATAATACCTCTTCTATTACAGGGAATGGAGGGGAGGTAGGAGACACAGGACACCAGAGAGGGAGTATAATACCTCTTCTATTACAGGGAATAGAGGGGAGGTAGGAGACAAGGGACACTGGAGAGGGGAGTATAATACCTCTTCTATTACAGAGAAGAGAGGGGAGGTAGAAGACACAGGAGACCGGAGAGTGGGTTATAATACCTCTTCTATTACAGGGAGCGGAGGGGTGGTAGGAGACACAGGACACCAGGGAGGGGAGTATAACACCTCTTCTATTACAGGGAATAGAGGGGAGGTAGGAGACATGGGATACCGGAGAGGGGAGTATAATACCTCTTCTATTACAGGGAATGGAGGGGAGGAAGGAGGCACAGGATACCGGAGAGGGAATATAATACCTCTTCTATTACAGGGAATGGAGGGGAGGTAGGAGACCAGGGACACCAGAGAGGGGAGTATAATACCTCTTCTATTACAGGAAATGGAGGGGAGGTAGGAGACACAGGACAACGGAGAGGGGAATATAATACCTCTTCTATTACAGAGAATGGAGGGGAGGTAGGAGACATGGGATACCAGAGAGGGGGGTATAATACCTCTTCTATTACAGGGAATGGAGGGGAGTTAAGAGACACAGGACACCAGAGAGGGAGTATAATACCTCTTCTATTACAGGGAATAGAGGGGAGGTAGGAGACAAGGGACGCTGGAGAGGGGAGTATAATACCTCTTCTATTACAGAGAATAGAGGGGAGGTAGAAGACACAGGAGACCGGAGAGTGGGTTATAATACCTCTTCTATTACAGGGAATGGAGGGGAGGTAGGAGACACAGGACACCAGGGAGGGGAGTATAACACCTCTTCTATTACAGGGAATAGAGGGGAGGTAGGAGACATGGGATACCGGAGAGGGGAGTATAATACCTCTTCTATTACAGGGAATGGAGGGGAGGTAGGAGGCACAGGATACCGGAGAGGGAATACAATACCTCTTCTATTACAGGGAATGGAGGGGAGGTAGGAGACCAGGGACACCAGAGAGGGGAGTATAATACCTCTTCTATTACAGGAAATGGAGGGGAGGTAGGAGACACAGGACAACGGAGAGGGGAGTATAATACATCTTCTATTACAGGGAATGGAGGGGAGGTAGGAGACACAGGACAAAGGAGGGGGGGGGTATAATACCTCTTCTATTACAGGGAATGGAGGGGAGGTAGGAGACACAGGACACTGGAGAGGGGAGTATAATACCTCTTCTATTACAGGGAATGGAGAGGATGTAGGAGACACAGGACAACGGAGAGGGGAGTATAATACCTCTTCTATTACAGGGAATGGAGGGGATGTAGGAGACACAGGACAACGGAGGGGGGGGGGGTATAATACCTCTTCTATTACAGGGAATGGAGGGGAGGTAGGAGACACAGGACACTGGAGAGGGGAGTATAATACCTCTTCTATTACAGGGAATGGAGGGGAGGTAGGAGACACGGGACACCAGAGAGGGGAGTATAATACCTCTTCTATTACAGGGAATGGAGGTGAGGTAGGAGACAGGGGACACCAGAGAAGGGGGTATAATACCTCTTCTATTACAGGGAATGGAGGGGAGGTAGTAGACACAGGAGACCAGAGAAGGGGGTATAATACCTCTTCTATTACAGGGAATGGAGGGGAGGTAGGAGACACAGGAGACCAGAGAAGGGGGTATAATACCTCTTCTATTACAGGGAATGGAGGTGAGGTAGGAGACAGGGGACACCAGAGAAGGGGGTATAATACCTCTTCTATTACAGGGAATGGAGGGGAGGTAGTAGATACAGGAGACCAGAGAGGGGGGTATAATACCTCTTCTATTACAGGGAATGGGGGGGAGGTAGGAGACAAGGAATACCAGAGAGGGGGGTATAATACCTCTTCTATTACAGAGAATGGAGGGAGGTAGGAGACACAGGAGACCAGAGAAGGGGGTATAATACCTCTTCTATTACAGAGAATATTTATTTTACCCTGATAGGGTCTCTTTAATGAAAAGTTTAATATGAACAGAAGAGAGGAGAGCGGAGAAATGTGCGGGAGCCTCTTATAAATAAATGAGATTGAATCTGAGCAGAAACACGCTTCCGTCTGCTTTAATTGCCGGTTTATGCACAATAATTTAGCCGCGTGTTACGATATTCCTGGCAGCCGCCGTAAAGCTCGTTATCTCAACAACAGAAAATGCGTATCTGGCAAATTCAATAGAAAATAATAACTCCAGGAGGAAAGGCGTCTGTTTTCTGTTCAGGGAGACAAATCAGGTTAAAGATACAGAAATTATCCCCCGCGTTCTGATACAGAGAATTCCAAATGACATTAAAGGGATTCCAATCAGAGCCAATCATCGGAGAGATAGCGCCGCAACAGATCGCCGAGGGCCGCGGTCTGCTCCGCGCTAATTTCGGTAGAGAAGACACAGAATCAATAATTGGAAGAAATCGCTGTAACAATTACAGCTAACAAAATAGAACGGCTTGGAAATTGTATTAGGACGATCGTCACTCCTACTAACAAATCTCCATAAATCAGATCTCACATACACACGGAATCATCGCATTTTATTAAATCTGTGACACTGATGAAGTCCAGGGCTTCCTATGAGTAATGTGTGTTTGCGTCATTTGAAAGGGAAAGTTTTCTTATTGTTTTTATTTTATCACGTGAGTGCGGGAGGGGTGTTCACATTTTACTTGTCTGCTGTTCCCTATTTCATTTGCTTTCTGTGTGCAGATTTGAAAACGCTGCCTCTAGTGGCCGTACATTTATTAGCATTTCTGATTTAATCACTTCAAAACCGGGCGCTTTCACCCCCTGACCTGCCCAGGCCAATTTTCAGCTTTCAGCGCTGTCACACTTTGAATGACAATTACGCGGTCATGCAACACTGTAACCAAATATTTATACATTTTTGAGATTTCTTTAGGTGGTATTTAACCACTTGCCGACAGATATACTGCGGCAGGCTGGCCCGGCTGCGTGAACCGATGTAAAGGTATGTTGGTTCGCGGGAGCACTCCTGGGGGTGCATGCCCGCTTCTGGAGGCCCAAACGCACTTCTGGAGGTGCGTGCGTGCCCCCATTAGGCAGCGGGGAAGCCGATCCACGGGGCCGGTGGCCGTGATTGCTGCCGGGCACCCGCGTTCGCTCCCCTGCAGAGAGAACAACGGTCTGCTGTTATAAACACAGCAGACCGTTGTTCTCTCTGGAATGAACACAGAGCGCCTGTGATCCTCCTATTTAGGATAGTTACATAGTAAGGCTGCCGACATGGTACAGGAGATGCAGGGCTGTGGGCATAGTGCAGGAGATGCAGTGCTGCGGGCATGGTACAGGAGATGCAGGTATGTGGGCAGCATGGTACAGGAGATGCAGGTATGTGGGCAGCATGGTACAGGAGATGCAGAAATGTGGGCAGCATGGTACAGGAGATGCAGTGCTGCGGGCATGGTACAGGGGAATCTCCTGTACCATGCCCGCAGCACTTGCATCTGCTGTGGAGGAGTCTCACTTACCTTGAGACGCCTTAAGGTTAAAAATGGCGCCACCCGACGCCATTACGTCACCGCGCATGCGCCGCCTGGCCGGGAACAGCCGAACGTGTACGGGCCTTCCCGAGTGGCGGAGCATACGCAGTACCTTTTTTCTTTAGCAGCCAGTGCAACAGATCTAGGTGGGTTATTTTCATGTGGGGTGCGGCTTTTTTGACGCCCCCCGCAAAGTGCCACCCTAGGCCTAGGCCTTGTCGGCCTAGGCCTAAATACAGCAGTGGGTGAAGTGTTATCTTTAGGACACTCTCTCTCTCTTAGTATCCCCTTTCTTGACCACTGACACCCGTCCACTGACTATCCTACTCCAGGGTGGCCCCCCTCAGGTCAGGCCCCTTGACACGATCCCCTGTACTCACTATACTGTTTTTCTAGGGTCTCCAGTGTCTCCCCCTTAGTCAGCTTTCCTGGACCTCTGGGTTCAGCTCCACTCCTCTGGCCCTCAGGACGACCTCCTGATGCCACGTGCCACTGCTACAGAGGAGGAGGCAGCCACCACCCTCCCCCCGGGACTCCGCTCACCAGCCAAAGACTTTTATACAGTATCCCAGAATGCACAGAGACAATATGTCTCTGCCAATCACCAGGAATGTATCAAAGCCTATGTATCCATTGGTCAGGTTTCCTCCCACTGTCCAACAGGCCTCCCTATTGGACCAGTGTGAAACACTCTCTGGACTCAATGAATCGCATACCGAGCACACTGAGCAGACCTCACTAACAGATCCTGCTCTCTGCTGGACAGAAAGCAATATAGAATTTACCTGCTGATCCTCTGATAGGCAGACAGAGACAAAAACTATACTCTCTCACTAGCACCTACCTAGGAGGGTACTACATATATTTTCCTGAATTATTCATTTTTCATGAATGAGTTACATTCAATATTTAGAGGAAATAGCCTGAGGACATTTGATTTTGCCTTATTCTCACAGAACGAACATACATGCCATGTTTTAAAAGATGACTAGCTATGCAGAATTTTTTTAAAGCGGTTGTATCCTCAAAAAAAAAAAAAAAACCCTGCAGGACAATGGCATATTGTGCTAGTTTGCATTGCATACTAGCTCATTATAAAATACTCACCTTAGAACAAAGCCCCGACGCGGTCGCCCGGACACCGCTGAGGCAGCCGACATCTTCGCTCGGCGTCTCTTCCGGGTTTGGCAGCTCCGGTGCTGTGAGTGGCCGGAGCCGCGATGACGTCACTCCCAAGCATGCACGCGGGAGTTCACTTTCCGGCAAAGAGCTCTGAAGGTCCAGCAAGATACGCCGGGCCTTCAGAGCGCATGTGTCACTGGTGGCAGCGGCTGCATGCAGGGTGAAAATCTCCTAAACTGTGCCGGTTTAGGAGATATTATTTTACCTACAGGTAAGTCTTATTATAGGCCTTACTATAGGCTTACCTGTAGTCAAAAGTTAAAAAGTGGAGTATACTACCGCTTTAACCGGTTGCCGACCACACGCCATGTATTTACTGCGGTAGTGTGGCTCCCCCAGGCAAACCGACGTAGGGCTACGCCGGTTGTGAGCAGGAAGCTAGGGGGCGAGCGCGCGCCGCCGGCAGGGCACTCCTGCCCGCAGTCGGCAGCAGGCTAGCCGATGCACGGGTCAGGTGGCTCCGATTCCCGCCAGCCACCCGCGATCGTTCCCCGCTGAGAGTGAGGCTGCATTCACACTTGAGCGTAGCGTTTTTTACCGCGATTTTTATCGCCATTTTTGCCGCGATTTCCAGGCGTTTTTTTCAGGCGTTTTTGGAGGCAGGCATTGACATCTATCAAAAACGCTGGTAATCAGCCCAAAAAGAAGCTCATGTATTTTTTCAGCTACAGGCGTTTTGCAAAACGCTCAGATGTGAACAGGGACCATTTAAATGAATGGGGTTTTACTTGGGCGTTTTGGAACTTTTTTTTAGCGTTTTTGGAGCTGAAAAACACTCAAAAACGCCCAGGTGTGAATGGAGCCTTAAGGACGGTCAGCTGTTGTAAACACATCCGACCGTTCTTCTCTCTGAAATGATCACAG
Organism: Pelophylax lessonae; assembly: GCF_965119305.1. NCBI lineage: Eukaryota > Metazoa > Chordata > Amphibia > Anura > Ranidae > Pelophylax > Pelophylax lessonae. The sequence goes on along the minus strand of NC_138770.1, from coordinate 679,212,850 downwards.
AGCTCCTGTGATCCTTCTATATAGGATCACAGGTCTCTATGATGGTTTCAGAAGCCACGCCCCCCCCCCACAGTTAGAATCACTCCTCTAGGCTCACATTTAACCCTTTGATCACCCACAATCTTAACCCCTTCCCTGCCAGTGTCATTATTACAGTGACAGTGCATATTTATAGCGCTGACTACTGTAGTAATGTCACTGGTCCCCCCAAAAGTGTCAAAAATGTCATTTAGGGGTCCGATCTGTCCGCCGCAATGTTGCAGTCCTGCTAAAAAACGCAGATCGCCGCCATTAGTAGTAAAAAAAAAAAAACAATAAAAATGACATAAATCTTTCCTGTAGTTAGTAAACGCGATAACTTTTGCGCAAACCAATCAAAATACGCTTATTGCGATTATTTTACAAAAAATATGTAGCAGAAAACAAAATGGCCTAAAATGTTAAAAAAATGTATTTTAAATTTTTTTGGGGAATGTTATATAGCAGAATGTGAAACATATTGTTTTTTTTTTTTTTTAAATTGTCACTCTTTTTTTGTTTATAGCGCAAAAAATAAAAATCGCAGAGGTGATCAAATACCACCAAAAGAAAGCTCTAGTTGTGGGATAAAAGAACATCAATTTTTTTAGGTACAGCGTCGCACGACCGCGCAATTGTCCATTAAAATAATGCAATGCTGAATCGCAAAATAGGGCCTGGTCATTAACCTTCCTAGCGGTATTCCCGAGCGTGACTCGGGGTTAGATTTTAGAGCCAAAAGCGGTAACCCCGACCCACACTCGGGGTACCGCTAGGAAGATCGCTGGATCCTGGTAGAGGTTTTACTTACCTTTTCTCCGGGATCCAGCGAAGAATGCGGGCGGTATGCGGCGGCGGAGCTTCCTCCCGATCGTTTGCGAGCCCTGGCTTCCGTCTCCGGGGACGTGACGTTCGCTGGGGGGTGGAACCGGCGGCAAATTAAAATGTAAAACACACCAAACACACTGATACCATTCAAAATAAAATAAAATCACATTACATTGGCCCCCAGTGCCCTTTCCTGCAGTTTTACTGTACTTTTTATGTATATATATATATATATATATATATATATATATATATATATATACACACTATATATATATATATATATATATATACACACTATATATATATATATATATATATATATATATATATATATATATATATGTATATATGTATATATATATATATATATATATATATATATATATATATATATATATACATATATATACATATATATATATATATATATATATATATATATATATATATATATATATATATATATATATATATACGTAATTCTTGTGAATTGTATACATTATATATATATATATATATATATATATATATATATATATATATATATATACGTACATATAATATATGTATACATAATATATGTATATATATATATATATATATAATATTATATATATAATATATATAATAAATGTATACAGTTGGTTTGGGCTGCTCATTCACAAGAATTACATGCAAAATAATGGTACCGCTTTCAGCACCTAAAATCCAAAAGAATCATACCGCCAGGGAGGTTAAGGGGGCAAATCCTTCTATTCTTAAAGTGGATAAGTCCCCAGCCAGGGCTGGGCCCCGATGCCCGCGCACGGTCTGCGTTCCTGGTTATAGAGAGGATCGGTCTGGCTATAATGTAGCGATGTATATGTAGCAGAAAGGGAAAAATATTGTTTTTTTTTTTCAGAATTGTCGCTCTTTTTTTGTTTATAGCACAAAAAATAACAATCGCATAGGTGATCAAATACCACCAAAAGAAATCTCTGTTTGTGGGGGAAAAATACATCAATTTTATTTGGGTACAGCGTCGCACAACCACGCAATTGTCCATTAAAATAACGCAGTGCCCAATCGCAAAATATGGCCTGGTCATTAAGGGGGGAAATCTTCCGGTCCAGAAGTGGTTAAATAGACTTTTTAGGTAGTGAAATAGTCAATTTGTTGCGTAGATCTACACAGGAGTTCAAACAGAGGGAAGAGTGAGGAGGGGAAGGGGACAAAACTCACTTGAAATTACTCGCTATTGAATAAAATAGGAATCTTCATGTTGAGAGTTGAAGCATTTTGGGAAACCCTCTTCAAATCGCTCAGGTTGGATTGGGGGTCATGGGTCATTTTTTTATTTTTTTTTTTCCATTGTTACATTTTATAATCAATGTATAATGAATAAAAAAATAATAAAAATACCGATACATTTACAATGGCATTATACTATACCTAAATGTCTGAACATCGGTTTTGGTGTTCAGCTTTAAACAGGGATCATCTCGGTACATTTGCTCGATATTTCCTATTGAGCAGAATGAATGGCGGTGCCGCGGATTACTTTCGCCAGAGCTGCTTCGTTAAATTTACATCCTTGTCTGACAAGCGTAATATAACGTCTTCATCCGACTTTATGATTCACAGGACTTTGTTTCCTTTCTCTTCCTCGGAGAGTCAAATGTGTGCGAGATTTGTGGTCTTTGCAAATGGAACTTGGGTACACTCCATAAATCAGCCGTTATTGGAGTCACCGATAGCGGCCTTGAGTAGAACCCGGATTAAGCGCTCATTTCCTGCTCCGCCGTCCTCCCTCTACATCCAAGTACTTGGAAAATAATTAATCAAATGGCTGACTGATAGAAATATGAGACTAATTCACTGGCCGGCTTCTCCATTTCTGTAATGAGTCTAAATTCATCGGGGACATACGAACCTTTCCTTGAAGAGGTGCCCAAGGAATAACACGTCTTGTCTGAAGGAAAAGGGCCAGTTACTTACAGTGGAGATCGAAAGTTTGGACACCCCAGGTAAAAATTTGTATTAATGCGCATAAAGAAGCCAAGGAAAGATGGAAAAATCTCCAAAAGGCATCAAATTACAGATTAGAGATTCTTATAATATGTCAACAAAAGTTAGATTTTATTTCCATCATTGACACTTTCAAAATAACAGAAAACAAAAAAATGGTGTCTGCAAAAGTTTGGGCACCCTGCAGAGTTAATATCTTGTACTGCCCCCTTTGGCAAGTATCACAGCTTGTAAACACTTTTTGTAGCCAGCCAAGAGTCTTTCAATTCTTGTTTGAGGTATCTTTGCTCATTCTTCCTTACAAAAGTCTTCCAGTTCTTTGAGATTTCTGGGCTGTCTGTCACGCACTGCTCTTTTAAGGTCTTTCCAGGGGCTGACTGGCAACTTTCGGCCCAGGGGGCAAGTACAAAGCCAGAGGCCCATGGTGCCTATTCCCACTCTCCCTCTTCCTGGCCTCCTCCTGACCCCCATTACAGGCTGAAGCTCCACTCCAGGTACTCTCTACTTACAGGCTGAATCCAGGTTCTTGACCTGGCCACCAGGGTGGAGCTGGGACAGCTTGGTTGGGGCTGGCAAGGGGAGGAGAGTCTCCAGTGGGGCATGGAACCGGCCTCTGCTCAGACACAGTTTACACCATCCATGTTGGGGGGGAGGCCTGTGCTCTGTCCTTGTCTTCAACCCACACTCATTTGGTCAGCGGTGGGGACTTTTTACTTCTCTTCACCAGGAATCCTTGTGGCAGAAGCAGTGCAGCCTTTTTACGGGGCATCAGAGCAGCCCGGGGGGCAATTGTCCCCCTGCCCCCTGGCCCAGTCCCCCTTTGGGTCTATCCATAGATTTTCAATTATGTTGAGGTCAGGAGATTGTGAAGGCCATGGCAAAACCTTCAGTTTACGCCTCTTGATGTAATCCCCCGTGGATTTTGAGGTGTGTTTAGGATCATTATCCATTTGTAGAAGCCATCCTCTCTTTAACTTCAGTTTTTTCACAGGTGGCATCAAGTTACCATCCAAAATTTGTTGAAATTTTATTGAATCCATTTTTCCTTCTACTCGTGAGATGTTCCCTGTGCCACTGGTTGCAATACAACCCCAAAGCATGATTGATCCACCCCCATGCTTAACAGTCGGACAGAGGTTCTTTTCATTAAATTGTGTGCCCCTTCTTCTCCAAACGTACCTTTGCTCATTCCGGCCAAAAAGTTAAATTTTTACCTCATCGGTCCACAGAACTTGTTTCCAAAATGCATCAGGCTTGTCTATATGTTCATTTGCAAAGTTCAAACGCTGATTTTTGTGGTGAGGACGTAGAAGAGGTTTTCTTCTGATGACTCTTCCATGAAGACCATATTTGTACAAGTATCTCTTTGTAGTGGAATAGTGTGCCACAACTCCAGTGTCTGCCAGATCTTTCTGGAGAGATCGTGCAGTCAAACGTGGGTTTTGAATTGTTTTTCTCACAATCCTGCAAGCTGTTCTGTCTGATATTTTTCTTGGTCTTCCAGATCTTGCTTTACCTTCCACTGTTCCTGATGACTGCCATTTCTTAATTACATTCCAAACAGAGGATATTGACATCTGAAAACGCTTTGCTATATTCTTATAGCCTTCTCCAGCTTTGTGAGCGTCAACTATTTTCAGTTTCAGTTTTCTAGACAACTACTTAGAAGATCCCATGGTGCTGATTGTTGGGGCAAGGTCAGATGAGTCTGGGCATTTAAAACCTTTGAGATTGACATCACCTGGTCTTCCCAGATGATGATTGAGAACAACCCATGACACTGGTAGGTCTCAGCCTTGCAAAGGGGGCAGTGCATGCTATAAATTCTGCAGGGTGCCCAAACTTTTGCAGACACCATATTCATATTTTTATTTTCTGTAATTTTGAATGTGTCAATGATGGAAATAAAATCTAACTTTTGTTGACATACAGTCAGTGGCAGCCCGCCCATAGGGGGCACAGGGGCGCCGCCCCCCCCCCCCCCCCCGCCCCAACCACAAGCAGAAGAAAAAAAAAGATTACATTAAAAAAAGTCTATTTTTCACCCACTAGGGGCGCCGGACTTAGTGCTGGGTATGGGGGTATACCTTACATAGGCGCCGATTGGCGCTCTTCTGGGGGTCATTGGGGCGCAGAGCAATGCGCCCCGACACACCCCACTTTGCCGATGTCTGGGCTGTGATTGGTCCAGACTCCAGCCTGGACCAATCACAGGAGGGCATGGAGGTGGTGACGTGAGCGTGTGGGCGGTGCCAATGCTGTATCTTGGCCTAGGCCAACAAGGCCCAGGCCTAGGGCAGCATATTGCAGGGGGCAGCAGGGAAAGAGTCCCCTTCAGCTTGTGCTACACTTTTAGTGAAGCACCAGTCCAGTCTTATGGGGCGGACTGGGCCAGGAGACAAATCAGTCTGGCGTCCCCATATGTGGGCATCCGGCGTTCTCCAACTGTGGGGTGGGGGGGGGGTGTTGCTTTTAGTTTTGACTGTGCTATCATCACAGCGGACCTCTCATCTGAGTTCTCAGCTACAGAGGGACAGATGCCATGTCGGGAGGCTGAAACTGTCTGGAGGAGAAAGTCAGCTGATGGGAGCGGGCCAGTAGAGTAAAGGGGGAAGGGCTCTCCACTGTGTTAGGAGACCCCATGTTGGGAGAGGTGCAGTGGAGACACATGCAGGGAGCCAGGCAGGCTGTAAATACCTAGGCTGAAAGCAAAACCACACCAGTTGAGTGGAGATCGCAGGACAACTACCTAGCTGCTATGGGGTTTCTAATCTGGGTAGTAGGGATGATGCAGATGCAAGGGAGACTGAGATGGTCAGCTACACTTAGGAAGTAGGTAGTAAGACTTTCTTGCAAACCTTTGGGTGTTCACAATCTAATATATATACTGTATATACTAGAAACCCCTGAGGGCTTTCAAGCTTGCAATGATGCATACGGCAGTTAAATATTAAGAAATCTTCTTCTTAGTATTTGCCTTTGGCAGAGGAGCTGCTATATATTAAAAGTTACTTACCATAGATATCAGCTACTGGTAATCAATATAGGAGGTAGGTTTTAATGTTTATACTGTACAGTACCTGACTATATTATATAGCATGGAGTACCCAGGGTAAAAGGAAAGCTACGCTATTTGGATGAAACTTGCATGGCACTTACCTAGCTGCCAAAAAGATTTTAATCCAGGGATGGTGCAGACACAAGGGACACTGACATGGTCACCTACTGTATACCTGGCAGGTAGGTAATGGGAGTCTCGTGCAATCCTTTGCTTATGTCAGTTGTACATATTAAGAAATCTTAATTTTATTTCTGTTGATTGCTGATGAGTAAAATAAACAGATGGATTTACAAAGCATTTGTTCCTGCCCAATGCCTGGACCACCTACCCTTATCACTGTGCTGTATGTTTTCTGCTGCACCACTGGCATGGTTATATCCTGTTAGTCCGCTTCATAAATTTAGCAGACATTTGTGAACTAGAATGATAGGCAACACTTTTTTTTTTTTTGATAGAGTAAGGGAGGGTTATGGGTCATGTCAGTTTATTTTTTGCCATCCCTGCCCCATAGCCAAACAGGAAGTGAGAGGAAATCTCTGCAATTTAAGGGAATCCATTAGCCTCCCCCCCCCCCCAAGGCCATCAGAACTAGTGTCCCCACTGGAAAATTTCAGGGTGGGTCGTAAACAGGAAGGGGTGTGGCCTTGACAGGAAGGGTCATATTTAAATTAGGGGGTGCATGACTTTAGTCAGGCCTAGGGCAGCACAAAACCTAAATACACCACTGGGCGGTGCACCACCCCAGCGCCACGATCACCTTCCATTCAGAGAGGAGAGCGAGAGGAGGCGGAGCCGCCCAGCCGCGTGTGAGGAGGCGGAGTCGGGACTCGGAAGGAAGTTCGTTCCCAGGCCCGGCCGTTCGCAGAGAGTACTCCGTCCGCCGGTAACGGTAAGTGATGCCTGGGGGAGGGGCCGCAGGGGGGGGACCACACCGCACCAGGGGGGCCCGCACCGCACCGGGGGGCCACATCGCGCCGCAAAGCCACGGGGGGGGCGCATCGCAACGGGGGGACCCGCACCGCACCAGGTGGGGGGGCCGCACCGCATCGCAACGCACCGTACCGGGGGGGGGGGCAACTCACAAGTGTCAGACATCTGCAGCAGCCTGGGATCAGAAAGGAAGTATTAAAATAGTTATTTTTACAGGACAGCTTGCATGGGGACATCTACACTGGTCACTGCATTGGGGACATGTACACTGGTCACTGCATTGCAGGCACGCACGCTGATCTCTGGATTGGGGACATGTATACAGGTCACTGCATTGGAGGCACGCACGCTGATCTCTGCATTGGGGACATGTACACTGGTCACTGCATTGCAGGCACGCACGCTGATCTCTGGATTGGGGACATGTATACAGGTCACTGCATTGGAGGCACGCACGCTGATCTCTGCATTGGGGACATATACACTGGTCACTGCATTGGAGGCACGCACGCTGATCTCTGGATTGGGGACATGTATACAGGTCACTGCATTGGAGGAACGCACGCTGATCTCTGCATTGGGGACATGTACACTGGTCACTGCATTGCAGGCACGCACGCTGATCTCTGGATTGGGGACATGTATACAGGTCACTGCATTGGAGGAACGCACGCTGATCTCTGCATTGGGGACATGTACACTGGTCACTGCATTGGAGGCACGCACGCTGATCTCTGCATTGGGGACATGTACGCTGGTCACTGCATTGGAGGCACGCACGCTGATCTCTGCATTGGGGACATGTACGCTGGTCACTGCATTTGGGAAATGTACACTGGTCACTACATTGAAAGGGGCATGTATACTGGTCACTACATTGAAAGGGGGCATGTATACTGGTCACTACATTGAAGGGGGCATGTACTGTGGGGTTTGTGCTAGGGGGTCTGTACTGTGGGGTTTGTGCTAGGGGGCCTGTACTGTGGGATTTGTGCTAGGGGGTCTGTACTGTGGGGTTTATGCTAGGGGGCCTGTACTGTGGAGTTTGTGCTAGGGGGCCTGTACTGCGGGGTTTGTGCTAGGGGGCCTGTACTTTGGGGTTTGTGCTAGAAGGGCTGTACTGTGGGGTTTGTGCTAGGGGGTCTGTACTGTGGGATTAGTGCTAAGGGGCCTGTATTGTGGGGTTTGTGCTAGGGAGCCTGTACTGTGGAGTTTGTGCTAGGGAGCCTGTACTGTGGGGTTTGTGCTAGGGGGCCTGTACTGTGGGATTAGTGCTAGGGGTCTGTACTGTGGGATTAGTGCTAGGGGGTCTGTACTGTGAGGTTTGTGCTAGGGGGCCTGTACTGTGGGGTTTGTGCTAGGGGGTCTGTACTGTGGGATTAGTGCTAAGGGGCCTGTATTGTGGGGTTTGTGCTAGGGGGCCTGTACTGTGGAGTTTGTGCTAGGGAGCCTGTACTGTGGGGTTTGTGCTAGGGGGCCTGTACTGTGGGGTTTGTGCTAGGGGGTCTGTACTGTGGGGTTTGTGCTAGGGGGTCTGTACTGTGGGGTTTGTGCTAGGGGGCCTGTACTGTGGGGTTTGTGCTAGGGGGTCTGTACTGTGAGATTAGTGCTAGGGGGCCTGTAATGTGGGGTTTGTGCTAGGGGGCCTGTACTGTGGTATTAGTGCTAGGGGGCCTGTAATGTGGGGTTTGTGCTAGGGGGTCTGTACTGTGGGGTTTGTGCCACTCTCAGTCAGTGTATCCCATAATAGGATGTCTCTCACAGTATATCCCATAAAAGGGCCTCTGCTCCCTATTATGGGATATACTAGTACTGATGGACCCCTTAATATGTGATATATTGGGAGAATTTGTTCACGCAAGCAAAATACAGGGGACAAAATGGGTGGAGTCTGTAAGGGGTGTGGCTTCTGAGAAATGGGAGGGGTCAAAATGGAAGGGCGGGGTCTTGCGCCCCACCATCTTAAAACTTCACCAGCCGCCACTGCATACAGTATTATAAGAATGTCTAATCTGTAATTTGATGCCTTTTGGAGATTTTTCCATCTTTCTCTGGCTTCTTTATGCACATTAATACAAATTTTTACCTGGGGTGCCCAAACTTTCGATCTCCACTGTATGGGGACTCTCCATTCCTTAAAGGGACTCTCCACTTCTTGCAGGGACTCTCCATTCCTTAAAGCGGTTGGGTCAAATTAAATTTCATTGCGGGCCACATCAGCATTATGGGCCCCCACCCTCCCGTACATCACAGGGCATCCCCTTTACCATGTGCTGCTACTGGGAAGCTCACGCCCCATTTGCCAGCGGGGAAGCTGATTTACGGGGCCGGTGGCTGCGTTTGCCACCGGGCACCCGAGATCACTCCCCGTGGAGAGAGAATGGCGGTTCGCTCTTGTAGACACAGCAGACCGTTGTTCTCTCTTGAATGAACACAGAGAGCCTTTGATACTTCTATATAGGATCACAGGTCTCTGTGTTCATTCCACAAGCCCATCCCCCTCACAGTTAGAAAACACCCCCTAAGCATACATTTAACCCTTTGATCGCCTCTGAGTTAACCCCTTCCCTGCCAGTGTCATTATTACAGTGACAGTGCATATTTTTAGCACTGACTACTGTAGTAATGTCACTGGTCCCCCCCCCCCCCAAAATGTCAGTTATGGGTCTGATCTGTGTGCTGAAATGTCGCAGCCCCCCCCAAAAAAAAATTGCAGATCGGTGCCATTACTAGTAATAAAATAAAATAAATAGTTAAAATGACATAAATCTTTCCCCTTGTGTGTAAACGCGATAACATTTGCGCAAACCAATCAAAATACGCTTATTGGGATTTTTTTTTTACAAAAAATATGTAGCAGAATACAAATTGGCCTGAAATGATGAAAAATTTCGATTTTTACATTTTTTTTTTTTGGAAATGTTATATGGCAGAATGTGAAAAATTTTATTTATTTATTTTTTTTTTTTTCAGAATTGCCGCTATTTTTTTGTGTATAGCTCAAAAAATAAATGGACATTTTAACATAGACGTGTCACTTCCAAGTTAGTTGATTGAACAGATCTTCAAAGACTTGTTACTTCCAGTATCCAACTGGACACGTCTTCAAAAGTCGAGATAGCAATCTAACAACAGGAGGTATAAATGGCTTTTGAAGACAACAGCTGTTATACAATATGACTTATCACAAAATATACATCTAATATATCTGCTTAATCATAAATACATGTTTGATAAATAAAATGGCTGTTCCCTTTTCCCCATCAGGGGGATAATCCTTCTGGTCCAGAAGTGGTTAATAGAGGGAATGCATTAACCACTTAAGCCCCGGAAGATTTTACCCCCTTCCTGACCAAGGGGCTTTTTGCGATTTTTTACTGCGTGACTTTAACAGACAATTGCGCGGTCGTGCGACGCTGTACCTAAACGAATTTTACGTCCTTTTTTTTCCCACAAACAGAGCTTTCTTTTGGTGGTATTTGATCACCTGTGCGATTTTTTGATCACGCGCTATAAACAAAAAAAGAGCGTAATTTTTGCAAAAACAACAATATTTTTCACTTTTTTTTATATGAAATTCCCCCAAAAAAAATGTAAAAATCAAAATTTTTTAAAATTTTCGGCCAATTTGTTTTACGCTACCTATGTTTGGTAAAAAAAATCGCAAAAAGCGTATTTTGATTGGTTTGCGCAAAAGTTATCGCGTTTACTAACAAAGGGAAAGATTTTTGTCATTTTTGGTGGTTTTTTTTTTAACGAGTAATGGCGGCGATCTGCGATTTTTTTTGCGGTACTGCGACATTGCGGCGGACAGATCGGACCCTTGACTGACATTTTTGACACTTTTGGGGGTACCAGTGACATTACTGCAGTAATCAGTGCTATATATATGCACTGTTACTGCAAAAATGACACTGGCAGGGAAGGAGTTAACAGTATTGGACAGGGAGGGGTTAAGTGTGTCCTAGGGGCGTGATTCTAACTGTGTAGGGACAGGTCTACTAGTGTAAAAACAAAGATCAACAGTTCTACATAGTAGAACTGTTTGATCTTCACTTTTACACAGGGAGAACTGACAGGCGGCTTGTTTACACAAGCCGCTCTGTCTTTCTCCCGCTGCACCGGCGATCGTAGTGTGACCGGCGGACATCGGGTCCGCCAGTCACACTCCCGCACTCCTCCGTGAACGAGCCGAGGCGGGCGCGCGCCTCAGCGGGCGCGCGCCCGCCCGCTATTGGCTCTGGAAGGAGTGACAGGCGAGCGACGTAGACCTACGTCACTCTGCCTGGCCGGGGCCGACTGCCGCAGTAAATATACTGTGCGCAGTCGGCAAGCGGTTAACGAGTAATGGCGGCGATCTGTGATTTTTTTTTTGAGGTACTGCGACAGATCGGACCCTTGACTGACATTTTTGACACTTTTGGGGGTACCAGTGACATTACTGCAGTAATCAGTGCTATAAATATGCACTGTTACTGTAAAAATGACACTGGCAGGGAAGGGGTTAACTGTATTGGAGAGGGAGGGGTTAAGTGTGTCCTAGGGGCGTGTTTCTAACTGTGATGGGACATGGCTACTAGTGTAAAAACAGAGATCAACGGTTCTACATAGTAGAACCATCTGATCTCCATTTTTACACAGGGGAGAATGACAGGCGGCTTGCAGGGCCGGTGCAAGGATTTTTGCCGCCCTAGGCAAAATAAAAATTGCCGCCCACCCCCCATATGCTCTCCCACCGACCATCCCAAGTTGCTAAAGGGGTTAAAACCAGTGGCGGCTGGTGCTCAATCAGTCGGGGGGGGGGGGGGAGCGGTAGACAGACCTGGCCACGGACCCCTCTCCCGCCGGTCACTCCAGAGTCCAGTCCACACCTTATCCCCCCGGGCGCTAGTTCACTTACCTTGTTCCTCCAGACGGCGACAGCTTCCCCCTCAGTCTCCTCCATGTCCCCTCACAGCGGCGAATCAGTGTGGCAATAGCAAATATTCATTCACTATTGTCACACAACTGGGTGGGCTCAGGGCGCAGTGCTCTGCACCCCGAGCCCACCCTTTTTTTGAAGCCTATTAGAGGCTCTGGCTCTAATCAGGTGCTTCAAAAAAAAAAAAAAAATCCCTCATTGGAATCCATGCATCCGGCGCCCTGCATGTAGATTAGGGGGCCGGACGCATGGATGGGGGGGGGCGTCCCTGCGCCCTTAATGCACGGGCCGGCCGCCATTGGCTAAAACCCCTTCAGTGACTTACGGTAAGTCACTTACCTTGGGTCAGGCTCTGCCGGCGCCCCTTGCTAAGCTGCGCCCTAGGCGGCTGCCTATGTCGCCTTACTGGTAGCACCGGCCCTGGCGGCTTGTTTAGATAAGCCGCCCGCCTTTCTCCCGCTCTACCGACGATCGTAGTGTGACCGGCGGACATCGGGTCCGCCGGTCACACGCCCGCACTCCTCTTTGAACGAGCCGAGGCGGGCGCGCGCTCGCCTGCTATTGGCTCAAAACCCAGTGACAGGCTAGCGACGTAGATCTACGTCACTCTGCCTGGCCGGGGCTGACTGCCGCAGTAAATATACTGTGCGCAGTCGGCAAGCCGTTAAGTTAAAAAATTATTTTTTTTAGTTTTAGAACAACCTGAATGCCTTATGGTCACGTAAGCCTATTGTTACATGATGCTTCAGGTCCTGAATATTCTTTTTTTGGACTACATAGTGAGAGTGTCCTTTAGATGCCTACATCGCTGTCTGGTTACAGGGACATTTCCCATCAGCTGGGTCCTGATAGGTTTCAGAAGACTCCAGAATGATGACAATATGCTGAGGGGAGGCAACAAGATCGGTCATCACCAGGCCCTGACTGCAAAGTTGGATCGCTCAGGAAAATGGCTTAGTAAAGTTTTTTTGTCTAAACAAAATTAGTGGAAGTGTGGTTCAGGGGCAGACTGGCATGTTTTGGGCCAGGGGGCAAGTACAAACCAGAGGCCCATGGTGCAGAAACTCGGCCCCCCCCCTCCCACTCTCCCTCTTCACGTCCTCCTTCTGACCCCCATTCCAAGCTGAAGCCCTGCTCCAGGTACTCTCTACTCACTGGCCGAATCTGGGTTCCCAACCTGGCCAGCAGGGGGAATTGGGACAGCTCGGTTGAGGCTAGGGGAAGAGTCTCCAGTGGGGCATGGAATCGGCCTCTGCTCAGACACAGCTTACACCATCCATGCTGGAAGAGGGAGGCATGCACTCTGTCATTGTCTTCATCCCACACTCAGTAGGTCAGCGGTGGGGACTTTTTACTTCTCTTCACCAGGAATCCTTTAGGCATGTCTGTGGCAGAAGCAGTGCAGCCTTTTTACAGGACATCAGAGCGGCCCAGGGGGCAATTGCCCGCCTGCCCCCTGGCCCCTGCCCCTGCGCTATAAACAAAAAAATAGCGACAATTCTGAAAAAAAAAAAAAAACAATATTTTTCACTTTCTGCTATGTAACATCGTCAAAAAAAATGAAAAATCAAAAATTTTTACATTTTAGGCCAATTTGTTTTCTGCTACATATTTTTGGTAAGAAAAAAAAAAAAAATCGCAATAAGCGTATTTTGATTGGTTTGCGCAAAAGTTATTGCATCTACTAACTACGGCAAAGATTTATTTCATTTTTATTTTTTTATTTTTTTTACTAGTAATGGCGGCGATCTGCGATTTTTAGCAGGACTGCGACATTGCAGCGGACAGATCGGACCCCTAACTGACATTTTTGACACTTTTGGGGGGACCAGTGACATTACTACAGTAATCAGTGCTAAATAATATGCACTGTTACTGTATAAATGACGCTGGCAGGGAAGGGGTTAACACCAGGGGTGATCAAAGGGGTTAATGTATGCCAAAATATGCTTATTGACTGTGTGTGTGTGGGGGGGGGGGGCTCTGTGACAGTCACAGAGAGATCGGGGGTTGTAGCTGAGCTGACATTACTACAGTAATCAGTGCTAAATATATGCACTGTTACTATAATAATGACACTGGCAGGGAAGGGGTTAACACTATGGATGATCAAGGGGTTAAATGTGAGCCTAGGGGAGAGATTCTAACTGTATGGGGGCGTGGCTTGTGGAATGACCATAGAGACATGTGATCCTATATAGAAAGATCACAGGCGCTCTGTGATCATTCCAGGGAGAAGGACGGTCAGATGTGTTTATAACAGCTGACCGTTCTTCTCTCTCAGCGGGGAGTGATCGCTGGTGTCAGGGAGCAATCGGAGTCACCTGACCCGTGAATCGGCTTCCCCGCTGCCGAGCGGAAGCGGGAGCGTGGTCGCCCCCTAGCTGCAGGTGCGCGACCGATGTAGGTCTACGTCGGTTTGCGCAGGAGGGTCGCACTGTCGCAGTAAATGGGCGGCGGGCGGTCAGGAAGAGGTTAAAAGTCCAATGTTGTGCTGCAGTGTCGTAAAAAAAATGCATAAGAGTTGCGTCAGGACGCCGGTTTCAAAATGAATCGCACCACAGCACAACCAAAATAAGACACGACCCAATTCTCTATGGCTGTCATGGGGTCATGCAAAGCGAAGGTTCTATCGGTGTGCTGGGTCGGATGCATCTTCTTCCAGGACATGCAACATTTATCTCCTCCAGTCCTAGAAGACTCCTAATGAGCTGAACAAAGACTAGAAGAAGTCTTCCTATACAAAGAACTCGTTCTTCAGGTTCCAGAGATTTCCGACAGAACGCAGAGTTCCCCGCCGCGGTCTCAGGTCTGTTAGAAGAAAGGATTTTTATCTCGGAGAAGTACGAGGAACATTTGTAGGAGATGTTCAGATCTCCGGGTCATGATTTGTACAAGTCTGACGCTGAGCGTCTCATTGATATCCCCCCGATACAATGTAACCGCTCTTCAGGAGGAGGTCGGATACTCCACCATTGTTTGATCCATCAATCTTCTGAAAAAATATAGATGGTTAAACGGGAGACGCGGAGGATGGGGTCTCCTCCTCAACACTTGAGATGTTACTTCTCTCACCGATCCCAATACAAATCTCATTCCCGAAAATGTCATTCGGGAATGAATCTGTGATTTGATGTTATTATGATCCTATCTATCAATCCACAGCTCGCTATAATCTCCTAAAAAATATACACCGGCCACTTTATTAGGTACACCTTGCTAGTAACGGGTTGGACCCCCTTTTGCCTTCATTCTTGGTGGCATAGATACAGCAAGGTGTTGGAAACATTCCTCAGAGTTTTTGGTCTATAGTGACATGATAGCATCACGCAGCTGCTGCAGATTTGTTGGCTGCACATCCATGACGCCAATCTCCCGTTCCACCGCATCCCAAAGGTGCTCTATTGGATGAGATTTGGTGAGTGTGGACAGTGCCGGCCTTAGGTGTTTAGGCGCCCTGTGCGAGCTAATCCTGTGGCGCCCTCCAAGCCATGCGCATTTTCTTGCACCTTTTTTGCACTTTGACTTTTCTTTTTTATGATCACTATGAACTTAGCCCCCCTTACATCAGAGACCCCCCACACAGAGCCCCCCACACAAAGCCCCCCTTACATCAGAGACCCCCCACACAAAGCCCCCCTAACATCAGAGACCCCCCCCACACAGAGCCCCCCTCACATCAGAGACCCCCCACACAAAGCCCCCCCTCACATCAGAGACCCCACACACAGAGCCCCCCTAACATCAGAGACTACCCCCACATCAGAGACCCCCCACGCAAAGCCCCCCTACACACACAAAGCCCCCCTCACATCAGAGACCCCCCATACAAAGCCCCTCTTACATCAGAGACCCCCCACAAAAAGCCCCCCTAACATCAGAGACCCCCCTCACATCAGAGACCCCCCACACAAAGCCCCCCTCACATCAGAGACCCCACACATAAAGCCCCCCTTACATCAGAGACCCCCCACACAAAGCCCCCCTAACATCAGAGACCCCCCCACACAGAGCCCCCTCACATTAGAGACCCCCCACACAAAGCCCCCCTAACATCAGAGACCCCCCCACACAAAGCCCCATTACATCAGAGCCCCCGACATCAGAGAGCCCCCCTTAAATCACAGACCCCCCCACACAAAGCCCCCTTAAATCAGACCCCCCCCACATCAGAGAGCCCCCCCTTACATCACAGACCCCCACACAAAGCCCTCCTTACATCACAGACCCCCCACATCAGAGCCCCCCCACACAGAGCCCCCCACATCAGAGAGACCCCCTTACATCACAGACCCCCACACAAAGCCCCCTTACAACACAGACCCCCCACATCAGACCCCCCCCCCCACAGAGCCCCCCACATCAGAGAGCCCCCCCTTACATCACAGACCCCCTCACACAAAGCCCCCCTCACACAGAGCCCCCCTTACATTTTTTGAAGGAGAGAGACCTCACTTACCTTACCCTGTCTGCAGCTTTTTATTTTCTTTAAACTTCCCACCCACACATCCCCGGGAGTGTGGGCAGGGCAGGAGGGGGAGGAGGAGGAGAAGGGGCAGGGCGAGGAGGAGCTGACGATTTCTCCTCTGGCGTCAGTGCAGGGAGGGAGGAGAGATCATCAGCGTGGAAGGATCGGAGGCTGAGCTGTGTGAGAGATACACAGCTCGCCTCTCACTGCATCAGTAGGTGACCGATGTACAGCGGGAGGTAAGCGGCGGCCGCGGCCTGTGTTAGCCCTGTCCAGGCCGCGGTCGCCGCTCACCTCCCGCTGTGCGGCCTGAATCGCCTGATCTTCTGCGAGCTGTGATGGCCGCACGGCACCCTTGTTGCCCATGGCGCCCTGTGCGGCCGCACAGCTCGCACACCCCAAAGGCCGGCCCTGAGTGTGGAGGCCATTGGAGGACAGTGACCTCATTGTCATGGTGAAGAAACCAGTGGTGAGATGATTGGAGCTTTGTGACATGGTGCATTATCCTGCTGGAAGGAGCCATCAGAAGATGGGGACACTGTAGTCATAAAGGGATAGACATGGTCAGCAACAATACTCAGGTAGGCCGTGGCAATTAAACCATGATCAATTGGTACTAAGGGGCCCAAAGTGTGCCAAGAAAATATCCCCCACACTAATACACCTCCAGCCTGAACCATTATACCCCCCCCCCCCACACACACACCATTACACCACCACCCGCCTGAACCATTAACCCCCCCCCCCCTCCCTCACACCATTACACCACCAGCCTGAACCATTACCCCCCCCCCTCCTCCCCCACACCATTACACCACCACCCGCCTGAACCAATAACACCGGCTGGAATCCTGGGTTCTCCGATGGGAAGGGAGAGCCCATTAAGGTGGTGGGGGGGGGGGGGGGGCTCCTGCTGCTTGTAAAATCAATTCAGTGGCTATTTAGCTGTTAGGATTGCTTTTACAAGAAACTGCTCTAAGAAAAAAGATACCAGTGTTCTGCCGAAAACTCAAACTTGACAAAATCTCCAACCACGTTACCTCCAGTGACTCCGGTGACTCTACAGCAGGAGTTGCTGTTTTCACAGATCACCGGCAGCCAAATACACTCCGGTACACAAGCCTCTTTTCACAGACCAGGTAAGGAGGAAAAAAGTTGTCGCCACCTTGGAGGCAGCCATGTTGTTGGTTAGTAGCGGCAGTTACTAACAATGACCAGTCATTATAGTGTGTACCGGAGTGTATAGGCTGCGGGTGGTCTGTAAAAACAGCAACTCATGGAAATCTCCAATTATTTCTGCTGTAGAGTCAACGGAAGTGACGTGGTTGGAGATTTTGGCAAGTTAGAGTTTTCGGTGTTCTGCCGAAAACTCCAATTTGCTGAGAACTCCAACAACATTATTTCCGGTGAGTTTACATCAGGAATAATTGGAGATTTCGACCACTTGGTGTTTTCACAGAACACCGGCAGCCATTACACTCCGGTAGATGCTATAATTAGTGCAGATTGTCAGTCTGCCCGCTAGTTGTCGCCACCTTGGAGGTAGCCATGTTTTTGGTTACTATTGGGCGGACTAACAATCTGCTCTTATTATAGCATCTACCGGAGTGTAAAGGCTGCCGGTGTTCTGTGAAAACACCAAGTATATACTGTATATATATATATTTTTAGCAAAGACTCTGGAGAATAAAATGGCGGTTATTGCAATATATTTTGTCACGCGGTATTTGCGCAGCAGTCTTTCAAACGCAATTTTTTTGGAAAAAAATACATTTCACTGCATGTAAAAAAAATGAAACAGTAACGTTAGCCCTTTTTTTGTATATTGTGAAAGATGATGTCACGCAGAGTAAATAGATACCTAACATGTTACGGTTTAAAATTGCGCACACTTTTGAAATGGCGACAAACTACGGTACCTACAAATCTCCATAGGCGACGCCTTAAACATTTTTAACAATTACCAATTTAGAGTTACAGAGGAGGTCTTTTTCTAGAATTATTGCTCTCGCTCTGGTGATCGTGATGATACCTCACATGTGTGGTTAGAACACCGTTTTAATTTGCGGATGCGACTTATGTATGCGGTTTCTTTTGTGCGCGAGCTCACGGCGACGGGGGCGCTTTCAATTTTTTTTCCCCCTATTTATTTTATTTCATTTTTTATTTTTAGCACTGTTTTAAAAAAATAAAATAAATCTGATTACATTAATTGCTGTCACAAGGAATCTAAACATCCCTTGTGACAATAATAGGCAGTGACAGGTACTCTTTATGGAGGGATCGGGGGTCTAAAAGACCCCAAACCCCTCCACTGCACTTCAATGTATTCAAAATGCCGAAATCTGCATTTTTGAATACTGACAGTTTTTTTTTAAATTGGCGCCGTTAGCAGTCGAGTAAGCCGAAAGTGACGCTGCTTCCGGGTTACTATATCGTAAACCCGATCAAAGTGGAATCCGGCTTTGTTCGGGAACCAGTTGGCGGACGCGCCGGGTCTTCCGGTGGGACAGGAGACTCGGACAGAGCTGCGGAAGGCGGCAGTAGGGAGGGGGAACGTCCATTCCCATTTGCTGGGACAACGGCTGAGCGGTAGAGATGTACCGAACTGTTTGCCGGCGGACAGTTCCCGGCGAACTTCGCATGTTCGCGTTCGCCTCGGCGGGCGAACATATGCGATGTTCGGTCCGCCTCCTATACATCATCATTGAGGCAAACTTTGACCCTGAACCTCACAGTCAGCAGACACATTCCAGGCCATTCAGCATACCTCCCTCCCACACCCTCCCACCTCCTATAAATAAGCAAGGGCAGCATCCATCTTAGATCATTTCTGAAGCAGTGTGTTAGCGAGAGCAGGGAAAGTACTGCTGCTGCTGTTAATAGCTAGGGACAGTTTGTCAGTGTTCCCGGTCTTGTTGTTAGTCAGTGTTCTTGGTACACTCCTGCTGTAAGGACAGCACCCCAAAAAGCCCTTCCTAGGGCTGGTATTTGAGTTTTTTATTTTTGGATATATATATATATATATTGTCCCCAAGAGCCCTTTTTAGGGCTGGTATTTGAGTATATATATCTATTGTACACTGCAGTTACCTGCCCGCTGTGTGTGAGAGGCCACAGACCCACCACAGACTGTACTGTGTGCACACCACACTCATTTCGGGTGGCACAGGCACAGTACCTGGCATTTTAAAAAATATTTTTTTTTCCTCTTCCATAATTGCAGTGAGTGCTGTGTCAGGTCCACAGAGTGTACTGTACCCACTGCAGTGCACTGCCCACCACTGATATATATACGGTGGCACAGCAAAAAATATTTTTTATTATTGCAGTTGCCTGGGCTGCCAGTGACTGTCAGGTCCACAGAGTGTACTGTGCCCACTGCAGTGCCACTGCGTGCCCACCCACCACTGATATATATACGGTGGCAGGCATGACTTTTTTTGGATTAGTGTCTGGGGGGGTCTAAAAAGGTGTACCTGTGAAGTTTCAGCTCTGTAGCATGTCCAGAACCAGAAAAAAAAGATCATATAGGTGTAAAAGGGGTTCCCACCATCCCTGCTCTACTGAAAAATTATCTTTTTTTTTTCTGGTTCTGGACATGCTACAGAGCTGAAACTTCACAGGTACACTTTTTAGACCCCCCAGACACTAAATCACACACAAAAAAAAAAGTTCTTAAAAATTGTCATTTTTGATAGAGAGCCAATTATTGAAAAAATTAAAAAAAAAAAATACATTTCTTTGGATTTATTGTCTGGGGGGTCTAAAAAGTGTACCTGTGAAGTTTCAGCTCTGTAACATGTCCAGAACCAGAAAAAAAATAGAATTAGGGTTAGGGCTAGGGCTAGGGTTAGGGTTAGGGCTAGGGTTAGGGTCAGGGCTAAGGTTAGGGTTATTTTTAGTGCTTAGGGTTAGAGGGTTAGGGGTAGGGGGTAGGGTTACTAACTCTAACCCTAAGTATCTCACCATAACCCTAACCCTATCCCCTAACACTAAACCTAACCCTCTAACCATAACCCTAACCCTCTAACCTTAACCCTAACCCTCTAAGCCTAGCCATAAAAATAACCCTAACCCTAGCCCTAACCCTAACCCTAGCCCTAACCCTAACCCTAGCCCTAACCCTAGCCCTAACCCTAGCCCTAACCCTAATTCGTAATTTGTTTCTGGTTCTGGACATGCTA
This sequence comes from Pelophylax lessonae, assembly GCF_965119305.1. Classification (NCBI taxonomy): domain Eukaryota; kingdom Metazoa; phylum Chordata; class Amphibia; order Anura; family Ranidae; genus Pelophylax; species Pelophylax lessonae. The sequence goes on along the minus strand of NC_138770.1, from coordinate 679,192,427 downwards.
CAGAGCTGAAACTTCACAGGTACACTTTTTAGACCCCCCAGACGCTAAATCCAAAGAAATGTTTTATTTTTTTTAATTTTTTTTTTAATTTTTCCAATAATTGGCTCTCTATAAAAAAGGACAATTTTTAAGAACTTTTTTTGTGCGATTTAGTGTCTGGGGGGGGGGGGGGGGTCTAAAAAGTGTACCTGTGAAGTTTCAGCTCTGTAGCATGTCCAGAACCAGAAAAAAAATTAGAATTAGGGTTAGGGCTAGGGTTAGGGTCAGGGCTAAGGTTAGGGTTATTTTTAGTGCTTAGGGTTAGAGGGTTAGAGGGTTAGGGTTAGAGGGGTAGGGTTAGGGCTACTAACTCTAACCCTAAGTATCTCACCATAACCCTAACCCTATCCCCTAACACTAAACCTAACCCTAACCCTCTAACCTTAACCCTAACCCTCTAAGCCTAGCCATAAAAATAACCCTAAGCCTAACTCTAGCCCTAACCCTAACTCTAGCCCTAACCCTAACCCTAGCCCTAACCCTAGCCCTAGCCCTAACCCTAGCCCTAACCCTAATGCGTAATTTGTTTCTGGTTCTGGACATGCTACAGAGCTGAAACTTCACAGGTACACTTTTTAGACCCCCCAGACGCTAAATCCAAAGAAATGTTTTATTTTTTTTTATTTTTATTTTTTTTTTTAATTTTTTCCAATAATTGGCTCTCTATCAAAAAATGACAATTTTTAAGAACTTTTTTTGTGCGATTCAGTGTCTGGGGGTCTAAAAAGTGTACCTTTGAAGTTTCAGCTCTGTAGCATGTCCAGAACCAGAAAAAAATTAGAATTAGGGTTAGGGCTAGGGTTAGGGCTAGGGTTAGGGTTATTTTTAGTGCTTAGGGTTAGACTGTTAGGGTTAGAGTTAGTAACCCTACCCCTACGCCTCTAACCCTAAGTATTTCACCATAACCCTAACCCTAGCCCCTAACACTAAACCTAACCCTTAAAGCCCAGTTCCTGTCCCATTTTGGTCGGTTCTGGTCTGTTTGCGGTTGTTTGCGGTGCGTTAAACGGGGAGTTTGGTCTGTCACTGTGAAGCGGGCGTAACCCTTACACTACCTGATCGATACAACATCATACCTGATCGTATTCACACACTGGATGTTTTAAAGCACGTTATTCCAAACAATTTAGGAATGTTAGGTGATTTATGCCCTTTATGGAATAAAACCCGACTCTGCGTCAACTACGTAATTTTCCATGGGAGTTTTGCCATGGATCCCCCTCCGGCATGCCACAGTCCAGGTGTTAGTCCCCTTGAAACAACCTTTCCATCACTATTGTGGCCAGAAAGAGTCCCTGTGGGTTTTAAATCCGCCTGCCTATTGAAGTCTATGGCGGTTCGCCCGGTTCGCCGGTTCGCAAACATTTGCCGATGTTCGCGTTCGCCGTTCGCGAACATTAAATTTTATGTTCGTGACATCACTACCGAGCGGCTGCTGAGCTGTAACTTCTGAAAGCCGACCACCGGCTCTAAAGAACGGTACCGGGGGGATGCCTGCAGCTGCAGATCATCCCGCTACAACCACTTATCTGAGCCGACGTACAGGGACAGGTACAGGTACAGGGACATCGGTTTGGGGGAAGTGGTTAGTGCAAAAAATAAAAACCAACAATTCATAACCCAATTTCTTTGTAAAATATAAAAGATGAAGTTACGCTGGGTAAATAGATACCAAACATGTCACGCTTTAAAATTGCGCAATGCCCGTGCAAAGGCGACAACTGATGTAAGTTTTACTATCCATAGGTGACGCTTTAAAAGCCTTTACAGGTTACAACCTTAGATTTACAGAGGAGGTCTGATGCTAGTATTACTGCCCATGATCTGCCGTTTGCTATGATACCTCACGTGTGGGACGATCGATGTATGCGTGCGGGACCAAAGCACGCGTTTGCCTTTGCACACATGCACGGGGGGGGACGGGAGAGCGGCCTGCTCTGTTTACAACAGCAGACTGCCATTTTCTCTTCACAGGGAGCGATCGCGGGTGCTTGGCGGTAATCGCGGCCGCCGGCCCTGTGAGTCAGCTTCCCCGCTGCCAGATCTCGCCCTCTGCCGGTTCGCGCCCGCGGATCGCCATCCAGGTACGGCGATTAGTGCAGCTGAGCCAATCTGGTGAGTGGGTGCGCGAGCAGGCCCCCAGGATCACCCCCGTGAACAACCGTACAGGTACAGCAATTCGTGGGAACCTGCCACCGTAGATAGGCGGCAGCTGGTCGGCAAGTGGTAAGGTTGCGCATATATGAATGGGTATCATTGGAAAACATGGGGGAACGACATGTCGTGCAACTCTGATGTCCAAAGTTCCATGAGAAGTTGCACAAGTGTGAAAGGGGCCTTACAAGATAGCCGACCGCCGCCTCTAAAAGACGGTACCGCGGTGACGCCTGCGGCTGCATATCTTCCCTGCATGACCACCGCAAGTCCCGCGAGGTGCCGGAATGTCGCTGGACAGGAAGTGGGTAAAGAGGAACTAAACTGCCAAAAATTCCAGTGATGCGTTGGATACATTCCTCGCTGGTCACTCTCATCGCTGGTCTCCCAGGTTTACAGGCTCTTGATTGGCTGGTGAGGGAATTACATTTTACGCGCACGCTGCTCAGTGTGCATTCAATAGAAGACAGCGAGCAGGTAAGTGTTTGTTATTGGAGAAGAGACGTTGCATGAGAGCCGGGTTTAGATAACTTTCACTTTTAGATAACTGTCAGCGAACTTTATAACTTTTGTTTTCCAGTTGTTGTTTCCTTTAAATGGCGCCGGGGAAGCGGGAATGCCGTCGCCCCCTCTGTGTTGTGAAAATAATACATAGATGCGATTCTAATCACAGCGACTAATGAGCCGGCCGCCGTCTTATCGGGGTATTTTCTATTCTGCGTGCGAAGCCTTACAGAAAGGCAGAGAGAGAGAATTCAATTATAAACTGATTACTCTGGAAATTAGGACGACTCATTATGGAAAGGTCGCAAATTGCTGCAGATCTGTTGAGTGCCGAATTGGAGGACAGACTTACTGGAAGAGGCTTCTGTAAATCATAATTATACTCTTCTTTTTATTACAGTAAATACAGCGAGCCGGAGGAATGAACACCGCCGAAGAACAGCCGCTGGAGGAATGTTCTACCCTATCATCTAACCCTCCCTGTGACCTCAACACTAACCCTCCCTGTGACCCCAATACTAACCTTCCCTGTGACCCCAACACTGACCACCCTGTAATCCCAACACTAACCCTCCCTGTAACCTCAACACTGACCACCCTGTAACCCCAACACTAACCCTCCCTGTAACCCCAACACTAACCCTCCCTGTAACCCCAACACTAACCCTCCCTGTAACCCCAACACTAACCCTCTCTGTAACCTCAACACTAACCCTCCCTGTAACCTCAACACTAACCGTCCCTGTGACCTCAACACTAACCCTCCCTGTGACCCCAGCACTAACCCACCATGTGACCCCAATACTAACCCTCCCTGTGACCCCAACACTAACCCTCCCTGTGACCCCAATACTAACCTTCCCTGTGACCCCAACACTGACCACCCTGTAACCCCAACACTAACCCTCCCTGTAACCCCAAAACTAACCCTCTCTGTAACCCCAACACTAACCCCCTGTAACCCCAACACTAACCCTCCCTGTAACCCCAACACTAACGCTCCCTGTAAGCTCAACACTAACCCTCCCTGTGACCCCAACACTAACCCTCCCTGTGACCCCAACACGAACCCTTCGTGTGACCCCAACACTAACCCTCCCTGTAACCCCAACACTAACCTTCCCTGTGACCCCAACATTGACCCCCCTGTAACCCTAACACTAACCCTCCCTGTGACCCCAACACTAACTCCCTGTAACCCTAACACTAACCTTCCCTGTAACCCCAACACTAAACCTCCCTGTAACCCCAACACTAACCCTCCCTGTAACCCCAACACTATCCCTCCCTGTGACCCCAACACTAACCCTCCCTGTGACGCCAACACTAACACCCCTGTAACCCCAACAATAACCCTCCCTGTACCCTAACACTAACCCTCCCTGTAACCCCAACACCAACCCTCCTGTAACCCCAACAATAACCCTCCCTGTACCCCAACACTAACCCTCCCTGTAACCCCAACACTAACCCTCCCTGTACCCTAACACTAACCCTCCCTGTAACCCCAACACCAACCCTCCTGTAACACCAACAATAACCCTCCCTGTACCCTAACACTAACCCTTCCTGTAACCCAAACACTAACCCTCCCTGTAACCCCAACACTAACCCTTCATGTAACCCCATCAATAACCTTCCCTGTAACCCCAACAATAACCCTCCCTGTAACCCCAACACTAACCCTCCCTGCAAACCCAACACTAACTCTCCCTGTAACCCCAACACTAATCCTCCCTGTAATCCCAACACTAACCCTCCCTGTAACCCTAACACTAACCCTCCCCGTAACCCCAACACTAACCCCCCCTGAGACCTCAACACTAACCCTCCCTGTAACCCCAACACTAACCCTCCCTGTAACCACAACTCTAACCCTCCCTGAGACCCCAACACTAACCCTCCCTGTGACCCTAAAACTAACCCTCCCTGTGACCCCAACACAAGATCTCCCTGTAACCCCAACACTAACTTTCCTCGTAACCCCAACACTAACCCTCCCTGAGACCACAAAACGAACCCTCCCTGTAACCCCAACACTAACCCTCACTGTAACCCCAACACTAACCCTCCCTGTAATCCCAACACTAACCCTCCATGTGACCCCATCAATAACCCTCCCTGTAACCCCAACAATAACTCTCCCTGTAACCCCAACACTAACCCTCCCTGAGACCACAACACTAACCCTCCCTGTAATCCCAACACTAACCCTCCCTGTAATCCCAACACTAACCCTCCCTGTAACCCTAACAATAACCCTCCCTGTAACCACAACTCTAACCCTCCCTGAGACCCCAACACTAACCCTCCCTGTGACCCTAAAATTAACCCTCCCTGTGACCCCAACACGAGATCTCCCTGTAACCCCAACACTAACCCTCCCTGTAACCCCAACACTAACCCTCCCTGAGACCACAAAACTAACCCTCCCTGTAACCCCAACACAAACCCTCCCTGTAACCCTAACACTAACCCTCACTGCACTGTAACCGCAATACTAACCCTCCCTGTAACCCCAACACTAACCCTCCCTGTAACCCTAACACTAACCCTCTCTATAACCCCAACACTAACCCTCCCTGTAGCCCTAACACTAACCTTCCTTGTAACCCCAACACTAACCCTCCCTATAACCCCAACAATAACCCTCTCTGTAACACCAACACTAACCATCCCTGTAACGGTAACACTAACCCTCCCTGTAACCCCAACATTAAACCTCCCTGTAACCCCAACAGCAATCCTCCCTGTAACCCCATCACTAACCTTCCCTGCAACCCCAACACTTATCCTCCCTGTAACCCCAACAATAACTCTCCCTGCAACCCCAACAATAACTCTCCCTGTAACCCCAACAATAACCCTCCCTGTAACCCCAACACTAACCCTCCCTGTAACCCGAGCCCTAATCCTCCCTGTAACCCCTACAATAATCCTCCCAGTAATCCTAACACTAACCGTCCCTGTAAACCTAACACTAACCTTCCCTGTAACCCCAACAATAACCCTCCCTGTAACCCCAACACTAACCCTCCCTGTAACCCTAACACTAACCCTCCCTGTAACCCCAATACTAACCTTCCCTGCAACCCCAACAATAACTCTCCCTGTAACCCCAACACTAACACTCCCGGTAAACCAAACACTAACCCTCCCTGTAACCCCAACACTAACCTACCATGTAACCCCAACAATAACCTTCCCTGTAACCCTAACCCTCCCTGTAACCCTAACACTAACCCTCCCTGTAACCCCAACAATAACCTTTCCTGTAACCCTAACCCTCCCTGTAACCCTAACCCTCCCTGTAACCTCAACACTAATCCTCCCTGTAACCCTAACCCTAACCCTCCCTGTAACCCCAACACTAACCTTTCCTGTAACTTCAACACCAACACTCCCTGTAACCCTAACACTAACCCTCCCTGTAACCCCCCCCCCCTTCCTGTTGCTCTGGCTCCCATGACCAATGCTCGGTTCCCTCTAGATGTGTCTCAGTAGATGCAGCCAGGCGATGGGCAGCATTTTGTGGCACATTGTTCAGATAAACATTACCAGCAACAAATACAAATCTCAGACAACACTTCTGCGCTATCAATAATTAATTGGAGGAAATAGAGCAGAACAAAGACGGCGGTGTCACCGCGGATGACGGCTCTGAATTCGGGAGTTTAGAATATGTGTGGCTCATTAGAACGATTATTCTGACAGCGCCGGCGATGAGCGGAGAACATTGTGGGCACAAAGTAACATAAAACGGGATCGCACATCTCCGCGGAAGAGACGCGGCACCACCAAGGGGAATTTTTTATTTAATGTCTTGTTTTTTATCATTTTGTTTATAATCAGCACCAGGGACGGCACTGACATCCAATGAGAAGTGTCCCTTGTGCTGGTGCTGACTATCCTAGTCTAAACCAGTCCTCTGCCCCCATACCCCCCGCAGCATTTATTGTCTGGTGCTGGGGGAGTTACTATGAGCTGCTGGACCTGTCATAGGCATTCATCAAGACCCTTTCCTCCACCCCCCCCCCCCTACATTCACAGATCGCTTTTCATTGCAGGGAATGATAGTACAGTTTTTATGGCAAATGAATGAAAAGTCGATCTCCAGAAAGGTCTAACCCTTCACTTGCAAAATCCAAACCTAAAAAAGGCCTAACTTGTAGATCCTGCCAGGAAAAGCACTTCCTGTTTAGGCTGACAACGCTAAACACAATCTGTAGCAGCGTTGTCAACCTGCAGAGGGCGCTCCATCAGTTGGCTGTTGGGTTGCATATCTGACACAGGCTCAATAGGCAGCCTAGTGGTCAGTTAAGGGAGTGGGCAGAGCAGGCTGACCATGGTGCTGCTAATTGCTGGGCAGAGGCTTAGCGTTGTCAGCCGGAAACAGGAAGTGATGTAACTGGCCGGATCTTCCAGTAAGAAACTTTGTAACAAATTCTCACAAAACAATTTGCTTAAGGAAACTGTATAGAGTGAGGCATGATGCCAAAGATACAGAAAAACTGATTTTTAGTAAGGTTGTCCTTCAACTACTTGGCCTCCGGTAGGTTTTACCCCTCCTTCATGACCAGGCTATTTTATTCAGCACCGCGCTAATTTAAGTGACAATTGCACGGTCATGCAACAATGTACCCAAATGACATTTTTATAATTTTTTTCACACAAAAAGAGCTTTCTTTTGATGTTATTTGATCGTCACTGTTTTTTTTTTTTATTATTTATTATTATTTTATTTTTATATAAACAAAAAAACACAAACATTTTGAAAAAAAATATATATATATATATATATATATTCTACTTTACTCTACTTTCTGTTATAAAACATATCCAATAAAATCCAATTTCTTCATACATTTTGAGCAAACTGACTTATTTCTTTTTTTCTCTTTTTTTTTTTAACTATTTTTTTAAAATACATTCATCAGAGTAGTTCAGTGTCACAATAGTAACACTGTACTACTCTGGGGGTTGATCAGGGATTTTTTTTTCTTTACACTTTAATTGCTGTTAAAATGATGATCATGGAATAAAAAGAAATAAAAAGGCGAACAAAAATAAAGACTGTATTCTGCTACATGTCTTTGTTAAAAAACAAAAATTCCAGTAAGTTGAAATTAATTGGTTTGTGTCAAAGTTGCAAACTATTATACAGTATACATTTTCAAAAATTGATCAATCCTGACGTACTGACATCCTATCTCATTTCATGAGACCACCCCCCAACCCCCATCAAATTACCCTTTTTGGGAAAGTAGACAGCCCAAGGTAATTAGAAAGAGTCATGGCAAGTTGTTTGAAGGTGTAACTTTTTGCCACAATTTTATGGATAATAAAGAAATTAAATTAAAAAAACATTACATACTGTCACCAGTGCAGTACAGCATCATCATATGATTGGTGTGGTAGTGATCAGGGACACTAACTGGTGACAGTATGTTTAAAAAAAAAAAAAAAAAATCTATTTATTTATTTGTTATTATTTATTTTTTATTTATTTTACTTTTTAAACATTTTTTTCTTTTTTCTCTTTTTTTTTTTAACTATTTTTTTAAATTACATTCATCAGAGTAGTTCAGTGTCACAATAGTAACACTGTACTACTCTGGGGGGATTGATCAGGGATTATTATTATTATTTTTTTTTTATATTTTAATTGCTGTTAAAATGATGATCATGGAATAAAAATAAATAAAAAGGTGGAATTTATTCCATTATACCAAATTAACAAAAAAAAAACAACATAAAAAAAAAAAAACGGTGATACCTCATTTAATAAATGCCACAAAATATCTTATCCCAAAGTTTTGGCAGGTACCAGAAAGACCCAAGGTAAGAGATTGGATAAGGCAGGTAAATAACACTTATAACTTGGAAGAGCTATATCATAGAGGAGAAGATAAATTAGATACATTTCAGAAAATATGGACCGATTGGTTAAAAAGGTAAAAGGAAATACGTGGAAACAGTGTTGTATTTTGGCCTAGGCCAACAAGGCCCAGGCCTAGGGCGGCACTTTTCAAGGGGGCAGCAAAAAAGCCACCCTCCCCTCCACCTGAGACTCTATTGGCCACTGGTTGCTAGAGCCGCCTCTCTCACCCGCCCTCTCTCTCGCTCTAACTCACCCCCTCTCACCCACCTCCCCTCTCTCTCTCTCTCTCTCCCTCCCTCTCCCTCTCTCACCCCTCCTCTCTCTCTCTCCCTCACTCTCACCTCTCTCTTTCTCTCTCATCCCCCCTCTCTCTCTCATCCCCCCTCGCTCTCTCCTCTCCCCCTCTGAAGACGTCTAAGCCAATGACGAAACGCGTTAGTTGGTACGCACGTCGTGACGTCATACAGGCCTGAGTGGAACGCATACCGGTACTTCCGCTCTACACTCGTCGTCCAGCGTGTATGACGGTCCTGTTTTGTTTGTTTTCACAGATTTCACTGCTCTTATGGATTTCTCACCACGCTTATTTCACTGGACTGTGTTTCTTTGAACTTGGAAGTTTTTACCACCTGCTTTTTATCATCTCACCGGGACTGTATTTAAGATTTTATCCTTTTCATTTGGAGTGTACGGGGTGTGTGCAATATATATATAAAAATATCCTTTAAAACAATACTGCACTATCCGGCTCTTATTTTCTTGCCTACACCCGTGGTTGGAGGTGATTTGCAGGGGGATTATATCCCAAGGAAGCGCACTGTGGCTGGAGGATACACATCTACAGTGGGAGCCTATTCGTAGTGGAGTGATACTACAGAGGGGCGCCTTCCATCCCCAGGGAGAGTTTATCAGAACCTAGGAAAGGGTTCCTTTCAAGCACGATCGGTCCTAGTGCCGTAAGGTACATAGGACCCACACCGTCTGGTGAGTTGGCAATTTCTACATTTCTACAGCGAAGGGATTATTTAAGGAAAAAGGAAGAAGCACTTGGCACTTTATTTTTGTATTAATTTTGGACTGTTCACATATTAATTTTTCACAGTTTATATATTTATCACCAATCACTTTGAAGGGTGGATTATATATATATAATTTTTTCCAGAAGGATATTGATTGTATTTATTTATATGGTATGCACAATGATTTATTGAATTATTTACATGTATTTTTATGAATTGTGTTTAATAAGGTTTTAACCTTTTCACTTGGTTTATACTGAGCAAGCGCTATACGTTATCACATTTTGTGATCACATTTCTTTCACATTAGCACTCGCACTTTCATATAGCAGCTGCTTTTAATTATTAAATTATTTAATTATTTAAATACCTAGCACTGTAATTTAATTTATCAATTTATTAAGTTATTAATTAAAATCACACAGGGTCTTCCTATAGACCCTCCTCCTTTGGCGCGAGAAATATACATTGTATATTTTTTTCTTCTCATAATAGTAACACTGTACTACTCTGGGGGGATTGATCAGGGATTATTATTATTATTATTTTTTTTTTTTTATACTTTAATTGCTGTTAAAATGATGATCATGGAATAAAAATAAATAAAAAGGTGGAATTTATTCCATTATACCAAATTAACAAAAAAAAAACAATATAAAAAAAAAACAAAAAAAAAAACGGTGATACCTCATTTAATAAGTGCCGCAAAATATCCCAAAGTTTTGGCAGGTACCAGAAAGACCCAAGGTAAGAGATTGGATAAGGCAGGTAAATAACACTTATAACTTGGAAGAGCTATATCATAGAGGAGAAGATAAATTAGATACATTTCAGAAAATATGGACCGATTGGTTAAAAAGGTAAAAGGAAATACGTGGAAACAGTGTTGTATTTTGGCCTAGGCCAACAAGGCCCAGGCCTAGGGCGGCACTTTTCTAGGGGGCAGCAAAAAAGCCACCCTCCCCTCCACCTGAGACTCTATTGGCCACTGGTTGCTAGAGCCACCTCTCTCACCCGCCCTCTCTCTCGCTCTAACTCACCCCCTCTCACCCACCTCCCCTCTCTCTCTCTCTCTCTCTCTCCCTCCCTCTCCCTCTCTCACCCCTCCTCTCTCTCTCCCTCACTCTCACCTCTCTCTTTCTCTCTCATCCCCCCTCTATCTCTCATCCCCCCTCGCTCTCTCCTCCCCCCTGTCTCTCTCATCCCCCTCTCTCATCCTCCCTCTCTCTCTCTCATCCTCCCACTCTCTCTCATTCCCCTCTCTCTCATCCCCCCACTCTCTCATCCCCCCACTCTCTCATCCCCCACTCTCCCTCATCACCCCCTCTCTCTCTCTCACCCCCTCTCTCTTTCATCCCCCCTCACTCTCTCTCACACCCTACTTTCTCTCTCTCATCCCCCCTCTCTCTCCTTGATCCCCCCTCTCTCTCTCTCACCCCCTCTCTCTTTCACCCCCCTCTCTCTCTCCCTCCCTCTCTCACCCCCTCACCCACCCCCCTCTCTCTCTCCCACCCCCTCTCACCCCCTCACCCACCACCCTCTCTCTCTTCCACCCCCTCTAACCCCCCCCCTCTCATGAGATCTCAGGGGTTCATGCTGGGACTTGTAGTCCTTCAATTATGGAGGGAGTCACATCTGTTAAAAAAGGAGTGGGGCAAATTTACATAGGAGGGGCGCCCAATTTTAGTCTTGCCTAGGGCAGCACAAAACCAAAATACACCACTGCGTGGAAATGGGAGGCGTGTAAAAAAAGGGGAAGAAGGGAAAAGAAGAGGGGGAGGAAAAGGAAGGAAAAAATAAAAGGGGGTAGAAAGGGGAATGTGAAGAATATAGGTGGGACGAGAACAATGATCGGACAAAGGATGCAAGAGGAGGGGATGGGGTGGGAGGTATTTATTATACTTGCGTTCGTTAGGAATATAAGAATGAGGGTACTCTTTTTTTGACTATGGACATGTATTTTTTTTTTTTTTCTTGTGGATTCTGTTTCAATTTAGAATTAAAGTTTGTAACAAGTATAATGCAAATATAATAACATTTATATAATAAAAAAAATTATAATCATTGTAACAGCAATTTTTTGAACTGTCATGAATTGAATAAGTTACATACAGGGTGCTGTGATTGGCCCAGGTACCATGTGATAGCTGTGGGCCAATCATAACGTCAGTATAAGAATCACAACTGTTATTATTAAATTCATTCATAAGAGCTTTGTTGACGTTGTGATCACATGATCTGCATACCGCTCAAAGCGGCTGCGTACTGGAGCCACAATCCTGCATGCCACAAGCGTACATGTACATGATTTAGCCTTGCTGTGCCACCCGCCCACAGAAAATTTACTGCAGGCGGGTGGCAACTGGTTAATAATAGTTACAAATATTTGTGTCAATCGTAGGGGTCTATTTATAGCAGAAAAAAAACCTCCTGTGCGAACGTCTTTGCATTCGTACAGCAACTGCAAATAATTCATAATGTGTAAAAAAAAAAAAAAAATTAAATAAAATAAAATAGATAAATTAAAATAAATAAAAAAAAAACATATATTATTATACAGGATATATAATATATATATATATATATATATATATATATATATATATATATATATATATACATACTGTATATGTGTGTGTATATATATATATATATATATATATATATATATACACACACACTCAGTATCTCCCAAAAGTGAGTACACCCCTCAATATACACAGTATCTCACAAAAGTAAGTACACCCCCTCACATTTCTGTAAATATTTTATTCTATTTTTTCATGTGACAACACTGAAGAAATGACACTTTGCTACAATGTAAAGTAGTGAGTGTACAGCTTGTATAACAGTGTAAATTTGCTGTCCCCTCAAAATAACTCAACACACAGCCATTAACCACTTAAGCCCCGGAAGATTTTACCCCCTTCCTGACCAGGGGGTATTTTGTGATTCGGCACTGCGTGAATTTAACGGACAATTGCGCGGTCGTGCGACGCTGTATCTAAACAAATTTGGCGTCCTTTTTTTCCCACAAACAGAGCTTTCTTTTGGTGGTATTTGATCACCTGTGCGATTTTTTGATCATGCGCTATAAACAAAAAAAGAGCGTAAATTTTGCAAAAATAGCAATATTTTTCACATTTTTTTATATGAAATTCCCCCCCTAAAAAAATGTAAAAATCTAAATTTTTTAACATTTTCGGCCAATTTGTTTTATGCTACCTATGTTTGGTAAAAAAAATCGCAAAAAGCGTATTTTGATTGGTTTGCGCAAAAGTTATCGCGTTTACTAACTAAGGGAAAGATTTTTGTCATTTTTGTTGTTTTTTTTTAACGCGTAATGGCGGCGATCTGCGATTTTTTTTGCGGTACTGCGACATTGCGGCGGACAGATCGGACCCTTGACTGACATTTTTGACACTTTTGGGGTTACCAGTGACATTTCTACAGTAATCAGTGCTATACATATGCACTGTTACTGTAAAAATACACTGGCAGTGAAGGGGTTAACGTTTTTTTGAAAGGGAGGGGCTATGTGTGTCCCTAGGGGCGTGCTTTCTACTGTGATTGGCTGTGGCTTCAGATGTATGAACAGTGATCAACGGTTCTACATAGTAGAACCGTATGATCATCCTTCATACACAGGGGAAAATGACAGGCAGCTTGTTTACACAAGCTGCCTGCCTTTCTCCCTCTCCCCCGACGATCGCAGAGTGACCGGCAGACATCGGGTCCGCTGGTCACACGCGCAGGGGGGTGCGTGACCGCGCGGGAGCGCGCCTCTGGCGGCGCGCGCTCGCTCCCTAAACCCTCACAGGCTAGCGACGTAGACCTACGTCGCTTTGCCTGTGAGGGGCTGACTGCCGACGTAGATCGGCGTTAGGCAGTCGGCAAGTGGTTAATGTCTAAACCATGGCAACAAAAGTGAGTACACCCCTAAGTGAAAATGTCCAAATCGGGCCTAATTAGCCATTTTCCCTCCCCGGTGTCATGTGACTTGTTAGTGTTACAAGGTCTCAGGTGTGAATGGGGAGCAGGTGTGGTAAATTTGGTGTTATCGCTCTCACTCTCTCATACTGGTCACTGGAAGTTCAACATGGCACCTCATGGGAAAGAACTCTCTGAGGATCTGAAAAAAGAATTGTTGCTCTACATAAAGATGGCCTCGGCTGTAAGAAGATTGCCAAGACCCTGAAACTGGGCTGCAGCACGGTGGCCAAGACCATACAGCGGTTTAACAGGGCAGGTTCCACTCAGAACAGGCCTCACCATGGTCAACCAAAGCATTTGAGTGCACGTGCTCAGCGTCATATCCAGAGGTTGTCTTTGGGAAATAGACGTATGAGTGCTGCCAGCATTGGTGGAGAGGTTGAAGGGGTGGGGGGTCAGCCTGTCAGTGCTCAGACCATACGCCGAACACTGCATCAAATTGGTCTGCATGGCTGTCATCCGAAAAGGAAGCCTTTTCTAAAGATGATGAACAAGAAAGCCTGGAAACAGTTTGCTGAAGACAAGCAGACTAAGGACATGGATTACTGGAACCATGTCCTGTGGTCTGATGAGACCAAGATAAACTTATTTGGTTCAGATGGTGTCAAGGGTGTGTGGCAGCAACCAGGTGAGGAGTACAAAGACAAGTGTGTCTTCCTACAGTCAAGCATGGTGGTGGGAGTGTCATGGTCTGGAGCTGCCAGCAGTGATGCAGAGGTTGAAGGGGTGGGGGGGTGGGGGGGGGGGGGTCAGCCTGTCAGTGCTCAGCTTTTTTTTTTTGCTAGAATGGATTTAGGACTGTAGTCATATCACATGGATTAGTCGCTGCTATTACTCACATGTATTTAAAGGTACCACTGACACTAGCGCGGTTTTTTAGGTACTTTTTACATAGTCTTAGAGGCCTATTTTAAAAAAAAGTCCTTTCATTTGCACAGCCACCGCAAATAATTCACAATGTGTCTAACATGTTTATTTCCTGTGATCATCAGCTCCATCTAGTGGCCATAATGCTGTATTTTACCGAAATGCCATCTTTAGAAAAATACCACAATTTGGCCACTAGATGGAGCTGATGATCAGAGAAAAAAAAAAAAAAACATATTAAGAACATTACACAGATTATTGGTGGAGGTTGTGTGAATGGAGTGACATTCCCAGAGTAAGTTTTATAAAAAAAATAGACCCTTTTATCTCATGATGTATAAAAACATTGAAGACAGTCTACATTCCCTTTAAAGTAGCACAAACCTTAAGACTAAATTATGTTTCCTTTAAAGTAAAGCCAATATGACCTTTATTTGTCCTATTTTTTCCATAATAAAAATGTGAAGTCCCTTTTACCATAAAGCCTCAGTATTACTGGTGTCACCGTCAGCTTCCTGCAGGAAATCTTTCCTTATATGTCGGGGGTCACGGATTTATTATCACAGGTCCCCGACCCCCCCGACCTCTGTGACCTCCTAAATTGCCATTAAGCGCGGATTACGGGGACTCTGTAATATTAGCTTGACCTTCTGCGTATAAGGTCTTGTCTTGATCCAATGGAGGCTGTGACTCAGACGGATGGGGACACAGAGGAGATCGGACGCCGTGATTAATATGATAATAACAAGGCGATGGAAGATGAATGTGCAATTTATGTACCTATCACCGGCGCCCGCCGACTACATTGTTAGCGGTTTCTGCTGCATTAAATATGGATGTACAGGGTGGAAAGGAAAGCGATTTCACTAAAGCTGAACATCAAAATAAATGGTTGAAATACATATAAAAGGACTTGGCAAAAGAACTGTATTACTGCCCATCCAGTCCTTAGATTTGCACAGCTCTGCCACACAGCACAGCCCTTGCAGGAGACCCATTTATTTATTTGCTGCACTTTCACGGAGAATTAAAAAAAACCCCTCCCCTCTGGGTGTTCAATGTAAACCGCAGGGATTTTTTACAAACTTTGCAGCAGATTTCTACATTTTGTTGCTCTGAAAAAATAGCTGTTTGTTTCACCATGTCCTGTGCAGACTGATTCTGAATGGGAGGAGTCTAATTCATTGGTGTATTTTGGTTTTGTGCTGCCCTAGGCAAGACTAAAATAGGACGCCCCCTCCTCCTCCTATGTAAATGTGCCCCACCCCTTCCTGTTTAACGGATGTGACTCCCTCCAAAATTGAAGGACTCAAAGTCTCAGCAAGGGCCACTTAGATCTCACGAGAAGGGGGTGAGAGGGGGTGTCTGAGAGAAAGGGGGTGGGTAAGGGAGGGTGAGGGGGAGATGAGAGAGAGAGAAAGAGGGTGGAAGAAAGAGAGAGAGAGAGAGGGCAGGTGGTAGGAGAGAGAGAGAGAGAGAGAGTGGTGGGAGAGAGAGAGAGAGAGAGAGGGTGGTGGGAGAGGGAGAAGGAGAGAGAGGGTGATATGAGAGAGAGGGGGGGGATGAGAGAGAGAGGGGGGATAAAAAAAGAGAGAGAGAGTGGGGGATGAAAGAGAGAGAGAGACAGGGGGATGAGAGAGAGGGGGATGAGAGGGGGGATGAGAGAGGGTGGGGTGAGAGAGAGGGAGGGGAGTGAAAGAGAGGGGGGTGGGTGAGAGAGAGGGGGAAATGGAGAGAGAGGGGTTGAGAGAGAGGTAGAGTAGGAGAGAGAGGGGGTGGGTGGGAGAGAGAGAGAGGGGGTGGGAGAGAGAGAGAGAGAGAGAGGGGGGTAGTGGGAGAGAGAGGGGGTGGGAGAGAGAGGGGGGAGGTGGGAGAGAGAGGAAGAAGGGAGTGGGGGAGAGAGGGAGAGGGGGGTGCGGGGAGCTTTAGGCGCAGAGGAGGAGGAGGAAGTTAAATCCTCCTCCACTTTGAATTATGGGCAGGTCCAGGGAGTCATGGCCGTGACGCAACTGGTTTGTAGACGCCAGGTGGCTCTAGCAACCAGTGGCCAAAAGAGTCTCAGATGGAGGCGGAATCTGCTATTTTGCTGCCCCCCTGCAAAGTGCCGCCCTAGGCCTGGGCCTTATTAGCTTAGGCCAAAATACAGCACTGGTCTAATTGCTAGATTGGAGATTCTGATTTCTGAATGGGAGGGTCTGATTTCTTAATAGGAGGGTCTGATTTCTGAATGGGAGGGGTCTAACTGCTAAATTTGAGATTCTGATTTCTGAATGGGAGGGTCTGATTTCTGAATGGGAGGTTCTAATTTCTTAATGGGAGGTTCTGATTTCTGAATGGGAGGGTCTGGTTCATTATAATCACCCAGTGCACTCTCAGTGTTCTGATGAGGAAAGTGGCAGGGTCTGCACCCCTTTAGAAGTATTCAACCCTTTGAAAGTATGTCACCAAAACTGAAATTCCTAAAGCTGTCTTTTGATAAGGATCTGATTGGAGGATCGAAACGCGTCAAGCCGTTGCCTGCACGTACGTCGTCAGATCCGGCGGTTGGAGTGCAGAACGCGGAAGCGGCATATACCACCAGGAAATCACTTAGGCGTTCATTTTTCCTGCATTTCTGTAAGTGTGTTTTTCATTTTTAAACAATAAAGAAGTTGGAAGGTACCTCACTATGGAGATCTCTCTTTTTTATGCTTATGGGGAGAATTATTAAAGCCCACCCAAGGATTCCAGGGCCACTTCCTCATCTCACTGGCGTTGCAGCAGGAGTAATTACAGTCTCCACCAACCATCTTTAAGCTGTGATAGGCGTTCTTTATTTGAATATCTGGTGAGTGGGGAACTGAGAGGGGAGCACTGAGTCCAAGCACTTGTTTAATAACTGTGAAGAGGATTTTGAGCACAGAGCACTTTTTGAAACAAATCACTTAAGAAAAGGAGCAAGAAGCACTGAGCACTTTCTGTCCCTGAATTTAGAGACTGTTTTTTTATTATTGTATTTATTTATTCACAGACTGTAATGAATTTGTTTATGAACACTGTATGGCATATTGCACTTTATTACACAAGGATAGAATTTGCACATCATATTGCATATTGCACTTTATTATATGATTGCACAAAGGTATAATTTATGTATGTATAACTATATTGGAACAAAAGTATTTATTGAGCAGGGCTGACACTTATTTAATCACTCACTTAAAGGGATCAGCACAGTTTGGTGTTACTACTGAGTGGGGGATCAGCAGAGCTGGGGGTTACTACTGAGTGGGGGATCAGCAGAGTTGGTATTTACTACTGAGTGGGGAATCAGCAGAGTTAGGAGTTACTACTGAGTGGGGGATGAGCAGAGTTGGGGGTTACTACTGAGTGGGGGATGAGCAGAGTTGGGGGTTACTACTGAGTGAGGGATCAGCAGAGTTGGGGGTTACTACTGAGTGGGGGATGAGCAGAGTTGGGGGTTACTACTGAGTGGGGGATGAGCAGAGTTGGGGGTTACTACTGAGTGGGGGATGAGCAGAGTTGGGGGTTACTACTGAGTGAGGGATCAGCAGAGGTAGGAGTTACTACTGAGTGAGGGATCAGCACAGTTTGGTGTTGCTACTCAGTGAGGGATCAGCAGAGTTGGGAGTTTCTACTGAGTGGGGGATTAGCAGAGCTGGGGGTTACTACTGAGTGGAGGATCAGCAGAGTTGGGGGTTACTACTGAGTGGGGAATCAGTAGAGTTAGGAGTTACTACTGAGTGGGGGATCAGCAGAGTTGGTATTTACTACTGAGTGGGGAATCAGCAGAGTTAGGAGTTACTACTGAGTGGGGGATAAGCAGAGTTGGTATTTACTACTGAGTGGGGAATCAGTAGAGTTTGGAGTTACTACTGAGTGGGGGATCAGCAGAGTTGGTATTTACTACTGATTGGGGAATCAGCAGAGTTAGGAGTTACTACTGAGTGGGAGATCAGCAGAGTTGGGAGTTACTACTGAGTGGGCGATGAGCAGAGTTGGGGGTTACTACTGAGTGGGGGATGAGCAGGGTTGGGGGTTACTACTGAGTGAGGGATCAGCAGAGGTAGGAGTTACTACTGAGTGAGGGATCAGCACAGTTTGGTGTTGCTACTCAGTGGGGGATCAGCAGAGTTGGGGGTTACTACTGAGTGAGGGATCAGCACAGTTTGGTGTTGCTACTCAGTGGGGGATCAGCAGAGTTGGGAGTTTCTACTGAGTGGGGGATTAGCAGAGCTGAGAGTTTCTACTGAGTGAGGGATTAGCAGAACTGGGAGTTTCTACTGAGTGGGGGATCAGCAGAGTTAGGAGTTACTAATGAGTGGGGGATGAGCAGGGTTGGGGGTTACTACTGAGTGAGGGATCAGCAGAGGTAGGAGTTACTACTGAGTGAGGGATCAGCACAGTTTGGTGTTGCTACTCAGTGGGGGATCAGCAGAGTTGGGGGTTACTACTGAGTGAGGGATCAGCACAGTTTGGTTTTGCTACTCAGTGGGGGATCAGCAGAGTTGGGAGTTTCTACTGAGTGGGGGATTAGCAGAGCTGAGAGTTTCTACTGAGTGGGGGATTAGCAGAGCTGGGAGTTTCTACTGAGTGGGGGATCAGCAGAGTTAGGAGTTACTAATGAGTGGGGGATGAGCAGGGTTGGGGGTTACTACTGAGTGAGGGATCAGCAGAGGTAGGAGTTACTACTGAGTGAGGGATCAGCAGAGGTAGGAGTTACTACTGAGTGAGGGA
The DNA here is from genome assembly GCF_965119305.1 of Pelophylax lessonae. Taxonomy (NCBI): domain Eukaryota; kingdom Metazoa; phylum Chordata; class Amphibia; order Anura; family Ranidae; genus Pelophylax; species Pelophylax lessonae. The sequence continues at coordinate 679,173,233 of NC_138770.1, read as the reverse complement.
TCAGCACAGTTTGGGGTTGCTACTCAGTGGGGGATCGGCAGAGTTGGGAGTACCACTGAGCATGGAATCTGCTGAATGAGGGTATTATTGAGCTAGGGATCTGCTGAGTGAGGGTACTACTGAACTAGGTTTCTTTTAGGCCCCTTTAAAACAAATTGAAAATCAACACACATGGCACTTGCCAAGCTTTATCAAAGCTTCAAAAAAGCATAAAAAAGCATATTGACTCGGTAGGCGCTTTAATGTGTTTTAAAGTCGAAGCAACCGCAAATGAGACACACCGAGGTGGCTCGGGAGTGAGCATGCATGAGTTCCCTGAGAGCAAGCAGCTTGCTCTGGTGGCACTCAGCAGGGGGGAGGAGCCAGGAGCACCTGGTGAGGAACCGGAGAAGAGGAGGATCTGGGCTGCTCTGTGCAAAACCAATTACACAGGGGAGGAAAGTGTAATATGTTTGTAATTTTAAAAAGAAAGAAAAAATCTGAAGCTTTGGTGTCACTTTAAGGACCTTTCCAGGGACTAATCTCTGACCGGGGACTCATGGGAGATGTGAGCCCTTGTCATGTGTAGACATCTCCTTCCCACCCCTTCCACCTTCTCCTCCTGTGTGGGGGAATCAGACTTCCACCATCCAGGATATGAAATCTGTAACTTCCATCCTAAGTTATAAATATAAAATGAGCGAGAGAACGGCGAGCAGATGTTCCATAATTACTCCTCATTCCGGGGTCCCGGGAAGGTGAGACCCCCTAATGGGAGCAGATGTTCCACATGAAGAGCCGCTGAAAGAAGACTCTTCTCTGAGGAACAAATTATGCAAAATGTGTGGGTAAATGTAGCGAGTTCAATGATCTATGAAGAAGAGATCAGGAAATGATCTGGAATTTAGAAATAAAGTATCTTTCTGAGGTTTCTGGTGAAGTGAGTCTCTTGGAAAACCCCTCCATAGAAGAAGCCACGCCCTCATTTCAGTAGCCATGCCGATTATTTCAAACTTTGCCATAGCTGGAGTACGGCGAGTATCAGGAAGGGATTCACGTAGACTTGTAAAGTCACTTTAATTTGATACATAGTGTACACATCTGTCACATTTTATAGTAATGTCCAGGACATACGCTGACCTAAACATCTAGAGCAGGGGTCTCCAAACTTTCTAAACAAAGGACAAGTTTACTGCATTTTGAGCGCAATACACTCCTGAACTCTGCATTCTGATTGCAATGCACTCCTGTACCCTGCATTCTGATTGCAATGCACTCCTGAACCCTGCATTCTGATTGCAATGCACTCCTGAACCCTGCATTCTGATTGCAATGCACTCCTGAACCCTGCATTCTGATTGCAATGCACTCCTGAACCCTGCATTCTGATTGCAATGCACTCCTGAACCCTGCATTCTGATTGCAATGCACTCCTGAACTCAGCATTCTGATTGCAACGCACTCCTAAACCCTGCATTCTGATTGCAATGCACTCCTGAACCCTGTATTCTGATTGCAATGCACTCCTGATCTCTGCATTTTAAGCGCAATGCACTCCTGAACCCTGCATTCTGATTGCAATGCACTCCTGAACCCTGCATTCTGATTGCAATGCATTCCTGAACCCTGCATTCTGATTGCAATGCACTCCTGAACCCTGCATTCTGAGTGCAATACACTCCTGAACCCTGCATTCTGATTGCAATGCACTCCTGAACTCTGCATTCTGATTGCAATGCACTCCTGAACCCTGCATTCTGATTGCAATGCACTCCTGAACCCTGCATTCTGAGCGCAATGCACTCCTGAACCCTGCATTCTGATTGCAATGCACTCCTGAACCCTGAATTCTGATTGCAATACACTCCTGAACCCTGCATTCTGATTGCAATACACTCCTGAACCCTGCATTCTGATTGCAATGCACTCCTGAACCCTGCATTCTGAGCGCAATGCACTCCTGAACCCTGCATTCTGAGCGCAATGCACTCCTGAACCCTGCATTCTGAGCGCAATGCACTCCTGAACCCTGCATTCTGATTGCAATGCACTCCTGAACCCTGCATTCTGATTGCAATACACTCCTGAACCCTGCATTCTGATTGCAATGCACTCCTGAACTCTGCATTCTGATTGCAATGCACTCCTGAACCCTGCATTCTGATTTCAATGCACTCCTGAACCCTGCATTCTGATTGCAATGCACTCCTGAACTCTGCATTCTGAGTGCAATGCACTACTGAACCCTGCATTCTGAGTAATGCAGTCCTGAACCCTGCATTCTGATTTCAATGCACTCCTGAACCCTGCATTCTGATTGCAATGCACTCCTGTACCCTGCATTCTGATTGCAATGCACTCCTGAACCCTGCATTCTGAGCGTAGTAATGCACTCCTGAATCCTGCATTCTGATTGCAATGCACTCCTGAACTCTGCATTCTGATTGCAATGCACTCCTGTACCCTGCATTCTGATTGCAATGCACTCCTGTACCCTGCATTCTGATTGCAATGCACTCCTGAACCCTGCATTCTGATTGCAATGCACTCCTGTACCCTGCATTCTGATTGCAATGCACTCCTGAACCCTGCATTCTGAGTGCAATGCACTCCTGAACCCTGCATTCTGAGCGCAATGCACTCCTGAACCCTGCATTCTAAGTGCAATGCACTCCTGAACCCTGCATTCTGAGTGCAATGCACTCCTGAACCCTGCATTCTGATTGCAATGCACTCCTGAACCCTGCATTCTGAGCACAATGCACTCCTGAACCCTGCATTCTGATTGCAATGCACTCCTGAACCCTGCATTCTGATTGCAATGCACACCTGAACCCTGCATTCTAAATGCAATGCACTCCTGAACCCTGCATTCTGATTGCAATGCACTCCTGAACCCTGCATTCTGATTGCAATACTTTCCTGAACCCTGCATTCTGATTGCAATGCATCCTGATCTCTACATTTTAAGCGCAATGCACTCCTGAACCCTGCATTCTGATGTTACATACTCCTGAACTCTTACTTTCTGCTATAAAACATTCCCAATAAAAAAATCAAAATCAAATGTTTTCATCATTTTAGGCCAATTTGTGACTCAAAAGATGAATAAACTCAAATTGCATATATGATAAATGCATCAAATGAAGAGGATCATAGAAGTGTTGGGAGTGAAGGAGCAACACAGAAAGATTGTCATTTAACCCCTTGCCGACTGCCTAACGGCGATTTACATCGACAGTCAGCCCCTCACAGTAGGTCTACGTCGCTAGCCTGTGAGGCTCTGGGGAGCGAGCGCGCAGTCACGGACAGGGGTCCGATCTGTCCGCCGCAATGTCAAAGTCCCGCAAAAAAAAATCGCAGATCGCCGCCATTACTCGTTAAAAAAGAAAAAACAAAAATGACAAAAATCTTTGCCTTTGTTAATAAACGCAATAACTTTTGCGCAAACCAATCAAAATACGCTTTTGCGATTTTTTTTTACCAAACATATGGTAAAAAAAAAAAAATTGGCCTAAAATGTTAAAAAATTTTGATTTTTACATTTTTTTGGGGGGAATTTCATATAAAAAAATGTGAAAAATATTGTTATTTTTGCAAAATTGTCGCTCTTTTTTTGTTTATAGCGCATGATCAAAAAATCGCACAGGTGATCAAATACCACCAAAAGAAAGCTCTGTTTGTGGGGAAAAAAGGACGCCAAATTAGTTTAGGTACAGCGTCGCACGACCGCGCAATTGTCCGTTAAAGTCACGCAGTGACGAATCGCAAAATAGGCCCTTTTCAGGAAGGGGGTATAATCGTCCGGGGCTTAAGTGGTTAATGCTGTTACCTAAGGACCCTTTCACTCTGGCTTTTGGCTCGGCAGACTCCATTTTACTCAGCGGGGATCGATCTGCCGATCCCCGCTGAGCAGGCAGATGACAGCTCTGTCTCCGCTCTGTGTGCAGAGACGGAGGTGTCAGAGCCCCGCTCTCCTCCATGGGCGTCCGCAGAACTTTTTTCAGGAGGGGGGCATCATTTTAAGTTCACCCATACTCCGCCCTTTTCCTCAATGTCATGCAGGGGAGGGGCTTAGTCATTATACTTATTTTGAGTATTTATTTTTAAATGGCAAACGGCAGCATTTATTTTGAAAGTATTTGTTAACCTAAAAAGAAAATATTGATCCTGTTCCCTTAACCGGTTCCGTACCGCCTGCTGCTGATTTACTGCGGCAGTGCGGCCCTCCTGCGCGAAACGACGTAGACCTATGTCGGTGGCACCCCTGCAGCTAGGATGCACGGGGAAGGTGGCTCCGATTGCCGCCTGACACCCGCGATCGTTCCCCACTGAGAGAGAAGAACGGTCGGCTGTTGTACACCTCGGACCATTCTTCTACCTGGAATGATCACAGAGCTCCTGTGATCCTTCTATATAGGAACACATGTCTCTATGATCATTTCACAAACCACGCCCCCCCACAGTTATAATCACTCCCCTAGGTATACATTTAACCCTTTGATCACCCGCTAAGTTAACCCCTTCCTTGCCAGTGTCATTAGTACAGTGACAGTGCATATTTTTAGAACTGATTACTGTAGTAATGTCACTGGTACCCCCAAAAGTGCCAGTCAGGGGTCCGATCTGTCCGCCGCAATGTCGCAGTCCTGCTAAAAATTGCTGATCGCCACCATTACTAATTAATAAATAAATAAAAATGACATAAATCTTTCCTGTGGTTAGTAGACGTGATAACTTTTGTGCAAACCAATCAAAATACGCTTATTGTGATTTACCAAAAATATGTAGAAAATAAAAATCGGCATAAAATGATGAAAAAATGTGATTTTAATTTTTTTTTCCTTATATTGGGAATGTTATATAGCAGAAAGTAAAAAATATTGTCCTGGGGGGCGCACATACGCCGCCAGATGCGCACGCCCGCCACAGCGGAAGCTGATGCACAGGGCTGGCAGCCGCAGTTTCCGCCAGGCACCTGCGATCGCTCCCCGTGAAGAGAGAACGGCGGTCTGCTGTTGTATACACAGCAGACCGTTGTTCTCTCAGTAATCAACACAAGCTCCTCCTATTTAGGATCACAGATCTCTGTAAAGATTCCACAAGCCCATCCCCCATCCCAGTTAGAAAACACCCCCTAGGCTCACATTTAACCTTTGATCACCCCTTGGTTAACCCCTTCCCTGCCAGTGTCATTAGTACAGTAACAGTGCATATTATTTAGCACTGATTACTGTAGTAATGTCACTGGTCCCCAAAAAGTGTCAAAAATGTCAGTTAGGGATCCGATCTGTTGGCCACAATGTTGCAGTCCCGCTAAAAATCGCAGATCATCGCCATTACTAATAAAAAATAAAAATAAATAAATAATTAAAAAGTCCAAAAATCTATCCCGTAGTTTGTAAACGCTATAATTTTTGCGCAAACAAATTAAAATACGTTTTTTTGGGATTTTTTTTACCAAAATTATGTAGCGGAATACAAATTGGCCTAAACTGATAAAAAAAAAAAAATGTATTTTTATTTTTTATTGGGAATGTTATATAGCAGAAAGTAAAACATATTGTGTTTTTTTTTTTTTAAATTGTCGCTCTTTTTTTGTTTATATTTCTAGCACTGATTACTGTAGTAATGTCACTGGTCCCCCCAAAAGTGTAAAAAATGTCAGTTACGGGTCCGATCTGTCCGCCGCAATGTCGCAGTCCCGCTAAAAATCGCTGATCGCCGCCATTACTAGTAAAACAAAAAAAAAATACATAAAATTACATAAATCTTTCCCCTGGTTTGTAGACGCGATAACTTTTGCGCAAACCAATCAATGTACGCTTATTGGGATTTTTTTTTTTTTTTTTTACCAAAAATATGTAGCAAAATACAAATTGGCCTAAAATGATGAAAAAATGTGATATTTAACCACTTGCCGTCTTCTCACATTGCTGCTACTGCTGCAATGTGGCTCGTTATCGTCCAGCGACGCTGGACTCCGCCCCTTGTGGGGGGGCGCGCGCGCCGCCAGAGGCTCACTCCCGCTGTTTTCAGTCCCAGCGGGAGTCGGGCCAGGGGAGGAGCGGCGGCGATCACCGCTGCTCTTCCCCGATCGTCGGGGAATCTACTTTGGAGATCCGCCTGCTTGTGTAAACAAAGCGGGCGGATCTCCTAAGTGACAAGGAGTGACAGATTGCAGGGTTCAGCATAGCTCAACCTGAGATCTGTCCCTGTGTCACACAGTCACCTCCCCCCACACACGTCAGTAAGCACCAGACATACATTAACCCCTCCCTCTCCAATAAAATTAACCCCTTCCCTGCCAGTGTCATTTTTACAGTATTTGGGATTTTTTTACCAAAATTATGAAGCAGAATACAAATTGGCCTAAACTGATAAAAAAAATGTATTTTTATTTTTTATTGGGAATGTTATATAGCAGAAAGTAAAAAATATTGTGTTTTTTTTTTTAAATTGTCGCTCTTTTTTTGTTTATATTTATAGCACTGATTACTGTAGTATTGTCACTGGTACCCCCAAAAGTGTCAAAAATGTCAGTCAAGGGTCCGATCTGTCCGCTGCAATGTCGCAGTCCCGCAAAAAAAATCGCAGATCGCGGCCATTACGCGTTAAAAAAAAAACACCAAAAATGACAAAAATCTTTCCCTTAGTTAGTAAACGCAATAACTTTTGCGCAAACCAATCAAAATACGCTTATTGTGATTTCTTTTACCAAGCATAGGTAGCAGAAAACAAATTGGCCAAAAATTTTAAAAAATTTTGATTTTTACATTTTTTTTGGGGGGGAATTATAAAAAATTTTTTTTTTGTTTATAGCTCAAAAAATAAAAATCGCACAGGTGATCAAATACCACCAAAAGAAAGCTCTGTTTGTGGAAAAAAAAGGACGTAAATTTCGTTTGGGTACAGCGTCGCACGACCGCGCAATTGTCAGTTAAAGTCGCACAGCGCCGGATCGCAAAAAGTGGCCCAGACATAAGACAGCAAAATCCTCTGGTGGTAAAGTGGTTAATTTATTATTTTTTTTATTGGGAATGTTATATAGCAGAAAGTAAAAAATATATATATTTTTTTTTTTTTTAAATTGTCGCTCTTTTTTTGTTTATAGCGCAAAATCTAAAAACTGCAGAGGTGGTCAAATACCAACCAAAATAAAGCTCTATTTGTGGGGAAAAAAAGGACGTCAATTTTATTTGGGTAGGACTGCGCAATTTTTCAGTTAAAGTAACGCAGTGCCGAATCGCAAAAAATGGCCTGGTCATTAAGGGGGTAAAGTGAGGGTAAAGTGGTTAACCATTACACTAATAGAAGTTCTCAATATATATATTTCATTGATTTATATTGATCTTATATCATCCAGCTTTTGCACATGTATTGACATATGTATTGTTTCATGCACGTTATCCCTTTAACAGCGCAGCACCTCACATCCATTTATTTTTGATTCACTTTATTAGCCTACGGTTTGCTATATTGGTGTTTGTCGCCTGTTGTTATCCATTATTTCATTATAGTGATAGTGCCAGAGCCTTACGATTTTATTATTCTATAACAGCTTCAACTCTTGTGGGAAGGCCGTCCACAAGGTTTAGAAATCCCCGATCAACATGAAAATTCATAAGAGAATAATAATAATAATAATAAAAAGTGAATAGATTGTATAAAAATTATGTATATAAATATCATAAAAATAATCACACAGTGTCAATAAAGAAAGAATCTCATAAAAATCTAAAAGTCCACAGAGTGTATGAAAAATAAACACTATATTGTCAAAAGTATTGGGACGCCTGCCTTTACACACACATGAAATGTAATGGCATCCCAGTCTTAGTCTGTAGGGTTCAATATTGAGTTGGCTCCACCCTTTGCAGCTATAACAGCTTCAACTCTTCTGGGAAGGCTGTCCACAAGGTTTAGGAGTGTGTCTATGGGAATGTTTGACCATTCTTCCAGAAGTGCATTTGTGAGGTCAGGCACTGATGTTGGACGAAAAGGCCTGGCTCACAGTCTTCACTCTAATTCATCCCAAAGGTGTTCTATTGGGTTGAGGTCAGGACAGTCAAGTTCCTCCACCCCAAACTCACTAATCCATGTGTTTATGGACCTTGCTTTGTGTACTGGTGCGCAGTCATGTTGGAACAGGAAGGGGTCATCCCCAAACTGTTTCCACAAAGTTGGGAGCATGAAATTGTCCAAAATGTCTTGGTATGCTGACATCTTAGGAGTTCCCTTCACTGGAACTAAGGGGCCAAGCCCAACTCCATAAAACAACCCCACACCATAATCCCCCATAATCCTCCCTCCGACATCCTCAAACTGTTCCCACAAAGTTGGGAGCATGCAATTGTCCAAAATGTCTTGGTATGCTGACGCCTTAAGAGTTCCCTTCACTTGGCCAAGCCCAACCCCTGAAAAACAACCCCACACCATAATCCCCCCTATAACGGATCAACCGGCACCCCGACTGGGTACCTCCATTGACGGATGCTCCCAGTGCTTCCCGAGGGCTCCAAGCACTCCACCAGACACCATAACCAACTCAGACCCCACGAACCGCCGCAGCTTGGTTGGGGTCTCGTCGTCCCCTACCCACCCTGGACCTACGACAAGGCTCCAGATTCCAGTGGGTGAACCTCGCTTCCCCAGAGAGTGCAGCAAGAACAGGAACAAGCTCTTACAAGAGCTTAGTGATTATCCAAGGGAGTATGAAGAGCATAGCAATCCCTTGTAGCCAATTCCCCCAATAAGAGACAGGACTCTAGATTGAGGGTGAAATAGAACTCAAACTTTAATGGTACAGCTGCTCTTTTATACAGTTTTCTCCCACAAGGGTACCGCCCAGGTGGACCTGTTGGGAAAAAGAAACAAAGAAAGGGCGCACGACCTAGCGCATTATCCTCAATAATAGGCTTTATTAATGCAACATATAAAATGGCTACTCACAAACACAGTTGAAAAATTATCATATCAAGCTCAATTGCTCCAATGTCAGGAATAGTCCATATGTAAGTCCATAATCCGACACTGAGTGGCTCTGAGGAAGAGGCTGAGCCTCGAAACGTGTCAGCCGTCATCTTATCGGATTATGGACTTACATATGGACTATTCCTGACATTGGAGCAATTGAGCTTGATATGATCATTTTTCACCTGTGTTTGTGAGTAGCCATTTTATATGTTGCATTAATAAAGCCTATTATTGAGGATAATGCGCTAGGTCGGTGCACCCTTTCTTTGTTTCTTTTTGCCTTTAGTACCGTTGAACTACCCCAGTCCTTTTTGGGCAGCAAGACCTTAGCCATCTGAGACGCCAGTTGTTTGTCCCGTGGGGAGTGTGGTCGGGGAGCTTGGATTCTAAGTGCAGGAGAAGGGTGGTATCACCTTATTGTTTCGGAGGACCTTGTTGGGAACAGGCCCTGAAATCCACAATCCAATGAAAACCGACTTTTACACTCCCATACAGTGTACACAATCCCTCCCCTCTGCCTGATTACATTATCATATGCAGATGAAAGTGTATACAGGAACAGAATTAACCTAAACTAATTATCTGGCCATCTGGACAGAACAATGTGAGGTCATTAACATTTAACAATGGGACAGGCACAATCCACATCAACATATACATCCACATCCCATAATACGTTCATCTCAAGGCAGACAGACACACTAGAACAATGGAATACACATTATCTCAATACACAAATAATAGGGGAAGCCTGTCTGACATTGAGGGACCTGGAATACACACATTATTTAGGAGTCACAGACTTCATGGCAATGGTCTACAACAGTCTAAGTTTCCCAGTGTAAAGTGGGAATAAATCTTCATATTTCTTTATGAAGATATTGCTGACAAATAGGACTGTCCCATCTGAAGCAATTCAAACCATTAATTTTCTGTCTTTCACTCCCAGGGACGGTGAACACCGTCACACCCACCCCCCCCCCCCCCACCCCACCAAATGATTTGGACCAGTGCAAGGTCCATAAAGACATGGATGAGCGAGTTTGGGGTGGAGGAGCTTGACTGGCCTGTACAGAGTCCTGACCTCAACCTGATAGAACACCTTTGGTTTAAGTGGAGTGGAGTGGAGACTGTGAGCCAGGACTTCTCGTCCAACATCAGTGCCTGACCTCACAAATGCGCTTCTGGAAGAATGGTCAAACATTTCCATAGACACTCATAAACCTTGTGGACGGCCTTCCCAGAAGGGTTGAAGCTGTTATTGCTGCAAAGGGTGGACCAACTCAATATTGAACCATACGGACTAAGACTGGGATGCCATTAAAGTTCATGTGTGTGTAAAGGCAGGCGTCCCAACACTTTTGGTAATATAGTGTATACTCATGAATAAAAAAACAAATCCTTACGTTTTTAGGTGGTTATCCTGGGATGTTTGCAGCCGCAGGCATCACCCCGGTACCGTGATTTAGAGCTGGCGGGATGCCATTAAAGTTCATGTGCGTGTAAAGGCAGGCGTCCCAATAATTTTGACAATATAGTGTATTTGATACACAGTTTGTTTATGTGTGATTTGATACCGATCCACTTTAGGGATGTGTAGGGAGTTATAGTTGTTTTTTTTTTTACACATTTCATTATGAGATTGATTGACTTCTATTGAGGTATAGTGAGGTGGCAATTTTACGATCGCTTGATTTAGATTTTTGTTAACAAGGAACAGCGCAACGCTTATTATTTATGATTTGATATGGGAACACATCGGGGTGTTTTGCAGCAGCTTTGTTCTGGTTGTTTTAGTTATTTGCTTATTTTATTTCTATGTTGGTTGCACTGGATGGACTTGTGTCTTTTTTCAATCAAATTAACTACAGTATACCACAAAAGTGAGTACACCCCTCACATTTTTGTAAATATTTTATTCTATCTTTTCATGTGACAACACTGAAGAAATGACGCTTTGCTACAATGTAAAGTAGTGAGTGTACAGCTTGTATAACAGTGTAAATTTGCTGTCCCCTCAAAATAACTCAACACACAGCCATTAATGTCTAAACCGCTGGCAACAAAAGTGAGTACACCCCTAAGTGAAAATGTCCAAATTGGGCCCAAAGTGTCAATATTTTGTGTGGCCACCATTATTTTCCAGCACTGCCTTAACCCTCTTGGGCATGGAGTTCACCAGAGGTTCACAGGTTGCCACTGGAGTCCTCTTTCACTCCTCCATGGGGACATCACGGAGCTGGTGGATGTTAGAGACCTTGCGCTCCTCCACCTTCCATTTGAGGATGCCCCACAGATGCTCAATAGGGTTTAGGTCTGGAGACATGCTTGGCCAGTCCATCACCTTTACCCTCAGCTTCTTTAGCAAGGCAGTGGTAGACTTGGAGTTGTTTTTGGGGTCGTTATCATGTTGGAAAACTGCCCTGCAGCCCAGTCTCCAAAGGGAGGGGATCATGCTCTGCTTCAGTATGTCACAGTACATGTTGGCATTCATGGTTCCCTCAATGAACTGTAGCTCCCCAGTGCCGGCAGCACTCATGCAGCACCAGACCATGACACTCCCACCACCATGCTTGACTGTAGGAAGACACACTTGTCTTTGTACTCCTCACCTGGTTGCCGCCACACACGCTTGACACCATCTGAACCAAATAAGTTTATCTTTGTCTCATCAGACCACAGGACATGGTTCCAGTAATCCATGTCCTTAAACAAACAAGCAAATGTACTGTCGATGCAGCACCTATTCCCCCGCTCTGAGTGGTGCAATCCTCTTGTCCAACCTGACTGTAGGCTTGTAGATGAGAACAGATGACACGGCAACTTGATAATACTTCAGCCTTGCAGCCCCTCGCTGGACCAGGGTGGTCCAGAAAACACTATAAACGACAACAAAACAAGGGCGCACCGGCCTAGTGCATTATCTCTTAGACAGGTTTATTAAAATAATAGATTAAAAATACTCACAAACGAGTTTCTTGATAAAAAGCACATCAAATAGAATAAAATCCTCAGCAACAAGATCGGGATTGAATCGTCCCCTGAAGCTGTGCAGGCTTAGGCGTTTCGAGGCAATGCCTCTTCCTCAGAGCCTCAAGCCGGGAGGAAGAGGCGCTGCCTCGAAACGCGTAAGCCTGCACAGCTTCAGGGAACGATTCAATCCCGATCTTGTTGCTGAGGATTTTATTCTATTTGATGTGCCTTTTATCAAGAAACTCGTTTGTGAGTATTTTTAATCTATTATTTTAATAAACCTGTCTAAGAGATAATGCACTAGGCTGGTGCGCCCTTGTTTTGTTGTCGTTTATAATCCATGTCCTTAGTCTGCTTGTCTTTAGCAAACAGTTTGCAGGCTTTCTTGTGCATCATTTTTAATAGAGGCTTCCTTCTGCAGACCAATTTGATGCGGTGTGCGGCGTATAGTCTGAGCACTGACAGGCTGACCCCCCACCTCTTCTAACTCTGCAGCAATGCTGGCAGCAATCATACGTCTATTTCCCAAAGACAACCTCTGGATATGAGGCTGAGCACGTGCACTCAACTTCTTTGGTCAACCATGGCGAGGCCTGTTCTGAGTGGAACCTGTCCTGTTAAACTGCTGTATGGTCTTGGCCACCTTGCTGCAGCTCAGTTTCAGGGTCTTGACAATCTTCTTATAGCCTAGGCCATCTTTATGTAGAGCAACAATTCTTTTTTTTTTCAGATCCTCAGTGTACACTCACTACTTTACATTGTAGCAAAGTGTCATTTCTTCTCGTCACATGAAAAGATATAATAAAATATTTACAAAAATGTGAGGGGTGTACTCACTTTTGTGAGATATTGTATGTAACTATGGAACAGGGTAGTGGCAGTGTATGAGGGGCCCTAGTGTTCTGTATCTATAAGGTGATCACATGACCATTGCTGACCATGGTATATGGGAAATAAATATGGAATTTTCGGGATATATGACATGTTCCTGCACCATGCAGCCCTCCAGCACAATGCAATAGTTTTTATTTTATATTCCTCCAGAACTATTTTCTCATAAGTACGTCTTCTTCTTTTACAGAGAGATTGTATATATTAGAATGGTCGGGTGCTTGGAGCCGAGATGTAGAATGAAGATAGAAAACTTCACCAGCTCAGCTGAAATGATAAGTGTCCCCCTGTGGGAGATTTAATACCTCCGGGCTGGAAGATTTGGTTTGGCTGAGGAAAGTTTTTTTCATTAAGGAACAGACTGTTTCTTGGCTTGTCTGCGGACGCCGTTCTGGTGGTAACAGAGAACGATGGACGGGAGAAAATAAAACATTTTGGCTTCCTTAATAACTATAAAAATAGACAAAAGGGAATACAATCAATATTTGTTAAGAAAATAATAAAATACTTGTCATGATATTAGTAAACCCTTTATAGAGCCAGAACGTGGGGGTTAGAGGTCACTTTAGGATTTACACAGAGGAGAAAACAGGACAGAGCACCTAAGGACTGAGGAGGACTGAGCACAGGAAGACCGAACACAAGAGTACCGAGCACAGGAAGAATGAGGAGGACCGAGCACAGGAGGACTGAACACAGGAGAATGGAGCACGGGAGGACCAAGGAGGAAGGAGCACAGGAGGATCTAGGAGGACGGAGCACAGGAGGACCAAGGAGGATGGAGCACAGAGGGACAGAACACAGGAGGACCAAGAAGGGCGGAGCACAGGAGGACAAAGGAGGTTGGAGCACAGAAGAACCAAAGAGGATGGAGCACAGAAGGACCGAGCACAGGAAGACCAAGTAGGACCGAGCACAGGAAGACCGAGTAGGACCGAGGAAGACAGGAAGACCAAGTAGGACCAAGCACAGGAGGATCAAGGAGGACTGAGCCCAGGAGGAGCAAGGATGACCAAGTACAGGAGGACAAAGCACAGGAGGACTAAGCACAGGAAGACAGAGCGCAGGAGTACCAAACACAGGAGGACCGAGAAGGATCGAGCACAGGAGGACCAAGGAGGACAGACCACAGGAGAAGGGAGCACGGGAGGACAGAGCACAGGAGGACCAAGGAGGATGGAGCAAAGGAGGACCGAGCACAGGAGGATCAAGCGCAAGAGAGATGGACCAAGCACAAGAGGACCAAGGAGGACGGAGTACAGGAGGATCTAGGAGGACAGAGCACAGGAGGACCAAGGAGGATGGAGCACAGAGAGACAGAACACAGGAGGACCAAGGAGGACAGAGAACAGAAAAACCAAGGAGGAGGAGCACAGGAGGATGGAGCACAGGAGGACCAAGGAGGACGGAGCACAGGAGGACCAAGGAGGACGGAGCACAGGAGGACCAAGGAGGACAGAGCACAGGAGGACCAAGGAGGATGGAGCACCGGAGGACCAAGGAGGATGGAGCACAGGAGGACCAAGGAGGTTGGAGCACAGGAGAACCAAAGAGGATGGAGCACAGAAGGACCGAGCACCGGAAGACCGAGTAGGACCTAGCACAGGAAGACCAAGTAGGACCAAGCACAGGAAGACCAAGTAGGACCAAGCACAGGAAGACCAAGCAGGACTGAGCACAGGATCACAGAGGACTGAGCACAGGAGGAGCAAGGAGGACCGAGTACAGGAGGACCAAGCACAGGAGGACTGAGCACAGGAAGACTGAACACATGAGGACCAAGAAGGACCGAGCACAGGAGGACCAAGGAGGATAGAGCACAGAAGGATGGAGCACAGAAGGACGGAGCACAGGAGGACAGAGCACAGAAGGACGGAGCACAGGAGGACAGAGCACAGGAGGACGGAGCACAGAAGGACTCCAACTTAGTAAACTATGCAAAATCTTGAGGACCTCTATCTATATTGAATGCGGCAAGCCACTGCTTCACCTTGCCACTGAAGTGAGGTATTTGAAAGGCAAACTACTTGGTAAATTACTCTTTAAGGTTCTACTTGGCACCCCCTTTCTCTCTAACTGTGTGTGCTGACCTTCCATCCACTGACCTCACTGGAGTGGTCCCCTTCCTGGGCAGACCCCTTGGCAAGCCCCCTGGTACTCGTGGACACTGTTTTTCCCAGGTAGCTCTGTCCTCAGCTCCATTGTCAGTTTCTCCAGGACATTTATGGCTCAGCTCCACACCTGGCTCACCAAGCCGACCACCTGTGACCACTTTCCTCAGCATACAGAAGGAGAGACAGCCATCACCTTCCTCCTGGGACTCTGCTTCCCGCCAAAGACGCCCTGTCCCATGTGCCCTCAGCTTTTATAGTCAATCCCAGGATACACTGCAACGGTGCCCTCCCACTGGGACTGCCACAAAAGCCTGTGTGTCACTGGCTGGGTTTCCTCCACTGTCCAACAGGCTCATACATGGGGGGGGGGGGCGATGTGATCACCATGTATAAATACATAAGGGAGGCGGGGGTGGGGAATATAATCACTGTGTATAAATAAATTAGGGGGACATGATTACCATGTATAAATACATAAGGGGGGATATGATCTCCATGTATAAATGCATAAGGGGGGGTATGATCTGCATGTATAAATACATAAGGAGGGATATGATCTCCATGTATACAGTAAATACATAAGGGGGGGATATGATCTCCATGTATAAATACATAAGGGGGATATGATCTCCATGTATAAATACATAAGGGGGGGATATGATCACCATGTATAAATACATAAGGGGGATATGATCACCATGTATAAATACATAAGGGGGGATATGATCACCATGTATAAATACATAAGGGGGGATATGATCACCATGTATAAATACATAAGGGGGGATATGATCACCATGTATAAATACATAAGGGGGATATGATCTCCATGTATAAATACATAAGGGGGATATGATCACCATGTATAAATACATAAGGGGGGATATGATCA
Organism: Pelophylax lessonae; assembly: GCF_965119305.1. NCBI lineage: Eukaryota > Metazoa > Chordata > Amphibia > Anura > Ranidae > Pelophylax > Pelophylax lessonae. The sequence goes on along the minus strand of NC_138770.1, from coordinate 679,157,408 downwards.
CCATGTATAAATACATAAGGGGGGATATGATCACCATGTATAAATACATAAGGGGGGATATGATCACCATGTATAAATACATAAGGGGGGATATGATCACCATGTATAAATACATAAGGGGGATATGATCTCCATGTATAAATACATAAGGGGGATATGATCACCATGTATAAATACATAAGGGGGGATATGATCTCCATGTATAAATACATAAGGGGGATATGATCACCATGTATAAATACATAAGGGGGGATATGATCACCATGTATAAATACATAAGGGGGGATATGATCTCCATGTATAAATACATAAGAGGGATATGATCTCCATGTATAAATACCTAAGGGGGGATATGATCTCCATGTATAAATACATAAGGGGGATATGATCACCATGTATAAATACATAAGGGGGGATATGATCTCCATGTATAAATACATAAGGGGGGATGCGATCTCCATGTATAAACATATAAGGGGGGATATGATCACCATGTATAAATACATAAGGGGGGGATATTATCTCCATGTATAAATACATAAGGGGTCCCCCGAGCAGGCGTCTGCCCTTGACGCCCCCCTGTCAGTGGGTGACATAGTTGAGGCCCTCTCCTGTTTTGCGCGGGCTAAGGCTCCAGGGTCGGATGGTCTCCCTGCCGAGTTTTATTCCCTGTACTCGGAGACCTTGGCCCCCAAACTTCTAGAGGTTTATAACGCCATGTTTGAAGCTTCTGCCGCCCCGACGTCCATGGGTGAAGCTTTGATTGTCCTTATACCCAAGCCTGGAAAAGACCCCACGTTGCCTGAGTCCTATCGCCCTATTTCACTCCTTCAGTGTGACATTAAGATCCTGGCTAAGATACTTGCTCTGCGACTTAACAAGGTCATTCACTCTCTCATACATTCAGATCAAACGGGCTTCATGCCCTCTAAAAACACGGCATGCAATACACGACGTCTGTTCATGAATGTACAGGCGACGCATGATCTGGTGGGTACCCGGGTACTGGTGTCCTTGGATGCTGCCAAGGCCTTTGATTCGGTGGAGTGGCACTACCTATGGCAATGTCTGGGGCGCTTTGGTTTTGGGCCTAAATTTGTGAAGTGGTTGACCATCCTCTACCATCGTCCTTGCGCCAGGGTGGTGGCGAATGCACACACCTCCAGGTCGTTCCCCCTTTCTAGGGGAACTCGACAGGGTTCCCCGATCTCCCCATTGCTATATGCGCTGGCGGTCGAGCCCCTGGCCATTGCCATACGTGCACACCCAGATGTTGTTGGCCTTGGTCGCAGGGATCACGTTGATAAAATTGGCTTATACGCCGACGATATGATTCTCTACCTAGCTGACCCTGGCCCCTCCCTATCTAGAGTCCTGGACCTTATCACTACTTTTGGCGGGTTCTCCGGCCTGTCCATTAATTGGGATAAGTCGCAAATTTTGTCCCTGGATGTTTTTGCCCAATCGCAGGATCAGTCCCTCCTCCCTTTACTTCGTGTTTCTACGCTTAAACATTTGGGGGTGCAGGTATCCCGTTCCCTTGCTGATTATATCGCTCTTAATATTGAGCCTCTGTACGCCCTAGTTAAGCATAAGACTCAAATATGGTCCCGTCTTCCCATCGGCGTGATGGGCCGTGTAAATTTGATTAAAATGATCCTCCTACCTAAGATTCTTTATGTTTTATGGCACTCCCCTGTGTATATTCCTTACAAATACTTCGCAATTCTTGAACGTTTGCTGAAAACCTTTGTGTGGGGTCCCAGTAGACACAAACTGGCGTGGCGTCACGCTCAGAAGCCGACTGCACTGGGAGGGCTTGCTGTTCCGGATTTTGGGGCGTACTACCTAGCATTGCAGTTATCCCACTTATATCACGTCAATGCACTGGATGCTCCCAGATATATGGCCTTGGCCTGCCCCCCAGTACTGACCTCGAGTCCTCACCCCTTCTGTGATATTCTCCGGGGCGCGGGTGGGCCTTCAAACACCCAGGTGACGAGTGCTGTCTCTTCTCACTATAGGAGGATATGGGATTTGGCGCTATCCAGGACTGGTGACTCGCTGTTCCACGCTAAAACTCCCTTGTGGTTCAATAGACATTTACCTGAATTGCTACAACTGCCAGACCCTGGACTGTGGATGGCCAGGGGGGTCGTGTATCTCTCCCATGTATTACGAGGGGGAGCACTTCGGCCCTTCTCCCAGTTACGGACTGACTTTGACCTCCCCCCCTCCATGTATTATCGGTATTATCAACTTCGCCATGCCCTTCACGCTCAGTTTGGGGGCCTTTACCCGGACTTGCCCTCTGTTGACCTGTTGGATGTCCTGACTGGTTCTGACTCCCGTAAACTTATCTCCCTTTTATATGAGATGCTGACATCCAAAACGGCCACGGCCCTGGCGTTCAGTGTTCGCCCTCGCTGGACTGACGATGTTGGAGACCTTGACGATGATGACTGGACGGAGGCTCTTGGGGCCTGTAAGCTAGTCTCGCCCAAGTTGTCTGACAGATTGACACAGGTGTATATATTACATAGAGCGTACCTCTCTCCTGACAGAATAGCCAGATTCGTTCCCTCCAGAGACCCTGTGTGCCCCAAGTGTTTACTGTCACCGGGCACCTTTGGACATCTGTTGTGGCACTGTCCTCATATCCAGGGCTTCTGGGTGCAGGTGGTTCGCTTCCTACACGACCGTATGGGGGCTCCTGTCACACTAGATCCTAGGGTCTGCCTGCTGGGTATCATACCTGATGAGGACGTTGATAAATATACCATAAAATTCCTACATGAAACCCTCTTTAGCGCAAGAAAACTGATTGCCCGCACGTGGATACAGTCCGTCTGGCCTGATCTAGCTATGTGGAAGGCTGACATTAATCAATCCTTGTCCTACAAGAAAGTCATATATACTAACCGGGGTTCCCTTGGCAGTTATCATAGGGTCTGGGACAGGTGGCTTCAGTCCTCTGACACCTGTTCTCCTGGGTGATCTCTGGGATTGTGGTGAGCCTTGTGTACCCTGCTTATACTCATGGACGCTATGGGATGAGGTTTCAGTTATACTTGCTGTTATACTTGCCTGTGTGCGATGCTATTTCCCCCCATATGTATTTTGTTCTCTTTCTTTTTCTTGCCTGATTTCTGTACCTTATGTGACAATGCTGTATTATATACTACTGATGTGATGTGACCTGGTGTGCTGACTGCATATGTTTGTTTTGTTGTTATTATGTGAACCCAATAAACGTTTGTTTTCCAAAAATAAATAAATAAATAAATAAATACATAAGGGGGATATGATCACCATGTATAAATACATAAGGGGGGGATATGATCACCATGTATAAATACATAAGGGGGGATATGATCACATGTATAAATACATAAGGGGGGATATTATCTCCATATATAAATACACAAGGGGGGATATGATCTCCATGTATAAATACATAAGGGGGGATATGATCACCATGTATAAATACATACGGGGGAGATATGATTTCCACGTATAAATACATAAGGGGGGATATGATCTCCATGTATAAATACATAAGGGGGGATATGATCACCATGTATAAATACATAAGGGGGGATATGATCTCCATGTATAAATACATAAGGGGGGGGATATGATCTCCATGTATAAATACATAAGGGGGGGGATATAATCACCATGTATAAATACATAAGGGGGATATGATCACCATGTATAAATACATAAGGGGGATATGATCTCCACGTATAAACACATAAGTCTAGAGGAAAAGAGATTTCATCTCCAAATACGGAAAGGTTTCTTCACAGATAGAGCTGTGAAAATGTGGAATAGACTCCCTCCAGAGGTGGTTCTGGCCAGCTCAGTAGATTGCTTTAAAAAAAGCCCTGAATTCTTTCCTAGGTGTACATAATATAACTGGGTACTAATATTTATAGGTAAAGTTGATCCAGGGAATATCCGATTGCCTCTTGGGGGATTAGGAAGGAATTTTTTCCCCTGATGGAGAAAATTAGGTCAAGCTTTTTTGGGGTGTTTTTGCCTTCCTCTGGATGAACTGTGGGTATAGGATTGTGTATATAGCATTGTATGTATGTGTATGTATATGTATATGTATATGTATATGTATATATTGTATATGTATATATATTTATATCATTTTTTTTTCCCTCTATAAGTTGAACAAGATGGACTTTTCTCAGCCAGACTAATTATGTAACTGGTTAAAGTGTAACAGCGCTGAAAGCTGAAAATTGGCCTTGGCGGGAAGGGGGTGGAAGTGTCCGGTATTGCAGAGCCGCATCCATTTATCTTTTCTATCAGCTCGGAGTTCAGCTTTAATTTTGGCCGGAGATATTCTTAGTAAGAACAGTTTAAAAAATCGGGAGCTTTACGGCCCATTTTATATTACACCAGAAGACCGACCACGCCGCGCTGTAACAGCCGCGGTGCGCTCATCAATTCCCAATGTTGGTCGTTTCTTCACATAAAGGGAAGTTACGCCAGACGAGGTACATTTATATGTCCCATTGTCTCACCGCGTTCTTCCGTCTCTGACAAGCTCCTTCGGCGTCTTATTAGATTTATAAGCGCAGGTTATCACCGTATTTGTTAAAACGCAGTCAATCTCAATTCCGCATCCAGCGTATTTATTTCACTTACCTGGGGTGAGATGACGGCGTTCCCTCCAGCGCGGGAAATAAAACAGCGGGGGGGATTTCTGTGGATGAAGGAGAGAATTGCGAGACGCCTACTGTGAGACCCACCTTCCTTCACGCCGGCAGCTGCGCTAAAGTCTTTTCATCGCACTCGGCTTTGGGGAGCCGAAATCTGAACGCTTCCCCGGAGGCTCTGGAAGACTTGGCTGAAAACTGCTCGCTCTGCTCTTATTTGTCATGCAAATTTTATGTTATTTGTATAATGACGGCTTTTACGGCTCCCCGGCAGCGCTGAGTTTCTTTTTCTGTTTCAATAACTTTGCAAATATTTACTTTCTAGCGAGAGTTTAAAACAGACCCGCCGTCAGAATAGGACCCTCTGTTATGTAATTGAGGGATTTAGGCTGCAGTCTGATTTCTGCTCGTCGTACGAGAGGTGAACCAACCGAGATCTAATCGGGAGAAAGCAGGGCTTTTTTTCAGCAGGAACGTGGCGGAACGCAGGTCCGGCACCTCCAGCACTAAATGTATGTAATGGTAAGGGGTGCTGGGGTGTGCTGTAGGGTCTATTGATGCTTGCTGCTGGGGGATCTATTGTCATTGGTCGGGATCTGTTTTTGTATGAGGGTTTGTTGCTGCTGGTGGTGGGTCTATTGTTCCTGAGGGGGATCTTAAAGCGGAGTTCCACCCAAAAGTGGAACTTCCGCTCATTTGCTCCCCCCCCCTCCGGTGCCACATTTGGCACCTTTCAGGGGGGAGGGGGGAACGGGTACCTGTTTTTGACAGGTACCCTTCCCCATTTCCAGAATCGGTGCCACGGCGCTGTCCCTTGGAAATTTGGCCCCCTCCTCCTTCCCCCACCGCCGAGCCAATCCGAATGTGCAGCGCGCTTCACGCATGCGCATTAGGGACCCACCCGTGAAGCCGCAAAGGCTTCCTCACCAGGTTCCCTCACCGGCAATGGCGGCGGCAACACCCGACAGCCGATGGAAACATAGGCTGCGGTGCCGACATCGCTGGACTCCAGGACAGGAAAGTGTCCTAATATTAAAAGTCAGCAGCTACAGTATGTGTACAGTATGTGTAGCTGCTGACTTTTAATTTTTGGAGGGGGAGAGGGGAGGCTGGAACGCCGCTTTAAGTTGTTGGTAGAGAACTACTGTTCAGGGACAGGTCTGCGAATGCAGGCTGCTGGGAAATCTGTTGCTGCTGCTGGGAGGGGGGGTCTAATATTGCTCTTTTGTTGCTGAGGATAGTATTTTGTTGTGGGTGGTCTATTGTTGCTGTGGGGGGGGGGGTTATTGTTATATGGGGGATCTATTGTTGCTGGGGTGGGGTCTTTTGTTGCTGGCTGCAGGTGATCTATTTTACTGCTTTTCTTGTTCTCATTAACCATTTCCATACACATTATTTAGCACCACAAAATAAATCTTGGTTCTGTATTCTCTGAAAGGGGCGGTACTGAGAGTTGGGTGGGGGGTGGAACCAAGAGACGGTGCTCAGAGGTGGGTAGCGGGTGGGGACAAGGGGAGACTCAGTCGGGGGGGAAGTTCCTGTACCTATTCTCTTAGAAAAAAAGCCGTGGGAGGAAGTAGGTGGGGAATCAGCGTTTAGGCAACGCTAAAGTCATGTGACCGATGTCCACATTTCCACCATCAAGATGCACATTTCATGCCTTTTGCTACATTTGGCACTTTTAACCCCTTGGAGCAGGTGCACTTTAAGGGGTTTATAGTGCCGGAAAGTGGGGCGTGGTTTACGATCATGTGACGGCCGTGATTGGCTGTCACGTAATCTGAAAGCTCCCGATCGCTTTCTGTTAGCCACCAGGAGCGCACAGGGCGCGCGCTCTCGGCACAGCTGTCTGTATTAACACTAATGCATGCAAATATGCAGCCGCTCTGCACCAGGGCAAATCCGCCGAGGGGGTTAAAGAAGAAATTCAGGTATGGATAACGTTACATTGTTCCAGCTTGGACCAACTATGCAGGGTTCCTGTTAGAAATCACAGGGCCCCGTACAGCCTACCTGGCAGGGCCCCACCCCCCGAATATGTCAAGACAATATTTTCACAAAAAATACACTAAAATCATTATTAGTGGACACAAACATAACAGAGAACCTGTGTGAATTATCCCTTTATAATTGTTTTTTTACATTATTTAAAAATTAAAAATGTTTACAATTCTTTTATTTTTCAATTTTTTTATTACATTATTTAACTGTTATTTTTTTTTTTTACAATTTGTTATTATTTTACAGGACAGGGAAACCTGCGGCGCTGTGGGAGGGAAGGGGGGGCGGCGCAGTAAAAGGGGGGATCAGGAGCAGGCAGAACAGGGATGGGGATCCACCTGACCACACCGATTCCCCATGCTGTTGGGGCCCCCCTGTGTGCCCGGGCCCCCTACAGGAGGACTGGTGGTCCCCCCTATCAGCGGCCCTGCAACCAGAGCTGCTGATAGGGGGGGACCACCAGCCCTCTTGTAGGGGGCCCGAGCACACAGGGGGGCCCACACAAGGAGGGGGATTAGTGATGGACAACAAATACAGAAATCTTCCTCCAGCACCTGAATCTGATCTGTCCCTCTCCCTGCTATCAGCTTTTATCTATTGAGAAAGAGACAGTCATCCCTCACTAATCCCCCTCCCTGTGTGGGCCCCCCTCCCAGCACTGGCTCTAATGTTATCTCTACTCAGGAGTTTATTTGTAACTTTGTTTCTCTCTCTCTATCTCTTTGATCACTGAGCTCCAACTGCCCAGCCTGTATATTTTTCCTCATCTCATCTTAATTTTTATTTAACATAGTTTTTTTTTAGATTTAGCAGGAATTATGCGACTTATGTTATATTTGTGTCTGATAATAGTGATTTTGATGTAATTTTAGCTAAATATATCTTTAATATTTTCTTGGGGGGGGGGGGGGCCCTGCCTGGTAGTCTGTACGGGGCCCCGCGATTTCTAACAGCAGCCCTGCCTACAACTATGTACACTATATACCATACCTGACTAATATCCCTGGTATGTCCCTGGAAGCTGGAAACCACTGGGGTAGACACCACCACTACATGGCTACTACACCATTACTACAGTAATCTTCACTTGATTTTGGGTCTAAGTAGCAGCCACTCAGAACGGGCGCCATGAAGGGAATGCTTTGCTTTTTCTCAATGAATGCAAAGCTTTCCCTGAGTCAAGGTGGTGACATCACAATCTGCACCCTGTCCAATCAGAGAATGCTTTGCATTCGATGAGAGAAATGCAAAGCATCCTCTGAATAGTGCCCATGCCCAGCAGTTGACCTTCTTACAATGTAGCGGGGCAGCCAGTGGACATGGGACCTGAAAGCTACTGAAGATCACTTTAGCCATGGCACTCTATGCAAGGTTACTTCCTTCCTTGTGTCCCTCATTCTGAAGTTCATAGTTGGGAGGTATGAGATTACCATCATCATTATGAACACCAGTGCAATTTTTCCACTTTTCTCAACTATTCTGTTCTTATTCCAGCCCTGATGGTTCCATCCCAGCACATCTTCCTTTGTCAGTATACACATGAAATATTATCTCCACCAGCATGCGGTCTCTTTGCGATGATTTGGCAGCCGCAGAGGTGGGTCGGTCTGGGTCGTTGCGCCAGAGATTTTCATCCAAATGGGAGTTAATATTTTTACATCTTTGAAGCATGAAATTCTTGTCGGTGATTACAGCTCATCCAGAGGTGGTCGGAGCGGAGAGCCCGCTGGCAGGCGTTCAGCGCTGCGCTGCGGGTAGAAGCAGCCGGAAATTTAGCTGACATACTAATGGATTTTCAGACCACATTTTACACAACTCTAAATGTAACTCTAAATCCTCCAGTCGTGTCACAGCCAGCCGAGGGAAAAAAACAGATGTCAGATCTGCTAACCTCCAATGTCTCTAAAAGCCTCCTCTGATGTCTGCTGCCTCCATTCTTTATGTAGGATTATGTTTAAAGCAGAGAGGAAAAAAATCAGAGTAAGTGACCTGATAGACCCAAGGAGAATAGCAGCCCAGGACACTCCTCTGATATAAATCCCCGGAGCTTCCGGAAAATTCTTATCCCTTGTTCTGGGGAGAAAAATGCTGTAAGTTTCTCTAGAGCAGCAGGGATCTCTAAATGTTCTAAACAAAGGGCCAGTTTACTGTCCTTCAGACTTTGAGCGGACGGTGGCCAGTGGGAGTAAAAAATGCCCTGACATTAATGGGAGTAAACAAGGCCTAATCATTGGTGTCAGTGGGAGAAATAGTGCCTCATCATTGGTGTCAATGGAAGGAATAGTGTCCTGTACTTTGTGCCAGTAGGATGAATAGTGCCTCATCATTGGTGTCAGTGGGAGGAATAGTGCCCCATCATTGGGGTCAGTGGGAGGAGTCGTTTCCCATCATTCAGCTTCGGGTGTGGCTGCAGGAAGGTTCTCTGGCTGTGTGTCTGCTCCAGGTGATCTGTTTGAGAGGGGAGTCTGGTAAAATCTCTCCCAGCCCTGCTGGCCCCTATCTGGGGAGGCCATGCAGGCCAGCGGGGCCTCTCCTGCTGGAAGCTCTCAGCCATCCCCTGGGCGGATGGATGGCACCCCTGCTCCTGGACAAGCCGTGGTTGGTGATCTCTCTGCACCTGGTGAGGATGAAGATGCTGGATCCATTCGGGAGCGAGTGGTGGCCGGGATCAAAGTCCTCAATAGGGAAAGAGACAAGCTCTACAAGCTTAGAGCAGATTTAAAGCGCCTGAGAAAACAGCGTGAAGGCTTGTTCAGCAAGAACCGTGGATCCATGGATTCAGAGGTCCAATTGGCTAAGGTCCGTGTGGAACATCAGGAAACTATTGTGGCCATGATGGAAGGCAGGGATGGTCCTTTCAGGGAAAAGTTTGGCAACGACCGAAGGTTTGCAAAGATGGAGGTGGAGGAGGAGACCCCCAGTTCTGACCCCCTTCCCCCTCAAGGTGAGGTAAGCAGCCCATTGCCATCTCAGGGCTCAGGAGGCATGTTGAAAGTTATCCAGGTAATGGAGTCTCCAATGCAGGAAGATCAGCTGGTGTTTGGTGGTGTGGAGGACTTACCTGACAGTGTACCTGATAAGATAAAGGCTATAAAGCCCCAGGTAAAAGATAAAACAGTTTTTGTGCCTTTTAGCACCTTGCCTAGTGATGGGTTTCCTAATGACACTCCGGGTGATTCCCCTATGCTCAGCAATGTTGTGCCTGCTGCTGATGTCTCTAAACAGGAAAAGTTTTGTTTAAAAAATGACATTTCTGCTCAGGAACCACAAATCCCAGAAGAGCCGATTAACCCCCCTTCTGCTGAGCTCAAAACTGTTTCAGTCACAGTTGAACAGGACTCTACAGCGCAGCAGCAGGAAGCACCTGGTACTGCATTAGAAACAGTAACTACACCTAATAACATTGCAGGTGTGATGGGACCCACCATTGTGTGTGCAACTGATAATGCTGCTTGCTTAGACAAAGCTGAAAATAATAATAGCAATGTACCTGATAATGTGACATCAGTGTGGGGTCTTGGCCCTAATAAGCCTACATTTGCACAGGTGGTAAGCTGTGCTCCTGGCAATATCATCAAGCCAGTAATACAATCAAGGAGGAGCTCCGCTTCCAATCGTGGTTTTCCCTTGCAGGCTGCCACTATGAGCACCATTGGATCTGGTCTTGGGTCTATGGCTTCTGCTGGGGGTCCAAGACGGAACGTAGTCCTCCTTAAATGGGAAGGTGGTGCAGTCCCTCTAGCACGGCGTATGGTGGTAGACCTGATCTTAGATATGGGTTTTGGGGCTGATGACCTATATGCCCTGATACATGTGGCTGGAAGCCGGGAGTAAACGGTTAGTTTCACCAGACCAGAGGGTCTTGACTTGTTCTGGGAACGCTATATGGCTCGGTGCAGGTCAAGACCCGAATGGGAAGGTCTGGTGCCAGTGGCAGTTTCTCAAAGGTCAACAGTAAAGAAAATTACTATTATCCTTACAAATGAGAGTGTTCCTGCTCGGGACTTAGAGGTCTGGTTGAGAAATTATGGGGATGTTTTGACCAGGCCAGATAAAATTTATGATGAACGTGGCATCTGGACCGGGGGTTGGTCGGTAACGGACAGGTTGGCTAGGGATGGGAATGTTGTCCGTCACCTGCCCTCCTCTGCCTTTATAGGGAGGGATAGGATGACTATTTTTTATCCCGGTCAGCCAAAACTGTGTCACCGCTGTGGAGAAAAGGGGCATTTCAGCTCCTCTTGTTCAGCACTGATCTGTTCAGTGTGTCGGGGACACGGTCATGTGGCCAGAGACTGCACCCAGGCCATAAGGTGCAACCTGTGCCTGCGCCTTGGCCACCCCTACAGCCGATGTCCTGAAGCCTGGCATAATATGGATAGAGAGGTGATAGATGATCTGTTAAGGCTGGACAGGATGGAGGATGAGGCCCCTGTTGTACCACCCTCCTCTGCGGTGACTGACTCCCCTGGTCTTGTTCATGATCCCTCCCTAGTCCCTGTGCCCACCCCCTCCTGTATCTGTACGTATTCCTTCTGTGTCTGTCCCTGTGTCCCCCCAGCCTACCGTACCTGCTCCTCTTGTGTCAGAACCTTCCAAGTCTGTGCCCCCCAAGTCAGTTATTCCCGATCAGTCTTCCCTTCCTAAGTGTGACCTTAAAGAAGCCCCCCACCCACCAGTGGTAGAGGGTACCAAAAAGGGTGCTGCTGTGGCTTCCTCTGTAAAGAAGTCTTCTGTGAAGACTTCAAAGAAGAAGAAGAAAACAAGAGATGAAAGCATCTCTGAATCTGACCTGCAGTACCTGGAGGAGAGAAGGAAGGTTGTAAGGCGGAAGAGACAGACGGGGAGGATGGAACAGGGACAGGATGCCCCAGTGTCTGTCCCCAACCATTCTAGGGCTTCTGCTTGGGATATCTCCTCATCTGGGGATTCTTCTGAGCAGAGTTCAGAAATTGAAATGGAGTTGGAGGAGGCTTCAAGAAAGAGAGAGACTTCTGGTGATGAGCAGCAGAGGGGAGCTAAGAAGCAATCCACCCAATAACCCAAATGGCGGTTCCCCCTCCGTTAAAAGTGGTGACAATAAATGTCGCCAGTATTAAGTCAGTAAGAGCTCGTTCTATGGCCTTCTTTTTGTTCAGCCAATTAGATGCTGAAATTTTATTTTTGCAGGAGACTAGGTTCACCTCCTTGGCAGATATTCATATGGCCAAGAGAGAGTGGAGGTATGGTCCATCTTACTGGTCTCTTGCGGCCGAGCCTTACGGCGGGGTGGCGGTGTTGTTTAAAACCGACATGGTAACTGTCCGGTGGGTTATTGAGGTGGAGATTGGGAGATGTATGGTCTTAGACATCCTTGTGGGAGGGCAGGACCTGCGCCTAATTAATATTTATGGGCCACACACAAAGTGGGACAGGAAATGCCTTTTTACAAGGATCAAGCCATTTCTTTTTACATCCCGGCAAGTGGTTTTTGGAGGTGACTTTAATACTGTGACTAGGCCCAAGGACAGGAAGGACTTCAATGACAGGCTGGGATATGATAGCGTTTTTTTAAATAGTATTTTTAGGGATGCTGGTCTTGTGGATGTGCACATTAAGCACCTCCCGGATGACACAGGGTTCACCTTTCATCGAGGTAATAGTCAGAGTAGGATAGATAGGTTTTTTTTGAAGGAGGCCTCTGCTTTCTCACCCCCAGTGGTGCAGGCAGTGGAGTTCTCTGATCACTGTATGCTATCTGTGGTCTTGAATGCTTCAGACTTCCCTCAGAGGGGCAAAGGCATCTGGAGATTAAATTCGACTCTCCTTGAGGAAGAACATGTTAGACCATCCTTTGAGGAATTCTTTCAGGCACAGGTGACCATCCTGGACTTTGGTAGCAGCAAGGCTGAGTGGTGGGAGCTGACCAAAAAGAGGATTGCTGGATTCTTCAGGGGCCTAGCCAATAAAAAACAGTTTAATAGATACATGACCTACCAAGGTTTGCGGAGGAAGCTGGATATTCTTGTCTCGAGAGGAGGAGATCCTGGGGCAATCTCTGAAGTGAAAATCCTCCTCAGGAAGTGTCAATTTGACCGGCATACCTCTTTGGTTCTGGAGCGGGACTATGGGAAATACCACTCGCCTGACCCTTACCAGAACTGCAAACAGGGTGTAGCTGTTAAGATGGTCGTTGGCCTTAAGGATAGTACAGGTTCCTTGACAAAGTCCAGGTCAGGGATCCTGGAGGTCGTGAGGTCTTTTTATGCTGAACTTCTTGGGAGGAAAGAGCTTGACCGAGACAAGATGGAAAGCTTTTTGGACTGTACTCCATGTCTAAATGGTGGAGATGTCCCTTTGATGAATTTGACAGAAGAGATCACAGTTGAAGAGGTGACGAGAGCAATTGAACAGCTTGCCATCAAAAAGTCACCTGGACCAGATGGTCTGACGGCTGAGTTTTACAAAACCTTTAAGTCTATTCTGGCCCCACATTTGGTAGAGGTTTTTAACAGTTGTCTTGCTGAGGGGGTGCTTCCCCCTTCCATGAGACTCTCAGCTGTGATTCTTCTTTCAAAAGGTAAAGATCCTTCGATGATTGAGAATTGGCGCCCCATCAGCCTTCTCAATGTTGATAGAAAGGTGCTGGCGAAGATACTTTTCTGGCGCCTATCGGCAGTAGCAGAGTCTTTGCTTTCTCGCCATCAGCACTGTTCAATCCAGGGTAGGAGCACCTTCACAGCGGTTTTTAGCTGTCCGGGAGGCCTTGGAGCAGTGCAGGGCTGCAGGCTGGGGAAAGTATTTACTGGCATTGGATCAGGCAAAGGCTTTCGATCGTGTCAATCATGAGTACCTGTGGTTGCTCTTTAGTAAGTATGGTCTGCCGGGTGGTTTTGTCGATTGGTTAAAAGTTTTGTATAAGGGGGCAGAAAGCTTCCCTCTTGTTAATGGTTGGGTTGGACAGTCCTTTGAGGTTGGCTCTGGGGTGCGCCAGGGTTGTCCCCTGAGTCCCCTGCTCTATGTGTTTGCAATCGACCCCTTCATCAGGAGGCTAGAGAGCGGCATGTTGTGTTGGGTACCAGTGGGAGTCCCGGGTGAGCCGCCTTTGAGGGTTGTTGCCTATGCGGATGATGTGTCAGTGATTGTCACTGGGACAGATGAAGCGGAGGAGGTGGTCTCTCTGACATCACGGTACTCTGAAGCATCAGGCTCCAAGATCAATCAGGAAAAGAGTGAAGTTTTTTGGATGGGAAAGGAAGGTGAGGGGTTTGATCTCCCGGACACCTTTCCAGTGCCCCAGGAAAAAATTAAGATATTAGGCATTGAATTTGGACCTGGCGATTATGGCCTCAAAAACTGGGAAGGCAGGCTGGAAGTTGCCAATACTAAGGTGGTCAGCTGGAAGAGATGGAAGTTATCTCTGAGGGAAAGGGTTGATCTGATTAAGACTTACCTGATACCGATCTTCTTGCATGTCAGCCCTGTCTGCATCTTGCCAGTGTCTCTCTATGCTAGGATCTATAGTGTGTTCTTCCAGATGCTGTGGGGGAACAGACTGAACCCCATCAAGAGGAATGTCACCTATCTATCCAGGAGGGAGGGTGGCTTAGGTATGGTCAACCCCGTTCTTTTCTTTTCACTGCTATTTCTCAAGTTTAACATTGGTAGTATGCTTGCAGTGGAACCTCCTGGATGGGCAGGCATGTTTAGATCTTGGTTTAGGCCTTTTCTGCGACTTTGGGAAGAAGGTGGCCAAGTGAAGAATCTCAGGGGTCATCGTGGTCAGCTTCCAGCCTATGTCGCTCCGTGTCTGAAGTTGCTGCGGCAGTGGCGACTGTCGGCTGAAGATCTCAGATCCGCTCCGAGGAAAGTCCTTATAAGCCGAGTCTTGAGCGAAGTCTTTCATGACCCACTGGCCTTAAGGGATTGCCCAGGCCCAATTTTGAGGGAAAGGTTAAGATTGATTAATTTGGCTAGAGTCCCCCTTAAATTCAGGGATCTGGCCTGGTTGTGCTTCCACGGGAGGCTCTATGTTCGGGGCAATTTGAAATTCCGCAGTGGGGTGGATCGTGGTTGTCCTCGGGAGGAATGTACAGGTGAGGAGGAGACTATGGACCATTTTCTGCTTCATTGCCCTTTTAATATAGGGGTATACAAACAGGTGGGGCGGGCCCTCGGTGTTCCTTTCCTCTCCAGACTGGGTTATGCTGAGTGGGTGTACGGAGCATTCAGTACTGGTGGGGGCTTTTGTTTGGATACACTTTTTTTAGTTAGTTTAGTAGTCCGTTATTACACATGGAACGCACGTTGTCAGGTCACCTTTCGGCGTAAAATCCTTCCTGTTCAGGTGGTGGTGTGTGACATTCTGCATGAGGTGGGGAAGATTCGGGCGCTTGAGAGAGACAAGCGGGGTCAGAGGGCTTGGCTGAAGGCGTGGAGGGGTTTCAAGCCTCCCTGACTGCCAGGAGTCTCTTTCCCGGGTGTGGCTTTCTGTCTCTTATCACCCTAGTTTTTTTTCTTAATGCTTAGTTTTTGATAAATGGCTGCATACATAGGTGATGGGTTGTGCCTCTTAGGCCCTCTCTGCTGCTTTATGTAAATAGTTTTCTAAAAATGTTGGAAGTTGATTATGTATATATTGTATATATTCTGCACATGGATGTGAATTCCTTTGTTTTCGGTTGGAATATTGTACTATAGTTCTGTTTTTTACTTTTGTATAAAATATGTTGCTTGATTCTTTTCAATAAAAGATCAATAGTGCCCCATCATTGGTATTAGTGGGAGGAATGGTGCCCCATCATTGATGTTAGTGGGAGGAATAGTGCCCTGTCCTTGGTGTCAGTGGAAGCAAAAGAGCCCCGCCATTGGTGTCAGTGGAAGGAATAGTGTCCCATCATTGGTGTCAGTGGAAGGAATAGTGCCCCATCATTGGTATTAGTGGGAGGAATAGTGCTTCATCAATGGTGTCAGTGGAAAGAATAGTGCCTCATCACTGATGCTAGTGAGAGAAATAGTGCCCTGTCGTTGATGTCAGTGGGAGGAATAGTTCCCCATCATTGATGTTAGTGGGAAAAATAGTGCCCTGTCTTTGGTGTCAGTGGAAGGAAAGGAGCCCTGCCATTGGTGTCAGTGGGAGGAGTAGTGATCCATCATAGGAGTCAGTTGGAGGAATAGTGCCCCATCATTGGTGTCAGAGGGAGGAATAGTGCCCCATCATTGGTGTTAGTGGGAGGAATAGTGCCCCATCATTGGTATCAGTGGGAGGAATAGTGCCTCATCATTGGTGTCAGTGGGAGGAATAGTGCCCCATCATTGATGCTAGGGGGAGAAATAGTGCCCTGTCCTTGATGTCAGTGGGAGGAATAGTTCCCTGTCTTTGGTGTCAGTGGAAGAAAAAGAGCCCTGTCATTGGTGTCAGTGGGAGGAATAGTGCCCCATCATTGGTGTCAGTGGAAGGAATAGTGTCCCATCATTGGTGTCAGTGCCCAAAGGGCCAGATAAAGGCAAGCAAAGGGCCGCAGTCTGATCTAGAGCTAGGATGTCAAGGTCTTACCGACTGCACTGATATCAGAGAACAGATTGAAAATTTTCCCAGGGCTCTTGTTTACCGAAACCTCTAATATCATCATAGTCCGCAAGGGAAGGGAAGGAGCAACCTGGCACATTCCAAAAGCAAAGTTTTTAAATCTAGTAGAATTAATTTGCCCAGAGTTCTATGTATACGGCTGACACTGAGATTCTGGACAAAATAGGGGAAAGTGTGCAGGGCAGACTGGCAACTTTTGGCCCAGGAAGCAAGTACAAACCAGAGGCCCATGGTGCAGTGACTTGGCCCCCCTCCCACTCTCCCTCTTCCCGGCCTCCTCCAGACCCCCATTCCAGGCTGAAGCTCTGCTCCAGGTACTCTCTACTCACAAGCCAAATCCGGGTTCCCAACCTGGCCAGCAGCGGACAGTTGGGGGGGCTGGGAGAGGAGAGTCTCCAGTGGGGCATGGAACCAGCCTCTGCTCAGACACAGTTTACACCATCCATGCTGGGGGGGGGGGGGGGGGGAGGCCTGCGCTCTGTCCTTGTCTTCATCCCACACTCAGTAAGTCAGCGGTGGGGACATTTTACTTCTCTTCACCAGGAATCCTTTAGACATGTCAGTGGCAGAAGCAGTGCAGTCGTTTTAGGGAGCATCAGAGAGGCCCAGAGGGAAATTGCCCCCCTGTCCCCTGGCCCAGTCCTCCCCTGGAAGTGTGTGTAGCGGGCAAATTGGGAGCAGGATAGAGGATGGAATTATAAACTCGAAAGAGGTTCTAAAACTGGGGCATGCATGGATCAGCAGTGTACTCATCTTGAGAGCAACATTCTCTACATAAATCTTTATTGATGATTGTTTACAGAATCTTTCTAATATACGAGAGTGTGAAGGAGACTTATGTGAGGGGCTATTCCTCGTCTTCCCTGGCACATTGGGTGTATATACACCAACGCATGAGTTGACTCACTAGGCATACTCTAAACTGGGTCCACTCATCCGGTAAGCCTCCTTATGCAAATCGGTGGTGGATTGTTTTTCAGCAAATTTCCCTTCTATTCACTTTTGGAGACAGCATTGACTGACAGTCACCGGACCTCTGCTCAGGGAGCCCTGAGAAGAGAGCAATCGCCGGTGTTTGATCGCTCGGTTCTCAGTGTTAAAGCCGGTGTGGGACAGATGCAGCATCCACCTAGGTAAGTATGATTCTGAATAAAAAACAAAATTCCTGTACTTCTCTTTTAAGCACTCCTTTGCATAGAGCAGTGGTCCTCAACTCCGGTCCTCAGGGCCCACTAACAGGCCAGATTTTAAGTATTACCTTGGGGAGATGCAGACTAGAGTACTGCAATCACTGAGCAGCAAATTATATCACCTGGGATGTATTTCAGTTATCTTGCAAACCTGGCCTGTTAGTGGGCCCTGTAGGCCAGGGTTGAGGACCACTGGCATAGAGGACACCGGTGTGCCGGTACCGCTGAGTCTGTACCGAGCTCCACCAATCCAGCAGTTCATATCACCTCTCTCTCATGTGACACCTCACATGGTTGCTAATGGATACAGGAACCGCTCTCTCTCTCTCTCTCCAGCCTATGTGCATACTCTCTTCTCCAGGGGCCCCCTCTACATCTCTCTCTTCCATGCCCCCAGGCTGGATCTCTGGGCACTCTGTGCTGTGAGCCCTGTCCCAGAAAGTGGAGGAACCGGCCACTAGTAGATGTTTCGAACACTTAACCCCCTCCACTACCAGAGAAACCATCACTCCTGCCAGTCACCCATCTCCTGGCTGATTGGCTGCTTTAAGTGTGGACACCTACACTGTAGTACTTAGCAACAACATATTAGTGTCCACTGGACAGTAGTCCATGTGTTTGACCATTATGTTGTATCTTCCTCTAGCTCAGTCCCCCCTTTTTTTTTTTTTTTTTTTGCATACCCTTTTCTTTTGATACGCTATGCATGCACCCCTTTACGAGACTTCAGGCCAGGCAATTAACAGTTAACGGTAACTTTACTGAAGAAAAGCAGACATACAGGAACAGTTGTTGTAAAGCAAATTCTCACACTCATTCCTGTACAGAGGAGTTGTAGTGCCCAGAAGGTAAGTCCATAGTCCTTTAGAGGCAAGCATCTATTAAAGTGGTTATAAAGGCTCAAGGTCATAGAATGCATGAAGGTCAAAAACCTTCTGTGTGCAGCAGCCCCCCTACTACTTACATGAGCCCCATCTTGATCTAGCAATGCGCATGAGAGCAGAGGCTCTCCGAGGTCTCTGCCTCCTCATTGGCTAAGACAGCAGCGGAAACCATTGGCTCCCACTACTGTCAATGACAGCCAGTGAGCCAATGAGGAGAGAGTGGGCGTGGTGCTGAGCCATGCTCTGTGTCTGATTGGACATCCAGGGCAGTGGCTTGAAAGTGAGCCAGCTTGGGTGCCCCCATAGCAAGCTGCTTGCTATGGGGGCACCTGACACGAGGGAGGGGCCAGGAGTGCCGGTGGGGGACCTGACAAGAGGAGGATCCAGGCTGCTCTGTGCAAAACTACTGCACAGAGCAGGTAAATAATAAATAAAACAGCATTTAATGTAATTTAAAGGCAAATAATCCACAAAGGTAGTAACTCCATAGAGTCTTCAGGTTTCCAGCCCCCCCAGGGAACCCCAACCGGTTCCCCCAGATGGGGGCACAGACCAACAGCCTACATCTTGGCAGTGTTTTCCAGCAGCTCCCTCTGGGCATTTCAGTGAGCCCTTTTTATGTGGATCTCTGGAAAATTGGCAGGAAAATCTAGCCAAATAAATCCTCAGATCCACCACACATCTACATTGTAACAATTTGCACCTGGCTAGCTCAGTAAACTTGCAGGCATGAGCACAGACAGGAGAAAGCGCAGATTGAGAGCCATAGCTGCAGGACACAGAAAAACACCAACCCCTTGTAGGCATTAGCCTACATACTACTTACGCCCCACACATCAGTCAAGCCCACCTATGCATGGCCTCGCGTTTTGGTGGAATCTCCACCATTTATAGGAGGACAACTTGCTGGGCATATGTCACATTGGAAGATCTCCCCTCTATTCCCGTTCTGGTGAAAACTCAACGATTATTAACTCTTCCCTAAGCCATCCATAAAAATAAAAAACTGGACTGTGTTGTAACCAGTGTTGGGGTAGTTACTCAAAAAATGTAACTAGTTACTTCTGTAAATTGTAACGAGATTACTTTACTAGTTACTGCATTTGAGAAGTAACTTCACTACTTATTACTTTATTTACCTCTTTCTTAATTGACCGTGTAGAAGAAGATACATGACACTCTTTCTGCATAGAGTTTATTGTATAAGCACAGGCTTTGGGAAACATGAGAACAAAACCTGAAAAAACAGAATAAAACATAAAGTGCAACAAAAAGTCATAAACTTCATCCCTCTCTATTCTTCGAAATAACGATTGTATCGCACGGCTTGGGTAACGCAGGAAAGCGCGCAGTGGCATACTAACGGGGGGGGGGGGCGGGGAGGCGGGCCGCCCCGGGTGCCACGCACTGGGGGGGTGTCAGGCTGCTCGGAATATCAGTCAGTGTGAAGGAGCTGCAGTTTCTAAAGTCTGCGCTGCTCGCGGGGGCGGCGGCCGGCGGGAAGAAGGTGAGCACTGAGCAGCCTCCTCCTGTGTGTCTGTGTGACTGTCTGGACTGGAGAGGAGATGGGACAGCTGGATATAGAAGGATTCATCTTTCCGTATTTCTCCTGCTGCCGTTGAATGGCCGATTCTCCTCTCCCTCCTGCAGTCAGTTAGCGGCAGCAGGAGGAATATGTAAAGATCAAATCATCTATATGCAGCTGTCCCATCCTCTCTCCTATACAACTTGCTGGCCCCCTAGTGCTCTCCAGCCCCCCCTCCCCTTGCTCTTAACACCCCCTTCTCTTAACACCCCCCCTTCTCTTAACACCCCCCCTGCTCTTAACACCCCCCCTGCTCTTAACACCCCCCCTGCTCTTAACACCCCCCTGTTCTTAACACCCCCCCTGCTCTTAACACCCCCCTGTTCTAAACACCCCCCCTGCTCTTAACACCTCCCCTGCTCTTAACACCCCCCCTGTTCTAAACACCCCCCCTGCTCTAAACACCCCCCTGCTCTTAACACCCCCCCTGCTCTTAACACCCCCCTGTTCTAAACACCCCCCCTGCTCTTAACACCCCCCTGCTCTTAACACCCCCCCTGCTCTTAACACCCCCTTGCTCTTAACACCCCCTTGCTCTTAACACCCCCCTTGCTCTTAACACCCCCCTTGCTCTTAACACCCCCCTGCTCTTAACACCCCCCCTGCTCTTAACCCCTCAGTGCTCTTGCCCCCCAGCGCTCCTTAGCCCCCCAGTGCTCTTCAGCTCCCCGTAGTGCTTTTCATCTCCCCCTATGCTCTCTGGCTCCCCCAGTGCTCTCCACCCCCCTGTGCTCCCTGCCTCCCCCCTCAGTGAGTTCCAGTTCCCCCCATGCTCTCCATCCCCCTGGTTTTCCCTGTCCCCCCCCCCCAGTGCTCTCCACCCCTGCGCCTTCCAACCCCCCTACAATGCTTTTTCAAACCCCTCTTAATTCTCTCCAGTCCCCCCCCCCCCCGCGCCCTTCAGCTCCTCCAGTGCTCTCTGCTTGCCCTGTGCTCTCCGGCCCCCCTAATGCTCTTCTATCTTATATCATGTCTGCAGTCTCTGACCTTCTTTTGTATCATGTCTGCAGTCTTTGCCCATCTCTTGTATCATATCCTCAGTCTTTGACCATCTCTTGTATCATGTCCTCAGTCTCTGACCATCTCTTGGATCATGTCCTCAGTCTCTGACCATCTCTTGGATCATGTCCTCAGTCTCTGACCATCTCTTGGATCATGTCCTCAGTCTCTGACCATCTCTTGGATCATGTCCTCAGTCTCTGACCATCTCTTGGATCATGTCCTCAGTCTCTGACCATCTCTTGGCTCATGTCCTCAGTCTCTGACCATCTCTTGGATCATGTCCTCATTCTCTGACCAACCATCTCTTGGATCATGTCCACAGTCTCTGATCATCTCCTGTATCATGTCCTCAGTCTCTGACCATCTCCTGTGTGTTTTCTGCAGTCTCTGACCATCTCTAGTATCCCGTCCGTAGTCTCTGACCATCTCTTGTATCATATCCTCAGTCTCGGATTTCTCTTGTATTAGGTCCGTAGTCTCTGACCATCTCTTGTATCATGTCCTCAGTCTCTGACCATCTCTTGTATCATGTCCTCAGTCTCTGACCATCTCTTGTATCATGTCCTCAGTCTCTGACCATCTCTTGTATCATGTCCTCAGTATCTGATTTCTTTTGTTTTAGGTCCGTAGTCTCTTACCATCTCTTGCATCATGTCCTCAGTCTCTGACTATCTCCTTTAGCATGTCTCCAATCTCCTACTCAAACTTAAACACATTGATAATAGTATTAGCTATCGCTATCTGTCTATGCCAAAGGTAGGACTGTGCAGGGGAGGCAGAGAGTGCAAAAGGGGAAACTGTGATTAGAGAGACAGGGGGGGGGGGGAGACTGCAAAGGGCACTGTGATAGGGGGGCTGGGAAATTTGTGCAATAAATATTCTTGGAGACATTACAATTTTTTGCGGGTGTTTTTACATTTTAAAGTGGGGGGGGGGGTGCCAGATATAGGATCCGCCCCGGGTGCCAAATGCTCTAGGTACGCCACTGAAAGCGCGGTCCTATAGCCTAGTAAAGTAGTGTTGTTACCTCCTATAGCCTAGTAAAGTAGCGTAGTTACCAATATTAGTATTGTAACTAGTTACGTTACTTCGTTACCAAAAAAAGTAATGTAGTTACTGTAATCCGTTACTTTGTAATTAGTTACCCCCAACACTGGTTGTAACTAATAACCCCCCCCCCCCCCTTGATAGTATTGAGGTTCAGATCAGAATCCTGAATTGATAGTGAATTACAAGGCTTGAATAATTTCCTTTTTTATTTTTCCTGGACGAAAACAGTTAAATTCTTTCTTAGCCGAGCGATTTGCAGAGAATTCTAGAAGACGGAAGAAAGGTCACATCACTCGGCCCCCGTACAATGACATCGCCACCCCTGATTAATGGTGTCAATGACAGATTTTTATTGTGTCAAATTAGATTCCATTTTACAGACCATTTTGCGGTGGCAATCACAGATTATGATGAATGGGTTGTACGAAGTGTGGAAGAATCAAATGGAAAGGACGAGAAGCGAAGACGAAAGGTGCCAGCGGGTGGCCGAGGTTCTCAGGGGATCTCCCCAAAGGTATGAACAGCCATCCACCCAGGAACTACAACTCCCAGCATGTCATGGTTATAGTTATTTACAACCTGTTGCTGGGTTAGAAGAACTGAATAAGAGAGATGCGGATGTGACCCGGACCGGCTGATCCCCCATCGACTGAAAATTCTAAGAGAATACATCCAAATCCCCGAATAATTAAAATTTGGTCCGAATTTCGATGCGTAACAAAATTAATTGCACATATCTACATCTGATAGGACAATACATCTGATAGGAGGATACATCTGATAGGACGATACATCTGATAGGACGATACATCTGATAGGACGATACATCTGACAGGACGATACATCTGATAGGACAATACATCTGATAGGACAATACATCTGATAGGACAATACATCTGATAGGACGATACATCTGATAGGACAATACATCTGATAGGACAATACAGCCGATAGGACGATACATCTGATAGGACGATACATCTGATAGGACGATACATCTGACAGGACGATACATCTGATAGGACAATACATCTGATAGGACGATACATCTGATAGGACAATACATCTGATAGGACGATACATCTGATAGGACGATACATCTGATAGGACGATACATCTGACAGGACGATACATCTGATAGGACAATACATCTGATAGGACAATACAGCCGATAGGAGGATACATCTGATAGGACGATACATCTGATAGGATGATACAGCCGATAGGAGGATACATCTGATAGGACGATACATCTGATAGGACGATACAGCCGATAGGAGGATACATCTGATAGGACGATACATCTGATAGGATGATACAGCCAATAGGAGGATACAGCCGTAAGGACAATAAATCTGATAGGACGATACATCTGATAGGACGATACAGCCGATAGGAGGATACATCTGATAGGACAATACATCTGATAGGACGATACATCTGATAGGACGATACAGCCGATAGGAGGATACATCTGATAGGACGATACATCTGATAGGACGATACATCTGATAGGACGATACAGCCGATAGGAGGATACATCTGATAGGACGATACATCTGCTAGGATGAAGTCACTGTTCAGCTGACAATTTTCCATCCGGCTCCTACAGCTTGGTATATCGGAGCCGTACAACTTTCTGTCTGCGTGTGCAGCCGGAAGTGAAGATAAATCCCCCGATGGAACACAAACAGGAAGTGAAGGTAAAAATCACAGAGGAAACACAAACAGGAAGAAAAGATAACCCCCCCCCCCCCCCCCATGGAAAACAAACAGTAAGGGAAAACATATATCCCAAATGGCACACAAACAGGAAGTGAAGGTAAATCCTCCTGATGGAACACAAACAGGAAGTTAAGATAAATCCCCCCCCCCCAATGGAACCCAAACAGGAAGTTAAGATAAATCCACTCCCAATGGAACCCAAACAGGAAGTGAAGGTACATCCCCCCGAAGGAACACAAACAGGAAGTAAAGGTAAATCCCTCCGATGGATCACAAACAGGAAGTGAAGGTAATCTATCATATGTGGAAATGCCCTAAAACTCCAGAGTCCAACTAAGCAATAAACACATTAGCAGCGCTACATGAATTGCTTCCACTGCAAAAAGTCTCTGCCAGAATCCCTAAAGGCGTGATCCTTATAGCAGGAAAAACAAGGGATAGAGCCCTTCACCAGTGTTTGAGGATCTTAACATTTATCTGTACCACAGCTCCAATGGAATCCCCTAGGTAGTAAAAACTCACCGGACGGCCAGTGGGTACTGCGCCTTTAATGATCCGAGGACTGGTTGTCCTGCGCCTTTCACCAACAGAAACAAGAAACTTCACTCCTCCTAAATCCGTGTGATGTCCGGCCTTATGCAGCAGTGTGCAGCCCAAAATTCACTCCATGAGTTGCATAAAAAATGATAAAGGGACTCATAGGGTGATATTGTTAAAAAACACTGATGGTTTATTCCAAAAAACAATTCCCCGTCCCCTCATCCAATGCACTTACATATATTATGACATTCAGAAGCAAAACATAACCTCTCCTGGTGCGCCGCTTTACCGCTCCACACTCTGCCGCTTGGTACCTAGCTGTACGGAGGTCCTGGGTTACGTCACACGTCCAGGCGTTCAGGTTACTATGGTGACCACGTGCTCACGCCCTAGGGCGCACCAGAAGAGGCGGCGCACCAGAAGAGGCTATGTAGATAGAACACAAACAGGAAGTAAAGGTAAATTCCCCTGATGAAACACAAACAGAGGGTGAAGGTACACCCCTCCTCGATGGAACACAACCAGGAAGTGAAAGGTAAATCCCCTATTGGAACCCAAACAGGAAGTGAAGATAAGTCCACCCAATGGAACCCAAACAGGAAGTGAAGATAAGTCCACCCAATGGAACCCAAACAGGAAGTGAAGATAAGTCCCCCCAATGGAACACAAACAGGAAGTGAAGGTAAATCCCCCCTGATGTAACACAAACAGGGAAGGAAAATACATCTCCCCGATGGAACAAAAAAAGGAAATGAAGGTAAATCCCCCCAATGGAACACAAACAGGAAGTGAAGGAAAATCTACCCGATGAAACAAAAGTAGGAAGTGAAGGTAAATCCCCCCAATTGGAACACAAACAGGAAGTGAAGGTAAATTCACCCAATGGAACACAAGCAGGAAGTGAAGTTAAATTTTGCTGATGGAACACAAGCAGGAAGTGAAGGTAAATTCCCCTGAAGGAGCACAAGCAGGAAGTGAAGGTAAATCCCCCAATGGAACACAAACAGCCAGTGAAGGTAAATTCCCCTGAAGAAACACAAGCAGGAAGTGAAGGTAAATTCCCCTGAAGGAGCACAAGCAGGAAGTGAAGGTAAATTCACCCAATGGAACACAAGCAGGAAGTGAAGGTAAATTTTGCTGATGGAACACAAGCAGGAAGTGAAGGTAAATCCCCCAATGGAACATAAACAGCCAGTGAAGGTAAATTCCCCTGAAGGAACACAAGCAGGAAGTGAAGGTAAATCCCCCAATGGAACACAAACAGCCAGTGAAGGTAAATCCCCCAATGGAACACAAGCAGGAAGTGAAGGTAAATTCCCCTGAAGGAACACAAGCAGGAAATGAAAGTAACCGCCCCCCCCCCCCCCCCCCCCATGGAACACAAGCAGGAAGTGAAGGTAAATTCCCCTGAAGGAACACAAGCAGGAAATGAAAGTAACCGCCCCCCCCCCCCCCCCCCATGGAACACAAGCAGGAAGTGAGATAAAGTCATTTACAGTCTTTGTGCATAGTCTGCCTTTATTGTGAAGCACTCCTGTCCCTTTAAGAAGTGAATATGAACTGTTCCAGGACTTTATAGAGCGCACACCTTGGCGGTGTCAGGACAATGTCAGGAGAGCCATCCATCCACCTGCCTTTCCTGGCGGAGAGGTCCCCGATAAATCAAATCCTTTATAGAAGGTCCTGAATGTTCTCACTGAGCCAATCAATACACAGCAGGAACAATCTGATCATCCTGCATGCGCTGCGCCTGGCACGGGTCTCCCAGGTGTGGAGTCACCATGAATTAAGGATGGAGGCGCCAGCAATCAATGCCCTTTCATTTGTCAGATCCCCCAACCTTCATTTCTTCTCTCTTTACATTTCATCTCACTGCCACTTTCTTTTCTTTTAGCATTTCTGATGATCAGCAAATATTTCTGTTTTAAATACAAAGTATTTCTTCTCCAAGACTTCAGAGATTTAAAGTGTAGCGGAGCTGAGAAAGTCAGAAATTGTTATGGGGGGCGTCTGGAAACAGTAATTGTGTCGGAGCCGACCCCCTGAAAAATCCTCCTTTGGTCTGGAAATCCTCCAGGACAGTCAGCAGTGTACTTTCCATGCCTGATGCCTGTATATCTACAGCCTGAGATCATCCAAGGTGGGGGGGGGGGCTCCATAATTCTCAGTATGGGGGGACACATCATATATTTTACAAATATTATTGGGTGTAGAAAAAAATTCAGCATTCCCCTTACATCGGGTCTCCATTAGAGTGCCCCTTACATCCGAGTCCCCCCAAACATCAGATTCCCTCCTTACAGGAGGGTCCAAATCAGAGTCCCATTTTTACTTTAGAGTCCCCCTTTACATTGGGGTTCCCTTTTACATCAGGGTCCCAATCAGAGTCCCCATTTACATGGGGTCCCTTCTTACATCTCTGTTTCTATCTGAGTCCCCATTACATGAAGGTCCCCATCAGAGTTCTCCTTACATCAGAGTCCTTCCTAACACCAGGGTCCCAATCAGAATCCCTTTACATCAACTGGCCCCTTCATATTAGGGTCCCTTCTTACATCAGGGACCCAATCAGAGTCCCCCTTTACATTAGGGTGCCTGATGTAAGGTGCTCTGATATAAAGGGGGGTTCTTATGGGGACTGTGGTGTAAGGGGGGAGTCTGAGGGGGACTCTTGTGTAAGGGAAGACTCTGATGGGAACCCTAATGTACTGGGGGGCTCTGGTGAGCATCATTATATAAGGGGGCTCTGATGGGGACCCTGATGTAAGGGGGGAATCTGAAGGGGGACCTGATCTAATAGGGGACTCTAATGTAGGGGGGGCTTTGATAGGAACTCTGACGTAAGGGGGCTCTGATGGGGACCCTGATGTAAGGGGGGAATCTGAAGGGGGCCCTGATCTAATAAGGGGACTCTGATGTAGGGGGGGAGAGGACTTTGATAGGAACTCTGACATAAGGGGACTCTGATGGGGACTCTGATTGAGGGGAGATTCTAATGGGGACCCTGATGTAACGGGGGGGGCGGCGGGGGCAGGAGCACACCGACGGTGGTGCGCGCTCGCCCCCTAGACTCCCGAGAGCGAGCGCTGTACATGTATGCCGACTTGCCTGGGAGCGGCTGCCTGCCGCAGTACATCTGCGCGGGCGGTCGTAAAGGAGTTAAGGCCGTTGGGAGGAAGTGACGGTATGATGTTGCTCCAGTCCTCCAAGGCCATAGAGTGGAGTGGGGGCCTGCTTGTCCTCACTCGACTTCCTGCCTAGGAGGGCAAAGGACCCGTTTCGACAACTACCGGGAAGCGAGGAAACGACCACGGGGGGGGGGGGGGTGGGGGGGGGGTTTCACCTCTCCTGCCGCCCATAAAAGTGATCCTGTGGCAAATCCGCTGCTGGGACCACTTTTATCAGAAAGAGGACCGCCCGCCCTGTAAAAAAATACCGGGGTTATGGCAGCTATCTGCTATCTGCTGCCATAACACCATTATTTAGCGTTAAAGTAGTGACATATAACTGCGGCGGGCGGTCCAGAAGTGGTTAAAAAGCGATCCGATTCAAACCCACATCCTCCGTCTGCTCTTTTACATCTGATTGGCTGCTATGAGGCAACGCAGACTGGCCCTGACAAATCACGCCCCTCCCCCGCAGTCGCACCGTACTGTACAGGACGCGCGCTCTTTGTTAACCCGGCGAGCACAGTCCACGGTGATGAATTATCTCATAAGGCTTCAGACTTGGCCACCCACAAACACGCCATGAAAAATGGTTTAATTATATCACAATGTGTATTTCCAGGAAAATAAAATAGAAAAAATAGAAAAATAAAAATGCAAAAACCAAAAAAAAAAAAAAGAGTTATATAGGAGGAACAAACGGCTCGCCATCTGCGCTCGCTTAGAGCTGACGGTCTGGCTATTGAAAACGAACAGTTCAGTAAAAAAAGTATTTTTTTTACCGTTATCGCGCTTTGTTTAGAAACACGGCCGCATACAATTATATGTAAATAATGACACGCTGACGTTAATAATAGCTATATAAAAAATAAAAAAGCGTGCTGCTTGGGGAAGTGAGAACCTGTCACGCATCGACCTGCCTGGGCAGATGTCTCATTCCCTGCGCTGTCAGCTAATTTACATATAAATAACTTCACATGATCTTCCCATTCAACACCGTCAGGGAATTGATAAAACTTAGGAGGGAATGACTCAATGCTGGTGCCTCCAGAGTTATTCTTTATTCAACCACCTGTTTCATCAACATGCATTTCCACTGGGGGGCGCTCCTTCCTGGAGCAATACAATAAATGTATAAAACAGATCGAGGAATATGAACCTGAAGAAAAACACGGTGACGTGCCTCCATTCCTATTGGTTAATGCAAACAGAAAACAGAGGTCGTGGGACTTTAAATGAGGCAAGTCACCAACTAATATATACAAAAATAGAATCTGAAAGTAATAATTTATTATACATACAGTAATTGATACAAATGTTGACATCAGTTATAAATATGATGCGGACATGTATACAAAAAAGGCTGACACAAAAAAATAGATATAGTAAAGACATTGTTATAATAGTGATGAGATATATTCAGTAAAAAAGTACATGGTCATCACTAAATGTTACATCAATGCTTCTAAGTAGGTCTACGCAGCTGACTCACCTATAGCAAACTTTATTAACCACTTGAAGACCAGGATTATTTTTGACATTTGTTGCTTACAAATTAAAAATCAGTATTTTAATCTAGAAATTTACTTAAATTTTGTTTTACTTAAAATTACTTAGAACCCCCAAACATTATATATATATCATTTTTATTTATTTATTTATTTATTGCAGAGACTTTTGGCACTTTTCCACTGCAAGTACCGGCTAGTACCGGCTCGGCTCTACTCGGCCCTGCTTGGCCCGGTTTGCTTTTCCACTGCGGTACCGCATGGTATAGTGTCGGAACGGTTCGGTACGGTACGGTATAGGTTTGCTTTTCCACTAAAGTAGTACTAAAGTTAAGTGGGTGGGATAACAACGGGGTGGGTGTGATTCTCTGACCAATCAGTGGCTAGTAGTGACTGCATGCAAAGGATTGTGGGATATGGTACCAGTTTGGTACATGTTGGAACCACAATCGAGTAGGTACTGTTTTTTCAGAGCCGTACCGTACCGTACCATTAGGTTCCATGCAGTGGAAAAGCAAACCTATACCGTACCGTACCGAACCGTTCCGACCCTATACCATGCGGTACCAGCAGTGGAAAAGCACAAAAGCGTGCCGAACCGGTACGGTTCTATGCAGTGGAAAAGCGCCATTTAAAGAATAAAAGGGCAGTCATTGCCGTATTTTATGTCACTCTGAATTTGGTGGTCTTTCAAACACAATTATATATATATATATATTTTTTTTTAAGACAAGGCTTATTTTTGACATGTGTTGCTTACAAATTAAAATCATTAAAATTACTTAGAACCCCCATACAATATATATATATATATATATATATTTTTTTTTTTTTTTTTTTTGCAAAGACTAAAGAAAATAAGGGCAGTCATTGCAATATTTTTTGTCACACTGTATTTGGTGGTCTTTCAAGCACAATTTTTTTTGAAGACCAGGCTTATTTTTGACATTTGTTGCTTACATATTAAATCAGTAATTTTTGCAAGAAAATTACTTAGAACCAGTGTTAATTTTGTCGACTAAAACCGACTAAAACGTTTTCGTCGACTAAATTAACACAATTTTAGTCGACTAAAATACAACTAAAACTAAAACAATTCAGATGACTAAAATACGACTAAAACTAAAATGGCATTTTAGTCTTAAGACTAAAATACGACTTAAACTAAAATGGCATTTTAGTCAAAAGACTATAACTAAAACTAAATCAAAATTTGCTGCCAAAATTAACACTGGTGCATGCTCAAAGCATAAATAATAACATATTCGATTTTTCACTCCAGGACCAGCAGTAGTATATAATGAGTTTGGAAATTGTAGAGAAATGCTTAAATAATGCATTACAAATTACATTTGAACTACACCCATTCCATTATAGATGACTAAAATGAGTTTTAGTCGACTAAAATGTGGGACGTTTTAGTCGACTAAAATGTACTGGAGTTTTAGTCGACTAAAATGTACTGGAGTTTTAGTCGACTAAAATGTACTGGAGTTTTAGTCGACTAAAATGTACTGGAGTTTTAGTCGACTAAAATGTACTGGAGTTTTAGTCGACTAAATACGACTAAAACTAAAACACTTGCAGAAGACTAAAATAGGACTAAAACTAAAATGCCATTTTAGTCTTAAGACTAAGTCTAAAACTAAATTGAAATTTGCTGCCAAAATTAACACTGCTTAGAACCCCCAAACATTATATATATAGTCTCTGAAGAATAAAAGGGAAGTCATTGCAATGTTTATATATATATATATATATATATAATTTTATTTATTTTTATTTTTTTTGCAGAGTGTCTGAAGAATAAAAGGGCAGTCATTGCAATATTTTATGTCACCTAGTATTTGGTGGTCTTTCAAACACAATTCAGAGATCCTCACTGAACTTCTGGAGAGAGTTTGCTGCACTGAAAGTAAGGGGGCTGAATAATTTTGCACGCCCAATTTTTCAGTTTTTTATTTGTTAAAAAAGTTTGAAATATCCAATAAATTTCGTTCCACTTCATGATTGTGTCCTACTTGTTGTTGATTCTTCACAAAATATTACTGTTTTATATCTTTATGTTTGAAGCCTGAAATGTGGCAAAAGGTCGCAAAGTTCAAGGGGGCCGAATACTTTCGCAAGGCACTATATATATATATATAGTCTATGAAGAATAAAAGGGAAGTCATTGCAATATTTTATGTCAAACTGTATTTGGTGGTCTTTCAAACCCAATTTTTTTTTTTTAAGACCAGGATTATTTTTGACATCTGTTGCTTACAAATTAAAATCAGTATTTTATTCTAGAAAATTACTTAGAACCCCCAAACATTTCCATATATATATATATTTTTTTTTTGTAAAGACTGAAGAAAAAAAGGGCAGCAGCTGCAATATTTTATGTCACACAGTATTTGGTGGTCTTTCAAACGCAATTTTTTTTTTTTGAAGACCAGGCTTATTTTAAGGTCTCTAACATCCACCAGCTCTGTGATGTCGTCATGGAGGAGGGGAAGAGGACTCCAGTGACAACCTGTGAAGCTCTGGTGAACTCCATGCCCAAGAGGGTTAAGGCAGTGCTGGAAAATAATGGTGGCCACACAAAATATTGACACTTTGGGCCCAATTTGGACATTTTCACTTACTGGTGTACTCACTTTTGCTGCCAGCGGTTTAGACATTAATGGCTGTGTGTTGAGTTATTTTGAGGGGACAGTAAATTTACACTGTTATACAAGCTGTACACTCACTACTTTACATTGTAGCAAAGTGTCATTTCTTCAGTGTTGTCACATGAAAAGATAGAATGAAATATTTACACAAATGTGAGGGGTGTACTTACTTGTGTGAGATACTGTATATATGTTTCTAACTAGGGCAGCACCTTTTTTTCTGTCATAAACAGTAAAGTTAGCCCAATTTTTTTGTATAATATGAAAGATGATGTTACGCAGAGTAAATAGATACTGTACCTAACATGTCACGCTTTATAATTGTGCACACTCGTAGAATAACAACAAGCTACAGTACTTAAAAATCTCCATAGGCAACGGTTTTAAATTTTTTTGCAGGTTACCAGTTTAGAGTTACAGAGGAAGTCTAGCACTAGAATTATTGCTTTCTCTCTACAGATCACGGCAATACCTCACATGTGAGTTGGCTTCTGAACACGCGCACAGAGGGATGGAGGCGCTTTACTTTTTTTTTTTCTTATTTATTTTATTATTTATTTCTTATTTTTACATTGTCCCTTTTAATTTTTTTAATCACTTCTATTCCTATTACAAGGAATGTCTGTGTCGGGACAAGGTCATGTAGAGCCCAGGACGAACATGCCAAATTCCACTCCACCCAAGATGCATGAGCATTATGTGTCAGCGAAAATCCCCTCCACCCCCCAAAAAAAAAAACATTTGAGCATTAATCTACATACTCACCCCTAAGCATAAGTTCTCTCTCCTCCCAGTACAAATCTGCCCCACTGTTGAAACCTCCCCTCCCAGCACAAACCTTTGATCACTCCTCCCCAAAAAAGAAAAATCTCCTCCTAGCACAAATCCCCCACCCCACTCCAAATTTGCCCCTTCCAGCACAAATTCTCTTCCCCCATCCTAGCACAAGTCAGCAACCCCCCCCCCCCCCCCCCACACACACATATTTCGCCTTCTAACACAAACACCCCCCCCCCCGATCATCCCTACTAGCACAAAGCCACCCCCCAAAAATATTTCCCCTTTGCCATATTACTTTTATAGTACAAATCCTTTTCCCCATCCCCCCTCCCAACACAAATCACCACTAGCACACCTACAGTACAACAATTTGTCCTCCAAGAACAGTTCTTATCCCCTGCTGCCCCCCCCAAAACTCCACTTCTCAACACAAATACCCTCCCTCCCAATCTCCTTGAGGTGCGCCCCCCCCCCAACACCTAACATGATACCACAGTGCCCAGGGCAGCCGTCACTCCTGCCCACCCCTTGTCCCGGCCCTGAGGACTGTAAGCATCCCTTGTAATAGAAATAAGGGATGACAGGTCCTCTTTATGGAGAGATCTGGGGTCAAAAAGACCCCAAATCTCTCCTTTACCTTTAAAAGTAAAAGATAAAAAAAAAAAAGAAAAACTTTGATCTTTTTGTTTAAAAAAAAAATGTTTACATCGCCCTAAGCTGGAAGTGACTTCATGACATCGCCCCGGTCCTTCATGGCCATAGAGGTGATCAGAGATGACCGCTTCAGCCATAACCCCGGTAAACCACTTGCGAACTTGCATATTGCGGTTGGCAAGTGGTTACTGTGTATCAATGTGAATAAAATGTTTTTTATTAATATTTATCATTTGTATTATTATTTTTTTTCCTCCTTTGTTGCTTCCCAGTGCTGCTGGGAAGCAGGTGCATCATGGGAGCTGCTGCTGCTAATGTGCATCATGGTAGGTTACGTCATTTTCCCAAGATTGTCAAGGACCCCGTACTCAGAATCCGTAGAGAAGATGTTGACACCAGCGAGGAAGTTTATGGACGTTGCATTATTTATCATGAGAATTTGAGGACTTTATTTAAGCAGACATACAGTATCCCCATTTTAGTTTTTTTTTTTTTTGTCTGAAGCCAGCCTGGGCTATGTTGAATTTTTCATAGTTTTGCAAATTTCCTACCTTTCAGTGATTGGATACATCAAACAGGAATGGAGCAACATTTCAAGCCTTTTTTTAAGCAAGGCAGCCATGTTCTTCTATCCTAAAAAAAGAGTCTAATAAGGATCGGAACGTTTCTACTTTGTAATGCTGAATTTCTAATTGGTGTACAAAGAAAATTCCCTTTTTAGGAAAATTTAGTGTGAAGCCCTCAGTGCAGAACATCTTGTTCTGGAAATACTGCTACACCAAGTTGATGCTGATGGGTTGTTGACTATTATAGGGGACATTTTTTTTTCTTTTTATAGACTGACTTGCTGTGTTCTCTAACTCTACAGAAATTCCCGGCTGGGAGAAGATGTGAAATGTTGGGGCAACACTCTTGAGGGCTCTTTTTTCCTTTTGGCTCTGTCCTAGATGGTGCTGTTAGAGAGTTCTTTCCTCCTCTCGGCCTTGCCCCAGATGGTGCTATGCTAGAGAGTTCTTTCCTCCTCTCGGCCTTGCCTCAGATGGTGCTATGCTAAGAAGTTCTTTCCTCCTCTGGGCCTTGCGCCAAATGGTGCTATGCTAGAGAGTATTTGCTAAAGAGTTTTTTCTTCCTCTAGGCCTTGCCCCACCTAGTGCTATGCTAGTGAGTTTTTTCCTTTTTTGGCCTTACCCCAGATGGTGCTATGCTAGAGATTATTTTCCCTCTCTGGGCCTTGCCCCAGATGGTGCTATGGTAGAGATTTCTTTCCTTCTTTGGGCCTTGTGGCAATGGTGCTATGCTAGAGAGTTTTTTGCTAAAGGGTTTTTTCTTCCTCTAGGCCTTGCCCCACATAGGGCTATGCTAGTGAATTTTTTCTTTTTTTGGCCTTGCCTCACATGGTGATATGCTAGAAATGTATTTCCTCCCCTGGGCCTTGCTCCAGATGGTGCTATGCTAGAGATTTCTTTCCTTCTCTGGGTCTTGTCCCAGATGGTGCTATGCTAGAGAGTTCTTTCCTCCTTTATACCTTGCCTCATTGGTGCTATGATAGAGAGCTCTTTCCTCCTCTGGGCCTTGCCTCAGATGGTGCTATGCTAGAAATGTCTTTCCTCCTCTGGGCCTTTCCCCAGATGGTGCTATGCTAGAGATTTCTTTCCATTTCTGGGCCTTGTCCCATATGGTGATATGCTAGAGAGTTCTTTTCTCCTCTAGGCCTTGCCCCAATGGTGCTATGATAGAGAGTCCTTTCTTCCTCTGGGCCTTGCCCCAGATAGTGCTATGCTAGAGAGTTGGTGCCAGATGGTACCATGCTATGGAGTTCTTTCCTCATCTGGGCCTTGTCCCAGATGGTGCTATGCTAAAGAGTTCTTTCTTCCTCTGGGCTTTGCTCCAGATGGCGCTATACTAGAGATTTCTTTCCTTCTCTGGGTCTTGTCTCAGATGATGCTATGTTAGAGAGTTCTTTCCTCCTCTAGACCTTGCACCAGATGGTGCTATGCTAAAGAGTTCTTTCTTTCTCTGGGCTTCGCTCCAGATGGTGCTATACTAGAGATGTCTTTCCTTTTCTGGGTCTTGTCCCAGATGCTGCTATGCTAGAGGGTTCTTTCCTCCTCTAGACCTTGCCTCAGTGGTGCTATGATAGAGAGTTCTTTCTTCCTCTGGGCCTTGCCCCAGATGGTGCTATGCTAGAGAATTGGTGCCAGATAGTGCCATGCTTTGGAGTTCTTTCCTCCTCTGGGCCTTGCTCCAGATGGTGCCTGGCAAGCTATACTTATCTTCTTTGGGCTCTGCCCAACCTGGTGGTATATTACAGAGATCTTTCTTCCTCTGCCCTGCTACTGGGAGATTTCTCCTTGCTGTAATCCTACAAAACCTAATAAAGTGAGCTCTCTGCACTCTAAGAATCCCTCCTTGAGAGTGGATGCCTCCAGGAGCACTCAAATAAGTGTTCTGGGGCATTCAGAGTGTACACCTACCTGGACACTAGGGGAGGGGGGCATCCTTTCACAGGACCCTTGGGGTAGCAGTGTACAGACATACATTAAAAAGTATATTAATTCAGTTCTACATTCGGCTCCTCATGTGTGGTCATTGCATCATTACTCCATGAAATGAGAGTATATAATATACATGAGGTATTATTTATGAATCATCAATGTATAGTTCAGTTTAGGACAGTAATAAAAAAAAAAAAAAAAAAGGTTTGATTTAAAATTCACATCCAGAACATCAGACTTTATAGGGAGCAGATGTTCAGCTTCCCTTCACTCCTAGTAAATCAGATATGTGAGGAATAGTTTCCCTTTAAACATATGTTTTCATTACCCAGGGCGGCGCTTGGTTTAGCGAAGGCAGAAAAGCGTGCAATTAAGCTTCAAATATTAATTTATCTCCGTTTTCGGGGATCCCCAATGCGCACCGGAGTTTTGAAAAAAAAAAAAAAATACAGCAAAAAAAGTTTTATGATCTATAACTGTTGGGAAGTGGCAACATCAACAGCTGTGTTCAATAGAGAGGCCCAAAATGATACAGCGAACGTTCCGGTCGGAGAACAATTCGTGGCACTGGTGAAGAGTCGTCCCTGCCATGGGGGAAGGGGGGGGATAAATTTGTAAAGGCAAACTTGTCTTGGATAAAGTAGGGAAGGGCTAGGCCCTTGTGCACTGTCATGTTGGAACAGAAGTTCCCAAGTTGGGAGGATGAAATTCCAGAAGCGCATTTGTGAGGCTTGGCTCGCAGTCTCCGCTCTAATTCATCCCAAAGGTGTTCTATCGGGTTGAGGTCAGGGACTCTGTGCAGGCCAGTCAAGTTCCTCCACCCCAAACTCGCTCATCCATATCTTTATGGACCTTGCTTTGTGATATTAATGGAAGGAATTGTACCCCACCGTTGGTTGTAATGGAAGGAATTATGCCCCCTTGTTGTCAATGGGAGGAAAAGTGGCTCATCATTGGTATCAATGAAAGGAATTGTGCCCTATCGTTGGTGTCAATGGAAGGAGTTGTGCCCCATTGTTGGTGTCAGTGGAAGGAACAGTGGCCCGTCATTGGTGTCAATGGAAGGAATTCTGCCCCATCGTTGGTATCAGTGGGAGGAATTGTGTCCTTTTGATGGTTTCAGTGGGGGGAATAATGCCCCATTGTTGGTATTGGTGGAAGGAAGAGCACTCCAAAGGCCGGATAAAAGCAAGCAAAGAGTCGCGTCCAGCCCCCGGGATGCAGTTTGGAGACGGATGCCCGAGAGTGACCTCCTGATAAGGACTCCAAATATGTCTAAATCGCTTTACCTCCATTAAATAAGGAAGGGGGCAGGGCAATTGGTAGTTTTTAGAAGAGAGGTAGGAAGGAAGATATTCTTCTGTGCATTTCACAGGAAGTGACATAGACACTGCATGCCTGGCAGGATCAACAGGTGTTTTCTGTACTTGCTGAAAGTGTCCATAGCTTGAAAAAAAGAAAACTAAGGCCACATCTAAAGACTAATAGCTGCAAGATATAGAATTTTTGTTCTTGGGTTTAGTTAACTCTTAACCCACAGTTCTCACAAAGCAAGCGCCCCCCCCCCCCCCCCCCAAAAAACACTACATCCCAACACAGGTGATCATGAAAGCAATCATATTTTTGAATGAGCGTGGTGCTGGGGTGGTGAATGAGTCAATTCAACAGAACATGAACAAACAACTTCACATATAGCGACTGATTTTTCTGTGTTGATTAAACCCCTTTCAGTCTACTGCCAAAATGTGACTTGAAAATGGTTACAATCTGCAAAAATGTTCATTTTGTGAGCAGATTGGCAAAGCGGCTGAATTGGCTTGTTATTGAGCAATCACCTCCTATGGTACAGCCGTAGTCAATCTAAAACACCGACTCTAACAAAAGACAGCGCCACTACAAACCGATCGCACTATTAGAACAATCAATGGAACATAGAAATCGATTTGCATCAAAATCCACGATAGCCAAAAATGTGAGGCAGCCAATAATTTTATGTTCTAAACTGATGATAAAGAATTTCTTTCTAACACAGCAAAATACTCCTTTTTTTTTGCTTGCGGTCAATCACCCCAAATTCTTCATTCACAATTGCAGAAGCCAAACAAGCCGGCAAGATTGACTGATGTCCACCTTGAAACCTATCAGACAATATGGACATCCCTGCTATATATATATATATATATATATATATATATATATATACACACTTGGGACGCCTGCCTTTACACACACATGAACTTCAATGGCATCCCAGTCTTAGTCCGTAGGGTTGAATATTGAGTTGGCTCCACCCTTTGCAGCTATAACAGCTTCAACTCTTCTGGGAAGGCTGTCCACAAGGTTTAGGAGTGTCTATGGGAATGTTTGACCATTCTTCCAGAAGTGCATTTGTGAGGTCAGGCACTGATGTTGGATAAGAAGACGTGGCTCGTATTCTCCAATCTAAATCATCCCAAAGGTGTTCTATCGAGTGAAGGTCAGGACTCTGTGCAGGCCAGTCAAGTTCCTCCACCCCAAACTCGCTCATCCATGTCTTTAGTGCTGGAGTGTCTATTGATACTGGTTGCTGTGAGATCTATTGTAACGAGGGGGGGGGGTGTTGCTGGGAAGATCAACTATTGTGGGTGAGGTTCTGTTGTCACTGGTGGGGGGTCTATTGTTGCTCTGGGGTCTTATGTTGTTGGGGATCACTCATCCATGTCTTTATGGACCTTGCTTTATGCACTGGTGGGCAGTCATGTTGGAACAGGAAGGGGCCATCCCCAAACTCCTCCCACAAAGTTGGGAGCATGGAATTGTCCAAAATGTCTTGGTATGCTGACGGCTTAAGAGTTCCCTTCACTGGAACTAAGGGGCCAACCCCTGAAAAACCCACACCATAATCCCCCCTCCACCAAATGATTTGGACCAGTGCACAAAGCAAGGTCCTTAACCACTTTACCACTGGAGGATTTTGCTGTCTTACGTCCAGGCCACTTTTTGCGATTCAGCACTGTGCGAATTTAACTGACAATTGCGTGGTCGTGCGACGCCGTACCCAAACGAAATTTACGTCCTTTTTTTCCCACAAACAGAGCTTTCTTTTGGTGGTATTTGATCACCTGTGCGATTTTTACTTTTTGCGCTATATATATAAACATTTTTTTATATGAAATTCCCCCCCCCCCCCCCCCCCAAAATGTAAAAATCTAAATTTTTTTACATTTTAGGCCAATTTGTTTTCTGCTACATATGTTTGGTAAAAAAAATCACAATAAGCGTATTTTGATTGGTTTGCACAAAAGTTATTGCGTTTACTAACTAAGGGAAAGATTTCTGTCATTTTTGGTGTTTTTTTTTTTTTAACGAGTAATGGCGGCGATCTGCTATTTTTTTTGCGGGACTGTGACATTGCGGCGGACAGATCGGACCCTTGACTGACATTTTTGACACTTTTGGGGGTACCAGAAACATTACTACAGTAATCAGTGCTATAAATATGCACTGTTACTGTAAAAATGACACTGGCAGGGAAGGGGTTAATTTTATTGGAGAGGGAGGGGTTAATGTATGCCTGGTGCTTACTGACGTGTGTGGGGGGAGGTGACTGAGTGACACAGGGACAGATCGCAGGTTCAGCTATGCTGAACCCTGCAATCTGTCACTGTCTGTCGCTTAGGAGATCCGCCCACTCTGTTTACACAAGCGGGCGGATCTCCACACTCGATTCCCCGACGATCGGGGAAGAGCAGCGGCGATAGCCGCTGCTCCTCCCCTGGCCCGACTCCCGCTGTGACTGAATACAGCGGGAGCGAGCCTCCGGCGGCGCGCGAGCGCCGCCCACAAGGGGAGGAGTCCAGCGACGAAGGTCTACGTCGCTGGACGGGAACGAGCAACTGTGCCGCAGTAGAGGCACAGTGAGCGGAGGTAAAGTGGTTAAAGACATGTATGAGCGAGTTTGGAGTGGAAGAATAGTTCTGACCTCAACCCGATAGAACACCTTTGGGATGAAGTAGAATGGAGACTGCCAGTCAGGCCTTCTCTCCAATATCAGTGCCTGACCTCAAGAATGCGCTTCTGGAAGAATGGTCAAACATTCCCATAGACACACTCCTAAACCTTGTGGACAGCCTTCCCAGAAGAGTTGAAGCTGTTATAGCTGCAAAGGGTGGAGCCAACTCAATATTGAACCCTACGGACTAAGACTGGGATGCCATTAAAGTTCATGTGAGTGTAAAGGCAGGCGTCCCAATACTTTTGGTAATATGGTGTATATGACGGCTGTACCAAAAGTAATGCAAAAGTGGAGATAATTTTTTTTTAAATGTCACATGTTGGTAGAGTAACTCTTCCTTTATAGTGCAGGCTGTCTGACATCCACAGAAGGCACCAGAATGTTTACAGATATGACACCATTGACACCATTGACAAGAGCCACCATTGACAATACATTGTTCTTGTCAATGGTGTCATCTCAGTACCAGTTCCATGTATAAGAAGTAGAGATGACTTGTTGCCCAATAAACCCCTAGCAACCTCTGGAGTATTCATAGGATTCCATGGAACCCTGGTTGAGAAAGGGTAAAGTAAGGGATCTTAAGGTGTGGCTATACATACAGTAGCCATAACTTTTTTGTTAAATCACATAGGTTGTTCAAATGTCACGTGTTGGTAGAGTAACATTTCCTCTATAGTAACTCTTCTTCTGAATTCCTAGAGGAAGCAATGTGCAACCCTTGAGTTGCTGATGGAGGGGTGCAGGCTGTCCTACATCCACAGAAGGCAACAGAATGTTGACAAGCGCAATGTGCAGAGATGGATGAAGAAGATTAGAGAATATGAAACCAGCACTGAAGACAAACCCCGCATCAATGCCGTACAGCCTGCACCCCTCCTTCATCAAGAACTCAGTGACGGAACTTTGCTTCTGCTTGGAATCCATTATTTACCTGCAAAAAAAATTGAGGAAGAAGAAGCATTACTATAGAGCAGGGGTCTCCAAACTTTCTAAACAAAGGGCTGTTTTACTCTCCTTCAGACTTTAGGGGGGCCGAACGGTGGCCATTAGGAGTAGAAATGTTCCTGGCTTCAGTGGGAGTAAATAATGCATCTTTAGTATTATGGGGAGGAATAGTGCCCCATCGTTAGTGTCATTAGGAAGAATAGTGTCCAATCTTTGGTGTCAGTGGGAGGAATAGTGCCCCATCATTGGTGTCAGTGGGAGAAATAGTGCCCTATCATTGGTGTCAGTGAGAGGAATAGTGCCCCATCATTGGTGTCAGTGAGAGGAATAGTGCCCATTCATTGGTGTCAGTGGGAGGAATAGTGCCCCATCATTGGTGTCAGTGGGAGGAGTAGTTTCCCATCATTCAGCTTCGGGTGTGGCTGCAGGAAGGTTCTCTGGCTGTGTGTCTGCTCCAGGTGATTTCTGTGAGAGGGGAGTTCGGTAAAATCTCTCCCAGCCCTGCTGGCCCCTATCTGGGGAAGCCACGCAGGCCAGCAGGGCCTCTCCTGCTGGAAGCTCTGAACCATCCCCTGGGCTGATGGATGACATACCTGCTCCTGGACAAGCCATGGCTGGAGATCTCTCTGCCCCTGGTGAGGATGAGGATACCGAGTCCATTCGGGAGCGAGTGGTGGCCGGGATCAAGGTCCTGAATAGGGAGAGAGACCAGCTCTACAAACTGAGAGCAGAGTTGAAACGCCTGCGAAAGCAACGTGAAGGTTTGCACAGCCGCAGCCGTGGATCTATGGATTCGGAAATCCAGTTGGCAAAGGTCCGGGTTCAACACCAGGAAACCATTGTGGCCATAATGGAAGGTAAAGAGGGGCCCTTTAAAGAAAAGTTCTGCAATGACCGCAGATTTGCAAGGATGGCAAAGATGGAGGTGGAGGAGGGGACCCCAAGTTCTGACCCCCTGCCCCCCCAAGGTGAGGTGAGCAGCCCGTTGCCTTCTCAGGGCTCAGGAGGCATGCTTAAAGTGATCCAGGCAGTGGAGTCTCCATTACGGGCGGATCAGCTGGTGTTTGGTGAGGAGAACTTACCTGATAATGTGCCTGATAAGGTAAAACCTAGCAAGTCACAAGTGACTGATAAAACTATTTTTGTGCCATTTAACACCTTGGCTAATACTGATGTTTTGCCCAATGACACCCAGGCTGGTAATTTTGTATCCAGCAATATTTCAGCTGCTGATGTTTCCTTGCAGGAAAAACTGCGTTTAAAAAATGACATTGCAGCAAAGGAACTACAAGAGCCTGAACAACCCATTAACCCCCCTTTTGCTGAGCCCAAGGCTGTTTGTCCAGTCACAGCTGTTGTTCAGGACTCTACACTGCAGCATCAGGCCACCTGTGGTACTACAGCAGACACTGTGATAATGAATGGTGATTGTAACGATTCTTCTAACGATTCTTCTATTTCAGGTGTTCTGAATAGTGCTGCCAATATGTGTGCAATGGACAATCCTGCTGGCTCAGTACAAGCAATTAATAATAAGGATAATAATAATAATGTACCGGCTAAAGTCACATCAGTGTGGGGTCTTGGCCCTGATAAGCCCTCTTTTGCTCAGGTGGTACGCTCTGCACCTGGTAATATTATTAAGCCAGGGCTGCAGCCAATGAGGAACCCTGCTTCCAGGCAGAGATTTACACCACAGACTGCCACTTTGAGCACCACTGGTTCCGGTCTTGGGTCTCTGGCTTCTGCTGGGGGTCCAAGGCGTAATGTAGTCATTCTTAAATGGGAAGGTGGTGCAGTCTCTCCAGCACGGCGTGTGGTGGTGGATATGATTTTGGAGATGGGCTTTGGGGCGAATGACCTTTATGCCCTAATACATGTAGCTGGGAGCCGGGAGTACACAATCAGCTTCACCAGGCCAGAGGGTCTTGACCTGTTCTGGGAACGATATGAGGCTCGGTGCAGGTCAAGACCCGAATGGGAAGATCTGGCACCAGTTGCTGTTTCACAAAGATCAACGGTTAAAAAAATAACCATCATCCTCACTAACGAGAGTGTTCCTGCTCGGGACTTGGAGGTCTGGTTAAGGAACTATGGTGAGGTTTTGACAACGCCAAATAAAATCCTTGATGAACGTGGCATCTGGACTGGGGGTTGGTCAGTAACGGTCAGGTTGGCCAGGGATGGGAATGTTGTCCGTCACCTGCCCTCCTCGGCTTTCATAGGGAGGGATAGGATGACTGTTTTTTATCCTGGTCAGCCAAAGCTGTGTCACCGCTGTGGAGAAAAGGGGCATTTTAGCTCCTCCTGTTCAGCCTTAATATGTTCGGTATGTCGGGGACAGGGTCATGTGGCCAAGGACTGCACCCAGGCGATAAGGTGCAACCTGTGCTTGCGCCTTGGCCACCCCTACAGCCGATGTCCGGAGGCCTGGCACAATATGGAGAAGGAGGTAGTAGATGAGCTGTTGAGGCTGGACAGGATGGAGGATGAGGCCCCTGGTGTACCATCCTCCTCTGCGGTGACTGACCCCCCAGGTCCTGTTCAGGATCCCTCCCCAGTTTCTGTGGCCAACCCTCCTGTGTCTGTAGGTATTCCTTCTGTGGCTGTCTCTGTGTCCCCCCAGCCTACTGTACCCGCTCCTCTTGTGTCAGAACCTTCTAAGTCTGTGCCCCCCGAGTCAGTCTTGCCCCATGAGTCTCCTAGGTCTGACTTAAGGGAAGGTCCCCCCCCACCTGGAGCGGTGGCATGTGC
The DNA here is from genome assembly GCF_965119305.1 of Pelophylax lessonae. Lineage (NCBI taxonomy): Eukaryota > Metazoa > Chordata > Amphibia > Anura > Ranidae > Pelophylax > Pelophylax lessonae. The sequence continues at coordinate 679,114,230 of NC_138770.1, read as the reverse complement.
CAAAAAGGGTGCTACTGCTTCTTCTGTAAAGAAGTCTTCTGCGAAGACTTTGAAGAAAAAAACAAGAGATGAAAACATCTCGGAGTCTGACCTGCAGTACCTGGAGGAGAGAAGGAGGGTTGTGAGGCGGAAGAGACAGGCGGTGAGGACGGAACAGAGACAGGAAGCCCCAGTGTCTGTCCCCAACCGTTCTAGGGCTTCCGCTTGGGATATTTCCTCATCTGGAGCTTCCTCTGAACAAAATTCAGACTCAGAAATGGAGTTGGAGGAGGCCTCAAGAAAAAGAGAGGCTTCTGGTGATGAGCAGCAGAGGGGAGCTAAGAAGCAATCCACCCAATAACCCAAATGGCGGTTCCCCCTCCGTTAAAAGTGGTGACAATAAATGTCGCCAGTATTAAGTCGGTAAGAGCTCGTTCTATGGCCTTCTTTTTGTTCAGCCAATTAGATGCTGAAATTTTATTTTTGCAGGAGACTAGGCTCACCTCCTTGGCAGATATTCATATGGCCAAGAGAGAGTGGAGGTATGGTCCATCTTACTGGTCTCTTGCGGCCAAGCCTTACAGCGGGGTGGCGGTGTTGTTTAAAACCGGCATGGTAACTGTCCGGCGGGTTATTGAGGTGGAGATTGGGAGATGTATGGTCTTAGACGTCCTTGTGGGAGGGCAGGACCTGCGCCTAATTAATATTTATGGGCCGCACACAAAGTGGGACAGGAAATGCCTTTTTACAAGGATCAAGCCATTTCTTTTTACATCCCGGCAAGTGGTTTTTGGAGGTGACTTTAATACTGTGACTAGGCCCAAGGACAGGAAGGACTTCAATGACAGGCTGGGATATGATAGCGTTTTTTTAAATAGTATGGTTAGGCATGCTGGTCTTGTGGATGTGCACATTAAGCACCTTCCGGATGACACAGGGTTCACCTTTCATCGAGGTAATAGTCAGAGTAGGATAGATAGGTTTTTTTTGAAGGAGGCCTCTGCTTTCTCACCCCCAGTGGTGCAGGCAGTGGAGTTCTCTGATCACTGTATGCTATCTGTGGTCTTGAATGCTTCAGACTTCCCTCAGAGGGGCAAAGGCATCTGGAGATTGAATTCGACTCTCCTTGAGGAAGAACATGTTAGACAATCCTTTGAGGAATTCTTTCAGGCACAGGTGACCATCCTGGACTTTTGTAGCAGCAAGGCTGAGTGGTGGGAGCTGACCAAAAAGAGGATTGCTGGATTCTTCAGGGGCCTAGCCAATAAAAAACAGTTTAATAGATACATGACCTACCAACGTTTGCGGAGGAAGCTGGATATTCTTGTCTCGAGAGGAGGAGATCCTGGGGCAATCTCTGAAGTGAAAATCCTCCTCAGGAAGTGTCAATATGATCGGCATACCTCTTTGGTTCTGGAGCGGGACTATGGGAAATACCACTCGCCTGACCCTTACCAGAACTGCAAACAGGGTGTAGCTGTTAAGATGGTCGTTGGCCTTAAGGATAGTACAGGTTCCTTGACAAAGTCCAGGTCAGGGATCCTGGAGGTCGTGAGGTCTTTTTATGCTGAACTTATTGGGAGGAAAGAGCTTGACCGAGACAAGATGGAAAGCTTTTTGGACTCTACTCCAGGTCTAAATGGTGGAGATGTCCCTTTGATGAATTTGACAGAAGAGATCACAGTTGAAGAGGTGACGAGGGCAATTGAACAGCTTGCCATCAAGAAGTCACCTGGACCGGATGGTCTGACGGCTGAGTTTTACAAAGCCTTTAAGTCTATTCTGGCCCCACATTTGGTAGAGATTTTTAACAGTTGTCTTGCTGAGGGGGTGCTTCCCCCTTCCATGAGACACTCAGCTGTGATTCTTCTTTCAAAAGGTAAAGACCCTTCGATGATTGAGAATTGGCGCCCCATCAGCCTTCTCAATGTCGATAGAAAGGTGCTGGCGAAGATACTTTTCTGGCGCCTATCAGGAGTAGCAGAGTCTTTGCTTTCTCGCCATCAGCACTGTTCGATCCAGGGTAGGAGCACCTTCACAGCGGTTTTAGCTGTCCGGGAGGCCTTGGAGCAGTGCAGGGCTGCAGGCTGGGGAAAGTATTTACTGGCATTGGATCAGGCAAAGGCTTTCGATCGTGTCAACCATGAGTACCTGTGGTTGCTCTTTAGTAAGTACGGTCTGCCGGGTGGTTTTGTCGATTGGCTAAAAGTCTTGTATAAGGGGGCAGAAAGCTTCCCTCTTGTTAATGGTTGGGTTGGACAGTCCTTTGAGGTTGGTTCTGGGGTGTGCCAGGGTTGTCCCCTGAGTCCCCTGCTCTATGTGTTTGCAATCGACCCCTTCATCAGGAGGCTAGAGAGCAGCATGTTGTGTGGGGTACCAGTGGGAATCCCGGGTGAGCCGCCTTTGAGGGTTGTTGCCTATGCGGATGATGTGTCAGTGATTGTCACTGGGACAGATGAAGCAGAGGAGGTGGTCTCTCTGATATCACGGTACTCTGAAGCATCAGGCTCCAAGATCAATCAGGAAAAGAGTGAAGTTTTTTGGATGGGAAAGGAAGGTGAGGGGTTTGATCTCCCGGACACCTTTCCAGTGCCCCAGGAAAAAATTAAGATATTAGGCATTGAATTCGGACCTGGCGATTATGGCCTTAAAAACTGGGAAGGCAGGCTGGAAGTTGCCAATACTAAGGTGGTCAGCTGGAAGAGATGGAAGTTATCTCTGAGGGAAAGGGTTGATCTGATTAAGACTTACCTGATACCGATCTTCTTGTATGTCAGCCCTGTCTGCATCTTGCCAGTGTCACTCTATGCTAGGATCTATAGTGTGTTCTTCCAGATGCTATGGGGGAACAGACTGAACCCCATCAAGAGGAATGTCACCTATCTATCCAGGAGGGAGGGTGGCTTAGGTATGGTCAACCCCGTTCTTTTCTTTTCACTGCTATTTCTCAAGTTTAACATTGGTAGTATGCTTGCAGTGGAACCTCCTGGATGGGCAGGCATGTTTAGATCTTGGTTTAGGCCTTTTCTGCGACTTTGGGAAGAAGGTGGCCAAGTGAAGAATCTCAGGGGTCATCGTGGTCAGCTCCCAGCCTATGTCGCTCCATGTCTGAAGTTGCTGCGGCAGTGGCGACTGTCGGCTGAAGATCTCAGATCCGCTCCGAGGAAAGTCCTTATGAGCCGAGTCTTGAGCGAAGTCTTTCATGACCCACTGGCCTTAAGGGATTGCCCAGGCCCAATTTTGAGGGAAGGGTTAAGATTGATTAATTTGGCTAGAGTCCCCCTTAAATTCAGGGATCTGGCCTGGTTGTGCTTCCACGGGAGGCTCTATGTTCGGGGCAATTTGAAATTCCGCAGTGGGATGGATCGTGGTTGTCCTCGAGAGGAATGTTCAGGTGAGGAGGAGACTATGGACCATTTTCTGCTTCGTTGCCCTTTTAACATAGAGGTATACAAACAGGTGGGGCGGGCCCTCGGTGTTCCTTTCCTCTCCAGGCTGGGTTATGCTGAGTGGGTGTATGGAGCATTCAATACTGGTGGGGGCTTTTGTTTGGATACACTTTTTTTAGTTAGCTTAGTAGTCCGTTATTACACCTGGAACGCACGGTTCAGGTCACCCTTCGGCGTAAAATCCTTCCTGTTCAGGTGGTGGTGTGTGACATTCTGCATGAGGTGGGGAAGATTCGGGCGCTTGAGAGAGACAAGTGGGGTCAGAGGGCTTGGTTGAAGGCGTGGAGGGGTTTCAAGCCTCCCTGACTGCCAGGAGTCTCTGTCCTGGGTGTGGCTTTCTGTCTCTTATCACCCTAGATTTTTTCTTAATGCTCAGTTTTTGATAAATGGCTGCATACATAGGTGATGGGTTGTGCCTCTTAGGCCCTCTCTGCTGCTTTATGTAAATAGTTTTCTAAAAATGTTGGAAGTGGATTATGTATATATTGTATATATTCTGCACATGGATGTGTATTCCTTTGTTTTCTGTTGGAATATTGTACTATAGTTATGTTTTTTACTTTTGTATAAAATATGTTGCTTGATTATTTTCAATAAAAGATCAATAGTGCCCCATCATTGGTGTCAGTGGGAGGAATAGTGCCCCATTATTGGTGTCAGTGAGAGGAATAGTGCCCCATCATTGGTGTCAGTGGGAGGAATAGTGTCCCATCATTGGTGTCAGTGGGAGGAATAGTGTTCCATCATTGGTGTCAGTGGGAGGAATAGTGCCCCATCGTTGGTATCAGTGGAAGGAATAGTGTCTCATCATTCAGCTTCGGGTGTGGCTGCTGGAAGGTTCTCTGGCTGTGTGTCTGTTGCTGCTGCAGGTGATCTGTGTAAGAGGGTGTGAGGTGAAATCCCTCCCAGCTCTCCTGGCCCCCTTCTGGGGAAGCCATGGAGGCCAGCAGGGCCTCTCCTGCTGGAGGCTCTCAGACATCCCCTGGGCGGATGGATGGCACCCCTGCTCCTGTGCAGCCCGTGGTTGGTGATCTCTCTGCACCTGGTGAGGATGAAGATGCTGGATCCATTCGGGAGCGAGTGGTGGCCGGGATCAAAGTCCTCAATAAGGAGAGAGACAAGCTCTACAAGCTTAGAGCGGATTTAAAGCGCCTGAGAAAGCAGCGTGAAGGCTTGTTCAGCAAGAACCGTGGATCAATGGATTCAGAGGTCCAATTAGCGAAAGTCCGTGTGGATCATCAAGAAACTATCGTGGCCATGATGGAAGGCAGGGATGGTCCCTTCAGGGAGAAGTTTTGCAATGAACGGAGGTTTGCAAAGATGGAGGTGGAGGAGGAGACCCCCAGTTCTGACCCCCTTCCCCCTCAAGGTGAGGTAAGCAGCCCATTGCCATCTCAGGGCTCAGGAGGCATGTTGAAAGTTATACAGGTAATGGAGTCTCCAATGCAGGAAGATCAGCTGGTGTTTGGTGATGTGGAGGACTTACCTGAGAGTGTGCCTGATAAAGTAAAGTATATAAAGCCCCAGCTTACAGATAAAACAGTTTTTGTGCCTTTTAGCACCTTGCCTAATGATGGGTTTCCTAATGACACTCCGGGTGATTCCCCTATGCTCAGCAATGTTGTGCCTGCTGCTGATGTCTCTAAACAGGAAAAGTTGTGTTTAAAAAATGACATTTCTGCTGAAGAACCACAAAACCCAGAAGAGCCGATTAACCCCCCTTCTGCTGAGCTTAAAACTATTTCAGTCACTGTTGAACAGGACTCTACAGCGCAGCAGCAGGAAACATCTGGTACTGCATCAGAAACAGTTATCCCTAATAACATTGCAGGCATGGTGGATCCCACCATTATATGTGGAACTGATAATGCTGCTTGTTTAGGCCAAGCTGGTAAAAATAATAATAGTAGTGTACCTGATAATGTGACATCAGTGTGGGGTCTTGGCCCTAATAAGCCTACATTTGCACAGGTGGTAAGCTGTGCTCCTGGCAATATCACCAAGCCAGGGTTACAATCAAGGAGGAGCTCTGCTTCTAATCAGGGTTTTCCCTCGCGGGCTGCCACTATGAGCACCATTGGATCTGGTATTGGATCTATGGCTTCTGCTGGGGGTCCAAGGCAGAACGTAGTCCTCCTTAAATGGGAAGGTGGTGCAGTCCCTCTAGCAAGGCGTATGGTGGTGGACCTGATCTTAGATATGGGTTTTGGGGCTAATGACCTATATGCCCTGATACATGTGGCTGGAAGCCGGGAATACACAGTTAGTTTCACCAGACCAGAGGGTCTTGACTTGTTCTGGGAACGATATATGGCTCGGTGCAGGTCAAGACCCGAATGGGAAGGTCTGGTGCCAGTGGCAGTTTCCCAAAGGTCAACAGTGAAGAAAATTACTATTGTCCTTACAAATGAGAGTGTTCCTGCTCGGGACTTAGAGGTCTGGTTGAGAAATTATGGGGATGTTTTGACCAGGCCGGATAAAATTCATGATGAGCGTGGCATCTGGACCGGGGGTTGGTCGGTAACGGTCAGGTTGGCTAGGGATGGGAATGTTGTCCGTCACCTGCCCTCCTCTGCCTTTATAGGGAGGGATAGGATGACCATTTTTTATCCCGGTCAGCCAAAACTGTGTCACCGCTGTGGAGAAAAGGGGCATTTTAGCTCCTCTTGTTCAGCTCTGATCTGTTCAGTGTGTCGGGGGCAGGGTCATGTGGCCAGGGACTGCACCCAGGCGATAAGGTGCAACCTGTGCCTGCGCCTTGGCCACCCCTACAGCCGATGTCCTGAAGCCTGGCATAATATGGATAGAGAGGTGATAGATGATCTGTTAAGGCTGGACAGGATGGAGGATGAGGCCCCTGTTGTACCACCCTCCTCTGCGGTGACTGACCCCCCTGGTCTTGTGCAGGATCCCTCCCTAGTCCCTGTGCCCACCCCTCCTGTATCTGTAAGTTTTCCTTCTGTGTCTGTCCCTGTGTCCCCCCAGCCTACTGTACCGGCTCCTCTTGTGTCAGAATCTGCCAAGTCTGTGCCCCCTGAGTCAGTTATTCCCGATCAGTCTTCCCTTCCTAAGTGTGACCTTAAAGAAGCCCCCCACCCACCAGGAGTGGTAGAGGGTACCAAAAAGGGTGCTGCTGCGGCTTCCTCTGTAAAGAAGTCTTCTGTGAAGACTTCAAAGAAGAAGAAGAAAACAAGAGATGAAAGCATCTCTGAATCTGACCTTCAGTACCTGGAGGAGAGAAGGAAGGTTGTGAGGCGGAAGAGACAGACGGTGAGGACGGAACAGGGACAGGATGCCTCAGTGACTGTCTCCAACCGTTCTAGGGCTTCTGCTTGGGATATCTCCTCATCTGGGGATTCTTCTGAGCAGAATTCAGAAATTGAAATGGAGTTGGAGGAGGCTTCAAGAAAGAGAGAGGCTTCTGGTGATGAGCAGCAGAGGGGAGCTAAGAAGCAATCCACCCAATAACCCAAATGGCGGTTCCCCCTCCGTTAAAAGTGGTGACAATAAATGTCGCCAGCATTAAGTCGGTAAGAGCTCGTTCTATGGCCATATTTTTGTTCAGCCAATTAGATGCTGAAATTTTATTTTTGCAGGAGACTAGGCTCACCTCCTTGGCAGATATTCATATGGCCAAGAGAGAGTGGAGGTATGGTCCATCTTACTGGTCTCTTGCGGCCGAGCCTTACGGCGGGGTGGCGGTGTTGTTTAAAACCGGCATGGTAACTGTCCGGCGGGTTATTGAGGTGGAGATTGGGAGATGTATGGTCTTAGACGTTCTTGTGGGAGGGCAGGACCTGCGCCTAATTAATATCTATGGGCCGCACACAAAGTGGGACAGGAAATGCCTTTTTACAAGGATCAAGCCATTTCTTTTTACATCCCGGCAAGTGGTTTTTGGAGGTGACTTTAATACTGTGACTAGGCCCAAGGACAGGAAGGACTTCAATGACCGGCTGGGATATGATAGCGTTTTTTTAAATAGTATGGTTAGGGATGCTGGTCTTGTGGATGTGCACATTAAGCACCTCCCGGATGACACAGGGTTCACCTTTCATCGAGGTAATAGTCAGAGTAGGATAGATAGGTTTTTTTTGAAGGAGGCCTCTGCTTTCTCACCCCCAGTGGTGCAGGCGGTGGAGTTCTCTGATCACTGTATGCTATCTGTGGTCTTGAATGCTTCAGATTTCCCTCAGAGGGGCAAAGGCATCTGGAGATTAAATTCGACTCTCCTTGAGGAAGAACATGTTAGACAATCCTTTGAGGAATTCTTTCAGGCACAGGTGACCATCCTGGACTTTTGTAGCAGCAAGGCTGAGTGGTGGGAGCTGACCAAAAAGAGGATTGCTGGATTCTTCAGGGGCCTAGCCAATAAAAAACAGTTTAATAGATACATGACCTACCAACGTTTGCGGAGGAAGCTGGATATTCTTGTCTCGAGAGGAGGAGATCCTGGGGCAATCTCTGAAGTGAAAATCCTCCTCAGGAAGTGTCAATATGACCGGCATACCTCTTTGGTTCTGGAGCGGGACTATGGGAAATACCACTCGCCTGACCCTTACCAGAACTGCAAACAGGGTGTAGCTGTTAAGATGGTCGTTGGCCTTAAGGATAGTACAGGTTCCTTGACAAAGTCCAGGTCAGGGATCCTGGAGGTCGTGAGGTCTTTTTATGCTGAACTTCTTGGGAGGAAGGAGCTTGACCGAGACAAGATGGAAAGCTTTTTGGACTCTATTCCAGGTCTAAATGGTGGAGATGTCCCTTTGATGAATTTGACAGAAGAGATCACAGTTGAAGAGGTGACGAGGGCAATTGAACAGCTTGCCATCAAGAAGTCACCTGGACCGGATGGTCTGACGGCTGAGTTTTACAAAGCCTTTAAGTCTATTCTGGCCCCACATTTGGTAGAGATTTTTAACAGTTGTCTTGCTGAGGGGGTGCTTCCCCCTTCCATGAGACACTCAGCTGTGATTCTTCTTTCAAAAGGTAAAGATCCTTCGATGATTGAGAATTGGCGCCCCATCAGCCTTCTCAATGTCGATAGAAAGGTGCTGGCGAAGATACTTTTCTGGCGCCTATCGGCAGTAGCAGAGTCTTTGCTTTCTCGCCATCAGCACTGTTCGATCCAGGGTAGGAGCACCTTCACAGCGGTTTTAGCTGTCCGGGAGGCCTTGGAGCAGTGCAGGGCTGCAGGCTGGGGAAAGTATCTACTGGCATTGGATCAGGCAAAGGCTTTCGATCGTGTCAACCATGAGTACCTGTGGTTGCTCTTTAGTAAGTACGGTCTGCCGGGTGGTTTTGTCGATTGGTTAAAAGTTTTGTATAAGGGGGCAGAAAGCTTCCCTCTTGTTAATGGTTGGGTTGGACAGTCCTTTGAGGTTGGTTCTGGGGTGCGCCAGGGTTGTCCGCTGAGTCCCCTGCTCTATGTGTTTGCAATCGACCCCTTCATCAGGAGGCTAGAGAGCAGCATGTTGTGTGGGGTACCAGTGGGAATCCCGGGTGAGCCGCCTTTGAGGGTTGTTGCCTATGCGGATGATGTGTCAGTGATTGTCACTGGGACAGATGAAGCGGAGGAGGTGGTCTCTCTGACATCACGGTACTCTGAAGCATCAGGCTCCAAGATCAATCAGGAAAAGAGTGAAGTTTTTTGGATGGGAAAGGAAGGTGAGGGGTTTGATCTCCCGGACACTTTTCCAGTGCCCCAGGAAAAAATTAAGATATTAGGCATTGAATTTGGACCTGGCGATTATGGCCTCAAAAACTGGGAGGGCAGGCTGGAAGTTGCCAATACTAAGGTGGTCAGCTGGAAGAGATGGAAGTTATCTCTGAGGGAAAGGGTTGATCTGATTAAGACTTACCTGATACCGATCTTCTTGTATGTCAGCCCTGTCTGCATCTTGCCAGTGTCTCTCTATGCTAGGATCTATAGTGTGTTCTTCCAGATGCTGTGGGGGAACAGACTGAACCCCATCAAGAGGAATGTCACCTATCTATCCAGGAGGGAGGGTGGCTTAGGTATGATCAACCCCGTTCTTTTCTTTTCACTGCTATTTCTCAAGTTTAACATTGGTAGTATGCTTGCAGTGGAACCTCCTGGATGGGCAGGCATGTTTAGATCTTGGTTTAGGCCTTTTCTGCGACTTTGGGAAGAAGGTGGCCAAGTGAAGAATCTCAGGGGTCATCGTGGTCAGCTCCCAGCCTATGTCGCTCCGTGTCTGAAGTTGCTGCGGCAGTGGCGACTGTCGGCTGAAGATCTCAGATCCGCTCCGAGGAAAGTCCTTATGAGCCGAGTCTTGAGTGAAGTCTTTCATGACCCACTGGCCTTAAGGGATTGCCCAGGCCCAATTTTGAGGGAAGGGTTAAGATTGATTAATTTGGCTAGAGTCCCCCTTAAATTCAGGGATCTGGCCTGGTTGTGCTTCCACGGGAGGCTCTATGTTCGGAGCAATTTGAAATTCCGCAGTGGGATGGATCGTGGTTGTCCTCGGGAGGAATGTGCAGGTGAGGAGGAGACTATGGACCATTTTCTGCTTCGTTGCCCTTTTAACATAGAGGTATACAAACAGGTTGGGCGGGCCCTCGGTGTTCCTTTCCTCTCCAGGCTGGGTTATGCTGAGTGGGTGTACGGAGCATTCAATACTGGTGGGGGCTTTTGTTTGGATACACTTTTTTTAGTTAGTTTAGTAGTCCGTTATTACACATGGAACGCACGGTGTCAGGTCACCCTTCGGCGTAAAATCCTTCCTGTTCAGGTGGTGGTGTGTGACATTCTGCATGAGGTGGGGAAGATTCGGGCGCTTGAGAGAGACAAGTGGGGTCAGAGGGCTTGGCTGAAGGCGTGGAGGGGTTTCAAGCCTCCCTGACTGCCAGGAGTCTCTTTCCCGGGTGTGGCTTTCTGTCTCTTATCACCCTAGATTTTTTCTTAATGCTCAGTTTTTGATAAATGGCTGCATACATAGGTGATGGGTTGTGCCTCTTAGGCCCTCTCTGCTGCTTTATGTAAATAGTTTTCTAAGAATGTTGGAAGTGGATTATGTATATATTGTATATATTCTGCACATGGATGTGAATTCCTTTGTTTTTTTTGTTGGAATATTGTACTATAGTTCTGTTTTTTACTTTTGTATAAAATATGTTGCTTGATTCTTTTCAATAAAAGATCAATAGTGCCCCATCGTTGGTATCAGTGGAAGGAATAGTGTCTCATCATTCAGCTTCGGGTGTGGCTGCTGGAAGGTTCTCTGGCTGTGTGTCTGTTGCTGCTGCAGGTGATCTGTGTAAGAGGGTGTGAGGTGAAATCCCTCCCAGCTCTCCTGGCCCCCTTCTGGGGAAGCCATGGAGGCCAGCAGGGCCTCTCCTGCTGGAGGCTCTCAGACATCCCCTGGGCGGATGGATGGCACCCCTGCTCCTGTGCAGCCCGTGGTTGGTGATCTCTCTGCACCTGGTGAGGATGAAGATGCTGGATCCATTCGGGAGCGAGTGGTGGCCGGGATCAAAGTCCTCAATAAGGAGAGAGACAAGCTCTACAAGCTTAGAGCGGATTTAAAGCGCCTGAGAAAGCAGCGTGAAGGCTTGTTCAGCAAGAACCGTGGATCAATGGATTCAGAGGTCCAATTAGCGAAAGTCCGTGTGGATCATCAAGAAACTATTGTGGCCATGATGGAAGGCAGGGATGGTCCCTTCAGGGAGAAGTTTTGCAATGAACGGAGGTTTGCAAAGATGGAGGTGGAGGAGGAGACCCCCGGTTCTGACCCCCTTCCCCCTCAAGGTGAGGTAAGCAGCCCATTGCCATCTCAGGGCTCAGGAGGCATGTTGAAAGTTATACAGGTAATGGAGTCTCCAATGCAGGAAGATCAGCTGGTGTTTGGTGATGTGGAGGACTTACCTGAGAGTGTGCCTGATAAAGTAAAGTATATAAAGCCCCAGCTTACAGATAAAACAGTTTTTGTGCCTTTTAGCACCTTGCCTAATGATGGGTTTCCTAATGACACTCCGGGTGATTCCCCTATGCTCAGCAATGTTGTGCCTGCTGCTGATGTCTCTAAACAGGAAAAGTTGTGTTTAAAAAATGACATTTCTGCTGAAGAACCACAAAACCCAGAAGAGCCGATTAACCCCCCTTCTGCTGAGCTTAAAACTATTTCAGTCACTGTTGAACAGGACTCTACAGCGCAGCAGCAGGAAACATCTGGTACTGCATCAGAAACAGTTATCCCTAATAACATTGCAGGCATGGTGGATCCCACCATTATATGTGGAACTGATAATGCTGCTTGTTTAGGCCAAGCTGGTAAAAATAATAATAGTAGTGTACCTGATAATGTGACATCAGTGTGGGGTCTTGGCCCTAATAAGCCTACATTTGCACAGGTGGTAAGCTGTGCTCCTGGCAATATCACCAAGCCAGGGTTACAATCAAGGAGGAGCTCTGCTTCTAATCAGGGTTTTCCCTCGCGGGCTGCCACTATGAGCACCATTGGATCTGGTATTGGATCTATGGCTTCTGCTGGGGGTCCAAGGCGGAACGTAGTCCTCCTTAAATGGGAAGGTGGTGCAGTCCCTCTAGCAAGGCGTATGGTGGTGGACCTGATCTTAGATATGGGTTTTGGGGCTAATGACCTATATGCCCTGATACATGTGGCTGGAAGCCGGGAATACACAGTTAGTTTCACCAGACCAGAGGGTCTTGACTTGTTCTGGGAACGATATATGGCTCGGTGCAGGTCAAGACCCGAATGGGAAGGTCTGGTGCCAGTGGCAGTTTCCCAAAGGTCAACAGTGAAGAAAATTACTATTGTCCTTACAAATGAGAGTGTTCCTGCTCGGGACTTAGAGGTCTGGTTGAGAAATTATGGGGATGTTTTGACCAGGCCGGATAAAATTCATGATGAGCGTGGCATCTGGACCGGGGGTTGGTCGGTAACGGTCAGGTTGGCTAGGGATGGGAATGTTGTCCGTCACCTGCCCTCCTCTGCCTTTATAGGGAGGGATAGGATGACCATTTTTTATCCCGGTCAGCCAAAACTGTGTCACCGCTGTGGAGAAAAGGGGCATTTTAGCTCCTCTTGTTCAGCTCTGATCTGTTCAGTGTGTCGGGGGCAGGGTCATGTGGCCAGGGACTGCACCCAGGCGATAAGGTGCAACCTGTGCCTGCGCCTTGGCCACCCCTACAGCCGATGTCCTGAAGCCTGGCATAATATGGATAGAGAGGTGATAGATGATCTGTTAAGGCTGGACAGGATGGAGGATGAGGCCCCTGTTGTACCACCCTCCTCTGCGGTGACTGACCCCCCTGGTCTTGTGCAGGATCCCTCCCTAGTCCCTGTGCCCACCCCTCCTGTATCTGTAAGTTTTCCTTCTGTGTCTGTCCCTGTGTCCCCCCAGCCTACTGTACCGGCTCCTCTTGTGTCAGAATCTGCCAAGTCTGTGCCCCCTGAGTCAGTTATTCCCGATCAGTCTTCCCTTCCTAAGTGTGACCTTAAAGAAGCCCCCCACCCACCAGGAGTGGTAGAGGGTACCAAAAAGGGTGCTGCTGCGGCTTCCTCTGTAAAGAAGTCTTCTGTGAAGACTTCAAAGAAGAAGAAGAAAACAAGAGATGAAAGCATCTCTGAATCTGACCTTCAGTACCTGGAGAAGAGAAGGAAGGTTGTGAGGCGGAAGAGACAGACGGTGAGGACGGAACAGGGACAGGATGCCTCAGTGACTGTCTCCAACCGTTCTAGGGCTTCTGCTTGGGATATCTCCTCATCTGGGGATTCTTCTGAGCAGAATTCAGAAATTGAAATGGAGTTGGAGGAGGCTTCAAGAAAGAGAGAGGCTTCTGGTGATGAGCAGCAGAGGGGAGCTAAGAAGCAATCCACCCAATAACCCAAATGGCGGTTCCCCCTCCGTTAAAAGTGGTGACAATAAATGTCGCCAGCATTAAGTCGGTAAGAGCTCGTTCTATGGCCTTCTTTTTGTTCAGCCAATTAGATGCTGAAATTTTATTTTTGCAGGAGACTAGGCTCACCTCCTTGGCAGATATTCATATGGCCAAGAGAGAGTGGAGGTATGGTCCATCTTACTGGTCTCTTGCGGCCGAGCCTTACGGCGGGGTGGCGGTGTTGTTTAAAACCGGCATGGTAACTGTCCGGCGGGTTATTGAGGTGGAGATTGGGAGATGTATGGTCTTAGACGTTCTTGTGGGAGGGCAGGACCTGCGCCTAATTAATATCTATGGGCCGCACACAAAGTGGGACAGGAAATGCCTTTTTACAAGGATCAAGCCATTTCTTTTTACATCCCGGCAAGTGGTTTTTGGAGGTGACTTTAATACTGTGACTAGGCCCAAGGACAGGAAGGACTTCAATGACCGGCTGGGATATGATAGCGTTTTTTTAAATAGTATGGTTAGGGATGCTGGTCTTGTGGATGTGCACATTAAGCACCTCCCGGATGACACAGGGTTCACCTTTCATCGAGGTAATAGTCAGAGTAGGATAGATAGGTTTTTTTTGAAGGAGGCCTCTGCTTTCTCACCCCCAGTGGTGCAGGCGGTGGAGTTCTCTGATCACTGTATGCTATCTGTGGTCTTGAATGCTTCAGATTTCCCTCAGAGGGGCAAAGGCATCTGGAGATTAAATTCGACTCTCCTTGAGGAAGAACATGTTAGACAATCCTTTGAGGAATTCTTTCAGGCACAGGTGACCATCCTGGACTTTTGTAGCAGCAAGGCTGAGTGGTGGGAGCTGACCAAAAAGAGGATTGCTGGATTCTTCAGGGGCCTAGCCAATAAAAAACAGTTTAATAGATACATGACCTACCAACGTTTGCGGAGGAAGCTGGATATTCTTGTCTCGAGAGGAGGAGATCCTGGGGCAATCTCTGAAGTGAAAATCCTCCTCAGGAAGTGTCAATATGACCGGCATACCTCTTTGGTTCTGGAGCGGGACTATGGGAAATACCACTCGCCTGACCCTTACCAGAACTGCAAACAGGGTGTAGCTGTTAAGATGGTCGTTGGCCTTAAGGATAGTACAGGTTCCTTGACAAAGTCCAGGTCAGGGATCCTGGAGGTCGTGAGGTCTTTTTATGCTGAACTTCTTGGGAGGAAGGAGCTTGACCGAGACAAGATGGAAAGCTTTTTGGACTCTATTCCAGGTCTAAATGGTGGAGATGTCCCTTTGATGAATTTGACAGAAGAGATCACAGTTGAAGAGGTGACGAGGGCAATTGAACAGCTTGCCATCAAGAAGTCACCTGGACCGGATGGTCTGACGGCTGAGTTTTACAAAGCCTTTAAGTCTATTCTGGCCCCACATTTGGTAGAGATTTTTAACAGTTGTCTTGCTGAGGGGGTGCTTCCCCCTTCCATGAGACACTCAGCTGTGATTCTTCTTTCAAAAGGTAAAGATCCTTCGATGATTGAGAATTGGCGCCCCATCAGCCTTCTCAATGTCGATAGAAAGGTGCTGGCGAAGATACTTTTCTGGCGCCTATCGGCAGTAGCAGAGTCTTTGCTTTCTCGCCATCAGCACTGTTCGATCCAGGGTAGGAGCACCTTCACAGCGGTTTTAGCTGTCCGGGAGGCCTTGGAGCAGTGCAGGGCTGCAGGCTGGGGAAAGTATCTACTGGCATTGGATCAGGCAAAGGCTTTCGATCGTGTCAACCATGAGTACCTGTGGTTGCTCTTTAGTAAGTACGGTCTGCCGGGTGGTTTTGTCGGTTGGTTAAAAGTTTTGTATAAGGGGGCAGAAAGCTTCCCTCTTGTTAATGGTTGGGTTGGACAGTCCTTTGAGGTTGGTTCTGGGGTGCGCCAGGGTTGTCCGCTGAGTCCCCTGCTCTATGTGTTTGCAATCGACCCCTTCATCAGGAGGCTAGAGAGCAGCATGTTGTGTGGGGTAGAAGTGGGAATCCCGGGTGAGCCGCCTTTGAGGGTTGTTGCCTATGCGGATGATGTGTCAGTGATTGTCACTGGGACAGATGAAGCGGAGGAGGTGGTCTCTCTGACATCACGGTACTCTGAAGCATCAGGCTCCAAGATCAATCAGGAAAAGAGTGAAGTTTTTTGGATGGGAAAGGAAGGTGAGGGGTTTGATCTCCCGGACACCTTTCCAGTGCCCCAGGAAAAAATTAAGATATTAGGCATTGAATTTGGACCTTGCGATTATGGCCTCAAAAACTGGGAAGGCAGGCTGGAAGTTGCCAATACTAAGGTGGTCAGCTGGAAGAGATGGAAGTTATCTCTGAGGGAAAGGGTTGATCTGATTAAGACTTACCTGATACCGATCTTCTTGTATGTCAGCCCTGTCTGCATCTTGCCAGTGTCTCTCTATGCTAGGATCTATAGTGTGTTCTTCCAGATGCTGTGGGGGAACAGACTGAACCCCATCAAGAGGAATGTCACCTATCTATCCAGGAGGGAGGGTGGCTTAGGTATGGTCAACCCCGTTCTTTTCTTTTCACTGCTATTTCTCAAGTTTAACATTGGTAGTATGCTTGCAGTGGAACCTCCTGGATGGGCAGGCATGTTTAGATCTTGGTTTAGGCCTTTTCTGCGACTTTGGGAAGAAGGTGGCCAAGTGAAGAATCTCAGGGGTCATCGTGGTCAGCTCCCAGCCTATGTCGCTCCGTGTCTGAAGTTGCTGCGGCAGTGGCGACTGTCGGCTGAAGATCTCAGATCCGCTCCGAGGAAAGTCCTTATGAGCCGAGTCTTGAGTGAAGTCTTTCATGACCCACTGGCCTTAAGGGATTGCCCAGGCCCAATTTTGAGGGAAGGGTTAAGATTGATTAATTTGGCTAGAGTCCCCCTTAAATTCAGGGATCTGGCCTGGTTGTGCTTCCACGGGAGGCTCTATGTTCGGGGCAATTTGAAATTCCGCAGTGGGATGGATCGTGGTTGTCCTCGGGAGGAATGTGCAGGTGAGGAGGAGACTATGGACCATTTTCTGCTTCGTTGCCCTTTTAACATAGAGGTATACAAACAGGTTGGGCGGGCCCTCTGTGTTCCTTTCCTCTCCAGGCTGGGTTATGCTGAGTGGGTGTACGGAGCATTCAATACTGGTGGGGGCTTTTGTTTAGATACACTTTTTTTAGTTAGTTTAGTAGTCCGTTATTACACATGGAACGCACGGTGTCAGGTCACCCTTCGGCGTAAAATCCTTCCTGTTCAGGTGGTGGTGTGTGACATTCTGCATGAGGTGGGGAAGATTCGGGCGCTTGAGAGAGACAAGTGGGGTCACAGGGCTTGGCTGAAGGCGTGGAGGGGTTTCAAGCCTCCCTGACTGCCAGGAGTCTCTTTCCCGGGTGTGGCTTTCTGTCTCTTATCACCCTAGATTTTTTCTTAATGTTCAGTTTTTGATAAATGGCTGCATACATAGGTGATGGGTTGTGCCTCTTAGGCCCTCTCTGCTGCTTTATGTAAATAGTTTTCTAAGAATGTTGGAAGTGGATTATGTATATATTGTATATATTCTGCACATGGATGTGAATTCCTTTGTTTTTTTCTGTTGGAATATTGTACTATAGTTCTGTTTTTTTACTTTTGTATAAAATATGTTGCTTGATTCTTTTCAATAAAAGATCAATAGTGCCCCATTATTGGTGTCATTGGGAGGAATAGTGTTCTATCCTTGATATTAGTGAGAGGAATAGTGCCCCATCATTGGTACTAGTGGGAAGAAAAGTGCCCCATCCTTGGTATCAATGGAAGGAATTGTGCCCCATTGTTGGTTTCAATGGAAGGAATAGTGCCCCATCCTTGATATTAGTGGGAGGAATAGTGCCCCATCATTGGTGTCAGTGGGAGGAATAGTGTCCCATCATTGGTGTCAGTGGGAGGAATAGAGCACCATCATTGGTATCAGGGGGAGGAAAAGTGCCCCATTTTTGGTATCAGTGGGAAGAATAGTGTCCCATCGTTGGTATAATTGGTGGGGAAGAAGAGTGCCCCATTGTTGGTGTCAGTGAGAGGAATAGTGTCTTGTATAAGTGAGGAAAAGTACCCCAGGGGCCAGATAAATGCGAGCAAAAAGCCACATCCACCCCGCACCCCCCACCCCCTCGAGCTGCGGGCTGCAGATTGGAGACCACTGCTATAGAGGAATTGACCAACGTGAAATTTGAATGGCCTATGTAAGTTAAAGTGAAAGTTCAGTCAAATCCTAACTATACTTAATCCTGCTCCCACTTTATTATAAGCCTGTTCTAACTACCCTGTAAAGGAAAGATGTCTATACTTACCTACACTGAGGGCGTTCTGGTCTGGTCACATGATCTCTCCAGCGGCAGTGAAGAAGAGACATCGCCGGAGCCTGGGCAGTGACATCACCCGTGGGCTTACTATAGGTATTCCCAGGGCTTTTTTTCTCAGAGAATAGGTGCAGGAACTCCCCCTTCTGAGTTTTCTTGTCTCCACCCCCTACCCACCTCTGAGCAACGTCCCTTGGTTCCACCCCAACCCACCTCCCAGTACCGCCCCTTTTAGAGACTACAGAATAGAAACTACAGAACCAAGTATAACTTTTTGGTGATAAGTCATTTGATCCCCCAGCAGCCAGCATCAATAGACTCTTCAGCACACCCCAGCTCCTCTTGCCATTACACACAGTCAATGCTAGAGGGTGCCAGAACTGCGTTCCCCCGTGTTCCTACTGAAAAAAAAGCCCTGGGTATTCCATTGTCGGATGCCCCTCTTCTATGCTGAAGCCGGTGCTGGGACACAGACGATCAACCCAGAGTGCCCTCAGCATAGGTGGGGGCGGGTTTAGGTATAGTAAGCATTTGATTGGACTTCCACGTTAATAAAAAAAATGATGCCAACTTTTGCATTATTTTCAGTACAGCCCTTGTATATCGTCACCTTCTCATCAGATTGGATGTCCTACCTGTTGATGAGTTTTCAGAATAATCTTCTTTGGGGACGTTCCCAGTCCTGTGTCTCTGTAAGTCCTCCGCGCTGGTGACTCTCCATGTGTTATTATTTTGGGCAGAAGAATATTCCAGACTGCAGTGAGATTCAAAATTGCAATCAAAATCTGAAAAACACAAATATTGAGAACAATTTCAGTGTTGGGAGTCCATATGGTGCACAGCTAATACAATGAGATGAAAAAAAATGAAATACAAAATGTGCAATTTAAAAAAAAAAAAGAAAGAAGAATGCTGAAGTTCAACAAAACTGGCATTCCTCCCCATGGGGACATAAATAAACTCATCTAAATTGTAATGTTCGGAATACCAGTTTATCAGCGTCTTAAAGGTGCAGCCTAGCAAAAAATTGAAAATCAAAGTGAATCTATTTGAATTTGTGACAATTCAGCCAAAACAGCATTTGTGAGGTCGGGTACAGAATTTGGATGAGAAGACCTGGATCACGTTTGGTGTTCAAATTCATCCTAAAGGTGTTCAGGAGGGTTGAGGTCAGGGTTCTGTGCAGAACACTCAGGTTCCTCCACGCCAAACTGGTCAACCCATGTCATAATGGAGCTGATCCACACTGGTTAAACCATTACTTTTATGGAGCTAACCCACACTGGTCAAACCATGTCTTTATGGAGCTGACCCACACTGGTCAAACCATGTCTTTATGGAGTTGATCCATCCCGGTTAAACCATGTCTTTTATGGAGCTAACCCACACTGGTCAAACCATGTCTTTATGGAGCTGATCCATCCTGGTTAAACCATGTCTTTTATGGAGCTAACCCACAATGGTCAAACCATGTCTTTATGGAGCTGATCCACTCTGGCCAAACTATGTATTTATGGAGCTGGCCCACTCTGGTCAAACCATATCTTTATAGAGCTGACCCACACTGGTCAAACCATGTCTTTATGCCTCAGTCTTTATACCATGTCTCAGCTCCATAAATGCACACTGGTCAAACCATGCATTTATGGAGCTGACCCACACTGGTCAAACCATGACTTTATGGAGCTAACCCACAATGGTCAAACCATGTCTTTATGGAGCTGATCCACTCTGGCCAAACTATGTATTTATGGAGCTGGCCCACTCTGGTCAAACCATATCTTTATAGAGCTGACCCACACTGGTCAAACCATGTCTTTATGGAGCTGACCCACAATGGTCAAACCATGTCTTTATGGAGCTGACCCACAATGGTCAAACCATGTCTTTATGGAGCTGACCCACAATGGTCAAACCATGACTTTATGGAGCTGACTCACAATGGTCAAACCATGTCTTTAAGGAGCTGACCCACTCTGGTCAAACTATGTCTTTATGGAGCTGATCCACACTGGTCAAACCATATCTTTATAGAGCTGACCCACTCTGGCCAAACTATGCCTTTATGGAGCTGACCCACACTGGTCAAACTGTGCCTTTATGGAGCTGACCCACTCTGGCCAAACTATGCCTTTATGGAGATGACCCACTCTGGTCAAACCATGTCTTTATGGAGCTGACCCACTCTGGCCAAACCATATCTTTATTGAGCTGACCCACCCTGGCTAAACTATGCCTTTTATGGAGCTGACCCACACTGGTCAAACCATAATTGTACGGAACTGTCATTGTACACAGGGGTACAGTCATGCTGGGACAGGAAAGGGTCTTCACCAAACTACTACCAAAAGGTTTGAAGAGAACAATTGCCTACAATGTGTTTGTATGATGTAGTATAAACAGGACCCTTCACTGGAGACACCTGAACTCAGTCCTGAACTCTACCACTAATGGTGAAAGATTCATCCAAGTCTTTGAACCCACCTCTGGGTTATTGAGTCCAGGTGTCTTCAGTGAAGGCTCCTGTTAGTACAACATCATACAAAGGACATTGTAGACAATTGTTCTCTTCAAACCTTTTGGTAGTAGTTTGGTGAAGACCCTTTCCTGTCTCAGCATGCCTGTGCCCCTGTGTACAATGCCAGCTCCATACAGTGTGGATCAGCTAAACTTTTTTGGTAACAGTTTGGTGAAGACCCTTTAATTTCCAGCATGACTGTGCCCCTGTGTATAAAGTCAGCTCCATAAAGACATGGCTTGATCAGTTCGGTGTGGAGGAAATCGAGTGTTCTACACACAGCCCTGATCTTAACCATACTGAACGCCCTTGGGACGAAGGTTGTATGCACAGGGCCATTGTGTTCTTTTTTTCTGTGAATGGGTATGTACAGTATATACTGTATATACTCGTTAACATGGGTGAGAGTGGTATATGGGAGCCCCCTTATGATAAAAGGTGGCTCTCAGATTCAGATAAGCCCCCTGCCTGCAGACCCCCACAACCATCAGCCAGGGTTGTGGGCAGGAGAACCATGTTCTCATTAATATGAGGACAAGGTGCTTTTCCTCACGTGGAGGGTATGTGTCCTGGTATGGTTCAGGTAGGGGGCATATACTCATGTCCCCCTTTTTCTAGGCTTTTTGGCATTAGAATGCCGTGGAAGATCACTGTACAATGCTCAAATCGAACCCTGGGCAGATTGGCTCAACACTAGTGCTAATGGCTTGTCCACCTAAGAGGTCCAGCCCTCCTAGAATACACATTTATTTTATTAAAACATTTGAAATGCCAATAACATGATAAATCTTATCTGAGATTTTAGTGATTTGGATTTAGTTAAGAACTATAGCGAAAGATTTTGTTTAGTAAACCTTACGTTGAAGAGCGTTTGGGCATCAGAAGGTCACCGGACTGAGCGTATCACAAAGAAACCAGGGATTGGAAATCCATTATCTCTAAATGGCTCTTTCTCAATTATATCTGCAAGCTTTTAACCCCATATCCATCAGCAATCAGCGGTGCCTGAAATCACGGCCATTTCTAAATAAAAAGCAGCCCATTAATAGGCCGATTAATGATTCATATCTGTCGGGTGCTATTAGGCCAGGCGAGTTTGCCTTTAATTATATTGACAGTCTAATGAATTTAGCGATAATAGGCTGCAGATTGTCTAACTCAGCAATCGGGGAAAGTTCCTCATTACCAGATAATGGTTGTTAAGAAAAAAGAACTGAACTAAACTTTTTATTCTTACCAAGAATCCGTACAAAGCGTTGGGACCATAAGGTTTGTCATATATAAAATACGTCCCCCCCATCCCCCTTTATTGCCGGGTATTTAACGTGACACGTTCCATGCAGATTTTCAGGTATCCGGAATTAATCAGCGGTTCAGACTTGACATGATTATGTTTTTATCCTATATAAAGCCTTTTGTCTCTATTACTTCGCCATCTAATGTCATCCCGAGAGTCTCGTAAGAATGTGGGAACGCCACCCTCCATATACCCCGCTGACGCATTTTTTGTTATCTTTTTACTATTTTTAATTCGTTACTTTTAGTGTTCTATATTTCATCGTTCAGAAATCCCATCAGGGAAGAGCTAATGGGAACGTGTCGGCTCTAAGTGGGCCGTATCCCATGTTAATCGCAACATCCCCGGATAACGTGGCGAATTGCTCTTCTTATATATCTTCAGCAGCAGTACCGGGCTATGAGGCCGGTTATAGCAGAGGCATCCGGAGTGTAATTCCCGGACTGTCACAGCTGGTTTGTGGGTAGGTGCAGCATGATGCGACCAGCAGAGAACACATGGAGTCCAAGTGCAGAAACAGGAATATAAGGCCCGTACACACGTACCGATCGTCGGCATACAAACGTCGGCGGACGAAAGATCTGCCGATTGTACGCGTGTTAGTATGGTGCCTCCGACAGATGTCTGCGCACAATCCGCGGACAAAAGTCTTTCTTGCAAACATGAAAATTTTTGTCTGCGGACACCAGAACGGACGATTGTTCGCCTGTCAGTACAGAATTCGGCCGACAGACCGCAGATTTGCAAGACTGGGCATGCTCAGAAAATTAAAAACACAGGGAAAGTTAACCATTACATGACATCACTTCTGCAGTCAGCTGAAGTCTGCAGACAAAATTCTTGTGCTGTCCTTGTGCTGTCTTTGCACTTTTCAACAGACACCGACATCCCGGGGAGAAAAGAAGAACATTTGTATGCCGACCATCGGTACGTGTGTACGGGCCTATATGGTAACAGAAGTCCAGCACTACACAACAGACACCGCAGGAAGGCAACCTGGCCAGGAACACTCACAAGTTGTAACAGTGATGAAACAGTAGATTGAAGACTCAGAGGTGCGGAAAGCGTCTGTTTTGAGGAGCGTAATGCGGCCTACCTGGTCCCTACCCAAATGGGGAGGCTTTCAGGAAAGGTGGCGCATCCCTGCACTTCTCTATCCCTACAGAACTTTTTCTTGATGCTAAAAACTGACCCTAACAGACAGGTAACCTGCCCCTACACTGCCACTCCGAAGAATGCACACCAAACCCGGGAGCTAGGGTCTTAAATAGACTTTGCCTGACCTAAGATGGCCACCAAAGTCCCATGGGGTGCAAGCATCCAATCGGATAGGTTCTCCTTGACCTCCTCCCCCTCAACTTCCTCCTCCATCTGCATTGCAGCTGTGGACAAGCGCCACCTGCAGTGGAGAAAATAGAATGCACCTGCCTACACTCCCCCCTCCCCCCCCTGTTTGAGTGATTTTGTCCTCGGGATCATAACACAGTAAAGAGCAACATGAAAACTGCAATAAACATGGTTAGGGCAATGGCAACAGCATCTCAAACAACATAATTTGTTTGTTTTTTTTGCAGGCAGTTGCCCGGTTGGACCACAGTGGGAGCTGAACCTCGCTGTCCTCTGTGTAATCACTGTTTAGGTTGACATCTTCTGTCTGTGACTCTGAAACCTTAGGAGGTTGTGGGTCAACAGGGTCAGCCAAGGTTGACCCCTCTGAAGAATCCAGACCATTAGCAGGGCCCGCAGAGGCTTCTGGACTGTCCACAGGCACTGTGCTGTGGCTTCATTTTTCCGAATCTATGGGAGCTGGAGGTTCTAGCAAGAGAGGGGGCAGATAGCATTTTTCAGGGACTTCTTGTACTGGTGGAACATCCATGGAGTCTTGGTCCTCTCTATCTTTGGCAGGCATGGTGGAACAATCGCCACTTAACAGGAAGGGTCGCTAGAGGTTGCAGCAGAGAAACCTCTTAATGGGGTTGAGACCCTCTGAGACCATATCGTACACTGGAGTTGGGCTGCTTCTCTACCCAATAGGGGATGTGCTCCCACTTGGGATCCAGCTTACTACCTCTTTCCCTTCCAGTGTTCTTCACCAAACCTGGGTCCAGATGTTGGACATGGTCCTCAATTGTTTCGGAGGAAAATATGATATCGTCCAGGTAGATGAGCACAGTCTCAAAGTTGAAATCTCCCAAGCATCCAGCGGCGGGCGGGTTCTCCTAAGTCCCGGCGGCGCGTCTCCTCCAGTCCTCCCACACCCGCCTCCTCCTCGGCCAATGGCATGGGGTTTACCTTGCGGCCAATCAGGAAGCGCGTATCGGATGCGCTTCCTGATTGGCCAGGAGGAGGATCGGTGTGACAATACCGAATTTTCATTTGCTATTGTCACACAATGGGAGGGCTTGGGGCGCACTACTCTGCGCCCCGGCTCCACCCTTTGCATCACCCTATCAGAGCCTCTGGCTCTAATCAGGTGATTAAAAAAAAAACCCATTAAGCTCCATGCGTCCGGCGCCTCTGCATGCAGATTAGGGGGCCCGATGCATGGGTGGGGGAGCGGCGCCCCTGCGCCCTCAATACACCGGCCACCACTGCATCTCTTCATCAGGCATTGGAACACACTGGGGGAATTGCTCAGTCCGAAGAGCATGCAATTAAATTCAAATAGTCCCATTGCTGTGATAAAAGCAGTCTTTTCACAGTCCTGGTCTCTCACTGGGTCTTGTCAGTAGCCACTCACCAGATCAAGGGCAGAGAAAAGCTTGATCCAGTGCCATGAGCGACGACTCCTCCCTAGGCAATGGGTAGGCTTCCCAGTGGGTACAGGCATTTAGTTTGTGGTAATCTACACGTAATCGCAACCTCCATTCCTTCTTTTGTACCAGGACAACAGGGGTGGCCTATTAGCTGAGGCTCTCCAAAATTAACCCACTCTGTAGCATGCTGCCCTTGACCTCCTGTCATAGGGCTGAGAGAATATGATGATACTGCTCCCGGATAGGTGGTGCGCCCCCCCCCCCCCCGTATGAATTGGGTGGTTGATGGCCTCTGTACATCCATAGTCCTCAGTGCTGATAGCAAAGACCAGTAGGTGCTTCTCCAGTAGTTGATGGAGTAGCCACTGTTGGAGTAGAGGATAATCCCAGAAAGGAATGGCCAGCTGTTCCGGCAGTAATTTATATTGTGGCTGATTCAAGGATGACATGGCTGCATGTAATGGCATGCAAATGGCTTCTATTCCTGGCTGGGCTTCTGAGATGCAGTGGCGGAGCACCACATTGAGGTTTGCTATTGTGGTATGATTTGGGAGTGGGATCAGGGAGGTCCCCAGATTAATAGGCTGAGCCAACATCTTCCATTTGTGGACCTTGGATAGGGTGAGGGTGACCAGCCACTCTCCCAGTGTCACTAGGTCTTTGCGTGGCTCCACCATTACCGTGGCCCCTTGCAGTTTCTTGTGAGCCACAAGGTATAGGGAGTAGGCTACCTCTTGGAGGAGGGGGAGGGGGGGCATACGGACAATTCCCAAATGCCCTCATGCTCAGAATGATAGGTGCTGCTGAGCTCACTGGGCTGCGAGTCACCACAACCCCTACTCATTCCACTACCTGGTCCTCTATCTGTATCTTCACCCGGGTAACACCTTCCACCAGGATGGGCAGGTTGTTGGCCACCTTAAGCGACAGCCAAGACAGATCCAGCTCGTCCCGCGTGCCAAACCGCTGGACATAGTGGAGCAACAATAGACCCCTTCCCCAGCAACAATAGGTCCCCCCCGAGCAACTCCAGATCCTCCCTAGCAACAGTAGTCCCCTGGAGCAACAACAGACCTCCTCAACAGCAACAACAGCCTCTCCCTCAGCAACATAAGACCCCCAGACAGGGTTGCCAACTGTCAGTAAGTTTACAGTTTGTAAAATCTGTAATTTTTGCATCAGTCCATGAATTTCTGTAACAGATATTCATGGACAGATGCAAAAATTACGGATTTTAAAAACTGTTTGTGAATTTACTGCCAGTTGGCAACCCTGCCCCCAGAGCAACCATAGATCCCAAACCAGCAACAATAGACCCCCCCCCCCCACGCACACACACACACACACACACACACACACAACAGCAGAACCCCCACCAACAATAAATCACTTTCAGCAACAATAGACCCTCCCCAACAAAAATAGACCCCCCCAGCAACAATAGGCACACTCCCAGGAACGAATATCCTCCAGTAGCAAAAGATCCCCAACCATCAACAATAGCCAACAAAATAAGACCTCCAGAGCAACAGTAGACCTCCCACCAGCATCAACAGAACCTCACCCACAACAGTAGATTTCCCGAGCAACACAACACATCACCACCCCCCCCCTTCCCCCAGTGACAATAGATCTCCCAGCAATCAGTATCAATAGACAGTTCAGCACTAAACACATGGATGAGCAAGTTTGGGGTGGAGGAACTTGACTGGCCTGAAACCCGATAGAACACCTTTGGAATGAATTAGAGCAGAGACTGCGAGACAGGCCTTCTCATCCAACATCAGTGCCTGACCTCACACATGCAATTCTGGAAGAATGGTCGAACATTCCCATAGACACACTCCTAAACCTTGTGGACAGCCTTCCCAGAAGAGTTGATGTTATTATAGCTGCAAAGGGCGGAGCCAACTCAATATTGAACCCTACGGACTAAGACTAGGATGCCATTAAAGTTCATGTGTGTGTAAAGGCAGGCGTCTCAATACTTTTGACATTATAGTGTATTCAATTTAATTCTGACACAGTCTATTTAATGCTACAAAGGTGTTTCTACAAACTATCATAGCGAGCGTGCAGATTAAAAACTGGGGGGCAATTAATAGAATCCAATTTTAATTTCCCCGTCGTTACACAAAGTCCCATTAAAAATTCTAATTTTGTGTTTCAGCGCTCCATCATAATAATGTCCCAAGGACCCGGATCTCGGTGTCGGAATTGTCATTCCAATAAATGAGAGAGCCGGAGCGGAAGTCTGGGCGCTCCTTCCAGCCGCTGTACTTATTTCTCCGTGACACGGAGCCGCCAGCTCGGTATTGCTATTTAGTTTGCCATTACAGCGCCGTATTCATCACGTCTGGAAGTCATTGCCTCCCAGCCAGGCGAAATTAAATCCACTCGTTTTATGGAGTATTTTGATAACCCGCTCCCCGCGGCAGATAAAATGTTTGATTTAAAAACTCCAATATGGAGGCAAAGTTTGTCAGCCATAATGAACGGGGCGCTCATTATTATGGAAATGTACCGGCATGAGCGAAACGCGACGTTGGTGAGATAACATGTTATGTCTTCATTTCCACCCCAGTAAAGTGCATTATAAATGAGCGCGGTGTACGGCCAGGCGCTGCTCCGGTTTTTAGATGGCGCCACTTACACTCTCAGGTATCACCGCAATTTATGGGCTCGTAGAATGTTCTCTCATCTCACTGTAATAAGGCCATTAGATCTGTTTAATGGCGGGAAATTAGACCGGGAACACGCCTATAAAAAGGAATTGCTTACATGTTTCCTTAAAGGTAATTTCATTTCATACCGAAAATAGAATTTTAACTACTAAGGCCCCTTTCCCACTTTCGTTATTTGGGACTACAAAGTCGCATGACAAGTCTTACCCCATGATATCCAATGAGTACCATTCATATCTATGCAACTTCAAGGTAGTCCTTGCACTACTTTGGTCCGACTTTGATGCAACTTGAGGTCCATAGACTTCAAGGTTACACAGGCATTGCTTCAAGTTGCGTCAAAGTCACGTCACTTTCAGGTCATACACTTTAAGGCGTCTTAAAGTGATACTAAACCCACACTGCTTAAGCACTTACTGACCGCCCCACGTATATATATATACTGTATATATATATATATATATATATACAGTATCTCACAAAAGTTAGTACACCCCTCACATTGTTGTAAATATTTTATTATATCTTTTCATGTGACAACACTGAAGAAATTACACTTTGCTACAATGTAAAGTAGTGAGTGTGCAGCTTGTATAACAGTGTTAATTTGCAGCCCACTCAAAATAACTCAACACACAGCCATTAATGTCTAATCCGCTGGAAACAAAAGTGAGTACACCCCTAAGTCAAAATGTCCAAATTGGGCCCAAAGTGTCAATATTTTGTGTGGCCACCATTATTTTTCAGCACAGCCTTAACCATCTTGGTCATGAAGTTCGCCAGAGCTTCACAGGTTGCCACTGGAGTCCTCTTCCACTCCTCCATGACTACATCACGGAGCTGGTGGATGTTAGAGACCTTGTGCTCTTCCCCCTTCCACTTGAGGATGCCCCACAGATGTTAAATAGGGTTTAGGTCTGGAGACATGCTTGGCCAGTCCATCACCTTTACCCTCAGCTTCTTTAGCAAGGCAGTGGTCGTCTTAGAGGTGAGTTTAGAGTCCTTATGTCTAAGAAGGGAGGGGATCATGGTCTGCTTCAGTATGTCCCAGTACATGTTGGCATTCATGGTTCCCTCAATGAACTGTAGCTCCCCAGTGCCAGCAGCACTCATGCAGCCCCAGACCATGACACTCCCACCACCATGCTTGACTGTAGGAAGACACACTTGTCTTTGTACTCCTCACCTGGTTGCCGCCACACTCTCTTGACAGCATCTGAACCAAATAAGTTTATCTTGGTCTCATCAGACCACAGGACATGGTTCCAGCAATCCATGTCCTTAGTCTGCTTGTCTTCAGCATATGTTTGCGGGCTTTCTTGTGCATCATCTTTAGAAGAGGCTTCCTTCTGGGACGACAGCCATGCAGACCAATTTGATGCAGTGTGCGGCGTATGGTCTGAGCACTGACAGGCTGACCCCCCACCCCTTCAACCTCTGCAGCAAGGCTGGCAGCATTCATAAGTCCATTTCCCAAAGACAACCTCTGGATATGACGCTGAGTACGTGCACTCAACTTCTTTGGTCGACCATGGCGAGGCCTGTTCTGAGTGGAACCTGTCCTGTTAAACCGCTGTATGGTCTTGGCCACCGTGCTGCAGATCAGGGTCTTGGCAATCTTCTTATAGCCTAGGCCATCTTTTTGTAGAGCAACAATTCTTTGTTGTTCAACATGGAGACAAGGTGCTTTGTGGTTTATGAGGGCAAGCATGCCCCATGTTGAGGGCAAGCAGACTGGTATGGCTGCATGCTCTGATAAGGGTCTGGTATGGATTTTGGAGGGGACCCCACGCCGTTATTTTTTTTAATTTTGGCGTGGAGTTCCCCTTCAACTCTATACCAGACCCTAAGTGTCCCCCAAGATTTTTTACCCCAATTTTTTTTTATTGCATTTTCTTTTTACAATATTTTTTTTTAAATTCAGCTCTCAGCACGGAAGCTTTAACAACCTACTGACTGTGCGCTTGGGAAAGTCCCGGGAAAGTTCAGGTGTTAGGCGAGTACATGAATAGGCAATGTTAAGGCTAAACTTATGCTTGGCCCAAACCGTTCACCCATCCCGAGTGGTGCCTGAAACTAGAAAAATTGGGCCTTGGGTGTTGGTGGTGCCGTAAACCAAAAACATTGTTGGAAGCTAGCATATTCAAGATTCAGGAATAGGATTGGCAGCATAGGCAGTCTTCAAGGGATCCCAGATCCCTAGCAAATTCAGTCGGTTACATCAGCATCAGGGGCTTGATAGCTGCTGTTGATCCAGGACTGATCCATTTTGATAAATGTCAGCCGGTCACCAGAGTCTGTGGACAGACGCACTCTTTTATCCATCACAAAACCTCCAGCAGCCCTGAATGTCCGCTCGGAAAGCCCGCTGGAAGCAGGACAGGCCAGTAGCTCGATTGCACATTGAGCAAGTTCTGACCAGTGGTCCTTCCTCAAGAACCAGTAATCCAGTAGTTGCTTAGCTTGAAAGGTCTCCAAGTCTGCTCTTGCCCCTAGATAATCCTGCACCATATGCTGCAGATGCTGCTGATGGTTGCTTAAACCTAACAGTCTTGGGCGCTAAAGACTAAAGAATTGTTTAAAGGCATCAGTCAGCCGGCCGCCTTCTCTACCAGTCCTCCTTTGACTGAACGAAGCCTCGGAAACACATTGTTCAGGAAATGGTAACCTCCCAGTGTCTGGAAAGGTGTTACACAAATTTTTCTTCAAGGCGTCCTCAAGATGTTTCATCCTCTGCGAAGGCAGGATGAGCTCTGCAACTTTACCCTTGTAACGTGGATTAAGAAGGGTTGCCAACCAGTAATTATCCCTCTCCTTGATACCACAAATACTCGTGTTCTTTCGCAGACTTTGCGTAAGTTTGAGGAGGCATGAGATTCTGAATCCTCTGGGTCACTAAGGATGACATTGTCAGGAGCAACCTCTCCCCAGCCACGTAAAAGTCCTGGGGTTTCTGGGGAATGAAAACCATCCCTTGAAATCTGCTGTATGTTACCCTCTACATCCATGCTGCCACAATCCTCCTCCTCCTCTTCCTCCTGTGTGTTTTGTGGACCCGTAGGAATTGTATCTGCATAAAAGGGGCCTTGTGAGGAAAGGAAGTCTTCCTCTTCCTCCCACTGTTCTGCCTCAAATGCCCTGTCCATAATTCCACGAAAAGTGTGCTCCAGCAAGAAGACTAGAGGGATAGTGTCACTGATGCATGCATCGTCGCGGCTCACCCTCCTTGTGGCCTCCTCAAATGGTGACAGGACAGTGCATGTATCCTTTATCAGCAGCCACTGGCATTGTCAAAAGAAGCCAAGCTTCCCTGAGCCTGTCCTTGTGCTATACTCACACAGGTACTCATTGATGGCCCTCTGCTGTGTGCAGCCACTGTTGAGTTTCACAAATGAAGCGGTTGGTGGGCAGGTTGAATTCCAGTTGAATGTCAGCCAGCCAAGCACTGGCATTGTAGGACTGCCAGAAATGGCCACAGACCTTTCTGGCCTGCCTCAGAAGATCCTGTAAGTGGGGTACCTGTTCCGGGAAACGCTGCACCACTAAATTCAGGACATGTGCAAAGCATGGAACATGTGTCAAGTGTCCCTGTCAGAGAGCGGAGAGAAGATTGGTGCCATTGTTGCGTACAACCATTCCTGGCTCAAGCTGCCATGGCGTCAGTCACCTCTGAGCCTGCCCCTGCATAGCTGACAGCATTTCTGCCCGGGTGTGTGGCTCCTGTCCCCTAGACAGACCAACTGAAGCACTGCATGACATATTTTAGCCTGCCTGCTTGCGTAGTCCCTTGAATGCTTAGGGAGCACTGCTGGTTCAGAGGACAATTCAGCAGAAGAAGCCATAGACAAAGAACAAGAGGAGGGGTGGAGCAGACAGATGTGGCAGAATCACCACCAGCTTTTTGGAGGCGTGGTGGCAGAACAAGCTCCAGCACTGAACCCTGTCCTCCATCCTTCCCAGCTGCCAACAGAGTTACCCAGTGCACCGTGAAGAAAATGTAATGTCCCTGACCTTGCCTGCTGGACCATTAGTCAGCAATAATGTGAACCTTCCTGCTGACCGCTTTGTCCAATGAGACCAAAACATTGCCTTCCACATGATGGTACAGAGCTGGAATTGCCTTACGTGAAAATACATTTCTTTTTGGAACCTGCCACTGGGGTACAGCACATTCCACAAATTCACGAAATGGGGCAGAGTCTACCAGATGAAAAGGCAGCCGTTGTAGTGCTAGCAGTTTGACCAAGCTAGCATTTAGACGCTGAGCATGTGGATGGCTGGGACAGTATTTTTTTTTACGGTTCAGCAACTAGGGTAGTGAAATTTGCCTGGCTGTGAAATCAACAGGTGTACTGCTAGCAGATTGGGTGCAAGTACCTGTGGCACCCATTGCTATACCATCATCCCTCTCAGTACAGGTTTTTGAGAAGACTTGAGGTATAGTAGGGGTAGAGATCCCAGATGAGGAGCAAGGAGAAGTCTGCATTTTATTATGATGTGGGTCTTTCAGGTGCTCTTACCAGCGGACTGCATGGCAGGTCGTCATATGTCTTGTCAAGCATGTGGTGCCAAAGCGGCTGGTGTTCTGGCCACGCTTGATCCTCTTCAGACAGAGATTGCAAAGAGCAACGCTGCAGTCTGCTGCGCATGTGTTGAAAAAAGCCCACACCAATAAACTTTTGGAAGTCAGCAGGAAGTTAGCAGCACCCTGCACCTATGGAGCTCAGTGGTGTGATGCAAAAGGGTGGCTGCCCTTAAGCCGGCCCCTGGAGGACATCGTGCCTCGTTGGAGTTGTTCCGCTTCCTCCTCACTTTCCTCCTCTATTCTGTCAGGCACCCATGTACAGTCAGTGACCTCATCATCGCTGGAGCAAACTTGGTTGTATGCTGCAGCTTTTGGTACATGACTGCTAATTTCTTGTGAGTCATTGTCACCCCCTCTCTCTAGGCTGACGTTATTCCCTTCCTCAACCCGGGAACCAACATCGAAGCATTCAAATCGCTGTGCATCCTCCAGCATCATGTAACTGACACTATGATCAAATTATTCAGGTGATTCCTCCGTGTATGATGGTGGGGCTGCAAAAGGAGTAGCTGTGGACAAGGAGCCTGTGGAATAGGTCGCTTTGCTAGCTGCAGTGGAAACTAGTATAAGCCTGGGTGACAGAGGATGAGGAGGATGAGGACGGCTTAGTTATCCACTCAAACTCTTCTGCATGTTGTGGCTCAATAACACGGCCAGTACCGGAAAAAAGGACAAGCGTGCTTTGCCTGCAGAGGATGCACCATGTCCAGGACCACCACTTTTCACTGAGGACACCGAGGCTGCTTCCCTCTTTTAGTTGCCTCTCCTTGTTGGCCTTTTGGACATGATGGGGATTTTTGGGGGGGTTTTTTTATAACTTTTTATTATAGAATGTGGGATGGAAATATGATGTTTGGGTGCAATACTTTTGTGCTTGGTGCACTATAACCCGTTTTATTATTGTTTTTTTTTTTTTTTAAATAAAGAAAAACTTAATAAAGCCAAAAAAAAAAAAAGAAATCCCTTGCTGATGCAGCAGGAATAGCATCTATGACGCAAAAGGGGGGACAGTAATTATGTCCCAAATTGTATTAGTGCTGCTGTGCCATGAAGTGCTGCTGTGCCATGAAAAAATTCAAAATAAAAAAAACACTGCTGAAGCAGAAAGAATAGCACCTGTGATGAAGAAGGGGGACAGCAATTATGCCCTAAATATTATTAGTGCTGCTGTGCCATGAAAAAACAAAACAAAAAAAGAAACCCACTGCTGACGCAGAAGGAATATCACCTGCGATGCAGAAGGGGGGGACAGCAATTGTACCCTAAATATTATTAGTGCTGCTGTGCCACAAAAACAAAAAACACTTCTGACACAGAAGGAATAGCACCTGCAATGCAGAAGGGGTGACAGCAATTATGGCCTAAATATTATTAGTGCTGCTGTGCCATTAAAAAACAAAAAAAAAACAAAAAAAAAAACACTGCTGACGCAGAAGGAATAGTACCTGTGATGCAGAAGGGGGGGGGGCAGCAATTGTACCCTAAATATTATTAGTGTTGCTGTGCCACGAAAAAAAAATAAAGAAATAAAAAAAAAACACTGCTGACGCAGAAGGTATAGCACCTGGGATGCAGAAGGGGGGACAGCAATTATGCCCTAAATATTATTAGTGCTGCCATGCCACAAAAAAAACCCACTGCTAAGGCAGAAGGAATATCACCTGCGACACAAAAGGGGGGACAGCAACTATGCCCTAAATATTATTAGTGCTGCTGTGCCATGAAAAAACAAAACAAAAAAAGAAACCCACTGCTGACGCAGAAGGAATATCACCTGGGATGCAGAAGGGGGACAGCAACTGTACCCTAAATATTATTAGTGCTGCTGTGCCACAAAAACAAAAAAACACTTCTGACACAGAAGGAATAACACCTGTGATGCAGAAGGGGTGACAGCAATTATGACCTAAATATTATTAGTGCTGCTGTGCCATTAAAAAACAAAAAACAAAAAAAAAAAAAAACCACTGCTGATGCAGAAGGAATAGTACCTGCGATGCAGAAGGGGGGGGGGGCAGGAATTGTACCCTAAATATTATTAGTGTTGCTGTGCCACGAAAAAATAAAGAAATAAAAAAACACTGGTGACGCAGAAGGTAGAGCACCTGGGATGCAGAAGGGGAGACAGCAATTATGCCCTAAATATTATTAGTGCTGCCATGCCACAAAAAAACCCCACTGCTAACGCAGAAGGAATATCTCCTGCGACACAAAAGGTGGGACAGCAACTATGCCCTAAATATTATTAGTGCTGCTGTGCCACAAAAAAAAAATCCCTGCTGACGCAGAAGTAATAGCACCTACGACACAGAAGGGGGAGTACCAATATTGCATTAACAGAACCTGATGCTGCAAAAAAAAGAATTGAAAAGGAAAAAAAAAATATCAATGAAAAAAAAAAATGGGATCAGTGGGTTGACACACACGTGTTGTATACACCAACACTTCAGTGGCCCCACTAGAATGTGTTGCACAAAAATCATAGCACAGCACTACACTTACTGCACTACACTGTGTTATACAAGAATCAGCACAGCACTACACTGACTGCAGCACATGTGTGAGTTCCTGGCAGTAGCCGTGTGTGTCCACTGAAATACATGGCACCCCTGAAGCCACACCACTGCTCACTCCTCCCACCTCCTAATAGACAGCTGTCTCAGCTTATCCCTACCCCCCTCTCTCCTCTACAAGCCGGAAGTTCTGGGAACGGCATGGATTGTGGAGGACCCAACAGTTGCAATATTGAACAGTAGGTATATTTTTGGAGATGGGGGTCTGTGAATGTGCTGAGGCATTTTTTACCTTAACGCTGTGAAAGATTTAGGGTAAAAAAAAAAAAAACACCAGGGGGTCTATTTATAAATGTTTGTTCTGCAAATATTTGAGCAATTTCACAGCTGCCACGAAAAATCTCTGTATTGTGTCTAATATCTGTATTTCCAATGACCATCCATATTTTCCTGAAATGCCTCAATCAGGAAAATACTGCATTATGACCAATAGATGGAGCTAACAACCATAGGAAATAAACATATTAGAAACAATACAAGGATTATTCATGGTGGCCGTGTGTATGTATTATAAATAGACCCTTTATCCTTTAGTACTACTATAATGCATTGGGTGTGCATCCTATAGATTTGCTTTTGTGGTCTATCGATCAGGGACTGCCACCTCCATCGGGGCGGGGTTCCTCGGGATTAGGTGACCCCCACAGACTGGAGGAACCAGCAGTGAATGAGATCATCTGCTCTCCATCCTACACTTTGGAGTTCTTTATAATTAATTTCCCTTGGCATCGCACTCGCAGTGTTTTTAGCCTTCTTAGTCCTTGTTGCTTCTCATTGCCAAAAGTCTTAAAAATAAAACTCCGTTCACCATAAAACCCGATTTCATCTTTTTCTCATCATGTTTCCTGAGCCGTCTTTTTTTCTTTGTTCTATCGGAATATCTTTGTCCTTCTGGCTGCACTTCAGGGCAGGAATTAAAGTGGAGCTCCAGTCTTTTTATTTTTTCCAGTCTTTTTATTATATACAGTGCATCTGGAAAGTATTGACTTTTTCCACATTTTGTTATGTTACAGCCTTATTCCAAAATGCATTCAATTCATTATTTTCCTCAAAAGTCTACAAACAATCCCCCATAATGACAATGTGAAGAAGTTTGTTTGAAATCTTTGCAAATTTATTAAAAATTTAAAACAAAAAAATCCCATGTACATAAGTATTCACACCCTTTGCTCAATACTTTGGTGAAGCTCCTTTGGCACCAATTACAGCCTCCAGTCTTTCTGAGTATGATGCTACAAGCTTGGCACTCCTATTTTTGGGCATTTTCTCCCATTCTTCTTTGCAGGACCTCTCAAGCTCCATCAGGTTGGATGGGGGAGGGCCGGTGCACAGCCATTTTCAGATCTCTCCAGAGATTTCCAAACGGGTTCAAGTCTGGGCTCTGGCTGGGCCACTCAAGGACATTCACAGAGTTGTCCCGTAGCCACTCCTTTGTTGTCTTGGCTGTGTGCTTAGGGTCGTTGTACTGTTAGAAGATGAACCTTCACCCCAGTTTGAGGTCCAGAGCGCTCTGGATCAGATTTTCATCAAAGATATCTCTGTACATTGCTGCATTCATCTTTCCCCTCGATCCTGACTAGTCTCCCAGTTCCTGCCACTGAAGAACATCCACACAGCATGAGGCTGCCACCACCATGCTTCACTGTAGGGATGGTATTGGCCAGGTGATGAGCGGTGCCTGGTTTCCTCCAGACATGACACTTGCCATTCAGACCAAAGAGTTTGTTTCATCAGGCCAGAGAATTTTGTTTCTCATGGGTCTGAGAGTCCTTCAGGTGCGTTTTGAAAAACTCCAGGTGGGCTGTCATGTGCCTTTTCCTGAGGAGCGTCTGACCACTCTACCATAC
This sequence comes from Pelophylax lessonae, assembly GCF_965119305.1. Classification (NCBI taxonomy): domain Eukaryota; kingdom Metazoa; phylum Chordata; class Amphibia; order Anura; family Ranidae; genus Pelophylax; species Pelophylax lessonae. The sequence goes on along the minus strand of NC_138770.1, from coordinate 679,078,313 downwards.
AGGCCTGGTTGGTGGAGTGCTGCAGAGATGGTTGTTCTTCTGGAAGGTTCTCCTCTCTCCACTGAGAAACGCTGGAGCTCTGTCAGAGTGACCATCGGGTTCTTGGTCACCTCCCTGACTAAGGCCCTTCTCCCCCGATCGCTCAGTTTGGTCGGATGGCCCGCTCTAGGAAGAGTTCTGGTGGTTCCAAACTTCTTCCATTTATGGATGATGGAGGCCACTGTGCTCATTGGGAACTTCAATGCTGCAGAAATTTTTCTGTACCCTTCCCCCGATCTGCGCCTCCATACAATCCTGTGTCGGAGGTCTACAGACAATGCTTTGGACTTCATGGCTTGGTTTGTGCTCTGACATGCACTGTTGGACCTTATATAGACAGGTGTGTGCCTTTCCAAATCATGTCCAATCCACTGAATTTACCACAGGTGGACTCCAATCAAGTTGTATAAACATCTCAAGGATGATCAGTGGAAACGGAATGCACCTGAGCTCAATTTTGAGGGTCATAGCAAAGGCTGTGATACTTATGTACATGGGATTTATTTCGTTTTTTATTTTTAATAAATTTGTAAAGATTTCAAACAAACTTCTTTCACGTTGTCATTATGGGGGATTGTTTGTAGAATTTTGAGGAAAATAATGAATTCATTCAATTTTGGAATAAGGCTGTAACATAAAATGTGGAAAAAGTGAAGCGCTGTGAATACTTTCCGGGTGCACTGTAAAAAGAACGGTGAAGGGTTAGATTTCCCCTCACTTCCTTTTGGGCTCCTGGGACAGGAAGTAAAGGGAATCTCCCCTTCGGGGACACAGACAGCAATGAAGATTTGGTTTAGAAGTTCAGGGAGTGGTGATTAAATCTTTCAGGTTTCTAAAGCCGTCAGCGTCCCATAAGGGAGATTTATTCTCAGTTCTGTCTTCTGTGCTCCATCCAAAACTACATCTTTTTCCAAATATATCATGAAAATCGTTTGCACTTTGTCACATTTCCATGAGATCGGTTCATGCGGACGCACATAGGGAAGGAGGCGATGGTTACAAAGTTACACTTTCTAACATATCATACCATACAGCTTAGTAGGTGCAGTTGGTTTCAGGATCCTAGTTCAGGTTGTGGTGTTTCCAGTTCAGTTCTTTCATATACTTTATATCCCTGGTGTCCCAACACACGGCCCACAAGCCACATGCGGCCCACAAGCTACTGGGCACCAGTTAGGCAGGTAAGTTGCAGCAGGGTGACTGGTGTTGCTCTCTGCACTCTCTGTACCTGGCATTGAAAGAAAGACTCTCCTGTGTGGTGGATAAAAGTCCCGACATGGGGAGAGAGAGAGCGGCACGGGAACGCATGATCAGGTAAGTGATCACCAAGGCAGGGGAGATGGGGGAGTTCACTTTTACTGCCATGATCACCAATGCACAGGGGGTGGGGTCAAATTTCATTGTCAGTGGCCACCAATATAAGGAGGGGGGGGGGTTATAGTACTGACACTAGTGCTGGGGGCCATTATTACATCCACTGACACCAATGTTGGGGGTTATTTTTGCACTCAATGACACCAATGTTGGGGTTATTATTGTGCCCACTGATATCAATGTTGGGGGTTCTTATTGTTTCCACTGACACCAAAGTTGTGGGGTTATTACTATGTTTACTGACACCAATGCTAAGGGTTATTATTGTGCCAACTGACACCAATATTGGGGATTTTTATTGTGCCTACTAATATCAATGTTGGGGGTTATTATTGTGCCAACTGACACCAATATTGGGGATTTTTATTGTGCCTACTAATATCAATGTTGGGGGTTATTATTGTGTCCACTGACACCAATGTTGGGGATTATTATTTTGTCCAATGACACCAATGTTGGGGGTTATTATTGATGCAGCGGGCAGGCGGCTCCAATTGCCACCTGACCCCCCCCCCCCCCCACGATCGCTCCCTGCTGAGAGAGAAGAACGGTCAGTTGTTGTAAACACAGCCGACCGTTCTTCTCTCTGGAATGATCACAGAGCTCCTGTGATCCTTCTATATAGGAACACATGTCTCTATGGTAATTTCACAAGCCACGCCCCCATACAGTTATAAACACACCCCTAGGTATGCATTTAACCCCTTGATCACTTACTGTGTTAACCCCTTCCCTGCCAGTGTCATTATTACAGTAACAGTGCATATTTTTAGCACTGATTACTGTAGTAATGTCACTGGTCCCCCCCAAAAGTGTCAAAAATGTCAGTTAGGGGTCTGATCTGTCCGCCGCAATGTCACAGTCCCTCAAAAAATCACAGATCGCCGCCATTATTAGTAAAAAAATAAAAAAAACAATAAAAATGACATAAATCTTTCCCCTAGGTAGTTCTTTGTAAACGCAATAACTTTTGCGCAAACCAATCAAAATACGCTAATTGCGATTTTTTTTTTATCAAAAATATGTAGCAGAAAACAAATTGGCCTAAAATGTTAAAAAATGTTGATTTTTTAATTTTTTTGGGAATGTTATATAGCAGAATGTGAAAAATATTTTTTTTTTCAGAATTGTCGCTCTTTTTTTGTTTATAGCGCAAAAAATAAAATTCGCACAGGTGATCAAATACCACCAAAAGAAAGCTCTATTTGTGGGAAAAAAAGGACATCAAGTTTATTTGGGTACAGCGTCGCACAACCACGCAATTAAATTAACGCAGTGCCAAATCGCAAAATATGTCCTGGTCATTAAGAGGGCAAATCCTTCCGGTCCAAAACTGGTAAAAATCACTGCTCCTGTAAAAGCGATTGTTTTAAAAACATTTTTTTTTGCATTGATACATGTTCCCCAGGGCAGTACCCGGGTCCCCATACACCTTTTATGGCAATAACTTGCATTTAAGCCTTTAAAATGAGGGCTTTTGATTTTTCATGTTCGTGTCCAATAGACTTTAATAGAGTTCGCTGGAACTTTTTCCCTGTTCGAGATGTTCTGGTGCGAACCGAAACGGGGGGATGTTTGGCCCATCCCTAACCACTGGTTTATATTGTTTTTTTTCTGTATCCATAGTATTGGTTAGAGAATATCCATTTTGGAGGGTCAGATAAATATTTAGGACACCTGGAACACCAATAATGACCTCTAAAAATTGCAGAACTCAGTATTTTAATTCATTATTTTGATCTGGTTAATAAATGGTCTGCGCTATGATACTGCTTTGTGCTTCATTCCTTACATACCTGTGACTACTGACCTGAGACTTCCAGAGAAGGACGCATATTATCCAGGATACATATCGAGTCCTACTGAGTCTATTTTTGTCAGAGTGATCTATCTAGACGCTCAGAGCCGGCGTTAAACTACCGCCCCCCGCAGTAGTGGGGCGTATTGCGGGGGAGGTGGAGAGTCAAGACACCCAGCCCAGCTCTGAATACCTGGTCGCAGGGTACCCCGTCATACAAGCTGAATTTGAAGGAATCCCAGTCAACTGCTTAGTAGATACCGTATCACAGGTGACGACCATGCCTGAGTCATACTTCAATCGTTACTTCCAAGCACTGGCTAAGCCAGAACGAGAGACATTGGTCCGAGTTACAGCTGCGAACCATCAGCAAATTCCGGTCACGGGAGTCGTGTGGATGAACGTACGGCTGTGTGGACAGGAGGTGGGAAGAAAAGGCATTCTGCTGGTCCCCGAGACGTTCAAGGAGGATGTACCGGTGATAATGAGCATGAATATTCTACGAGAGTTGGATCAGATCATGTTCACTAAACGGGGACCTGGCTATTGGAAGCAAGCCACCCCACACAAACCCACGCAAAAAGCTTTCCAACGGTTGATCCGGTTCTGTGGGACACAGAAGAGTGTCCCAGTACACCAGTCCGTGGGAACTATCCGAGTGCCGGGAAAGGCTACTCTCAGTCTTCCTCCTGGTCGGGAGACTATAGTGACACTGCCTGTGGGAACCTTCCGCAACCTTGAAGGTATGGAGGTGATCATCGAACCAGGGGGTCTAGAAGAACTAGGTCAGGATGCCCTAGTGGCCCGGACACTGGCAGTGGTCCAGAATGGACGAGTACCCATAAGAGCTGTGAATGTGGGACATCTGGAAGTCACTTTGGCGCCTGGAGTAGAACTGGCCCGTGTGTACTTACATCGGGGAGAAGTGCTAAGTCGGGAAGAAGTGACTCTAGCTCCAACAGGCAATGCTGCATGGACACTGGCAGATACTGCCAGACCCGAAGAGGCTCCGACCCCAGAATGGAATGGGAGAACCATTGTGGACCAAATGGAGATAGATGTGAAGAATCTCGGTCCAGACCGTTTGCGGGCGGTTGAACCCATGCTGTGGGAGAATCAGGCTGCGTTTGCCCGCCATGCCGATGACTTTGGCTGCACAGATGCTATCACACATGAGATACCGACCGGGGACGCTGCCCAAATCCGGGAGAGATATTGACAGATTCCACCCAAGTTGTACTAGGAAGTGAAGACATTGTTGAAACAGATGTTAGATTCAGGAGTGGTACGAGGTAGTCAAAGTCCTTGGGCAGCCCCAGTGGTGCTTGTCAAGAAGAAGGACGGCACTATTCGATTTTGTGTGGATTATCGGCGGTTGAATGCATGCACCACACGAGACTCATACCCTCTGCCACGCATCGAGAAGTCCCTGACAGCCCTAGGGCGGGCAAAATACTTCTCCACCCTGGGTCTAGCAAGCGGGTACTGGCAAGTACCGGTGGCCGAGAAGGACCGGGCCAAGACTGCATTCATACTCCCCATGAGACTATTCGAATTTAACAGAATGCCATTCGGGCTATCCAATGCCCCGAGCACCTTCCAGCGGCTGATGGAGAAGTGTCTGGGAGACCTGAATTTTGAAACAACCTTGATATACTTGGATGATATCATTGTATACTCCGCTACTTTTCAAGAACACCTAGACCGACTAGGACAGGTACTCAAGCGGTTGCGATCCCATGGCCTGAAGATAAAGCCAAAGAAGTGTCATCTCTTCAAGAGGAAGATAGAGTACCTAGGCCATACGGTGTCCCAAGATGGGGTGCTGCCATCTCAAGACAAAATGGCTGCAATACAACAATGGCCAGCGCCCAGAACACTGCAGGAGTTGAAGGCTTTCCTCGGTCTGACCGGATATTACCGGCGATTCATCAAAGACTACGCAAAGATAGCGGGCCCTCTGAATGAGCTGCAGAGAGGAACAGCTGGGAGGCCCAAGGGTCAAAGTGTCCCCTGGGGACAGAAGCAGGAAGAGGCCTTCCAGGCCCTGAAAGAAACCCTGACATCGGCCCCCATCTTGGTTTATGCTGACTTTGACAAACCATTCCTCTTATCCACCGATGGCAGCCTCTATGGACTTGGGGCGGTACTGTCACAGGTACAAGAAGGACGTGAAAGAGTTATCGCTTATGCCAGTCGGTCGTTGCGGGATACAGAGCGAAACCCTCATAACTATAGTTCCTTCCGGCTGGAGCTCCTTGCCCTGGTGTGGGCCATGACAGAAAAATTTGGGGGCTACCTGACAGGGGCTAAGATCTTTGTACAGACCGATAACAACCCCCTGGCCCATCTGGATACTGCCAAGCTGGGAGCCCTGGAGCAGCGTTGGGCAGCTCGCCTTGCCAAGTATGACTTCTCGATCCGCTACCGCTCTGCTACAGAGAACACTAATGAACACTAATAACTCCAGTAGGGGATCTGGATGAACAAAAAGAAGAGGATGAAACTCCAGACTTCCGCAGGTTCACACCTCCAGCAGTTGCAGCACAGACAAGTGGGGAGGCCCGAGTGCTACCCAAGGCATTAGGAAGAACCAATGAAGAATGGGGCCGAATACAGGATGAAGATGTCGGACTGCGGCAGATGAAAGGTTGGGTTTCCCAGCGAGAAAACCTGACAGAGAAGAAAGGACTGAGCTTGATGCCAAGATGAAGTCCATTCTACACCAATGGGATAGACTGGAGGTTCATGGAGCTGTTTTGTACGGCAAGTGGCAGCAGCCTGCTGATATAGAGGCAAGGTGGCAGGTAGTAATACCCAGAAGCATGGCATGAGAGGTAGCCAAGGAGGCTCATGAATTTGGAGCTCACTTCGGGCCAGTTAAGACCTTCCAGTGGCTGCAACGCTATGTATATTGTCCACGACTGGAGGCCAAGGTTGAGGAAGTCTGCCGGCAGTGTCGAATGTGTGAACTCACCAAAAGCACCGAACAGAGGGCACCCATGCAGCCCATACAGACCAAAGAACCGCTGGAAGTATTGATGATAGATTATCTTCTCATGGGACAATCCGCCCGAGGTCCACAATACTGCCTGGTCATGATTGACCACTTCTCTAAATTTGCAGTGGTCACCCCAACTCGAGACCAGACGGCTGAGTCTGCAGCTCGGGCCATCTGTCAAGATTTCATCCAAGTCTACGGGTGTCCGAAGCGGATCCATTCAGATCAAGGAGCGTGCTTTCAAGGGAAAGTGATGGAGGAGCTACATCGACTGTATGGCATTGAAAAATCCAGGACAACTCCATATCATCCCCAAGGGAATGGGGCCTGCGAGCGCTTCAACCAGACCCTGCTTCAGATATTGAGGACATTAGAGGAAGACAAAAGGATGCACTGGCCAGACTACCTCCATGAATTAGTCTGGGCTTACAATAATCGGGTTCACAACACAACCGGGTATACTCCGTACATGCTATTGTTCGGCAGAGCTGGCCGGGAAATTGTTGAACTGAATTTAGAACAACCACAGGACTTAATAGAACGATCGACCACCTCATGGGTGAAAGAACACCGTCAGTGGCTCCAGACCATCTGCCGGTTAGCAGGCCAGCGTTTGCAAGAGAGAACTCATACTGACCGTCTTCCCCTCCAGGAGGTTCCGCTGCAACCTGGAGACCGGGTACTGGTGCGGGAGAAATGTCCCAGAGGCAAGTTGAGTGAGCGTTGGGAGGTACAACCTTACAAAGTGATCAGGAGAGTGTACCCCAATGGCCCGGTCTACGAAGTACGGGTGGAAAATGAGGAGTTTGCCTCGAGGATCCTACATAGGAATATGTTACGGCCATGTCGGTCTGAAGATCCCAAACCTGCTGAAGAGACAACACTTCCTGTCCCATCCTCAGAACTCATTATCTCCAATGAAAACAATGATGAAGACTGGTGGATTATTCCTGACACTACGGAAGGTCCCCAGGCCACAGGGGATGAAGCTTATGCTACAGAACCACCACCAGCTCGCAATGAGGAGGAACCCAGGTTGGCAGCTCCCAATGAGGAAAGTCAGTCCCTTACAGATAGTCAAGACCTCCGGAGATCCAATAGGTCTACTGCAGGGGTTCCACCAAACAGGTACAATGCTGATCAGTTCGTTTGGTCCACCTGTATGTGTTGTGGACAATGTTGTGCTGCTGTTAGAGATTGTAATAATCACTTTCTTCCCCATGGACTATATAGGATGGCCGAGGACGAC